>NW_027185761.1:43302903-43429510 GCF_028583685.1 Petaurus breviceps papuanus | reverse complement strand
CCTCTCAGTCTCCTTTTTTTCTCTCTTTTTTTTGTCACTTTCTCTCCTCTGTCTGTCTCTTCCTCTCTCCCTCTATCCAGAGCATTTATTGAGACCCTACTATGTTCCACAGACTAAACTGAGCACTAGGGGTGCCAAAACTAAACTGAAAACAAGTTCCTGTCCTTAAAGAACTTACATTTCATTGGAGGAAGCAACGTGAATGTGAATGAATATGTATGGGGCAATACCCAGGTGGAATGGGCAGATGAGAGTAAATTGTTCTACTGGCCATAAAGGTGACGGAAGAAGTCACTGTGGAGTGCTTTGAGCTTGGTCAGGCATTGAAGATGCCAAGGTCATCCACGGCATCCTGGGCCATCACCCATCATCCTGACTTTTGTCCTGCCACTGGACTTTGACGGTTCTGGACATGACAGTGAGATTGACGGCTTTGCACAGCCCTGCCTCACTTAAATCCAACTCACCCCCAAGTCAAAGCATCTCCTGTGATGCTATTGGTCCTCTATGTAAACAAGGGATGAACAACAACATCATACACACCACATACATATGTGCATTATACACACACATTCAAATCTAGCCCTTAACCCTGCGCATGTCCCTTAAGCTTGAGACAGCTCTGAGGCTCAGTTACAAAACATGTGCTAATTGCATTGGTATGGTGAATGTGAAGGTAGCTTGTCATAGTGGAAAGATCATTAACTCTAGAGTCAGAGGTTCTCAGTTCAAATTCTAACCCCATTATGTAGTATCTTGTAATCTTGAGTAAGCCCAAAGTGTGTGTGTGTGTGTTGTTTTCCCCCAGATGAAGGTAAACTCCGTGAGGGTAGGTCCAGTTTTAATTTTTGCTATTGAGCCCAGCACAGTGTCTGTCTCATAGAAGGAGTTTAATAAATGCTTGTTGAATGACTTGATGAATGCTAATGCCATATTTTCAAGGGCACAAGAAACAATTGTATTTTTGAATTATTATATATTAAAAACTCTGAATAAGAAATTTATGTCTGGTCAAAATTTAGGGTCACTGAGTAAGAGCCTCTCCTTCAACTGGCGATTCAAGCAAAGATATGGTTCTGTTTTGTTCAGATAGCTGGTATTACCTGTGACTTTGGATAGTTTCTACAGGTTTTCCTTCCTTCCTAAGTTCTTCTATCCCAAATTTCTTCTGGGAGGACTTTTTGTTAGTCGTTTGTTATTGTGAGACTCTCCTTACTAGTCTGATCTTTTTAAAATTTAATTTATATTGACAGCTTTTGTTTCTATATTACCTTTATTATCAAATATATCTCCCCTCCCCTCCCCGTAACAAAAAATATAAAAATAGGCAATTCAGCAAAATTGACTTGTGTATCAGTTGAATCTGACAGTGTATGCAATATTCTGTACTCCTACAAAGAAAGAAAGGAGATACATTTTCTTATCCTTTTTTTCCCCTAGGCCCTCTCTGCTAACTAAACTGTCTGGGTAGTTTGTCCCTCAGTCTTCCTTGGTGACTTTATCCCTGTTGGATTTAACTGAGTGGAGAAATTGCTGCTTTTTTTCCATGAAAAGAAGGCAGATCAAAGTCCTGTGGCCCCATGTGGACTAGACTTTCAGTTACACTGAGATGGGCATACTCTGGCCTTCTAGCTGCTGCTATTTGGAGCAGATGTTGAAGCTTTTTGGTCACTCGGTGCTATTAATGGTCTTCTTCACTTCTATGAGTTCCTAAAGTCATGGTGATTAGTGGCAGGATGATCATTTAGAAATCAGCACCTTTTACTAATTGGTTTGGATGGACTTACGCATGTTCCCAATATAAGAGGCTTGCAAGTCTGTTTTGACCATATGCATGCTCCTTTTTTTCTTCCTTGTGGACCCTACAGAACTCTAATGTTGAATTATTTATATGATAAAAGCTGCAGAGAATTCTTTGCTTTGCCTCACTGCGGCAGGATTGCTATCTATGGGAAAAAGTTCTGGGGAGGACCCATAAGGAATATGATAGAGCCAAGGCCTAATGGACTCAGGGACGGGGTATCTTAATACTCTTCCTTGTTGGAGAACATGGCGTATTTGGAATTCAGAGCTATGGACTGTAGCTAAAACACGCTCTTGGCTCAGTTCATGATTAAAACCCAAGTTGTATTGCCCTTGTCACTCTAGAAACAAATAAGGGAAACCGTACTTTAATACCAGCAGCTCTGCCTCTGGTACAAGGGAAAGAACCCTGGCTTTGGAGACAGAAGACCTCGGCTCAAATTTCTGTTTTGTTCCTTCCTACTTGGATCACTTTGCACAATTTCCCTGGCAGTAGACTGAGGGCCTTGGATTAGGCAATTAATCTCGAAGGTCTCTTCCTCACCAGGATCTAGGTCTGTGAAAGCTTTGGCCCCTGAAGAATACAAATAGAGGAAGGATCTTTGCAGCAATGTGCTGACAACTGTTTAGCAACCGAATCTCCAGGAAAAAAAATGCACGACCCACTTTTATTTACATTTTCTCCATCACTTTCTTAAGTCCAGACAACCACGAAAACAATAAGCTGGGCCCTAATTTATAATGGTTATGGATTTCTGAGAGGCAAGACTCACACTGAAAACTGAGCAACCAATTCTCAGAGCTGTCTCTAGCACTCCCCCCACCAATAGTTTATAGTACCTAGCCTCCGATGCCTGGGACCATTAGGATTAGGGCATTAAATGTGGAGATTCCTGCTTAAATATAAACACACACAACAGCCCCAAACTTATGAGATATTCAATAATCTGGAAAATGTCCAGTAAGTAGACCAGGACCTTCTCACCTACTGGTTTGTGATGAGTTAAAAAAAGTAAATGTAAATCCCTTGAGATAAGATTGCTTCCTCCTTGTCTATCCTTGCCTATAATCTTTGTCCTCTCTGAAGTATACACTGTACAGCTAATAAATAGATATTCCTCAATGTCATGTCCCTCCCCTGCTCAAGAAACTACTTGCTTCTTGCCTCTTACTCCTCTCTTTGGTGTTTGGAATCCTTCCCAATTTGACTCCAGGCTGTCTTTCTAGGATAGCTCCCTCTTCCTCCATCTTATGTCCTCTGTGTTCTAGCCAACCTGGACTGTTTGTTGTACCAGGTACATGACATTCTGGTCTTTTGACCTTCACCTCTTGGAATTCTTTGCTGTATTCAAGGCTAGGTTCGAGTATCACTATGTAGGCTTTTCCTATCACTCTTGTTAGCCATTATTAACTCTCTCTCTGAAATTCTTTATCTGTGCAAATATTGGATTCCCTTTCCCCCCTAGTAGAATATTAGTTTCTTGAAGGCTATGACTATTTTTTTTTGGTCTTGTGTCTTTAACCCCCTAATGTGATATCTTGAAAAAGTAGGTACTTGATAAATCCTTGCTGATTTGCATTGAATTGAAGAGAAAGAGAATAAATGTTACAAATGGGCTATGGCAAAATCACAACCTTCTTTTGGAAGTCATGTTGAAGAGTTTCCCAGTCTTTAGTGGCTGTGAGGAAAACCAGATGGAGGCTTAGTGTCTGCTAGCCCAGAATTTTTTTTTTGAAGCTACATCATTTGGAGATGGGGCTCAGGATGTCTGATTTGGGGTTGATTCACTTTCCTGGGAAGCATTTTCTTTGGCAACTATGGTCTCCAAAGGGAGAACCAAATGAGAGCACCTCTTCCAGTGCCAGGCTAACAGGAGGGTCTCAATAAATATTTGTTGATGGATTGATTGAGCGATGGCACTTGGGAGAAAGAGGAATTTATTCCCTCTCTCTGTACTGGGAACTAGTTCATCCTCCTGATACCAGTAAATTAAATGGTAACCACCATCAGTCAATCTGAAACAATTCCTCCTTTAGGGTCCTTTTGCACCCTTCCAATTCTGACCTTTGAACTTTCTCAGTGGTCAGTAAGCATGTATGAAATGCTTACTGTGTGCCAGGCACTAAACTAAGCTCTGGGAATACAAAGTAACATAGCAAAATCATAGATTTATTGATAGCAATAGATCATGTTTATATAGCCTCTTAAGGGTTGTAAAGGGCTTTACGTATGTTTTCTTATTATCTCTAAATAATAAAAACAGCAGGAAAAGACATTATCAAGGAACTACACGATAAGAGGAAAAGATTGTGGTCACATGGCAATAATGAAGGCTGACAGGCAAACAGTTCCATTGGTACCCTGTCAATGTTAGGAGAAATTGAAGAAGGTCTTCAGGATGTTGGGCACAAGCACTTGTGAGCTTCTGAGGCAATCTCCATCATTGCAGAATTGGCTAGCCTGTAAGATCACAGATCCATTGTAGTAGCTCATAAATGAAATATTGATATTATTATCACCATTTTTCAGTTGAAGAAACTGAGGCTCAGAAAATTTGTGTTTGTTGGGGGCTGGGGAGAGGAAATCACACAGCTAGGATTTATCTGAGGTGGGATCTGAAGCCTTGTCTTCCTCACTGTAATACAAGCAAGTCATTTGCCTATGCTATGCACTCTATCATTTAGAACTTCCAGGGACCCAATTTTACAAATTTTGCAAACAAGGAAACTAAAGCCAGCACCAAAAGATGCCGAAAGAAGACATGGGGGAAGATTAGAGGAAGAATGATACAAACAGAACAATGAAAATGGAGTTGTAATTCAATCTTAAGAATATCACTTACACCTCCATTCTTCACTTTCTCTAGCTGTCATCATAGAGGGGGAAGGTATACCTTTTCATAATATTGATTTGTGCTAGAAGATGATTTTTAGATGTCCTAAGAGTGAGAGAATATGGAAAAATTCTAATTTTCCTTCCTGAAGATCTATCTCCCCCTTTGCTTTGCTTTACACAGGTTTCTCTGTTAAAAAAAAATAAACTTTGCTCATGTTTCTTTAGTAGTTGAATGATTTGGAAGTCATTTAAATATTTGAAGTGATAACAGAAACATATTTTTGAGCAAGAATCAAAACAGAAAAGAATAAAGATCTATTTACCTTTCTAATTTCTGAATTATATTGAGGGGGAAAAAAGTTACCTTGCTAAATAGACATTCTTCCCAAGTGTTTCTGTCTGAGTTTTCCCTGTTGTATAAAAACATACTGCCTTCTCTAAGTCCTTAGGACAGATCAAGACTGAGAGTGTCTATATGGGATGTGGAAAACTTGAGACCCAAAGCTGAATGTTTGCAAATTGTGGAGTTGTGCATGCAAAATATCCAGGTTTGGGACTGAAATTTTCCATTTCACTGGAATGGTTAGCATAGTAGAGAGAGGACAAAGATTGTTCATTTCTCTTGTTCAGTCCTCTTATTGTTCCTTGTGATGAGGACACAGATTCAATTCAATTCAATTCAATCCTATTCAACAAGTGTTTACTATGTAGAAAGTGAAGTATAATCTGACATAGTAGATAGGGGGAAGTTGGATGTGGATTTAGGAAGATCTGGATGAGACTTCTCCTAAGTGTTATCCTTTACTCCTCTCTCTCTCTCTTTTCCTCTCTGTCTTTCTCTGTCTCTGTCTCTCTGTCTCTGTCTCTGTCTCTCTCTCTGTCTGTCTCTCTGTCTCTATCTCTGTCTCTGTCTCTCTGTCTCTGTCTGTCTGTCTGTCTGTCTGTCTGTCTCTCTCTCTCTCTGTCTCTCTCTCTCTCTGTCTCTTTCCCTCTCTTTCTGTCTCTCTCTCTGTCTCTCTCCATCCTTGCTAAATCTTGTAATGCTGTCAATTCTACCTCCATACTCTCTTCTGCATAGATTTTCTTCTTTCCTTTGTCCTTGCTTCCAATCTGGTGCAGGCTCTTATCCCTTTGCTCCTGGACTATTGTGATAGTCTGCTGATTGGCGTCCTTGCCTAACATCTCTTTTTCCAGTCCACCCTCCACTCAACTGTCAAAGTGATCTTCCAAAACACAGGTTTGACCAGGTTCCCTCCTTCCCACCCCCATTCAGTAAAATCCAGTGGCTCCCTATTGCTCCCAGGATCAAATATTCTTACACAAGGTATTCACAATTTCATGAATGACTCTCCGCCAATCCTGGACTACTCTCCCTCCTCATCTTTACCTTCTACCTTCCCTGCTGGGCTTTAACTCTCAGCTAAAGCTCTACCTTTTGCAGGTAACCTTTCTCAACTCTTCTTAGCCTTGGGACTTTCCCTCTGAGGCTACCCTCATTTCATCCTGTGTATAGTTCATTTGTAAATTGTCATTTGCATACTATCTCTTTTATTAGAATGAGAGTCCCTTGAGGACAAGGACTAGCTTTGCAATTCTTTGTTTTCCCAAGAATTCAGTATAGCACCTGGAACATAGTGTGCTCTTAATGAATAGCCTTTGACTTGACTTCTCTGTGTGACCATGGACAAGTCATTGAAACTCCCAGTGTCCCAGGAAATACTCTAAGACAAATGAGTTGCTGATCTCTCTCAGTGGAGGAAGTTTTCTGAACAGGAGTTCCTCACATTGATGAAATCACATGTCATTGGATCAAGGATGGCACATATAGAGATGAAATGGACCACTAAGTTCATCTTGTCTAAGTGTCTTGTTTTACAGTTGGTGAAACTGGGACCCACGCAAGTTACGTGTGTCATCCAAGATTGCACAGATAATTAGTGACAGAGCCAGGATTTATTTGAGTCTAGGACCTCTGATGGTAAATTCAGCACTTGGTTGCACAAAGCCCAGTGAGAAAGTATGCAAGGTTCTGGGGCTAGAAAGGCAAAGATGAAATTGGCATCGCCCTAAAGGGGCTTCTAGTCTCTTGGGGGTGGCAATGATGGTGGTGGTAGTATAATGCTGTATGAACATAGATAAGAACATATAAAGTAATTTGGCAGCATGCTGACAACTGGGAGGGGGCTCATAAAAAAAATCCCCAAGATGGCAGTGACATCTGAGCTGAGCCTTGAAGGGAGTTAGGGATTCTAAGAGGCAAATCTGAGGATGGCATGCATGTTCCAGGCATCACATACATCCTGAGCAAGGATACAGGAGCAGGAGATGTAATATGTATAGGGAATGCCATATATGCCAGTATGGCTGGAATATAAACTGCATAAGGGAGAGAGATGTGAAGAAAAAATACTGTAAAGACAGGCAGAAGCCAGAATGTGAAGAGTTTTAAGTGCCAAATAGAGAAGTCTGCATTTTATGCCAGAGGCTATTGGAGACACTGAAGTTTCTTGAACAGGTTCATAACTGGGCTTTAGGAAAATGAATTTGTCAGTCAGGTAAAGTGGGTTGATCAGAGAGGAGAGTCTGAAGTCAGGGAGAGTGTTCAGTAGACTTTTGCAAAAGGCAAGGGGTGATGAGGGCTTGGACTAGGGTGGTGGGTGGCCTTCGGAGTGGACGGAAGGGGACAGATGATGTGATGGTGGAATCAATAAGCCCTAGAAAAGGACTGGATCATGGGGGAGAGGAGTGAAGCAGAAGAAAGAATCAAAGGGGCAGCCGAGACAGTGATGGGTGATGGAATACCAGAAATTAACACTTATGCTTGCATTTATGCATATTAGTGGGAGGGGAAAGAAAATCTAGGGGAAGATGTATGGCGTAAGGGCAGACTGGGAGCCTTCATCAAGTTCAGATCTGAGGCCAACAGTCTAGAAATTTGACTAGCACCTTAGGGATGAGAAAATGAAAGGAACATCAATGGTGTGCTGAGCAAATAGTAACAGAAGGCATAAGTGATTAAAAGGACCAGGTCAACAAAACACACAAATTCAGAGGGTCTTACTTATGTTCTGCAGAGCTAAAGCCAGAGTGATGCTTTGAATGCTGACTGAATATTGGAAGTGGTGGCTTTTGAAGTCAGCCCCACCTACAGAGTACCGTGAGGGTCTGCCAACACTTCTTAGCCTGGTGCTGACAGGCATTTCTATTTCTGTCTAAAAAACCAGATTATTGGCGCATCCCACTGAGTTTTTGGCCCCCTGGTTGGCTATTTGTGGTCCTGTGGGATCTAATCTGTGAGTGAGGAGGTGCATCTGTTGTCTGTTATCCTTACAGTGTGGCAGAGAGGATAGACTCTTGAACTTGGAATCAAGATGGCCTGGGTTCAAATCATGTCTCTGCCATATACTCGCTCTATGACCATGGCGAGGAGTTTGGTATATTGGAAATAGGGTGGGATTTGAAGGCACAGGACCTGGGTTCGAGTTCTCGTTCTCCTCCTTTCTTCCTATTTGATCTCTGGTAAGTGTTTAACCTGGCCCCATCTTAACTTCTGAGAGTAGTTTGGAGCAGTAGAAATAGTGCTAGAAAACGTGGGTTCAAATCTAACCTCTCCTAACTATCACCTTGAGCAAACTACTACTCTGTCCTTCAGTTTTCTATTTTATGATTAGAGGGTTGGTCTATAATTACAGGGTTATAATTAGAGGGACCTATGAGAGCCTTTTCAGCTCTCAATCAATGATTTCCATCTGTAAAATGGGAGCGAGATCTGTAATAACAGGGTTGTTGTGAGCCCCAAATGAGTTTATGTGTGGAAAGTGTGAGCTTTTGCTATTGTTCCATGACTCACTTCTCTTGTCTTTGCATGATAACATGCCTAAGCCATGTGTGCCACCCTTGTTTCTGGGGAGGCCTTCATTTGTCATGTGGCCATGCAGAAACCTTGTACTTTGTTGTCTCTGTTGCATGCTGGGTGACCTCAGCCTCTTTCATTTGCCTTTGTGGATGACTGCTCTGTTGTACAGATACAAGAAGGCAGGACCAATGGCAGGCCTTTCGTGGGGATCTTCCCACCCTCTTGTGGATGTCCCTGTCCCTGTTTGCATGGTGCATATTTATTGAATCAAATTCAATCATTATTTATAGAGGTCGTGCAACGACCACCTGGGCCAAGTTAAATCTAAAGTTGAGTCTAGTAAGTGTTGATCAAGTAATTTAAAAACAGTCCTTGCCTAAGTATAAGCTAGCTTTGATTTGATTCTCAGTTGTTTGGAGTGATCAATGCCAGATTCTCTAAGGAGGAATGTCTCATAACCTTTTCATGGGTTATTTACAAAATTGATGATCCAGCCTGTGCTCAGTACTAATCCTCTTATTTTACAGATGAGGAAACTGAGGCGCAGAGAGGTTGTGTGCCCAGGTCACACAGGTAGAAAGTGGAAAAATCTGGACTTGAACCCAAGTCTTGTGATTTTGTCTAGTTTTCTCTTATTTTATTCTTCACAAGTCACAGAATCACAATCACATAGCTCCAAATTGGAAGGCACCTGTAAATTCCATCAACCTGAATGTGACCCTGAATTGTCTCTGTAAACTTGCTGACATGTGGTCATTCAACCTCTGCCTAATGGAAAGCACAGGAGGTCCCTTTGGAACACTGCTTCAGGAAAACACAGAATCCTAGTTCCAGTTGCCAGACCTCTTCATTGAAGACATAACAGCGCTGTCCGGTGGTCTTGAGGTGGTGCCACACATTTCATTTTCCTAGTTGGGGGTTAGAGTAGGGGACAGGAAGAGAAAAGGTATGTTATCTGCCAAAGGAGCCCAGGGACTTTTGAAAGTAAAGTGCTAGGAGAGAGACAGAGCTCATACACCCATGCCCTTTAGTCTTTCACTTGGGCTAAGGCACAAGAAGACCAAGAAGCCCCTTTGAGGCATTAGCCAGATCCAAATACGGTTTGTTAATGCAGTGAGATGCTCTAAGAAGTAGAAAAAGAAATAAAGTCTTTGGGACCAGACTACACTTATCATATTTTCTGAATTAAGGAGACAAATGAGTTATAATTATACTTACCTTCTCCCATTCCTGTAGGAAGGACAGGATGGGGCATGGTTTGATAGCATAATGTGGCTAGGATTGGGAGATTGAAGGTTTTTATATAGGTAAGTGAGGCTTGATGCTGACTCTCATTAATCCTTCTGTTCTATTACACTTTTACTAATGTGATTAAATGCTCATCCAAATTAACTCAGGGGAGTAAGAACCAGTCAGCTTTCAGAGTCAGAGAGAGCTTCCTAGTTGTCTCATATTATCCTATATCTTTGTAGGCTATCTATGAAAGATAAGGCTGCCTACTTGATGGAGGGAATCTTCCCCAGTCCTATTCCTGGTTGACTATTAAATTCAAAACTGCTAGCCCTCAAAACTCAGTTATCTGGTCATTGGCAAAGGAAAAAGGGACTAGCCCCAACTACAATTAGAATGTGCATCTCAGAATCTGGACAGTTCAGCTGTTATTCCAGAAAGATTTTTTAAACCTATCAAGTGATTGTCTAGGCGTCTGACTTATATCAATCATTCCACAGACTCTCCTTGTTACAAAGTTTTCCCTGATATCAAGCTGAAATCTGCCTCTGAAATCTTCCACCTCTTTCTCCTGGTTATGTCCTCTGTGGCCAAACTGAACAACTCTAAGACTGTACGATAACGCTTCACATACTTGAAGAAGTATCATTTCCATACTGTCTTGCCCTACATCTTCCCTTCTCCAGGTTAAACATCTCCAGTACCTTTAACCAAAGGCTTTTGTTCATTTATTCTTAAATTATTCTCTTTAATTTGTTTCCCAGGTTTATTGTATTTTTATAAGAGATATTTACATTTCTCCTATTTTTCAGTCTTTTGCCTTTGTTTTAATATTTCTTGCCTCATGGAGTCATTAATTTCTGTTTGTTCTGTTCTAATTTTCAAGGAGTCTATTACTGACATGAAGTTTTATGCTTCTTGTGTTAAACTTTTAATTCTGCTTAGATGATTTTTTTCTTGGATGTTCTCACTTTTCTAGTCCTTTCCTCTAATACTCTCATTTCATTTATGATATTATTTTCTTTCTCGAAAACAACTCCTGTTTTATGTCTTCACAAAATTCTAGTTGAATTTGTGACCAACCTTGGTTTTTCTTTGATACTTTGTAAATTTTGGAGTTACTTTCTATCTCATGGTTTCTATCTTTGGGGTACCTGGCACCATAATAGCATTTTATGCTGGGATTTACTAATTTACTTTTCTTTGCTCATTCATTTAGCCCTATTTTCTGAATTGTAATTTTGTGTTAGGAACATGCCCTATGAGCTTCTGAAATGAATGTTGAGGCCTTGCTTTTTTCTGTTCTATAAATTCTAGCATTTTTTGAGGCTTTCTCAGGGTATTGAGTGCTATGTTTTTAAAAGATCTCAGACTAAGGATCTATAAGTTATCAGTGCATCTATCCTAAACAATCTTATATAGGGTTAAATTGTATTCAGACTGTTGTAATCAGCCCTATTGACCTGAGCTATGCAATATCCTAACCACAGTTTGTGTCTCAGCAGCATGACTGTTAGGCTAGTCCCTGGTTCGACTTTGGGTCATTGTCACTGGTCCTAATCCTCATAAGCTAGTTGGGAGGTTCCTTAAGTTAAGATCAACAGGTGCACAGGAGTACTCCTCTCCCCACCCCCAAAGCTCCCTCCCACTCTCACCTGAGCTCCCTGGCCTGGTCACTCAATGGTATATCTCAGACACGACCAGAAGTGGAATCTGTGACCTCACTTTGAGGTTAGTGCCACGTAGCTCACAGGCCTACTTCTCGCCCAGTATATCGCCTCAGGCCAGGTCCAAGCTGGACATTTAGGTCTGCTACGACTTCTTGTCCTTAAACAGAACAAAAGGCCAGCCCTACAGATCCCCTTCTAAATCCGTGTTGTGTCAGACACGCAGCTCTGGGGGCAGAGCCATTGCTGGAGGCTGACTCCTTTTGTAGCCCTTTACAGAATCAGGCCCTGTCCCTGCAAGATCTGCCACTACTCCTTGCCTAGGACCCATCCTAAGTCACTCTTGTTCTTGCTGTTTGGACTGGAAAAGTGTCTCATGTTCTTTTGTGTTTGGATTTCCCAATAATCTCCTTTATTTTTTCCTAGCTCTTACTTGGCACAGTATATGAGATTAGGGGTTGGGGTGGAGAAGAAGTCGTGTTACTTCCTTCTGTTCTGCCATCTTGGTTACACTCCCTGTAACTCTCCCTGTACCTTCCCTGATCACCAGTCCCCTTTGTGTGTTGTCTCCTGTTAGAATGTAAGAGCCTTAATAGGGATTTTCTTTGCCTTTGTATTTGTATCCCCAGAGCCTTGGAACATAATAAGTGCTTGTTATATATATTTTTCAATCAGTCCCCATATGGCCTGGTCTCAAGGCCCTTCGCTATTCTAAACAACACTGCCTGGATGTTCTCCAGCTTATTAAAGGGGCACTCTGGACAATTTCATTAGATTTTTCCTATAGGACGTTACTCTGCTCTCATAGCTCAAGAATTTCTAGGGTTTCAGAAATACTGTTTGGGGTCCAGGGGAGTGGAATCTGCCCTTTGCTCAAACCCTGTATAGCCTTTTCTTGGCTATTATTCTTCACTCTATTGTAAATAGCAAAAGGCAGATGAAAAGGGGGAAAATATATATCTCATTGGAAAATACTTACTGCGGTCTAGCTAGGGCAATCAAAGGGAAACATCAGTTCCAGATCTGGTCAGTAATAATTCACATTGGACTTTAATATACCATGATAAACTTTTGTGGAATATATCTTTTCAAGGGTGCAGTACTTTGCCTCTGATTTAATGTTTGGGGGATTGGTCCTGTACTGAGGCAAGTTAGATTTAGCATCTCTGGAAATTCCAGAGTCGTTTTAAATGACTTTCTTTTACCCCTTGTTCCAGTTTCAGCTTTCAAAGAGAATGAGATGTTTTTGGAATGAATTGTGATGGACTTATATGAAAATTTATATGACTAAGAATTGGATTTGTTCCTCTGGAATATTATGGATTATGTTTTATGTTGGAATTGCATCAGCGTGCAAAGCTGCAGAAGACTAGCTTAACGCAGCTAAAAATACACCTAGACTTTCCAACTGCAATATAGGTGTCCCCCTGTCGCACACCCCCACTGCCAGTCTCTTCCCTAATGAAGATGATGACTTCATGACTCATATATGCGGTAGATGGTAGAGATCTTTGAATTTTAAAATAAGCCCAGGACTAACGATCCTTTAAAATATCTTTCACATCTGTTCCTTCCTAGACATTCCTACTACCTAGTACCCTAATTCAGGGTCTTATCTCGTGCTTGTACTACTGAAATGATGCCTGAACCAAATTCCCTGCCAAAAGTCTTTTCCCTTCTCAATCTACTCTTCAGAGGTACTCAATTGATTTTCCTGTAGTTCTGTGGAATCATATCACCCCCTTGCTCAGAAACCCTCAACAGCTCCCCATTTCTTATCCTTTGAGGAGATAAGAAATAGGGAACTGTTGAAGGTTTCTGAGCAATATTTATATGAGAGACAGGAGTATATATATATATATATATGTATATATATATAAGAAATGGGGAGTTATTGAGGGTTCTGAGCAATATATATGTATATATACACACATATACACATGTGAGTGCATACATATGTGTGCATACATGCATACAAACACACATATATATTTATAGCCTACTTCTAATTAGGCTCTGGACTATGCCTAGTCTCATCTTCCACTAGTCTCCTATGGGCACACACTCCATTCTCTTTGTTGTTCACTCATTTCAGCCATGCCCAACACTTTGTAACCTCATTTGACCTTTTCTTGGCAGAGATACTGAAGTGGTTCACCATTTCCTTGTATAACTTATTTTTACAGAAGAGGAAACTGAGGCAAACAGGGTTAAGTGACTTGTCCACAGCTAGTCATTGTCTGAGGCCCAATTTGAACTCCAGAAGAATCAGAAGAATCTTCCTGATTCCATGCCTGGCACACCAATTCTCTAGCCATACTATTTATTGCTTCACATGCCCAATCTGAGCTTTTCCCCTCTGCAATTTTTCTCATGTTATTCCTTCCATCTGGAATGCCCTCCTCATTCCCTACCACCCTCCCCATCTGTTAAAGTAGCATAGGAGATAGACATAGGAGTGGACTTGGAGCCAGGAAGGCCTGAGTTCAAACCTGGCCTCAGATAACCATACATGAGTCACTTAACCTTTGCCTCAATTTTCTTATCTGTGAAATGGGGATAACAGTCACCTTTCCTTCCCAGGATAAAATAAGATATATTTGTAAAGCATATTTGGAAGCCTAAAGCAATATAGAAGTGCTAGCTATTACATATTATCATAATTACCATTATTACTCATCTCTCAAGGCTTAACTCAAATATCTCCTTCTCTATAAAGCTCTTCCTGATTTTCTTGGGAAGAAATGTCCTCTCTTTCATCTACACTTGGAGTGTTTCTTGTTTATTTTACTCTGATGACATTTATCAGATGCTTCTTCATAGTGTAGTTAGATATTGGCATGTTACCCCCAGGACTAGATTATCCTTCAGGATAAGGACTGGTCATTTACCTCTGAATAGCCCAAGGTACATAATCCAGTCCCATGTATGTACAAATGCTTAGTACAAATTTGTTGAATGAATAATAAATTTTTGTGTTATAGAGAATTGGCTTAGAAATCAATACTCTGTTTCTGAATTGGGATTCAATTGCAAATAGGCCAGATTCTCCCAGTATCTAAAATGCTACTCAATAGCAAGATAGACACTTTGACAGAGCTGGCCCTGGGCAAAAATTGCTAAAAAATGTTTATATTGATGCATTTTAAAAAATACAATCCCTTGTCAATAAATCTTCATAGTGCTGTTTTATTTTTCCTATAACAGGAGTTCTTAACCTGAGCCCCTAAGAGATTTCAGGGAATCTATTATCTTGAATGAGGGAAAAATTGTGTCTTTATCTTCAGTAACCTATTCTGCATTTCTTTGTAATCCTATGAATTTAAAAATATGATTCTTTTTTATTAAATAAACTTATCTATTTCATATGCATTTGTAATCTGTCTCTCCTATATCCTCTTCCTCTTCTTCCCAACTGAACAAGTTAAAAAAGAAAAAAAGAAAAGAAAACCCTTATCACAAATATGAGTAGTCCAGCAAAACATATTCCTACATTGGCCATGCCCCAAAATTTATGTCTCGCTGACTTTTAAGTTCAACACTTCTTTGCCAGGAGGCAAGTGACATGTTTCATTTTCAGGCTTCTGGAATAATGATTTTTCATTGCACTCATGCAGTTCTACAGTCTTTAAAAGTTGTGAAAGATCCATTCTGAGAAGGAACCTGTAGGCATCACCAGACTAGTGAAGGGGTCCATGGCACACAGGATTCCTGCTTTCTATCAACCATAAAATTAAGCAGAACTATCCAACACGGTGACAAAGACCAACTATGAATGCTACTTTCATCAACCATCATTCACCATCTTTTCCAACAAGAGGAAGGCTGCTTCACCATCAGTCTTCTGGAACTGACATTGTTTGGTTGTTCATTGCAATTGATCTGAACTCTCCTCTTTTAGTATGGGACTTTAATGTTCTCTATCTAAAATATTTCTTTTTTGAAAACACCAGCTATTTCCAATCCACCACTTTGCCCCAAGCTACCAGGGAGGATTTAGATAGAGAAACGTAAGTGAACATGCATCACCAATATCCTGAAGTTTCCCCATCTCTTTGACCTCAAGTGATTTTCAATTGGACCTATTTCAGGCCACCTTTTCTAGGACGCCTGCTCATAGGGGTGTCTTGTTGCTTGCAATAATTATGCATCTGGTGAAGTGAAATTCTATACCAGGGAATACCTTTACATTGAGGAAATCACAGTTCTGGAGCAAGAAAAAAATGTACAAAAAATACAAGCTAATCCATCTTTCCTTAGCAGTTAGGCATTACTAGGTGCTTAGTACACCCTTCTTATTATGCTATAGTAGTATTAGAATTAGGCTATAATATTTCTAAAGTTAGAAAGTCTTTGAAAACAATGCTCGAACTTAAGAGCTAGAAATGTATTTTTAGTGCTATGAAACAATGATCATTTATACTGTATATAGCTTGTCTCTACATGGCAGTTTTCATGTTGTTTCCCTATTGGATCATAAACTTCTTGAAGGCAGGGATTGTCTTTTATATTTCTTTGTTTTGTTTTTTTTTTTGCTTTTTGAGAGGGAAAATGAAGGAAAATTGGGGTTGACTTTCCCAAGGTCACACGCCTAGTAAGTGTTAAGTGTCTGAGGCTGGATTTGAACTGAGGTCCTCCTGACTCCAGGGCCAGTTCTCTATTCACTGTACCATCTAGCTGCCCCTTTTACCTTTATTTGTATTCCTAGGGCTTACTTAGTGCATAGAGCTTGACAAGGGCTTATTAAGTGACAGGCAACATTGCAGGTAACCTGGGAAATGTAAAAGCTTTCATATATGGAGGATGCTGGGTTTTGCAAGGCACTTTACATATATTATTGCATTTTATCTTCACAACAATCTTGTGAGGTAGGTGCTATCACCTCTATTTTATAGAGGAAGAAACTGAGGCAGAAAGAGGTTAAATGGTTTTCCCAGCTGTATGAGGCTGGTAAATATCTGAGGTGGGATTTGAACTGGAGTCTTCCTGATGCTGCATTCGGTGATCTTCCATGTCTGGAGGACTTTCTGTAGTGCCAATGGTTCCAGGGACAGTTCCAAAGACTAAATGATGCATCTATGGTATGTAGCAGTTCGTGGGATCCCAACCTTACTTAGCACTTATAGCAATACCAATGGGATTGGCTCTGCACCATGTTAGAGTCTAGCATGGTGTGCTAGCAAGTGTAAGTGACTAACCTCCAGGAGATCTGGGATTAAATCCATGTTCATCCTCTTCTATGTCCATGAGCAAACCATTGATCTTCTCTGGCTTTCAGTATTTTATCTGTTAAATAAGGTGACCCAAATACTCTCTAAAATTCTTCCCAATACCAATGTTCCATGAACTTAGGGTTTCTAGGCAGTGCAGCGAATAGAACACTAGTTCTGCAGTCAGGAAGACCTGAGTTCAAATCCTGTCTCAGACACTTATCCACCATGTAAACCTGGGCAAGTCACTTAATCTCAGTCTGTCTCTTTTTCCTCATCGGTACAATGGGGATAATGACAGCACCCACCTCTCAGAGTTGTTGTGAGATAAGATGCTTTTATACAGTGCTCAGCACAGTGCCAGGAACATAGTAGGTGCATAATAAATGCTTGTTCTGCCTTCCTCTTGCCCCTACCAAGTCTTACCTAAATTGGTCTTGACTGCTTTCTGCTGCCATACTAAATAAATGCAATGGATGAGATTATAAATGGTGAACAGTTTAAGCACTTTAACAATATGGCTCAATGTAATAACAACTTATTTTAAACATTTAATGAGAAGTTGTTAAATAGGCGTGATGACGGTCACCTCTGTATCATTTTACATACCTTGTCTCATTTGAGCATTAAATCCACGCTATGAGACAGGGCCTATAGGCATCATTATCCCCATTTTACAAATAAGGAAACTGAGACTCAGAATAGTGAAAGAATTTGGCCATAGTTACACATAGGTCGGATATGTTAGAGATGAAATTGTAACCCTGTTCTGCCTGAGTCTAGCGCTCTATTATTCCACTGACTTTTGAGTTATGGATTCATGGTATCATTGCTATAGAACTGAAAGCAGTATCAGAGGCAATCCAGTCTAACCATGTCAATTTACAGATGAGGAAACTGAGGCCCAGGAGGTTAAGTAATTTGCCCAAGATTATGAGATAGGATTAGAAACAGAATGCTAACCCAGATCTTCTGAATCCAGAAGAACCAAAGGGGTTGCTGAGAAACATTGAGTTGAAAGAAAGCTTCTTATCTATCTATACAAGTTGTGACTTTATAAGTTTGCCCTAAGTATACTTCAGGAATAATAGACTGGGGAAGGGTTTGTATTGACCTTGGATGTCAGATAGCTCTCAAACTAAAAGGTTTAAGCATCAGAATACATTCAGTTGACCGGATCATTGTTGACTGATAAAAACAATTTATGGTCCTATAATGCTCCTGTAGAATGCTGATGAGGAGGCTGGCCTGTGTGGTGTGGAGAACAGGTACAGAGATCCAAGGGTCCTTGCCAAAATGAACCACTCCAAGGTGAGTTCCTCCTCAACCTCAGATGCATGAGACCAGGATCCTGGAATACCAATGAAGTTATTATGTGATGACCCTGCATTTACAATTTACTATTGTGTGCAGATCTTAAAAGCATTTTGAAGATATTCAGAATTTTAACTACTACCTAAGCTAACTAGTTTTAAAGTGTCCATTATCTATCCGTGTACACACACACACACACACACACACACACACACACACACAAATTTAATCAGTCTTACTCTCTTGTTGCTTTGAAAGTAGATGACCCAAGTTTAACTCGGCTTCCTTAATTTTTATTGTACATGGAAGGAACTTTTTGCCATCCCTCTTAGGCACATCTTCTTTCATATACTGTTATGATTATTGGTTCCAAATGAAAAGAACACAGCAAGCTGGCAATTTGGGTTTAAATGTGATTTTTCTCTTTGGTAAAGTGATAGATATAGAGATAGAGAACTAGATATAAATACAGATATATTACTATCACATCTCATTCTTACTGTGGTTAGATTTTTCTTCAAGGTCTTTCTGAATACAAAGATCATGGTATCTCCTAAAATTTGTTTTAAATGACCTTATTACAATAACCCTTATATAGCTGATCAGTGACAAATCTCATCATCCAGCAAGATCCAATCATCCTTGGCCCACTTCTTCAGTAGCCTGTATCCTTTGAGTACCACTGATCTTCCACTTATTCCTGCTCCCTTCCCTCCTCACCCCATTTTAAACTTCCAGAGGGAAGAGACTTTCTTTTTGGTATTAGTATCCCCTGTGCTTAAATGTTTTTTTTTTCCTATTTAAGTATAGTAGATGATTCATGTCTATTGACTATTGACTAAAATGGGACCACAACTAGAAATGAAATGAAACAGATTTTCCAATGTGTCTATAGTAATCTATTCTCCTCATTGATGACAATGGAACCATCAACTTTGGAATGTGATATCTCAGTATCTTATTGTGGTATAAGGAAATGGTGATGGTACTCAAGAAGAAGAAACCAAGGAAATCGACTGTGCCATCCAGCTGAAGCTTGCCACAATGCCTGGCACATAGCAGGCAATTAATAAATGCTAATTGACTGACCAAATACAGAGAAAAGAAATGCATGCTAGAAAAAAAAACATTTAAAAGCACTCTAGGATCAATTTCCAATGTAACAAAGAGGGGAAGATTCCAGGAAAATGGAAAATATTATTATTAGCAGAAATAAAAGTGATCGAAGATAGTAGCAACTATTGACCCCTGTGTGTACTCTAAAAACATTTTCATGATAATGGTATATGCTTGAGGGTGTCTCATTGATGAAAAAGGAAAGTTTTCAGAGATTGCTAACAGAAACTATAGACAGACAAATAAGAGAGGGGATGATTCAGGGGGAAACCACATTTGGGCTTTAAGAGACACCGTGTGTTGTAGCTTGGCTACACACGCACACACATACACAAATACATGCAGATATATACATATACCTCTGCATGTATATATTTATATACACACAAATATAAATACAGACACATTATTTGTATGTAGATATACATGTGTGTTTGTATGTATATATATATGTACCTAACAAATATATGATTTATTTAACAAACCTTTGATATTTACTGTATATGGGCCAGAAATTATGCTAGGCTTTGAGGCTTATAAAAACAAAAATGAAATTCACCTCCATGAATTCCCATTCTTCTGAAGGTAGATCTGCTACCCTAGTTGATGTTGCTTTTTTCAAAACAAAAGTCAGTGATTTCATGTGCTCATACAAGGATTCTATCTGACCTTATAATACAAATGACTATACATATTGTTCATCTGCAGAACATAATGTTTATTTGCTGACACTTTTTATAGAAATTATCTCATTTCATTCTCACATAAATGATTCCAGGTAAGTACTAGGGAATTAATATTTCCATTTTGCAGATGTGGAAATTAAGGTTCAGAGAAGTGAAAGCAGTTACCCACAGATATGCAACTCATAACTGTATTTGATTTTTGAGCTCCTGCTTCTGAGAATGGAGACTCCTTAATTCACCGAGTTCCCTAAATAAACTGAATAAGCCAATTAAATGAACAGTTTGACAACATTTCCCAAACTAAGTAAACATATTCCTTGATGCTTTACCAGCGTTTAAAATTTTATATATCCTAGAGAGAGAATTTGACATTTGACCTGTGCATCTGTGACGTTCCTCAAGTTACACTCACTCATTAACGTTGTTTTATTTTGTTCCAATTTACAGTGGAGGATTATTTATGAAACTCCCATTTCAACATTTTCTATCCATGCATTTCTACTTTAAAACAATTTCTAATATGCCCCACATGATGTTTTCTATTTGCCCAGTTTCCTTGTCTGTGTTTTCTTAGTCCCTTGGAAAATACCGAAGAGAATTTCATTCAATTAGCTTTGATTGTCCAGAGATGATAATTAGTTTTGTAGGCCTGTCATCTTCGGCAGTGGGGAAATTTCAATAACGAGTTAAATGTAACTGCATTTTGCTAGTGCTTTCCATATTTTGTCGCCTTGTAGAGACGCAGTGGTTTTTATAAAGCCCGTGGAGCAAACCATAAGATTGGGACGGTGAGGTTATATTGCTGTGGGAACATCGCAGTTCCCGATTCTCTAAAAGGGTTGCATGTTCTCAAATTACTTTTGGGATGTGTGCGTGTGTGTGTGCATGTGCACGTGTGTGCGTGCACATGTTTGTGTGTCCCTGGGAAGCTCTTCCTTTATGACTGTCACATTCTTTACATTCAGAACCAGTATATTCCATTGCTGTAGAAAACATTCCAGTGTTGTTCCCAGATTCTGACAATTCATCTCCTGGTCACAGTACCCCATCTTTTCCCCTCCCTTTATGTGTTTCTAAGCCTTTTAATTCCATTTTTCTACCTACCTTGGGTTAGCAGGAGCACCTCTTAGTACAGTGGGAAGAACCATATGATATAGAGTAGAAAAAGCAACAGTAACAAGAACAATATTGACTTTGGAGTCAGAGGACCTGGGTTCGAGTTCTCCTCTGATGATTATTACATATGTGACTTTGGACAAGTCACTTATCATCCCTAAACCTCAGCTTTCTTATCTATAAATTGATTTTTGACTTTTTTGGATTTTCTGGCTTGATTTCTTTGACTTGTGCCCCATACTCTGTCTCCTACTCCCTCCCCCAGTCATTTTGTTTATTTTCTTTCCCCATTAGATTTTTAAGCTTCTTAAAGGCAGGGACACTTTCATTTCTGTATTTGTGTCTCCAGTATTTAACACAGTGCCTGGCACATAGTAGGTGCTTAATAAATATTTATTGACTATTGATTATTGAAGTGTTTGTACTAGATGGGTTCTGGAGTTCTTTCCTACTATTGATCTGTGATGTTATGATTGAAATGAAAAAGCCATTTCTGTTTGTAAAATGGATGCTGTGTTATTATGGGTTACAAAGAAGAGAACATTTTCACATCATGTAAAACTAGCTTGTTCCCATGCAGCACAGTTATTTCTAAAAATGTGCAATGGGTGAACTTAGTATGGAAAGTGAGGGACATCTTGCAGCTTACACAGGAATCTAGCTGTAATTCAAAAAAAGGGGGGGGGAAGCAAATATTTTTCAATTCTTTAATCTCCCACTATTTTATTTAAGCCATTACCTTTGGTGGTGGGGGTAGGTATAACAAGGAAGAGGGATCACTGGGTCCAGCCCACCATGCTTTCCAAACTCACTGCACATTAATCTTTGAAGCTTTCTTTGCCTCACCTTCCCCAGCTGTCAAATGAAGGCATTAGATTAGACAAGTCTTTCAAGATCTAAGTCAATGATTCTATAATCATGTCCATCCTTCATATATTCTATGGATAAATTGGGAAATAATCCAAATGTCTCTATGTGGCGACAGTGAGCTCAAGACTCCAAATGTCATGGTTGTTCTGGCTTGAACCCTGGTACTGACCTATTAGGGAACTGGTAGAGGATAACTGCCTTAACCCATGGTCCAGGGAAAGAGAGCTAAATATAGAGTAGGAGGAAATAGGATCAGCTCTGGACTTTGTGTTGCCTTGGGCAAATCACTTCACTTTTCTAGAACTGTTTCCTTGTCTTTAAAATAAAGGAATTGGATGTTTGAGGTCCTTACTAGTTTTGAACCCAAACTGAAATGAGGAAGAAAAGCTCTGCTCAGATATTTGGGAAATTGACTCCAATTAGGCAATGATGATCTGACATAACTGAACTGGCTTTTAGCTTTTAGCCTTTTTTTTTTGGAGGGCAATTTGGGGTTAAGTGACTTGCCCAAGGACACACAGCTAGTTTTTGTGTTAAGTATCTGAGGCTGGATTTGAACTCAGGTCCTTCTGACTCCAGGGTTGCTTCCCTATTCACTGCACCACCTTGCTGCCCCTGGTTTTTAGCTTTTTCATGTTAATATTAGTTATTTTTTTTGAGGGGGGAGGACAGGGCAGTTGGAGTTAAGTGACTTGCCCAAGGTCACATGGCTAGTTTTTGTGTTGTGTCTGAGACCAGATTTGAACTCAAGTCCTTCTGACTCCAGGGCCGGTACTCTATTCACTGTGCAATCTAGCCACCCCCAATATTAGTTTTTTTTTAAAATAAGCTTTTCAAAATCTTTTTGAGAAAACGAAAGATGGTACGAATAACTAATGGTTTCAAGATGTGTGTGTAAAAATGTTGGCAGTTGGGAAATACAGTTTATTAATTAATTGTTTTCTCTGAAAGTCAGTCAATAACCTTTTATTAAGTGCCTTCTATAACCCAGACACTGTGCTAAATTATGAGTATGCAAATATGAACAAAAAAAGATAATTCCTGCTTTCAAGAAGCTTACATTCTAATCAGGGGGATAAACATGTGAATGAGTAGTTGGCTAGGGAGAGGAGTTTTGGTCTAGGCAAGCCATGTTATGAATGGAGTCATAGATTGCTGCACCCTGTCCAGTAGCAATGGATATTTGATTCTCAGAACAAGAAGTGGAAGAGTTGGGAAAGGGATTGGCTGGAAGGGGTCAGCAGGGCAGATGTCAATGTACCCATGTTAAATAGGCCCTGGTATCTAGTGGATGTTTGACTGTTTCAGCATGATCTGGGACTAACTACATAGTGAATGAAAGTGAATTTGCATTGACTAACCCACTAATCAGAAGAGTCCAACCCCCGGGCAGAGAGCCAAAATTCCACGGGGAGAGAGAGGAGGGACATAGAGAGGGAGGCGTGTGAGTAGGCTCTCTGGAGATTGGTGTCTGGAGGAGGTTCATGGTGAGTAGAGGGGCAGTAATGGCAAGGCAGGTGGAAAATCACAAGACCAAATTTATGAGCATTGTTTGCCTAAAGACAACAGATTGGAATCTCCTGAAATTAAGGTACATTCCAGAATAGCTATAACCAAGAAAGATTTTCAGAGGAGATTGTGTGTTTTCTTTTCCCTGCTTTAAGCTAAGAAATAATTTTATCTCATAGTGTGTCTTTTGTTATTATACAAGTGTGTTGTGGTGGTCAAAATTTTTTTAATGTTGATAATTACAAATTCTATCAGGAGGGGGAAAAATCCATCTATAGTATCTGAATGCCATGCTGCATTAAGAGCTCCATGCTGAATGGATAGTCGTATTTTTAGATCTTTTTAGTGATTGTAGAAATTCAAGTTAGGAAAACTGTAGTTTCTTTTGCAATCTCCTGTTTACCCTATGAACAGAAATCATGAAAAGAAGCAATTGATTAACCGAGGTCATTCTCCTCCTGAAACATGCACACAGTTCCCATTAATGCTCATTAGAACTAAGGAGAACCTTCCTGTAACAAATTAAAAATAGACATAACCTGTTATGGCATAATCATAGACACAGATTAATATGGTCTAGAATTACAGCTCTCCGCCAAAGCACATCAGACTCCAAATCCACCAGAGATGTTTCAGAGACATCGGCTGTAATTACAGCAACATGGTTCCTAATCATTTAATTCCCTTTTCTACCTAAACTGAAAATATAAGTGAGTTTTAAGGGATTGTATAAATAAATTTTTAATTATAAAATGATGTTCTATCATCCATTATTAATAGTAACCAACAAAGCATGATGTTTATGTATGAGTCTATTAAGAAGAGGAGCTAATGTATGGATGTCGGTCCTAAAAGAGTGCCCCAGTTCGCCCTGAATTTGGGGATAGGGCTGAATCCATGGTGCAAGCTGGTGAATGCAGTCACAGAAAGAGGGGATTAGCATGCCAGCTGGGAGGCAGGAATGCAGTGAAAACATTTTGTGTTGGTTGTTTTGGATTTGTGTTTCATCTATGATTAAAGATTTTATTTGTCAGTGTCGTGCAGTTGTGAAATTGTGAACAAGGACCTTTCGTGCAGAATGCAATTCTTCCCAAATGGATACAAGATAATGTGATATACAGAGTCCAAGATGTTTATAACAAATAGACCTCACATCCTGGTCATATGGGAAATTTCTAGGAAATCAAAGAGTTTTTTTTTTTTAAGGGGATCTGGTGCTTTCTTATGTTAGCGGTAACAGATTTCCGAAATCTCCATGGCCAGCTCTAAGCATTCGCTTGTCTCATGGCAAGATTCAAACAGGCTGCAGTCAACATCACAGTTGCAATTGCAGTCGTTTCTGGAGTGATTCTCATCGGAGGCATGATGATATCGATGTGATGGGCAGCATGTATTTATGCACACAGTTTCACAAGTATCAGGCAGCATTAGAAGACAATCCAAGAACTGGCAAAACAGACAGGTGAGGATAAGTGAAGCACATTCATCTGTCCAGAAAAAAAAAAAAAAGAAAAAGGAAAAGAAAAAAGAGATTATAAGAAACATGGAAGGAAGTATAGTTCTAAGAAAGGCATTATGGCTGATGTTAAATAGGAATTGACGAAAGTGTAACTGACAAATAGCACATCCAACTCTGAATGAATGACCCATATTTCAGACACAAATACATTTTTCTTTCAATTTTTAAAATTGTAACTACAGACTAGTTATGTGACTATTTTGTTATACGTTCACTACTGACCCTTTTTCTACATGTTTCCTCTCCTGCATAACACTTATCACCTTATCTATTTGTTTTTTCCCCATGCTATTTAGCATTTTCCTAGCCTTATTTCTTAAGTATACAATGAGGATATGAACATATTTACTGCCTCCATAGGTGTCAGGGTTTTTATTTTATTAGTTCCACTTCTCATGCCCCTCCTTTAGCACAGATACTCACCACAGAGGTGCTTAGGTAAGGCACATACTAATATATTTAAAGAAAAGTTCACTTTAAGTAAATTGGCTTAAGAATTCATTATGTGGGCCTGTAAAAATCCAAAAAGGATCTCCAAGGGTACTTCTGGTAATTGGGAATTCCAGCCAAACAGCTGCAAAAGCTTCACACTGACCGTATTTTATTTTTCATTGAGGAATATGCTAGAAAATTTGGCAATCCTTTTGTTAAAATAACTTTTCATTTTTCAGGTAGGAAAAAAAAATTAAATTCCTAAAACCTTGCTGGTTTTATGTAACTGAGAAGTAAGTGAATAGAAATCAAATCAGAGTATCTAATTAACTGAAATGCATCATCTGAAGATCATTGCTGGTTGAAAGACATGGTCCATCACGACACAGAGAAAACATCCCGACCTCCTTCTTCCTCTCCCCCAGATGAACTGATCATCTGTTTAAAGTTTAATTTTCATAAGGAGTTTCATTCAATAAAATGTTCATAACCAGCAGTTGTAGGACTCAACAAAAAGTAACCTGATCATGGGAGAGAAAAATTTGCCCCAGTGAGGCACGGGTTCCCCCCACCTCAACTCCCTAGTAGCCTCAACTCACTTGCTTCCAACAACTTTTTAAAGTTATTTTTTTCTTTGTGGTTCATAGGCTTGTTAAATTTTTAAGAGGAAGAAAAATATGGAAACTCTCCCCAAATAGGAGAAATATCTTCTTTTTTTTAAAAGGAAAACCTTCCCCCCTCCCCCTCCTTGTAAAGCCTTCTGTAAAGCTGCACTGTGAGCTGTGAATATTGCTACGTATTTTTTTTTCCTTTTAATGAGATGGCAGTAAGAACTCCCCTCTGAGTCCTCCTGACGAGTATAATTGTCACATAAGGCTGCAGGTGCCGGGGCAATTACTCAATATTTATAGTAGACGCAGCCGCGCGCCCCTAACGCTGCCCGTCTCAGTGAACGGCACTTGCCTTTTGCCAGTTTTGGTTGGTTTTGATTCACTCGGTGCCAGCTCCTGGCATATGGACTGTTCGCCAATCTCCCATAAATAACCAGAAAACCATCCACAAACATATAGAAGCATGCTAGCAGGCTGCATACATTCCAGCAGGTCTATGCATTTCAGAAGAGGGGAGTGTTGGCTGTTAGATACATGAGAAAAAAAAAAAACTTAATGCATCAGTGACTAGGAGACTGCAGCAGCAGCAGCACCTAGCAGGGAGAAGTTTGGCAAAGAAATCTCTGCTCTGCTCTTGGGAGAAATGGAACCATCGCCCTGGAGGGCAGACACAGGTTTGCCTTGGTATCATTTAAATGGGACCTGCTATAAGCCCCAGACTGAAAGTTTCCATAATACATGTCTAATTCATACTACATATACTTGTATATTTGGACAGATACATGTATGTGTATTGTTGAGAGGGTGGCATAATTCTCAGTGTTGGGAGTGGGAGGGGGGACTGGTTCTTTTCTTTAAAAATAATTCTCTAACGTATAGTAAGAATGAGTAAATTGTGACTGTCTGTGACCAATGCATTATCCTTAATGTTATCAATTGTAATACCTATTTAAAGATGTTAAAATTTGAATATCACTTGGGCCTTCCCTTCTCTTAAGAGGTGTTAGAGTGGCAGCATGCTGGACATTTGGAGTTAGGAAGACCTGATCAGTTCATGGCCTCACACACTTACTGCTAGCTGGTTGGTGCAGTGGATAGAACATTGGGCCTGAATTTGGGAAGAACCGAATTAATATGATCAGGCAAATATTATATATATGACCCTAGGCAAGTCACTTAACCTTAGATAGCAGCTGCTGGCCCAGTGGACAGAATGCTGGGGGTTAGGAAGACCAGAATTCAATCCTACCTCAGATACTTACTAGCTATGTGACCCTGGGCAAGTCATTTAACCTTTGTCTGCTTCTGTTTCTTCAATTGTAAAATGGAGATGATAATAGTACTTACCTCCTAGGATTGTAGAGAAGATCAAATGAGATAATAATTGTAAAACACTTAGTGCTTAGTTTATGCATGTTAACTTCCTGCCTTTGTGACCTTGGGCAAGTCACTTAATCTGCCTCCATCTGAATTTCATCATTTTTAATATGGGAATAATGAAAGCACTAATCTCCCAGGGTTGTTGTGAAGAGAATACACACACACACACACACACACACACACACGCACATGCACGATATATGTTCATTTGTTTATATACTTCTGTGTATATTGCAACAGTATATTATTATTAGAGTATAGTATTGCAACAATATGACAATAATGCCTTTTAATAACAAGTAGCATTAGGGGAAGCTAGGTGGTACAGTGAATAGAGTTCAAATCCGACCTCAGACACTTAACACCTAACTAGCCATGTGACCTTGGGCAAGTCACTTAACCCCCATTACCCTCCAAAAAAAGCAAAAAAAAGTAGCATTCATATAACAATTTCACACATATATATGTATAAACATACATACATATAAGTATATTTATGCATGCATGGTATATATATATACATACCAACACATATGTACACATACACATGATTGAAAGTGTTATATAAATGTGCTATTATTATAAATACGTATATATGCCTGAAAGTGTTATACAAATGCTGCCTATTATTTTAAGCTATAATTAATACATGTTTAAAAACATGAGAAAATAGAATTCTACCTGGAAGGGAACTTGAAAGAGGTCTAGTCACTCATTTATTTGCCAGGGAAAGAAGCTGGGGCAGAGAGAAATGGAATGTTCTGCCCAGGGTGACAAAGGTAGGAAGTGACCAAATTGGGATTGGAACCCAGGCTTTGGGGACTCCGTGACTTTCAATGTTGATGATGGGATTACTTTTGCCAAACTGTCTGGAGTTGGCTGCCTTCTTAGGTCTTGGCTTCCAGGACACATGGCAAACCTTATTTGAAATGTTATTTTTTTCTGTATCCCTTGGCAGAATAATCATTAGGTCCCCCACACCCCCATTTTGCTCTTGAGAATAGAGCTTGTTTTCTCAGTTTCTAAGTTAATCTTTTTTTTTTTTTTAATTTGGTCGTAAAAAGTGGCTACTCTTGCCCAGGGTAAACATGGCGGCATTAATGAATTGAAAACAGATTTCTCCCCTAACTTGAAAATATGTTCCAGCCTTTGCTTTCTCAAAAGAAGTATTAAGGAATTCTACACAAGCAGAGGAAACCGTTTTGCATATGGCCTGTTTTTGTTTGCACAAAAGTAAAATAAGCAGTTCAGAGGAAATTTTGCAACTTGCTGGAAAGAGAAATGGAGTTTTGCTTCCTGAGAGCAAGGATATTTTCTTTCCTCTTGCCACACTCTTTCATGAGACTTTAATGTTTAATAAAGAACAAACACATGGCTAGAGTCCCCTCCCACCACCCCTGCTTCTTCCCCCATATTAGTCAAGGACATGTTTCTGTTTCTTCCTGGGTTCATTCCAAAGAGGCCACAGACCTTATATCCAGTATGACCTTGAACAACTGAAACCTTGCTATTTTCTAATGTATGTTTCTTTCTTCATCTTTTTTTTTTAAGAATCATAAGCATTTGGCTTCACTAAAACACAATGTACAGACATGTTTTAAATTGGATTTATACTTAAAATGAGCATTAAAGATCATTCAGTCCAAGCCCTTCATTTCACAAATGAAGAAACTGAGTCCCAGAGAAGTTATGTGCTACAAGCAAGTAAATATGGGAAGTAAGGGGTGGCACAGAACAGACTTCTACACAGCTCTTCTACTTCTATGTCCAACATGCTTTCCAGGAAAGCATTTCACATGAAGCAAGTGAGTCCAAACATACTGTTATATGCCCTTCTCCTTTTTTTTTTTTTAAGCAATCGGGGTTAAGTAACTTGCTCAAGGTTACACGGCCAGGTGTTTCTGAGTAGACCCTCAGTGTCTGAGCCCGGATTTGATCCCCAGGTCGTCCGACACTGGAGCCGGTGCTCTTACTTGCTGTGCTACCTGGCCGCCCCTGCCTTTCTCCTTTTTAGGGCAAACAATTTATGATCAATGGAATGTAAATCTATGGAGTCCTCTTTGTTCCAGGTACAGATGATATGCAGTTATGGGCACATGAAAAATGTACTGGGAGTAAAAAGATAAAGACAGAAGAAATTATAACATGGATTTTGACTGAGGAGCTAATCCTGAGAAGGGTTGCAGTCCCCAGGAGAATTCTAATTAATCCTGCTGATGTTGTCATTGGTGTCTCCCATAATCCACCTCATTCCACCTCTCTCTCTTCATTCTTTTTTTTGGGGGGGTTTAATTACTGACCCTAATTTTTGGATCAACTTTCACTGGGATCTTGTAATAAACTTTAAGGCAGTCAGGGCTGGGCTTTAGTAAAAAGCTCACCATATGCTGAAGGATCAATCAGTTACCAGGAGCATTTTTGAATGCTTAGCTATGGTAGACTTTAGGGGAGCTAGATCAATGAATTTAGACAACCAAGTGCTTCCTAAAATCCAGTGCTTCTTGCCTTTTCCTGTTTTTGCTACTTGGAGTTAATACCATATCCAGTGGGTTAACAAGAAGAGGGTTTTTGGAAGGCAGCAACCTATTTTCTCATTAGCCCCCTTTATTAGCCTTAGTACCCCCCCCTTGTAATATGTTGATACCACTGGAGATGGTACCTAAGGTGGGCAAAATCATGGCTCCAGGAAAGCCCTGATGAGTCGGAGGATATTGGGGGAGGGTATAGAATCCCCTTTTCTCTATCATGTGCCATAATGTGTCAATGTATTAGTATGTGGGAAAACCTAGGACAACTGATGAATTTCACTGGACGGCTTTATGACCTGGGAACCTAAAGTTTCCAATCCCAAAGAACAAAATCCTTATCCCATCCCTTATACAACAGTAAGTGCTTCTCTTTAAAAAAAGTTCTTTAGCATATAATATGAATAAATAAAGTATGATTGAGTGTCTTTCTGTAACCAGTGTATCATCCCCAATGTTTTCAATTGTAATACATATTTAAATATGTCAGGAGCTATTTAAGTTCAGACAAGCACAACTAACTTTTAAGTCAGTTCTTTAGAATTAGAATGACTGGATTTGGGTGATCCTGAGGAAATTTGTGCTTTTATTTTTTTCTGAGTAAATGAACTGAAATAATTATAAAATTGAAACATTTTATAAGGTGACACGGCTGCATTTAATTGTATGAAATTTACAGGGTAGAAAATGTAATCATTTTATCCAGTAGGCCATGGTGTAATTAAGACTATTCTTTTTAGGTACCTTATATTTATGATTTTCCCCTCCACCTAGATAGCATGTATCAAATTCAAAATTACACATCCATTAGGCATCTTCTCAGGCTTTAAACACACATACACAGACACACACACGCACACACACATGCACACACACACAATCAGTTTTCAAATAACAAGTATACCCTTCCATTCATTAACCCAAATGATGCCCTAGCAATCAAAAGAAAGATAGATAATCCAGGACCCAGAATACAGAGAGATCGTTCCCTTCATTATTCTGGAGACGACCACACAAAAAGCACCACATTTTAACAACAAAGTGATGTTGTAGCACATAGACTCTGATGTTCAGTGGAGAGACTGTTAAATTCCCATCAGGGCACACACCATGAACTGTGCTAATGGATGCAGCACATTTCACAAAAATCTGCATGGGTGAGGCTTTTTCATCCTGTTTTAAGTGGGGCAATGTATATAAATAATAGATATTAGCAATTAAGCATCCATTCCGATGCACGCATTTATACATTTGAAAATAAATTAACCACAAACTGCATAAAAGTGGATGTCAGCTTCCCCATTCCCTCCTGTTTCCCCCTGCTTTTCTTGAAAGACTTGACTGTATTTATCTCAGTAAGAACAATGACCCCCTCCCCATTTCTCAATGCCTATATTATTAAATTGATTACAGCCACCAAACCCTCCATTAATGAAGTGACTGAAACTCTCAAATTTCTTGATTGCTGTTTTTTAGGATTTAGGACGTTGAGAGTGTTTCCTTGGTGCTTTACTCTGGGTATTTCACCCCCTTGCACAGTACAAAAAAACTCTTTCCTTGATATCTTGCCACAATGGGGTGAGCAAAGGATGGACAATTAGCTGACAGGTCAGTCATAAACTTGCATTTCCTGGGTCGGGTTGGCTTCAGTCCAGATCTTAACAAAAGCAACCTCATTCAATTAGCCTTATTAATTTCCTCGGCTATTTTTAACAATGAGAAACCTGTTATTTATGTTACACGAAGCTACTGTGTACCAGTTACCATTTTAATGGAGCAATTACTATGGTCCTTCATTGGGAATACAAGGACTCCGGCGCTCCTCACCAGCTAGGAGCCATTCTCATTATTCTGGTATCATCGATACAATAGATCAGAATGGTTCCTTGGGAACATTATGGCTTACTGTGTTGATCTGTATGTTGGGAGTTCTTAACTCAAGCGTTGTTAGCCTGATCCCACAGGACAAGTTCCAAATAGCCTGAGGACAATCCAGTAAAATGCTTTATTCTTGAAATCCTGGGACCAGTGTCCCAGTCATTGATAATGCCTCTTAAAGGCCTGCTAATCACAGAGGAAATCATTTTACTGTGTTAGAAGGGAGAAGGCTTCTGAGCTTCATTTTTCTCCCAAAAAATAGTTCAGGTACCACTGCCTATATGTAGCCTTTGCTAATTTCTCCAATTGCTGTCTCTTGGAAGATCTTTGCATATCCTTTTTATTTACTTCTTGTACACATGCTGTATCTTTCCAACAGAATGTAAGCTCTTTGAGGGCAGGAATTGGTTCGTTTTTATCTTCATATCCAGCACTTGGATAATACCTGGTATGCAGGTACTTAATAAGTGTTTGTTAAACTGAATAACTGAAGGAAGAAAAAAAAATCCAGTAATGATTTAGAATTATCTGGGAGGCATCATTTTCCCTTCCATATTTTTGTGATCTCCCTGTCTTTCTTCCTCTTTTCCTCCTTCCCTCTCTCCTCCCTTTTCTCCTGCTTTTTCTGGCTCTCATTCTCTCTCTCTTTTTATCTCTGTTTCTCTATATCTTTCTGTCTGTCTCTGTCTCTCCCATATACATACACCCCATTAGGATATAATCTAATTTTATATAGAGTCTTCTAAGAGTGACTAATGTTTTCCATTCAAGTAGATTTGTGCTAGAAAAGTGAAAAGATGAAGAAAAAAGCAACAATGCCCCCCTTTTTTACTGAAAAGAACTCATAAATGTATAGCACTGACAATTTTCTGCAGATTGGGCTTCTGCATGCATTAGAATGCATGCAGCTCTTTGGAATTTCTGCTGATACTGTCATGGCCTATACAATCATAGAAAGAGAATCTTGGAACTGGAAGGAACCTCAGGGATTATCAAGTTCAAACACCTCATTTTCCAAATGGAGAAACTGAGACCCAGAGAGATGAAGTGTTCTGTCCAAGAATACTTTCTGTTACAAAATTGAAGTTAAGAGAGGGTTTTTCCCTACTCAGATAAAACTGTGTGAACCCTGGGTTGGCTCTGACATCATTTCCAAGGAAGTAATATTCCACAAGGTGAATGAAAAAGTATTTTTTTTAGTGTTTTATTTTTCCCCAATTACATGTAAAAACAATTTTCAACATTTGTTTTAGAAATTGAATTCCAAATTGTCTCCCTCCTCATCCCCCTCATTAAGAAGGCAAATAATTTGATATAGACTATGCATGTATAGTCATGCAAAACACATTTCCTTATTAGTCATCTTCCAAAAGAAAGCATAGACCAGAATATAACCCTAATAAAAATAAAGTAAAAAAAAATGTGTTTTAATTTGTATTCAGACTCCAAAGTTCTTTCTCTGGTGATGGATTGCATTTTTCATTATAAGTCTTTTGAGTTGTCTTGGATCATTATATTGCTAATAATAGCTAAGTCATTCACAGTTGATCATAATATAATCTTGTTATTTCTGTGTGCAGTCTTCTCTTGATTCTACTCATTTCACTTTGCATCAGTACATGTAAGTTCTTCCAGGTTTTTCTAAGAGCATATGACTCCTCATTTTTTTGTGTCACAATGGCATTCCATCACAATCACATACCACAGATTGTTTAGCCTTTCCCCAATTAATGGCCCTTCCCTCAATTTCCAGTCCTTTGCCACCAGAAAAGAGCTGCTATAAATATTTGGGCATAGTTTCAAATTGTTCTACATTGTGGTTGAATCATTTCACAACTACACCAACATTGCATTCGTGTCTCAATTTTCCCTCATCCCTCACAACATTTGTTATTCTCCTTTTCTCTCTTATTAGCCAATCGAATAGATGTGAGATAGTGCCTTAGTCTTGTTTTAATTTGCATTTCTCCAATCAATAGTAATTTAGAGCATTTTCTCATATGGCTATAGACAGCTTTGATTACTTCATCTGATAACTGACTGTTCATAATTTTTGATCACATCAATTGGGGAATGACTCTTATTTTCATAAATTTGAATAATTTCTTTATATATTCGAGAGGTGAGGCCTTTATCAGTGAAGATTGCTTCAAAATGTACTTTTCACTCTTATGCTTGCTAATTGTATTTCCTTCCATCCCATTTCCCCATTTATTCTATTCTGTCTCTATTTTCACCCCATCCCTCATCAAAAGGGTTTTGCTTCTGACTACTGCCTCCCCAATCCACCCTCCCTTCTATAAGCATCCCTCCCTTCTCTTTTTCCCTTCTCCTACTTTCCTGTAGGGTAAGATAGATTTTTGTGCCCAATTGAGTGGGCATGTTTTCCCCTCTTGGAGCCAATAGAAAAGAGGGTAAGGCTCTAGCATTCCCCACCACCTTCATAATCTTCTCCATTTTAAAAGATATTTATTGCCTCTTTTATGTGAGACAATTCACCCCATTCCTTCTCTCCCTTTTCCCTTCTCCCAGTGCATTCCTTTTCCTCACTCCTTAACTTCATTTTTTCAGATATCATCCCATCACATACAAGTCAAATTGTGCCCTCTGTCTATATATATTCCTTCTAACTGCCCTAATAATTAGAAAGTCCTCATGAATTACAAGTATCATCATCCCATGTAGGAATATAAACAGTTAAACCTTATTAAATCCCTTATGATTTCCCTTTCCTCTTTACCTTTTTATGCTTCTCTCGAGTCTTGTATTTGGATGTTAAACTTTCTATTCAGCTTTGGTCTTTTCATCAGGAATACTTAAAAGTCATCTATTTAATTGAATATTCATTTCCTCCCTGAAGGATTATACTCAGTTTTGGTGGATAGGTGATTCTAGGTTGTAACGGTAGCTCTTTTGTCCTCCAGAATTTCATACTCCAAGCCCTACAATATTTTAATGTAGAAGCTGCTAAATCTTGTGTTATACTAACTGTGGGTCCATGATACTTGAATTGTTTTTTTTTTCCTGACAACTTGCGATATTTTCTCTTTGACCTGGGAGCTCTGGGATTTGACTATAGCATTCCTGGGAGTTTCCATTTTGCTACCACTTTCAGGAGATGACTGGTAGATTCTCTCAATTTCTATTTTACCCTCTGGGTCTAGAATATCAGAACAGATTTCCTGGATAATTCCTTGAAAGATGATGCCTAGGATGTTCTTTTGATTATGGATTTCAGTAAGTCCAATAATTTTGAAAGTATTTCTCCTAGATTTATTTTCCAGGTCAGTTATTTTTCCCATACACTATTTCACATTATTTTCTAATTTTTTCATTCTTTTGATTTTGTTTGATTGTTTTTTTGAGGTCTCATATAGTCATTAGCTTCCACTCTCTTAATTCAAATTTTTAAAGAATTATTTTCTTCAGCGAACTTTTGTACTTTCTTTTCCATTTGACCAATTCTACTTTTAAAGGAATTCTTCTCTTCAGTGATTTTTTTAATATCTTTTTTCCCCATTTGGCCAATTTAACTTTTCAAGGCATTCCTCACTGGATTTTTGTACTTTTTTTTTTTTTGCCATTTGGCCTATGCTGTTTTTAAGGTGTTATTTTCTGCAGTACTTTTTTGTGTGCCTCCTTTACCAAGCTGTCACTCTAATTTTTCTAGCATCACTCTTATTTTTCTTGCATCAACTCATTTTTCCTACAACTCTTTTACTTGATTTTTAAAATCCTTTTTGAGCTCTTCCATGGCCTAAGACCAATTCAGATTTTACTTTGAGGCTTTGGATATAGGAGTTTTGACTGCTGTTTTTTTTCTGAGTGTGTGTTTTAATCTTCCTTGTCACTGTAGTTACTTTCTATGGTTCTATTTTTTTCTGTTTTTATTTTGCTCATTTTCTAGCCTATTTCTTCTTTTTTAATTCTTTGCTAAAGTGGGGCTCCGCTTCTGGGATAGAGGGCACACTATCCCAAACTTCAGGGTTTTCTGTGTTTGTTTTCAGAGATACTTCTAAGGACCTAAGGAGTAAATTTTCAGTTCTTCCAAGGTACTGCTCTCCTAGTCTGTGCTCTAGTCTGTGCGTAACCACAAGCACTATTTTCTGCCTTGGGACAGTGACAAGGGTCTCGGCTCAAATGTGACCACAAACCCTGTGTTGCTAGTGCTCCTTCTTGCCCTGGGACTGAGACCCAGTACTGTGACAAAGATCCAAGTATGGGCAAAGCAATAGAGTCCTGCTGCCCATGCCAGCAAAGAGACCCCCGTAATTGCCTTCTGAACAGTTGTTTGACCCCTTACCATTTGTGGGCTGAGAGCCCTGGGAGCAGCCTAATGCCTCTTCAGATACAGTGGCTCCCTAGACCTGTTTGCTGGGCCAGGTCTTTGCTGGTGTGCTCTGTGATGGACTGAGTTCCACTCTCACCCCAATGTGACAGACTTTTCTTGCTGAATTTCTAAGTTGTCTGGGGCTGGAAAATTATTTCATCCCATTCTTTTGTGGGTTCTACCATTCAAGAATTTGTTTTAGGTCATTATTTAAAGGTCTTTGTAGGGATCTTGGGGAGAGCTTAGGTGAGTACCAGCCTTTTTTCTGCCATCTTGTCTCCACCCCATGAATAAGTATTATGTGCTTACTATGAGTAAAATGTTAAGGTTAGGAGGACTGGATGAGTGAGTTTCCTGAAAGTGAGAACATCTTGATAAGGGCACATTCTACCAAAGCAAGGTGGTACTTTTAGTTGCCTCACCCAGAATCATTCATCCACAATGTATCAGAGGCAAGACTTAAACCCTTTCTACTTCCAAGGTATGCCCTCTATCCTATATGCCAAGCTTTGGGGATGTAAATAGGAAAGCAAGACCACTCTTGTTCTCTGTTGTAAATGTACAACTCAGGTTAGACACATCTATTCACTTTTAGGGGAAAACGTTGCTTTAAAAAATTGAAATACTTTAAACATATCCATAAACATGGACCAGAAAATGCAGCCCATGCTGAGACCTAGCCCTAGGACGACTGTGGACCTGCCTTATTCTTAGGTGCTCCTTCCAGGGCCCACTACAATATTTCAAGACGTAGCTTGCTCTCTTTAGATGTGAAAGCAGGAGCCTACAGGCCAAACAATGTGTGCCCAGTTTCTGCCCCTTGAAAAGTGGCCAAGGAGGTTAAACAAAGGAACATTTCCTCCCACTTAGGTGTGGAGTCTCTACCCAACCAAATGGCTTTGAGGAGGAGCCTGCCCCCAAACCTTTTTCAGGTTGCTTTGTAATTTGAATATCTCTTTAATGGTCTTGCATGGTTCATGTCCACACCAATCAGCATTCCCAGGAATCAATACTTCCTGTAGACATTTCATCCTCCACTGGCAGCTAGTATCTGATTCTTCGTGTTTCCTATAAGTTTTCTTTGTCTTTTTTTGAAGCCTCTTATGATTATCCCAATTCATTTACATAAGGGCAAAGGAAAAAGTATCCCAGAGCCTTCCAGAGGAATGGGTTGGTAGAGAAAAGCTTGTACTTCCTAGCCCAGAAAATAAGACTGATTACACCCTAGTCTCTTAAAAAAACATTTTTCCTATGGATTCCCAGCTTTAAGAGCAAATGATCTGCTGAGTACAGTGATATTGCCAAGTGACCTTGACATGTGTCATTCACCGTTGTCTGGATTCTGAGCCCTCTCTTTTAATATTCATAAGGATTTCTCCAACAGTAAGCACGTGTGATGTTCTTTTATGGGTTGGTGGAGGGGGAAGGGAGGAAAAAAAGGTTTTATTTAGAGATCTGTTGAATTTTAAGAAACATACCATCATTGTCTCTCTGATGAAATGATGTATCGTTTTGGAGGTACGAGAATTTGGTTTGGCACTCTTCAGGAGAAGATAATGATGTGCTGGATGCTGACAGTTTTTTCTCATTGGGGGCTTCCTTGGATGGTGCGTCGGCAATACTGAATTCAGATACTGAATTTATAACGATGCCCTTAACAGATTTCTCATCTGAGTGCTTTCCATTTGTGAGTTGAGTATCTGCATAAAAACACATATACACACACAAAACAAACCTGAAATTATTTATAGAGCAACTCAAACCCAGTGTTTATAAAGATACAGAATTCTAAAAAATAATAGATTTTTCAGGCCAAAAATGAATACCCATTCTAGACTTTTAAGCATAAAACTTTCATCCCTAATATTAGTTTTTATATATTACTTTGTATATATTTACTTATCTATGAAAATACCCTATTTCTTCCCAATAAAATTTAACCATCTTGAGGACAGGAACCTCTTTGTTTTTGTCTCTGTGTTCCTAGAATGGAACACAGTGCCTGGACCAAGGTAGACACTTATGGTTGAATTGAATGAATGAAGTAATTCATCAGGATAATTTTTAGGAAAATTAGAAATGGGAATTCAGATTTAGAGATGAAATAGAATGTGTATAGTTCCAACATTTTCAAAATTTCATGATGGCAATGAATAATTTTTACCTATTCTTATCTTTTTGGAGAGAGACCATATAGCAGAGTATATAAAAAGCTGGCCTTCTAAACCAGGGAGACTTTGATTAGAGTCCTGTCTAATAAATATGGGTTGTTTGACCTTGGGCTTGTCCCTTAACTTGTCAGCATTCTAAGAACTTCTCTAAAACTGTATAACTCATAGAAAAGGTATTGACCTGATTTGATTGAGGGGGTCTTCTAATCAGGGAGTTCCCTAAAGCAATGAATCACAGGTCCTCTCCCTATTCCTATTTTGTCTTATTGGGAATATTGTTATTGTTCAGTCATGTCTGCCCATTTTGTATTTGGGGTAAGGAAGAGGAATTAAGCAATGTCTACAGAGCCCAGAACTACTGTTCCAATAAATTCTCCTTGTAGATTTAATAGAACCTAATTCTGGCCTAATTAATTCTCCTAGTAGAATGAAAACTCAGTGAGGGCAGTATTATCTTTGAACTTCTAGCATCTAGTACTGGAAAGATTATCTGGCACACATTAGGCATCCGGTAAGTGTTTGTTGAATTGAACCTTTAGACATCATCGCTCTATTTCAGGATAATGGTTTTCCTTTGTAATTCCATATAGTTTCATTTTATGCATTTGATAATGTTAATTTGAGAGGGGGCCCATAGGTTTCACCAGAGTCACAAAGGACTCCAGGATCCTCCCCAAAAGCTTAGGAGCTCCTCTTTAACTCAGATCTTTGCTGCCTTTTGGTAAGACATATCAACTCTTTTCTAACGCACATATTCTGACACTCAGACTATATTTTGGGTAAGGCCATCAGGCATCAGGGGCTGGTTAGTTACTTAAAAATGAGAAAAGTAAATTGAAAGAGTCCTGGAATGACTGCAAATCATTTCTTCTCTGTGGGCCTCAGTTTCCTCATATATGTAAAGTGACAGGGTCTCTTTAGGTACTTTCAAAAAATCCTCCCAGTTCCTGCATTCAATGATGCCTAGAGATCAGTCACACTAGACCATAGAATGAAAGCAGAATCAAGTTTTTCGAGGGCAAGAACAATTCTATTTTTGTTATTGGGTTCCTAATGCCTAAATCAGGGATTCTTAACCTGTTTTTGTATCCTGGAACCCTTGAGCAGTCTGGCGAAGCCTATGACCCCATCTCAAAATAATATTTTCAAATACATAAGACACCCCCCCAATAAAATTACAAAGGAAACAACTAATATTAAAGTAGATTTATCAAAGTATTAAAAAAAAGTTTATAAACCCCTATGTTAAGTAGACTATTGTGTCCAATATGGTACCCACTTACTTGGCCAAGCAATAGGGTCTCTTGGATTACACGAGAGTGGGGAACTTAATTAGACAGAACAGCCCGTGACCCCAGGATAAAAAAGATGATTTTTTTTTTGTCAAATCACCATCTTAGTCCTTCTGTGAGTTGCATCTAAATTCAGTGCAGATGGAAAAGTCGGCTTGATACCCATTTCTTCATTACAGCCATTTAGCTTTGGCCAGCAGAAGAAGGAAAGGCAGCAGCTTGTTGGCTCTTGCATCAGTGATTTTCAATGAGCGATTATAAGCTAGGTGCTGGCAGATACATCAGAGGAGCCCTAGAGTTAGTGGCATGGGGCACATTCTTGTCTCAGGTGATTGTTGCTGTTGTTTTTTGTTCCTATTTTTTTTTTAGTTGTTGCCAAGTGTCTGTATTCCAACTCGCTTATTGTACCCTCTCTGTTTCACTACTAGCTTCAAATTTCTTTGCTATGAGTTGATCTCTAAAAAAAGGTTGGCAGAAGCACAGGTTGTGTGTACTAGGGAAATAGGAAATCTGTATGTCAGAGGGGCTCAGGGAAACATCTCCAGTAGAGCCGAGCAATGAAAGTGATATTTGGTAAACAGTAGGGTTGGCCAATTGGATGGGGAAAATGCTCATCTCTCTTCAACCTTATGGAGTAGGCACTAAACAGGGTAGCACCCACATTTCTGCTGAAGGCTCTAAAAATTCAGAAATCAAGGCACACAACAAATAGGTAAGTCATACTACTTCTTGGTCCACATAGTCTTAATGCCTACATTTTCCTAATTCTTAAATTGTAAGCTCTTTGAAGGTAGTTATAGATATATCATGTAGAGACTGAGTAATAATAATGAACATGTACATAAAGCTAGGACAGCTCAGTGAATAGAAGACTGAGCCTGGAGTTAGGAAGATCTGAGTTCAAATCCAGCCTTAGACACTTACTAGCTATGTGAACCTGGGCAAGTCACTTAACCTTTGTGTGTCTTAATTCATTGGAGAAGGAAATGGCGAACCACTCCAGTATCTTTGCCTAAAAACAAGCAAACCCATGGACAGTATTGGTGTGATATGGTCTATGGGGTCACAAAGAGTCCAATAATACTGAACAATGACAACATAATGCTTTGAAACTTGCAAAGTGTTCTACATATATCAACTCCCAATGACCCTTTGGAGTAGGTATTAAAGTAATTATTTACTCTATTTTACAAATAAGGAAACTGAGGCTCAATGAATCATAGCTGATTTGTGTCCATGTAGTGTCTATAAATACATGCCCAGGAGATGAAGGGTGATCTCAGAAGGATGGAGGCAGGGGGAAATCAACCAGGAAGAACTTCCTGGAGAAGGGGGAGCGGGGTTTGATCAGGGTCTTCTCAACGAAATTCAGGGAAACCAAGAAATGGGCACCTGGTGCAAATTTATAGGAGACACTTGTTTGCAAAAGGCAGCAATTCTACTTGGGTTATAGACTGTTCAGAGGGGTGGGATTAGTGGGATTGAACCTAGGGCTTGGTTTGAATGCTAAGTGTTGTGTTCATTACACTATTTATGAATCCTCTCACTAGTTTATGCCTTGCTAGCTGGAATCCTTCCCACTCCCTCCCAGCTGTGCCCCCAGGGCCCGGCTTAATGTCTTGTATAAGGTAGGAGGTCAATAATTGTTTTTAGTTGAAAAACTATTCACAACTAGCAGATCTGATCATGTCATTCATTTGCTCAAAAACCTTCAGTGGTTCCCTATGACTTCTTGGATAAAATAGAAGATCCTTATCATGGCATCAAAAAACCTCAGTGGAAGAAGCGTGGGTTTTTGAGGTTAAAGGACCTGCATTCAAACCCTAGTTCTGCTAAATACTGCCTCTGTGAATTGGGGCCAGTCTCCCTCTCTTGGCCTCAGTTTACACATCTATAAAATGGGGGCAGTTGGCTTTAATGACCTTAAGATCCTTTCTAACTCTAAACTTTTGAGCCCATGACCTTGCATCATCTTACTCCCATCACTCTTCAGTCCTTTCTACTATTGCTTTCCTTGCCACCTCTGTTCCAGCTTAACTTCAGACCAAACTGTTCCCTCTTCTCCATAGGCAACATTCCATCTCTGGCCTCTGTAGAGGTCTAATCCGCAGTCCCCTCTCTCCCCTCTGAACAGCTCACAATCCAAGTAGACTTGTAGTCTTTTGCAAACAAGTGTCTCCTGTAAATTTCCACCAGGTGCCTCCACTGCCTGAAATGCTCTCCTTTCATTCCTTTGTTTCCCTGAATTCCTTTGAGAATAGCCTGATCACTGCCCCCCCCCCTTCTCCAGGTGGTTTTTCCTGGTTGGTCCCCCCTGCCTCCATCCTTCTGAGATCAACCTTCATCTCCTGGGCATGTATTTGTAGATACATAGTTATTTAGATGATGTACACCTCATTGAAGTGGGAGCCTTACAAAGATGGGCTGAGTCTGTGTGTGCTTTTAGCACAAACACCCAGTCCAGGGATGTGGTAAATCTTTAATAAATTCTGATTGTCTCCTCCTCAGTTCTAAGAGCCACTTTTTGTTGTTGTTGAGTCTGACTCTCTGTGACTCTATTTGGGGTGTTCTTGGCCAGCACACTGGAGTGGTTTGCCATTTTTTTCTCCAGGTCATTTTACAGATGAGAAAACTGAGGGGAATAGAGTTAAGTGACTTGCCCAGGCTAGTCACTTAACTTTAGTTAAGCTAGTAAGGGTCTGAAGTTGGATTTGAACTTAATAAGATGGGTCTTCCTGACTCTAAACCTGGAGCTCTCTCCTCTGCACCACCTACCTGTCCTTAAGAATTGCTAGCCTCCATCAGAATACAGCTTAGGAGTAATCTCCTGCAGTAACCTCTCATGATCCTTAGTCAGTTGCCGGAGCTCACAGGCTTTATTCCTCTCCTGGCTGCATTCTTGACTTCTACCATGCCTCAGATGGCATCCTAGATGCTTACTCCAGCCCTGGAGTTCACACAGTGGAAGTATCTCCCACCCTGTGGCCTCTCCCTCTGATTGGGTGACTCCTCCATTCAAGGAGAACACAGTGCCAGCAAAATCTTCATTTTTCACCAGAGAGTACTCTGGAGTTTCTTCTTAACCACACATGGTGTTCCTTCAATGTGTTCCCTTCCCCCTTTAAACTTCCTTTTATGTGTTGTCTTCTCTCCTCAATGTAAGCCCCTTGAAGGCAGGTGTTCTCCTTCCATTTGTATTTGCAATCCTAATGGTGCTGGCTACATAGCAAATACTTCACACATGCTTGTTGACCGACTGGCAGAGATGGGAGGTCATAGCATCATGGCCTTAGAACTGGAAGGAATCTTGGGCGTCACTTAGTCCAACTTTTATAAGTAAGGAAACTGAGGCCCATGAAGGGGAACTGACATTCTTAGTAAGCATCAGAGAAGGAATTTGAACTCAGATCCTCTAACTACAGGGCCCACAGCACTCTTTTCATTGTTCCAAATCTTAAGTGATAGAACAGACCTAAGTGATTGTGGAAAGCCTTGCTACACAAGGCTCCAGTCCTGAGAGTAGCTGCTAAGAGCCTTCCAAGCCTGGGCTACCTACTTCCTCAGGCTGGGATCCAGTGTGTTAGATAGAACCCAGCTGCTTCCTACTGTATATAAAAGAAAGAGCAGCCCAGAGAAGGTTGATAGATAGTAAAACCTTGATGAATAGAGAGATTGCAGGAGCTATTTACTTACAGAATTAATTAACAATCAGTTGAAATTATCACATGTAGTCAGGCTGCATGTAATTTAAATTGCTTTTGCACAAAGTAATTCAGAAACAAAAAAAGTTGGATAGGGGTTACTAAAGTGTAAGAACATGCCGAGAATACGGTATAAAGCCACACATCGCAGGCTTCTCTTTTTAACTTTGAGACCTTTATAAAGTATATCATTTTGAATGGAGATGATATACCGCATTCAGGCAGCCACTTGGAGAGAACTGGTCCCATACTGACATGGTTTTATGGAACATCCAAGCTGCCATTTGTAAAGCTATTTTAAAATTTTTATATCCCTGTTTATATTGTTATTTTTTTCCAATTCCCCAAAGAGAGCTATCTCTTCCTCTTCAGCACAGCATCTGACATACGCATTTCAGAGCCCAGCCTGTTCAACCCAGAGTTCTGACATCTGAAATGAGTCACAGTCTTGGGGTGTATGTAAGTGACATTTCCCATCTTCGAGTGATGGGAAGCTAGCAATAAATTTCCCAGATTTCTTCTTTCGCCTAGTTCTTTGACATTGTACTCAAAGTATTATACAGTAGCGGCAGCTAAAAGAAGAAACACATAAAAAGAGGTATCAAATCTTGTGTGCAGGCAAGTATCTTGGAATTAAATAAGAAACTTGCGAAACTATATTTGGAATGTTATACATAGTTCTTGACATTGACTTGGAGAAAATATATATTTTTTCCAAAACAGTAAAAATAAGTCAAAATTAGAAGAACTCGGAGGGTTTAAAATTAGAACAACGAGATTTCTTAGAAGAAGAAGACAAAAGACTCAACAAGATGGAACCTATCTTCTTCACAGTGTCCATGAAACAGGAAATTCATGTTGAGGTTAAAGGTCAAGGCAGGAATTGATGAACATAAAGTTAAGTAACAGAAAAGACAGACAGTTAATTAATTTTTTATTACCTTTGAGCAAATGTTATGAATTTAATTCAATTAACATTTATTGACTGCCCTTGTGCAAAAAAAAATGAATCAATATGACAGGCATTTGTAATTGATGTATCCTTAAGTTATTAAGGAAGGCAAGTTTTGAAAATGACTTTCATTTTTCTTTTTACACATATTCTTTTTCATTCTTTGCATTCATGGAATCTATAAGCCAATATTTCAAACATCTATACTGGGTCCTCAACAAATAGTAGGCCCTTGGGAACTCAGTAAATGGTCTGAAAGCAGAAGTTCTTAACCTGTGTGTGTGTGTGTGTGTGTGTGAGAGAGAGAGAGAGAGAGAAAGAGAGAGAGAGAGAGAGAGAGAGAGAGAGAGAGAGAGAGAGAGAGAGAGAGAGAGAGAGAGAGAGAGAGAGAGAGAGAGAGAGAGAGAGAGAGAGAGAGACAGAGACAGAGACAGAGACAGAGACAGAGACAGAGAGAGAGAGAGAGAGCCCTCTGGCAGGCAGTCTGAGGAGGCCTTCTCCAAATAATGTCTTTTAATTCATACCTAAAATAAAATACATAGGGTTACAAAGGAAACTGAATATATTGAAATGCAATTAAAAATTATTTTCCTAAGTTCATGAACTTTCTGCAGTTGATCCATAGACTTCTTGGGGATCAATTTAAGAACCCTGTCCTTTAGGGTTTTTGGATTGAAAAGGTCAACCTAGTAAGCTTCAGTGATCTGGTCCTCTGACAACAGATACACAATTCACCACCAGGCCCAGCCTGATGCCTGTTTAGCTTGTTGGGATGTTCCAGAATTTGTGATCTGCTTGTATTGCCTTGGGGACCCCAGAGTCTCCTCCCTATCATGATAAGACAACTGATGAAGGGCAAAGGTCATTTCTGAAAAGAGACTTCCTTATATGTCTCCCATCCACAAAAGCACTAAAAATATTTTCAATAAACAAGCAGTATGAGGAAGCAGAAAGATTTCTGGCTCTCGATAGAGTACTGAATCCTGGTTCTGATGCTGCTACCTTTGTAATCTTGGACAAGTCATATTATTTCTCTGGGCTCCAGTTTCCACATTTGCAAAATTAGCGAAGTAAACTAGAAGATGTCGAAGGGTCCTTTTGCCCTCTGATTCTATGATCCTATACAGCTGCCCTGCTTTCTCAGTTGTTCCCTTAGCTTCTTATTTATTCTTTCCCTCTCTTCTTTACTAGCCCCTCTTTCCTCTCACCTTAAATATGGCTGTTACCCAAGATTCTGTCCTCAGCCCTCAGCTCTTCTCTTTCCATATTCTTTCCCCATTGAGATTTTTTTCATTAGATCATAAATCTTTAATAGGAATTGAAGTGAGAGGTCATCTAGTCCAATCTCTTCATTTTACAGCTGAGGAAACTGAGGCCCAGTTTGTAGACCTCACTCAAGTCACTGAAGTTACTTGCCCTAGGGGATACAGGGAGTAAGTATCAGAGGCAAGATTTAAACCCAACTTTTCTGACTCTAGAACCAGGGTTCTCTATTTTATATAACTTCCAACTTGACTCAAACACTATTGATTCTCATACTTAAGCTCCCAGGCCAAATCCCTTTCCTGTATTTCACTTCCACATTTTCATCTAGCTGCTGAACATTCCCATCTGGGTTTCCTGCATCATTTCTAATTCTGTTTATCTAAAACTGAACTTCTCATCTTCCCCCTTCCCTCAAATGATTCCTTCTTGGGACTTATCTACCTAGGTTAATGGTACTATAATTCATTCTCCTATTGCCCACGCTCAAAAATATTTTTTGACCCCTAATCTGGAAGTTTATTTAGTCCTACTACTTTTTATTTTCATAGATAAGGAAACTGAGGCCCGAAGAGGTAGAATGACATCCAACGTCACAAACCAGACTTCAAACTCAGTTCTTCTCACTCCAAAGGCAGCACTCCTGTTATACCACACTACCTCCTTTTAACAAATAGATTTCCCTCTTTTCCCCCCTTTGCTATGAACTGCTTTCTAAAAAAATTCGTTCCATGTTTTTGCCAGGATCTTAAGGGCTCTGATGTAGTTCATGGCAATACTTTGGTTAGTACACATCGGAGAACTATTACAGCTGAATTCAGCTGTGGTCCTTTTCACTGCTGCCCCATCTATTATCTCCTAGGGACTTTTGTCATCGATGACTTCCAAAGCACCCGAAAGACATGGCCGGTGGAGTACCATTTTCTCCCTCCCTTACCTTGATGCTCCCTAGGTGTAAAGTTATGCTATTTTATCTCCTCCCATCAAAGCAACAAAGAATACTCACCTAAGTATAGAAAAACTGAACTCTTTCCAAAAGCCATTAGAAATTCAGTCCCTTATTATCCTAAGGTAATGCACTCGACTACTACAGAATCACATGTTTAACAGGCAACACCAATCCTTTGTCTTCATATTCTAAATGCTGACTCTAATCCCTGTCCCTTCAGGTATGTGTGATGGCTCTCACGCTCTGTGTTATGTTCCATCTGCCCTGTATCCATGCCTCCTAGGCTATTCACACGTTGGCTTGATGAGTTTTCCCTCTCTGTTTTTCTCTGTCTCCCAATTTGAGTCACAGACAGATTCCTATTTAAGAACTTGGTTTATTTCTGAGTTTCTTTCATAACAACAACATCCCTGCAACCTACTTGAAACTCTATAGAACTAACAAGAAGCTGACAAGGTGATTTTGCTTTAATGTACAAGTTTAGAATTAACTTAGAAAATGTAAGATTTCAGACAAAAACAATTCCAAGAAGAACACGAATCCCCACTGGTTTTCCCTTAACTAGAAGGGTGAATGATATTCTCTGCAGGATTTAAACCACGAGGAATTCAAAACGGTCATCATCTATTTATAGACAGGACGAGGTAGCCAAGAGACTCTCCAAAGTTCCAACTACCAAACCAGATGAACATGTTATTGTAATATGGGGCATAATAGGCATTATCAAACCAGAAGGGACCTCAGAAATCACCAGGGTCAGACCTCTAATCATCATCCTTCTTGACCTCTTGAGAGCGTTTGACACCATCGATCTTCCTCTTCTTTCTGGGTTTTCGGGCTGCTACTCTCTCCTGGTTCTACTTATGTCTCCTCAGTCTCCTTTTCTGGAGTTTCATCCAGGTCACACCTGCCAAACTTGCCAACCTTGGTATCAACAGGGCTCTGTCCTGGGCCTTCTTCTCTCCCTCTAAGGCATTTCACTTAGTGATCTTATCGGCTCTCATGGATTCAATTATAATTTCTATGCTAGCTATTCTGAAATCTAATTATCCAGCCCTAACCTCTCTACCGACATCCAGTCTTGACTATCCCAGTCCCTTTTAGACATCTCAGACTCAATGGCCAATAGACATCTTAAACCCACATAATATGTCCAAAATTTAACTTATCATCTTTGCCCCTCCCCTCTCCCCTCCCCCTTTCCCAACTTTCTGTTACTGTTGAGGGTACAACCATTCTCCCAGTCACCCAGGCTCACAATCTGGGTGTCATCCTTGACTCCTCAGTCTTCCCAAATCCAATTTGTGGCCAACCCCACTCATTTCCTCCTTCCCAGCAATTAGAGATAATTTCCCTTTCTCTCCTCTGACACTGCCACCACCCTGATGAGGATTTTTATAACTTCATGTTTGGACTGCTGCAATACTCTGCTGCCTGGTCTGCCTGCCACAGTCTTTCTCATTCTAATCTATTCTTATTCAACTGTTAAAGTAATCTCCCTTAGAAGTGGATCTGATCATGTTACCCTCTGCCTATTCAATAAACTCCAGTTCAAATATAAAATCTTCTGGCATTCAAAGCTCTTTATGACCTGACACCTTACTTTTCCAATCTTCATATACTTTATACCACTCATCCCAATTTAGTCATTGATCCAGCGACACGGGTCTTCTTGCCATTCCACAAACAACATGCTCCATCTCCCAACTCTCAACGTTTGTACTGGCAGTCCCCTATATCTTTCATCTCATCTCTACCTTCTAATTTCCCTGGATTCCTTCAAGTCCCAGCTAAAACTCTACTCTCTACAGGAAGTCTTTCTCAATATCTCTTAATTCTAGTACCTTCCTTCCATTCATTCTGTCTTATGGATCCTGTATTAAATGTGTTTGCATGTGGTTTTCTGCATGTTCTGAAGTCATTAAGGGTGAGCACTACCTTTTCGTTTTCTTTGTATCCCTTGCATTTACTACAATGCGTGGCACATAGTAGGTGATTAATAAGTGTTTACTGAGTGATTAGCAGAACCATAGGTAGAGTAGAAGGACAGTAGAGGCGGAGTCATGGCCAAGAAATATTTATTAGATAGCTTTTGTACCAGGCACTTTGTTAGTTACTGAGGAGAAAAAGAAAGGCATAAGATAATCCCTGCCCTCAAGGAACCACAGTCTAATGGGAGAAGACAACATATAAAAAGGAGCTGTAAAGGGAGGTTACCCAATTCAGGGGCACTACAAAATCTGGAAATGATCTGAGGAGGAGTCTCAGAATTGACTTCATTTTGTAAAATGATGAGTCTCTGGAGATCACAAAGCCCAGCGGGCAAAAAGCTAGGTGGGAAATAATGAGATGAATTCTCTGAGATCTCTTAGATCATGGAACATCAGGAAGGAGATTGCCATTGTCCACCCTTCACCTTCTCCAACTAGGGGAAGGGAGAGATCTCACAGTGCCACAGTTTAGAAGGTATAGAAATTGGGACCCATTGAGTTCCTTTCCTGCTGTGCAGAAAGCGGCTTCCCCTGCTGTGACCTGGAATGTCTTTGGGTTGTCTGTGTCTTCTCCCCACCTTAGGGAAGCAATGGAGGTCTCCTCTTGTCCCACAATTAATTCGAGTTCATTTAATACTGTCATGGTGGGGGGTAAGGATAGGGGCAAAATTCCTGATCTAATACCAACATCTAATTTTATAGATGAGGAAAACTCAGGTTCCTTGAGGTTAACTGATTTTTCAATAGGGATCTCCTTAAGTGGGAACTATCTATCCAGTGTCAGTACTGGGTCTAGACTGAAGCCCTCTACCCCCTAGTTCATGACATCCCACTTTCTCATAGCTAGTCATGACTACATTATATAGGAAAAAAAAGTCTCCCAAACTTTACTTTTATATTTGAGGTAGGTAAAGTATATTTCACAAACACACACACACAGCACCTGAAACTAAGCAATTTTTCCAGAAAAATAGGACTTATTTTCTCTATAGTCAAGTATGCCTAAAATACAATCACCTTCTAAATACAGACAAGGCATTCAATGGGACCAGATTGAAAAATGTGATGAAAACCATCAGACGCTGCCAGAGGAGCATTGACTGTATCTGCACCCTGCTAATATTTGTGTCAACCAAAGTTTTAGAGCTGCAGCACTGTGGAAGACAAATCAAGGGGAGAAATATAAAGGCATGGCAGAAAACTGACTTCTAAATTCCAGCCCTATTCAATAAAAAGAGAACAAAAGCCATCATTCAAAAAACTTCTGTTTCTTCAAGAAAAGCACACTTTTTAACATAGAGTAACTACATTTTCCCCCATAAGTCTTGTGGCAAACTCTCCAAAAACCTTTGTACAGACTAAGTAATGCGATCTTTTCAAAATCTTGCTATTGCTGTCATTCAGTCATTTTTCAATTGTATCTGACTCTGAATCCTCATTTAGGGTTTCCTTGGCAAAGATACTGAAGTTGTTTGCCATTTCCTTCTCCAGCTCATTTTACTGATGAGGAAACTGAGGCAAACATGGTTAAGTGACTTGCCCAGGGTCACTTGTCTGAGTCCAGATTTGAACTCATGAAGATTAGTCTTCCTGACTCCATACCTTGTGCTCTATGTGAGAATAATATCAGCAATATGGAAAAGGAAACTTCATTCAGTTTCTAGAAACTGCTTTGCAGAATTGGGATAAGTCTACCCTTACTGTGAGTTAAAACTTTCAGAGGTGCTAGAGTATATTAGTAGATAAAGAGTGTTGAGCAGTAAAATACGCTCCTCGAGGCAGGGACCAGTTAATTTCTGTCCTTGTTCCTGTCCTTTATTCTATTGCCTGGCATAATGCCTTATAAACAGAATGTGCTGAATATTAAATGCCTGTCAAATAAATGGGTCTGAAGTCAGGAAGATCTGGATTCAAATCCCACCTTTAATAGTAACTATGTAGCTAATGTTAAAGTAGCACATTAAGTATTGCAACATGTTTTATAAATAGTATCATAACAACCCTGTGAGGTAGCTATTATTATCATCCCCATTTTATAAATGAAGAGAAGGAGGCTTCAAAGAATTAAGTGACTTGCCCAGGGTCACACAGTCTAAGCCTGGATTCCTGCTCAGAACTGTCTGACCCAGAGCCCTGTCCTCTCCCCCATATGCCAAGCACCTCTTCCTTGTCAAGTGTCTTGACACTCTCTAACTAGTTCTTTGGATGACTTGTTTAAATAATATTTGTCTCAATCAGCTCCTTAGAATTTATCTACTAGGGCAGGCTACACAACAGATGGTCTCCCTAACCAAATCTTCTTAGAATCCCCCAGTATCCTTCAAAGCTAAGCTGCTATTTGCCATCTTCTATGAGAAATCTTTCCTGATACCCAGAGTGGTTCAATTTTTTCTTTCTCCTTAAATTACCTCACATATCTGCTTGCAAGTTGTCTTCTTCCCAGCAGAAGGTAATCTTATGGGAGAGGGTGACTAAGAATTTTTTCTCCTTTTGCCTTTGAAGCCATGGCCCAGAAAGGAAGGCTTGGCCCTTAACAAATATGATGGACTGGAAAGTATTAGACCTTTGTTCTTTACTTCTTATATATCAGAGTTGGGTAGAAAGTTTCATTTAAGGAAGCTGAAGTGACAACAGTATTTCCTTAAAAATTTAAAACTTTACTTTTGTTATGAACTTAACAAGTATCAAATAAAATGGGCATTTCCATACACAGAGTAGAATAGGAAAAGAGGATGGTATATGAAACTACAGATTTCTGTTATGTGTAACTCAGTTCTCTTTTAAAAACCTTAATCAATTTAATCTTTAGCTTTTAAAAATGCTGTACTTTTTTGCTTCTTTCTGCCCTTCCATTTTTTTTGCATTAAAAATGATGACGATAATCTTCTAGCCTTTCCTTCCTTCCTACTCTCTTTCCTTCCTTCCTTCCCTCCCTCCCTCCCTTCCTCCTTCCTTCCTTCCTTCCTTCCTTCCTTCCTTCCTTCCTTCCTTCCTTCCTTCCTTCCTTCCTTCTTTCTTTCCTTCCTTTTTATTTTCCCTTCTTTGTTTTCTTCCTTCTTATTCTGCCTTCTCTCTTTTCCTCCTCTTTCTATCATTACCTCTGTCCTTCCATTCCTTCTTTCCTCTATTCATCTTTGCTTCTTTCTTCCCTTCTTCTCTTTTCCATATTGTTCTCTTTCCTTCCTTCTTTCTGTCTCTCCTATTTCCTTGCCTTCCTTCACTCCCTTCCTCCCAATTACATTTATGCTTTTGAATTGCCCTTCCTAAAACTCTGAAATGGGAATGTTTATCAGAACCATACCAGGGACAAGAGACAAAGAATTCCTTCTATTCTCACCCTCTCTACAAGTGTAATCTCCTTCTCAAAAATGATTCAAGGTGAAAGATAAATTAGTAAAGGAAATAATGTATGTATATATTGGAAAAGATTGCTCAACTCAGTTCACCCCTTTGGTTGAATCTACATGATCAGGGTAAACTGTCAGAGAGCAGCTCTGCCTAGATATTTTTTTTTTGGGCAAAGGTATTTTCTTGAGCACAACTTTCTAGAAAATTACTTCAATTCTCCTACTTTTCTCTGCATGTGTAGATACAGCCCAAGTGATATACTTTTATTGCTACATCATGTCCTGGTAATAAGATGCAATTCACTGCGAGAACTCTTTGAATCCAGAAAACAGTGTATTAGAGAAGAAAACAGTTTGCAATTATAGGTCTCCATTTCATTTTTATGCAGTTACCTTCAATTTAATGTTTGCACAAAGTGTCTCAAGAAATAAAGATTATGCTACAACAGCATAAAAAAATGGTTTGCAGTTTTTATAGCCTGATGCTACAAGGATTAGTAATAGGTTTAGAGCTTAGGAAAATAAATGAAGCCAAACGTGCTTTAAAACTCATGCATAATTGGTATTATATGTACAGTTGATATTTTTATTATCAGTGTTTAAGTATGAATGCAAAAAAATTAAATTACAATTATTCAAAGTCTTCTATATTACCTTTAAACTAAAAACATAATATATCTCAACCATCACTTCTATTTTCTCCAAAGTCTCTTAAGCTATTGGTACAGCCTGCAAGACAGTTTAGTGGTCAGACTTCCTATTCACAAATTCATTTTTGAAATAAACATGGAAAGAGAAGCCTTTCAGGAGGATGTTAACCTCTTTGCTGTTTCCTACTTTCTGAGCACTTCTGAGGCAATTGAATCTTCCAGCAGGCATTTGATTAGAAGGTACTTTGTATGTATGTTGAAACACTAATCTATTTCATAAACTAGGATTTATATTACCCAAACTGGGTGGTCTCAGTTTTCAATTTCTTGATTGATAATTAACTCACATTTAATTAGAATCTTAGCATCATATATCTTGAGCTGGAAGGAACTTCAAAGGCCATATAGTGCAACCTTCTCAACTTACAGATAAAGGCTGAGACCCAGGGTGGTTAAGTGAATAGCCCAGGGTCACCCACGTCAGCAGAGTGTTTTAGGTAAGATTTGAAATCCAGGCCCACTTCCCTTGCAGTCTTCTACCCCACCGTGCACTATTATCAGATCCCTGGATTGTACACTTTTAAATCAATCCCTAATTTTCTAAAGGTTATGAGAAACATAGCCTTCTTTGATCTGAAGATCTGGAGGAATGTAAGCTCCCTGAATACAGTATCATTTTTGTTTTTGCTTCTCTGATGTCTAACAATGCCTGGAACATAATTAGTGATTAGTAAGTTTTTTGTTGAATGAATGAATGAATGAAGGCTTTTTCACATTTGCTACCTTGGAGGAATTCCTGTAAACAGCTCAGGGATCTGGCATATAGAGGACAATAAATACTGAATTATTATTGACTTCTCTCTACTACATTCCTCAATTTCAGAAAGTTGCTAAGTCTTGCCATGTCTGCCTCCACAATGTTTCCCTTAGCCATCCATATTTTTATGTTATTTAGGATATATTCATACATATAGTGCAATATATATGTACATATACAGTGTTTCTAGTACTAACTCTTGTAACAAACTCAGGCTACGTGAAGGATGCCAGGAACAACAAAGAATTTTTTTAAAACCATATTGGAAGAAAGAGGAAAATCAAAGAAGAGAAGGATTATTGCTAGCAGGGGGGATAGGGTGATAACCATTGACAATTGATAGCATAACTGACCAGTTCTTGGATTATTTGGTTTCTTCTGCCAAGGAGAATGAGCCTTGAACTGGAAATGATGGAACCACAACATCTAACAGAGACTTGATAAAATAAGTAAAGAAATAGTAAGAACATGCCGAGTTGTCCTTAGCGAATTCAACTTCCCCAATCCTTTTCAGCTGATGCTGAAAGAATTGGGCATCTGGTGTCTGAACTTACTGTCAATGATCTTTGAAAGACTGTAGACAATGGGAGATGTACTGTAAGACTGAGGAAGGGCAAATATCCAGATTTTCAGAAAAGGAATGAGAATAGACTCTAAAAGCTATAGACTATCCAGCTTAACTTCAATTCTTGAGGAATAGAACAGACTATTTAAGAACTGCCTAGTGTAAATCTAGGCAGCCAAGTGACATTGGGCCTCAAGTTGGCAAGATTCATCTTCCTGAGTTCAAATCCATCCTCAGATACTTACTGGGTAACCCTGGGCAAGTCACTTAACCCTGTTTGCCTTAGTTTCTTAATCTATAAAATGGAGCCGAAGAAGCAAACAACAAACCACTTCAGTATCCTTGACAAGAAAACTCCAAATTGAGTCATGAAGAATTAGGCATGACTGAAAATGACGAAAGAGGAACTAGAAAAGGAAGCAACGATTGAAAAAAGCCAGCATAGCACTGTGATGAAAAGGTCATGCCAGACTAACCATTATTTCCTTTCCAGATGAATTATTCAGCTCAAGGAAATTCTATCAATGTTGGTTACCTAGATTTAGAAGTTTGATGAAGTATCAGAGATTATTCTTGGAGAAAAGATGGAGAAATATAAACTAGTTGATAAAACAATTAATTGGATTCAGAGCAGATTGACTGGACTTAAAAAGTTGCTGCTGATGATTTAAGTTGTCAAGTCAACAAGCATTTAAAAAGCATCTACTGTATGTCAGTCTCTGGGCAAAGTACTAGAATTCAATGTCAACCTGGCAGAAAGTCTTTGTCAGTGGAGTGCCCCATGGATCTACCCTTGGCATTGTGATATTTAATCCAGCAAAGACTTGAATAAGGTCATACATAGATGCATAGTCTATGAAATGTGATTGTGAAATAGATCTGGGAGGGGTAGCTAACATGCTTAATGACAGAATCAGGACCCACAAAAGGTCCTGACAGCACCCTGGAAAGAATCTAATCTGATGAAAATGAGTAGGGATAAATGTAAAAATCTCACACATGGGCTAAAAAAGAAATCCTTCACAAATACAGGATGGGGGAGGCATATTTAGAGGTCTGAATGCTTAGTATGATTCTGCCATGTGATGTGGCAGCCAAAAAAGCTAATATGATCTTAGAAAACTGATGTGATAGTCTCCATTACTCTGATTTGGTCTGAAATCTTGTGCTGTATTCTGGGCATCATGATGTAAGAAGGATGTTGAGAAGATGGAGAATGTCTAGTGAAGGGTAGCCAAGATGGTAAAGACCTATGTTATATAAGGGTCAGCTAAAGGACTGGGGATGTTAAATCTGAGAAAGGGGAGTCTCATAGAGCTAGACTTAGTCCCAGAGATCAGAACTAGGAATAATGGAAAGAAGTTGCAAAGAGGTTAATTGAAGCCTGATATCAGGAAGAATGTCCTATTAGAACTGGGCAAAAGTGCAATGGAGATCTTCAATTAATGGTTGAATGACAACTGACCTTGTTTTACAAGGGATTCTTTTCATGTTGGAGCTTAACTAGCTGACCATGGAGATCCCTTCCAACTCTACAATTTCTGGGTTTTTATCATTATATTTTTTACCAATCCTATGATTTCATGTAGAGAATTAATGATGAAGAAACTCTTTCTATCAACACAGGTCAGCAAATACTCAACAACTTACTGTTTTAGAGACTTAGGGGGCGCTAAATGGTTGAGTAAATTACTGAGGCTCACCCAGATTGTATTGTGCCAGAAACGGGAACTGAGACACATTCTAAGACCCAGTTATTTTCTTTTCAAAGACTGTCTCTTTATCCACTGTCACATTCCATTATACATACATATCAGTGAAAATATGGATACACACCCACATATATGCATATAAATATATATTGATTTGCAGAAAGGAAATATTCCTATTCTTTTGCAAATAGTTTCCTAATCAGAGTCATGAAGAGTGTGAGAGTATGACATAGAAACACACATAGATTACAGCATATAAGAGTTCATTGGTACAACATTTTGCAAGGGATTTGTCTATTTCAATAAAACAAAATTCTATCATTGCCAATGGATAGCAAGTCAGAATAACTAATTGTGGATTTTCTTGCTGTTCACTTTTTTTGCAAGTGATTGTCTTGGAGAGGAAAAGTGAGACAATAGCTAGAAGTTTAATAAGGAAAGAAAAAAGGGTTTGAAAAATTTGCTTATTTATTTAAATGTTCCCCATACACTAAGTGGTGAACATAAAATATGGAAGCATATATTCATCATAAAAGGTATTTTTTCAAAGCCCCACTGAGAAGATGGACTTGTGAATGACCTCTCCTTTATCTATTACTGCTTGGGAAACTTTTTCCAGGGGAAAGTTAGTAATTGTTTCATAACTATCTCCAATACTTTTGGGGTCCCTATTTAATATTGTAGTTCCCAACCCCTACCCCCCATTAGTAAATGTGTGATTAGGGTAACCTAATAGGGTTACCCTAAGGTAGATGAGGAATAAAAGTTATGTTATCTTATTTGAACTTTATAACAACCTTAAGAGATAGGTAACTTTATTTTTCCTCATTTTAAAGACAAGTAACTTGAGCCACACATAAATTAAGTCATTTGCCCAATTTCACACAGGCTAAAAGGTGTTTTGGGCAGGATTTGAACTTAAATCTTCCTAGATCCAATTCCAGTGCTCTATCCATTCTTCAAGAGAGCTCTAATTGCTGAAAAGCTCCATATGTCTCCATGTATCTTTTACCCATTGGTCCTGGTTCTGCCTTGTGAAGCTTAGTAGACAAACTCTCATCTCTCATTGATCTGACTAAGCTTCAGATTTTGAAGAGAGACTCTAGTATGTCCTTTCAAGGTTAACCATTCCCAAAAGATATGGTTTCTAGAACTCTCTAGTATCTAGGAGAATGTCTAGCACCTAGCATCATTTCTTGAACTTGATCAATATTTGGTAAATTGAGTGGATTTAAAATGATCCTTGGCTCTCTCATTGAAAATTTTTTCTAGTTTATCCTTGCTCCTCTTAAAATATATTGCCCAATAGCAAGAAGTATAGTATCATATGACCTGCTGCAGAGTGAAGCAAGCAGAACCAAGAAAATAATAATGTAAATTCTTACTATGAGGCTGAAAAAAAAAAAAAGAAACCCTCTCGGTACCTCCTGGGAAACATCTGGTACAATAGCTCTCCATATGGAGAAGACTGAGGGACTTTAGTTGATTGTCAGTCAACTAACATTCCTTAAATGCCTACTATGTCCCACTCTAGTCTCTACATTAGCCTGTGATGACAACTATGTAAATTGAAAGAACACTACCCAAAAAAATCTTAGTTTAATTCTGAGAAATTATAATGTCCATACATGATCATATAATGACCAAACATGACCCCAAGGAATGAGATATGAAAAAATACTTTTCATACTCCTTTGTGGAAGTGGGGGATCACAGGTACCAACCAGGGTCTGTGTATAACACCAGCTTTTTGATTTTGATATTTTGCTTAGTTTTGTGCAACTTTCTTTTTTTATTATAAAGGATGGCTCTCTTTGGGGGGGGAGGAGGAAAAGGTGGGACATGTGGATGATGCAAAAACAAGAGACATCAATAAAAATTAATTTAAAACATATTGTGCGCAGAAGTATACATAATACACAGATGCACTCTGACTAGAGAGAAAGGGAACTTTCACCTCCTTTTTCCTAGGTATTAGCCTATTAACCAAGAATCATGGAGGAAAAGTGGTAAGTAGGATGCCATCAATGAAATAAAATTCCAACAACGCCATGTATGCCTGGAAAAGAAAGTAGGACAGTTATGCTCTGAGAGTGAGAAATGGCTGATTGACACCTCATGTGTTCTGTTAATATCTCATCAATTTTAAGGAGGTCTAGAGGAAGGTCCTTGGGACCATTCCTGTAGAGAATTTATAGGAAGACATGGAAAAGAGTTCTGATACTCTCTGCTCTGGGGAGGTTAGACACATTATGATATCCCAGATCAGTAAAAATAAAGATTACGTGAGCATTTTCAGCTACTCCATCAAAATGTTAGTATTTAAAGTGTATGTGTGTTTGAGGGAAAGGGCACAATGATTATTAAGCATCTACTGCATTCCAGGCATTGTACTAAGCACTTTACAAATATCTCATTTGATCCTCACAAAAATCCAGGGAGGTATTTTTATCCCCATTTTACAGTTAAGGAAACTGAGGCAAACATGTGATATGACTTTCCAAGGATCACACACCTAAAAATTTTCTGAGGTTTCCATTTTAGGCCCACTTCTCTATTTACTGTTCTACCTCACTACCACGAATCTTTTTTTCAACATTAATAGTCATTAAGACAGTTCTCTCCCATCTTGAACTGACCATCTTGGGGTTCCTTGCAAAAGACTTCCCATATCTTCACTCTAAGAATTTTCACTGCTTGTCCTTCAATGCCTAAAATTCTCTTCCCCCTAACTTCTAACCTCTACCTCCTGACTTTCCTGGCTTCCTTCAAGTCTCATATAAAATCTCAATTTTTGCCACCCCCCCAAAAAAAAACCTTTTCTGACTCTTCTTAATGATGCTTTCCTTTTGAGATGATCTCAATTTATCCTTCCTATATCTTGTTTCTACATAGTTGTTCATATGTTATCTCTTTGTGCTAGATTATGAGCTCTTTGAGGGCAGGAAATGTTTCTGCCTTTCCTGCATTCCCAGAGCTTTGCAAAATGGCTAGTACATAGAAGATGCTGAATAAAAGTTTGTTGATTTGGCTTACCCTGATTGGGATAATTTTTTCAAAGTAAGAGTGAGATTCTATTTAATTTCGTTTTTTAAGTTTCAGCCCCTTTCTAACCTGGGGAGATATTTTCCAATTGCAGCGTTTGCTGACTTTTTGTTTCTTCTCAGTACTCCATTAGCAGTGTGGCTGCATGGAAATCTGCAGCCACCCCAGCTGCACAGGTGGCCACAGTTGAATTTTTCTCTGAGTTTCTGCAGTGGAAAAAGGATTAGCAGAGTCTATTCTAGAAGTTCTTTGGTGCCATAACACCTCAAAGCAGAACTATTCCTGACAAGAATGTGCAGATGGAGATGCATATTTATGCCATTTAAAGTCTACATGAGGCACAAAAATTTAAGCTATTACAATAAATAGAAAAAAAGCCTTCTCAAGTTCTGGGTAACCCATACTCAAATACATTGGCTCTATCTGCTCAGACAGCTACCATTTCTTCTTTGTCTATGGTCCCAAGCAGACACACTCAAAGAGTCTGAGGTCAACTTAGTTTCTTTAAGTGCTAAGTTACATTTTCAGGGCCAAGGGAGAATATTACAGATATTTTTCTTCTTTTTTATAATTGCCATCGAAAGCAAAAATGGTCTGATTTTTCTTTGGTCAGCTAAGCTTCAATGCTTGTTTTTCATATTTAAAAAGCAAAATAGATGTTAAAGTCCAAAGTTAGGTATGTGGCTCTTTCTTTGCTCCCACATTGCCTTCCCTGACTCATAATAAAGATGGTAAGATTTTAGAGAAAGAGGGAAAGAATCACAGATGTCATGGAAAAAGCCCAACACTCCATTGTGGAGCCACCCCCCTACATGAAGCCTTTTGTGATGGCCCTTAGCTGCTAGCAGTTCCTCAATCCATATATTACCTTGTATTTATTTTGTCCTGACCCTACGATCAGCAAGACATAGACAAATTTAAGTCCTATATTTGACACCTACTGGCTAAGTAACCCTGGATAAATCACTGAACTCAGGTATCTGTCTTCTATTATGTAGATAGTATGTATCTTCTTATAGATAGATGTGTTGTCTGCTCCATTAGAAAGTAAGCTTTCGGGGAGGCCAGGTGGCACAGTGAGTAAGAGCACCAGCCCCAGAGTCGGGATGACCTGGGATCGAATCTGGGCTCTGATACTTAGCACCACACCCAGAAATAACTGGCCTTGTAACCTTGAGCAAGTTACTTAACCCCAATTGCTTTAAAAAAGAAAGAAATAAAGAAAAAGAAAGAAAGATAGAAAAAGAAAGAAAGGAAGGAAGGAAGGAAGGAAGGAAGGAAGGAAGGAAGGAAGGAAGGAAGGAAGGAAGGAAGGAAGGAAGGAAGAAAGAAAAAGAACAGAAAAGAAAGGCAAGAAGGAAGGAAGATAGAAAAAGAAAGAAAGGAAGGAAGGAAGGAAGGAAGGAAGGAAGGAAGGAAGGAAGGAAGGAAGGAAGGAAGGAAGGAAGAAAGAAAAAGAAAGAAAGAAAGAAAGAAAGAAAGAAAGAAAGAAAGAAAGAAAGAAAGAAAGAAAGAAAGAAAGAAAGAAAGAAAGAAAGAAAGAAAGAAAGAAAGAAAGAAAGAAAGAGAAAAAGAAAGAAAGCTTTCCAGGGACCAGGAGATGTTTTTGTTTTTCCTTTGTATTACCACCCCTTAATGCAGTTCCTGGTCCACAATAAGTATTGCATAAATGTCTGTTGTTTTATTGACTGTCAAGCCCTCAGTACCCCCATCCCCTTTCTCTAAGAACAGAAACTGGAGAGGAGTTGGGAAGCTACATAGGTAGAGGGAATTATCATTGACGTTCCAGTTCCAATCCCCCCATACATACATACATACATACATTCATAATACAGATGTAGATGTAGATATGGATATGGATATATATATATAGATAGATAGATTAGATATAGATATACACACATACATCCATACACACACATGGATTGTCTTTCTTGATAGAATTTAAGCTCCTCAAAGGTAGGGACTATTTTCTGTTTGTCTCCATATCCCTAGCACTGACAGGTTTGTAAAATTACTTGGGACTAGCAATCATTCTGATAAGGTTTCCTTTTTCATCAGCAATGGTCAGGTATGTGGCCTCCTAAGTCTAGCCTGAATCAGAATGACTGCCCTTTGCCAAATGAAACCAGACTGAACTACATTTTGTAAGTTCTCTGTCAGTTGAGTAATAGATGGTGTGCCATATACAAGTGTAATTATTTTATTTTCTTGTATTTTTAATGTCATTGTTTTGTTTTTATTGTTGTTGAGACTGGATCTCCTTATATCATTCAGACTGTAACTGTAGCAGTCACTCGCAGATTTGATGTCTGCTGATTGGCACAGCAGATTTGACCTGCTCTGTTTCGAACCTTGGTTACTTCTTTCTTATTTAGACAGCCTGGTAACCCTCTACTCCACCATATTTACATTGAAAGTGCTGGCTTTAGCCTTACCGTAGTTCAGAACTCCTGAGTTTAAGGGATACACCAACCTTAGCTTCCCTAGTAGCAGACATTACAGATTAGTGCCAAAACACTGGGCAATTCTGAGATTTTAAAGAGTCAGCATTAGGGGCGGCCAGGTAGCACAATGAGTAAGAGCACCAGCTCCAGTGTTGAGAAGACCTGGAGATCGAATCCCGGCCTCAGACACTTAGCAACCACCCAGAAACACCTGGCCGTGTAACCTTGAGCAAGTTACTTAACCCCAGTTGCTTAGGGGCAGACAGGTGGCTCAGTGAGTAAGAGCACCGGCTCCAGTGTCGGGATGACCTGGATCAAATCCGGGCTCAGATACTCAGCACCACACCCAGAAATAACTGGCCATGTAACCTTGAGCAAGTTACTTAACCCCTATTGCTTTAAAAAAAAAAAAAAAAGAGTCAGCATTACCCCTGGAAAACATTCAAGGGACAGCTAGGTGGCACAGTGACTAGAGTACCAACCCTGGAGTCAGAAGGACCTGAGTTCAAATCTGACCTAGGACACAACACTTAGGAGCCTGCTGACCTTGGACAAGTCATTTAACCCTAATTGCCCTGCTTTCCCCTCTCCAAAAAAAGGGATAAAACATTCAAAAGCTGTAAGTCTAAAGGAGTACATACTTCAGTGACTATTAAAGATATCATTGTGGCTGTTTTTGTGACTAAATCACTATGAAGCAGGAGCAGTTTTACTCAAGCACAAGAAAAGCATTCCTGAAAATGAAAATCACTATGAATTGACAAGCTATTGCTGAGAAAAACAGCCTTATTTTCTCCTTAGAAGATGAAGACTTTCAGAGGGACTTGGAACCTGTATGGGATTGCTACTGATTCCTCTACAGTACTTTATAAAGTTGGAAGAAAGAGAGGAGATTTGTAAAAACATAACAGGTTTTTACCATTGCTGTGAAGAAAAAAGAAAAAAAAAGTTTGTCATGGGCAAGACAAAACAAAGACTGGAGTATTGGTGAAACTCACTTGTTCATTTAAAGGCTGTATTAGGGGCGGCCAGGTAGCACAGCCAGTAAGAGCACCAGCTCCAGTGTCGGGATGACCTGGGGATCAAATCCAGGCTCAGATACTTATCACCACACCCAGAAATAACTGGCTGTGTAACCTTGAACAAGTTACTTAACCCTGATTGCTTTAAAAAAAAAAAAAGGCTGTATTAAAATGGTTGTCTGAAGAAGTCCAGGTGAGCCTTTAAAAGTCTGGCTATCTCCATCAGGCTATAAGATACCTGCCCCCCCAAAATATGATTACTTCCAGAGCATCTGAAAATATTGACTCCATCAAGGGAATGATGATCTGATAAATATATTGCTACGGTGAGAAGAGTTACCCCAGAATTATACAAGTGTGCAATATACCTTTAAGTTTAATCTGCCAATTAACAACAACAACAACAACAACAACATCACACCTTGATTTGTGCTTGTTGATATCTGTGGTATAAATGTTCACACTGAAAACTTAGCAACTGACTCTCAAAGGACATTTAAGTTGTATCCCACACGCTCTCCGGAATGAGGTCTTGAGGATTGTTCTGATATACCTGAGACTGAGACAAGCAGCTACCACTAATAAACAGAGGTAGAGTTAGAAGATAAAAAGGCCACCTACTCTCTGAAGATCAGAAAAACAAAATAAAACGTTTAACTACTTGTGTTGATCAGTGGACTGCTCCATGCCTAAATCTTTTTCTTAATGTCTTATTTATTTTAGTTTTAATTTACGGAATAAAACAAGCATTTCCATAACATAGTATACCAAAAAAATTTATTACACATGAAACTGTAAATCTATTGTATACAATTTGCTATTTCTTTTAAATATATATTAAAATTATCATGTACATTTCTTTTTCCCCATTTCCCCTCCCCCCACCCTAGGGATGGCTGCCATTAGACACAGATAGGTACATATCTGTAAAATCATTCTATGCATACTTCTATTTATCAGTTCTTTCTCTGGATGCAGACAGCATCTTCATATATCTTTTGTAGTTAATTTGGCTATTTATAATAGTCAAAATGACTTATTTGTTCTAAGTTGTTCTTTAAACAATATTGCTGTTAGTACATACAATGTTCTCTTGGTTGCACTCATTTCATTCTTCATTATTTTGTGAGTCTTTCTGTGTTTTTCTAAGATCACAGAGATCATGCCTCCTGCTGGTAAAATACGTTTTTTAAATGTGAAATTCTTTAAATCTGGATAACTGGATTCTCTTAGATGAATAATGACTGGATATAACTTCAGGCATAGTGCATGCTGTATAAGTTAAGGGATAAATAATGCAATAAGAGAGTTTTCATTGGAATTAGAAAATGAGGAGAACCAAGTCAAAATGAAGGCTATGTTAGAGCTCAGGGCAGACCTCCTCCTTCTGATTCTGGAGCTTATTTAGTGCTGAGGCACTAGACTTTTGTAGTTTCAATTTTATTGTCTAGAAGACATTGTACTATTTGATCTGGAGTCTATTGCCTCCATTGCGGAATTTATGTGATCCTATGTACATCATGGTTTCTGAATGCAGGGAAAATTATATCTTTTCTTTGATGATGCTTGTGCTTTTACTTTTAATTTCTCACTCTTATCTTATTGCTATAACTTACATTTCCAAGAACAATATCAAATTGTAGTTGGGATATAGGAGTTCATTACCTTACACATTAGGATTCAGAAAGTTTCCCCATTGCAAATAACATTAACTTTTCATGCTGGCTATATGTCTGTGATTATATTAAAGAGGGGTCTATGCTTTTTTAAAAACTTTTTTTTTAGCATAAATGAATGCCATAGTCAAAGGCTTTTTTTTTCCTTTTTCTCTTGATATAATCATGTTTTGTTGTGTGTATGATTCGTTATGCTAATTGTTTTCTTAATGTTTTTATCAATGGTATCAAATTTGACCATAATGAATTATTTTGTGGCTATCCAAAATCCTTTAATAGTATTTTATTTAAAAATTTTGTATCAATGGTCATGAGAAAACTGATCTGTAGTTCTCTCTCTCTGCTTTGTCCCTCCCTGGTTTAGGAATTAAGACCATATTTGTATCATAAAAATAACTTGCTTGAGTGACTTCTATAATGGAATAAAGAATACTTTTGTAGTTGGCAGGTCAAATTACTTAAGGCTTTGTTGGACAAAACTGACCATTTTGGGAGAATATCTTCTTTAGAATTCCTTATCAACTATTTCACTGACCAAGGCATCTATTGATACATTAAAGAGGAGGAAAAAACACAGCATCTGAGCAAACAGGATATCTGTTATATCCAGACTTTCATGAAAAGAAAATTGGGTCAATTTGTGTTTAGTGAAGCAAGATGGCTACTAAGACACTTACAGGTCAGTTATAGGTCACTTAGACTAAGCAGCCTTCTATAATTGGATAAAACTTTCCTGGGAACAGGACAACAGAACATTTTATTGTTAACTATGAAAAAAAAATGGATCAATCTATGGTTATAAAGACAAAAGAAAGAGTGTATCCTCCCTCATTTCAAAACTGATAAAAGACCATTTTCAAAATGGAAGTACTTAAGCTAAGCTACCTTCTACATTTATCTTTAAGAATATTTTTTATAACATGAATATTAACTATTCTTTAAACTTTTGATAAATATACTTGTAAATCCATCTATACCAGGGATGTTTTTCTTTGGTAGTTCATTTATAAATTGCTTTCTTTTCTAGAGATGGCTTTTAAAAACTCGAGGGTTTTTTGTTGTTAATTTGGGTATTTTATATTTTGTAGATAATCATCTACTTCCTTTGAATAATCAGTTTTACTGGCAAATAATTGAGTATAGTAGTTTCTGATGATTTTCATTATTTCTTCTCTGTTCAATGTGACACCTTGTTCATTTTTTATTTTGATCATTTGATTTTTTTTTAAAGCAATCGGGGTTAAGTAACTTGCTCAAGGTTACACTGCCAGTTATCATTTCTGGGTGTGGTGCTGAGTATCTGAGCCCGGATTTGATCCAGGTCATCCCGACACTGGAGCCGGTGCTCTTACTCACTGAGCCACCTGTCTGCCCCTAAGCAACTGGGGTTAAGTAACTTGCTCAAGGTTACACGGCCAGGTGTTTCTGGGTGGTTGCTAAGTGTCTGAGGCCGGGATTCGATCTCCAGGTCTTCTCAACACTGGAGCCGGTGCTCTTACTCGCTGTGCTACCTGGCCACCCTGATCATTTGATTTTCTACTCTATTTTTAATCAGGTTACTTAATGGTTTATAAATTTTGTTAGTTTTTTATAAGCAACTCATAATTTTGTTCTGAAGTTTGACAGTTTTTCCTAAAGTTTATTTACTCCTCTAATTATCAATATTCTTGTTTGTATATATTTTGGGATTATTAATTTGTTTATATTCAAGTTTTTAAATTTCTCCTTCAATTAATAGATCTTTTGTTTTTCTATTTTGTTAATGTAAATTTCTTCTGAGGACTGCTTTTGTCATAGGTGATATGTTTCAGTGTGTTGTCTTGTTATAATTTTCTTTATCAGAATTATTTATTATTTATGTTATTTATTCTATAAGTCACTCATTACTCAGGATGTCATTACTTAATATTCATTCAGAGTTATGCCATTTTCTAATGTGGGTGACTATATTTAAATTTATATTATGGGGGCGGCCAGGTAGCACAGCGAGTAAGAGCACCAGCTCCAGTGTTGAGAAGACCTGGAGATCGAATCCCGGGCTCAGACACTTAGCAACCACCCAGAAACACCTGGCCGTGTAACCTTGAGCAAGTTACTTAACCCCAGTTGCTTAGGGGCAGACAGGTGGCTCAGCGAGTAAGAGCACCGGCTCCAGTGTCGGGATGACCTGGATCAAATCCGGGCTCAGATACTTAGCACCACACCCAGAAATAACTGGCCGTGTAACCTTGAGCAAGTTACTTAACCCTGATTGCTTTAAAAAAAATTTATATTATGTACTATAAAGAAAGTGTTCATTATTTCTATCGACCTCTTTTATAATTCCTTTATGCTAGCCTATGATCATTTTTGTAAAGATACAGTAGAACTAATAAATACATTCCTACATATATTATATATATATGTATGTGTATATGTATATATATCACACACACACACACATATATATATATATATATATTCTTGATGTTCCTATTCAAAATTTACTGTGTCTTTCAAATCTATTTTCCCAAGTATTTCTTCAGATATATGTATTTTTAATTTTATCTTTCTGTTGTATTTATTTGTCTCTGTTGTTGTACCTGCTTTTTTCCATCCCCCAACCTCAGAGAAGTGAGCAGTCTGCCAGGTCAGCTCCACTCTCCCTCACTGGGTCTCTGCCCTTCTCCAGTCAGCTCACCTGCACAAGGCAGTTTTCTTTGAGAGCTTCCTGGAGGATGGTATCTAGGTTATTTTGATCATGGCTTTCAGGTAGTCCAATAATTTTTAAATTATCTCTCCTGGATCTATTTTCCAGGTCAGTGGTTTTTCCCATGAGGTATTTCACATTGCCTTCTATTCTTTCATTTGTTTGGATCTGTTTAACAGCATCTTGATTTCTCATCAAGTCATTAGCTTCCATTTGCTCCAATCTAATTCTGAAGCAATGATTCTCCTCAGTGAGCTTTTGAGATTCTTTTTCCATCTGGTAAATTTTGCTTTTTAAGGCATTCTTCTCCTCATTGCCTTTTTGAGCCTCTTTTGCTATTTGAGTTAGTCTATTTTTTAAGGTAGTATTTTCCTCAGTCAGGCTGTTGACTCTCATTTCATAATTTTCTTGCATTGTTCTCATTTCTCTTCCCATTTTTTCCTCCACTTCTCTTATCTGCTTCTTAAGGTCCTCTATGACCTGTAAACAGCTTGTATTTTCCTTTGAAGCTTTTGGTGTAGGAGTTCTGACTTCACTGTCTTCCTCCTGTTCCATGCTTTGCTCCTTTTTGTCCCCAAAGTAAGAGTCTAATGTTGGAATCTTCTGTCTGCTTTGTTTCCTTTGCCTGGTCATGTCACTCCTCAGTCACTTGATCCCTGGGCTTTTTGCTACAGTAGGACTCTGCCACCAGACAGGGGAGCTTTCGTCCCAAATTCTGGGGTTTTCTCAGCTGCCAGAGGTACCAGATGTGTGCCCTCTCCAAGGTCTCCACATGCTCCAGCAAGCTGGATACACACCCCAGGACCCCCACTCCAGACCACAATCCAGATCCAAGAAGGTTAAAACAAGAGCGATTACCCCCCCCCCCAGACTGGCACCTGATCCCACCACACTCTGCAGGCCAGGAGCTGAAGCTGCCATGTGGTGCTGGCTGGCTGTGCCAGAGTCTCAGCAGCCTCTTGCCCTAGGGGCAAAAGCCGACGCGCTCCCACTTACTGGGTCCCAAAGTCCAGACTGCACCGACCTCTCACCTTGTCCTCTGCATCTATGTGTTGATAAATCTGGAAATGGCCACAGCCACTGCTGATCTGGAGTCCCTCTGGCCAGTGGCTGGCCAGGCCCACCCTGGGGCCAAAGCCTTAGTGTGGGGCTGGGCTTGGCTCCCAGAGCATGTGGCCAGCCTACGGGCTGCCCTCAGCGGGAGGCCGTCCCCTCCGTGCCATCCCATGGGCTCTGCAGCTCCAAAGCCTGTTTAGAGTCCCCCCTCTACATGGACTGGGCAAGGTGGAAGCCAGAGCAGTAGGGAGGTCCTACTTCTACTCCGCCATCCCGACCGAGAATTTTCAAGGAAGTAATAATTTTAAGATGCACAATGAAGAAGGCCTAATTTTGCCAGTTCTCACAGAATAAGATAATAAACATTCAAAAAGTAGGAAAGTTAATTAATAGAACAGATGAGGTAAGCAAGAACCAAAAGCAATTCAATTAAATGTAGCAGCCTATTTTGATAAATATGACAATATTATCTATTGAAAGGATTCCTTATTCAACATGAACTTCTGGGACAAACAAGAAATCAGGCTGGCAGAAATTAGGTTTAGAACAACACCTTACACCACATAACAGAATGAGCTCCAAATGCACATAAAAGACCACATCATTTAAAAACATAGAAAAATTGAAGGAAGCAATTGCTGCCGGAATAAGAGAAGCTACTGATAGGGGGAAAAAACCTCAGTCTGAAGTCCAAGATATATAGGGGATTAATACAAGTGCATAAGAACAAGAGTAATTTCCAAATAGGTAAGTGGTCACATTACATGAACAGGTAGTTTTCAAAAGAAGAAATACAAGCTATTAACAACTATGTAAAATAATTCTCCAAATTACTGCTAATAAGAGAAATACAAATTAAAACAACTTTGAGGTATCCTCTCACACCAAAGGCAGGAAAAGACAAAAATGTTAAAGGTCACTTGGGGGATTTTTAAAAATTATTATTATTATTTGAGACGTGTGATTTCATTCATGTCAAGAACTCCTGTTAATAAAAATCTACCAGTGCAGATGGGCAATGTTCTGAACTAAGGGATATAGAGGATTAATTGCCTGGTACACTAGGAAGTAAAGTAATTTATTTAGGATTGCACAGCCATTATGTGTGAGGATAGATTTGAACACATGTCTTCCTGATTCAGAGAACAGCTCAATTTATTTTATCATGGACACCTTCTAGGTTTCTTTCCCTGGACATCTATGATTCTCTCTCTACCATCTTCTTTGGGAACCTACTTCATTCTGGTCTTCAGTAATAATGGGGGTGATGCCCAAATCTATTGATCTTATCCAAGATGGCAGTCTTTGCCTTTCTTCTGAGTTCCAGATTGACATCTCTAACTCTCTAAAAGACATTGCTATTTGGGTGACCTCTAGGTATCTCAAACTCAACATCTTTAATAGTAAGTTCATTGTCTTTCTCCAAAACTTGCTTCTCCTTCCTTATCTCCCCAACACCACCATTTACCTGATCTCCTATGTTTGTAAATTTAGGGTTATTATTGACTTTTTATTCTTCCTCAGCTCTTCTATCTATTCACTTATCAGATCCTATAAAATCTATCTTTATAATTGTTCTTCAATTTATTTATTTTGAGTGTCTTCCTTCACCCATTGTCTTCCCCTTTCCAAACATATTTTGTACCACTTCCAGAATAATCTTTCTTAGGCTAGATATGGATTTGTCAACCCACTGCTCAAACATCTTCAGTGATTTTTTAATTACCTCTAGGCTAAAGTTTAAACTCCTCTCCTTAAGATTCAAGGATTTCCATGTCCTCACATTATTCCCCTCCATTCATTCTACATTTCAGGTAAACTAGTCAAAAGGCAAAGGGAGGACTTTGGGTAGACAAAATATGAGTAATTTATGGAATGGCAAGAAACTCACAGGATAAGAAGGTATGAATAGTGTGTTATCTGGGAGAGAGTTTCTCACATTGATGAGACATTGATATGCTGAAGTATGGAAGTACCTTGATTCATTCATCCATTGTGATAGGGTCCTATATTTTGTCTCAGTTTTCCATTGTAAGCATCATGCACACCACAATTCACAAAGTCAATGAGTATCTGAAATAATTAGACACTTCCTGGCCCTTTCTCTCCAAGGTTGAGTTACAGACTTATTTGGCCCTGCAAGCCTTCAAAGTGGCGTACAGAAGGGTCTCAAACATTATGTTCTCAGAGAACCATTGTTTGTAGGTCATAGGGGTAGGTCTGTCACAAGCTGATTCCCTGTTATTTGGGGTTCATATTGGGATAAATTGAGCTACTTTCAGTTCATTCAACAGTTAAAAAAAGAAGGGTTACTTGATTATATTGTAGAAAAATATTCAATTAGAAAACAATAACATTTAGCTCAGATAGATAGAGCCTCCATTGGATCCTTATAAAAATGTATCTGGTCAACAGACTTGGTGTAGTGACTTGTGTAGCTTCAGGATGATCAAGTCTAAAGGACCCTGACCTGACATGAGTGGCTTTCTTATTCTGGTAGGGGACCAGCAAATTATGTCGATACTCCCAGAATCTGCTAGGATTCTGCCTCCTAGTCAATCAAGTCTTAGGAAAGCTAGTCTCACCCATGTATTTGTGCATATTGTGGGGAGTGCCCAGTTGTATACTAGCCCTATCATAAGGTCCCTCCTATCAGGGGATCTTGTCTATCCATCTTCCTGTAACTTCTTCACCAGCAGAACTTCCTGGAAACCAACAGATTGAGTAGTGGAAATATCATGGCAATTAAGTGGGAAAATCTTGTGGCCAACTAACTGAAGTCATTCTTCTTACTCCATATCCCTACTGCACTATCTAATTCTAACAGTTTCCCCTTTACTCCCAACTCTACTCATTATAGTGGATGGGCAAAGGATACATTGATTCACATAGGTGAGGTGCAGCAACTTGCTATTGGAGAGATAGATTGGAGTTCAAATCTGAGAAGACTGGGAGGTGAGCATACACTTATACATAGTCCATGACCGGCAGTGGTCTTTCACCAAAGTAAACCCATTAATTCATAGCCATTGAGGTTCAAGTAGGTGATCTTAAAGGAAATGTAATATTCTAGAGACAGGTAGTACAGTAGGTAGAATTCTGGTCCTGGAGTCAGGAAGACCTGAGTTCAAATCTGGCCTCAGACACTTACTAGCTGTGTGATCCTGGGCAAGTCACTTTACCTCTGCCACATTTGTCTCAACTGGAAAATAGGGGTAATAAGAGTATCTCTCACCCAGAGTCCTTGCCAAGATCAAATCAGATGTATAGATACACACACACACACACACACACACACACACACAGTACTTGTACAGTGCCTAGTTGTAGTGGAAATGCAAATTTAAAAATCTTCCCTGCTCCTAGGCCCTTTGATAGGCTTAAGAGACTCTGAGAACCTTCCTTGATTTGAAAATATACTCTATCCCCTAATAGTCTGAATGTGGTCACATGGAGCCTGTGGCAGGAGGCTTGGTTTTCAGGAATGCCCACACCTTGATGCTGTGTGATTGAGCAGCGGGTCAAGAGGGTGGTTACATTCTCTGGCCCAAGAAAAGGCTATATAATCCCTGATGTAAGGCTTTGCTTTGGGGCTCATTTGAGAAGCGTTGTGTGATTTGACCAGATGAGACTCTGGGCAGCCGTTGAGAGCCTTTGAAAACTCAGATGTTGATGCTTCCCTCTCTGGTAACTGTGATTTGGTATGGATGTAATGGTTGGACAGTTTGGAAGCCTGTCTGCTTGATCTGTTTCTCTGTCTTGTAACTTCTGTCTATATACTCTGAAGTTCATGGTGCTGACCTTTTCCCCCTGAACTAGGTAAACAATATATGTTTGATTGATTAAAGTAAGCTTGTTAACCCATTTTGAGTTGCTTTCCTTTAGAAAAGCAGATCTAAGAACCTGTTTTGGCAGACACCCTGGGGATGCTGGGGTGCTTGCTGCTACATTAGTGCATATATAAATATTTGTTTCCTTCCCTCCTCTGGCCATTATTAATTAATCAATTAACAAGAATGTATTAAGCCTCTATTATATATCAAGGACTGAATTAGGCCCTGGAGATATGGACAAAAATGAAACAATTTCTCCTCTCAGAGAGACTACAGTCTATGTGTCAGGCTATTGTTAATAGGGTTGCATGACAGAATAGGCAATATTCCTAAATTCATTGCTTTTGCTGGTATCATGTTGGTGAATTGTCTTCCTGATTAGCTTTTAAGTCTCCATGGGTGTTAGAGCAGATTGAAAGTTACTTGAGGTCAAGGGCTGTGTTTTGCTAGTAAGTTTCAGGAATTTTTTTTTTAAGTTTATTAGTCGCGTCCAACTTTTTGTAATCCCACTTAGGGTTTTCTTGGCAAAGATACTGGAATTGTTTGCCATTTCCTTCCCCAGTTCATTTCCAGATGAAGAAACTGAGGCAAACAAGGTTAAGTGACTTCCTCAGGGTCACACAGCTAGTAAGTGTCTGAGACCAGATTTGAACTCAGATCCTTCTGACTCTGGGCCTATCACTACTTCCACTGCACCACCTAGCTGCCCCTAACATTTTTTTTTGTAATTAAATAGATCTTTAACTCAGTTCTTGTAACTTCAATATCAATTGTCTTCCCAGTACACCTGACATATAATTAATTCTTGTTATTATTTACTGAGCAACATAAATATGTTCTACTCACTCATTAACTATGTGACCTTGAGAAAATCTCAGTCATTCTCTAAGTCTGGAACACTTTTCCCCCTTATCTATACCCCTGACTTTCCTGGCTTCCATCCAATCTAAGTTAAAGTCTCACCTTCTATAAAAAAGCCTTTCCTGGTCTTCATTAATCTTAATGCTTTTTCTCTGAGACTACCTCCCAAGTTCTAGCTAGGGATACCAAATATGTCTCATTGTTGAGGCATCTCCCAAGATGAATAAGATGGTGGCTATATTTTCTGATGAAGTCGGACAAGCATTTAGACTGTTGCTCAGCTGTATCTTCAGTGGCCCCAGGACTCCACCTTTTACGTTCTACCTCCTATTTATGTGAAACCCTTTGGATGGACAACATACGTTCTCATAAAAAGCCACCCATTTTCGGAAGAAAAATGCTTGGTTTTCTTGTTGGCAGCTCTTAATGAGGGTGTTCTCCTAAGACAGTAAAGCACCCTGCTGAGGACATGTTAACCATAGCTCTATAATTTCAGGCCTGTTCACTAAATGTTTGACTTTTCCACTGCCCCTTTGCCTTCATGAGTGTCAGTGGTGGTAATGGGGTCAGCCTAGGAGCTCTGATCAGCACTTGGGGTCTCTCTGCTCTGAGACATCAGTGGGAGTTCAGCATGAGAACCTTAGAATAGAGTTCACCTCTGTGTTGCTACCATTTATTTCACTGTTCCTGAGCTAAGACACTTCTTCCAGTTTCCTTCTCTATTACAACCCTGCTCTTTATAATAGCATTACATTAAAATTTTTTTTTCTTCCCTCACAGCTCCGACAAAGCGGAGATAGATGAAAATGTCTGTTAATTGAAAGCATAACATTACATCTGCTTTTGCTTTATAAAAGATATTTAAAAAAAAGATTCATTAGCTTTGATTCAATACCAGCCTTGGGTAAAGGATCAAAGATGCATGTGCTCAAGACAATGAACTTTTAGTCTTTTGAATATATATGTACATATGCACACATATGTATATATGTATATCTTCCTTTATACATGTGTACACACATATCTCAGATATTTGAAAAGTTACAGAATAAATATATGGTAGCAGTGTTTTGTCACATCAAAAATATTTTTAAAGCAGGTGAAGCTTTTTGTGGAATATATTCCGTAGCATGATGAGGTAATACACAAAAGAATATTTTTTAGCTTAATAAGATAAAGTAATTTATAATATTGATACATCAATATGTTTTTCAATAAACTTTTCCCCAGGTTTTTTTTCCCCTGAATTCTCTTCACTTTCAGAATTATAATTATATGTCTTCCTCCCACTTTGAAGGTGGCACAAGGTGCTCATTTGCAGAGTTCTAGCGTTCAAATCTTCCCTGAGAATAGAAGTGTCATGACTCAGTTAACAATGCTTTATTATTCACATTGATCTTTTTTTATAGTGTTCTTTATCTCAAAAACATTGTAAATCAGATATCTACCTCCCACTCTTTTGTTCATTTGCAAATTTTTATTATTTGAGTTTAAGAAAGCTATGGAATGTCAAGAGTCAGTGTGTATTGTTTATGTTCTTTTTGCTTTAAAATTACTTTTAACTGTAAAAAAGTGAAGATTCCATAATCATGCCTGAGTTTTCAGAATCTTTATGTATACATTGAAGAAAATGCTGGAGCTTTCCCCTGTCTACCTCTCTCTCTCTCTCTCTCTCTCTCTCTCTCTCTCTCTCTCTCTCTCCTCCCCCCCGTCCCTTTCTGTCTCTGTCTCCCTCCCTCTCCCTTTCCCTATTTCTTCTTTCTCTCCCTCTCTCCTTCCTTTCCTTCCTTGTTTTTTTTTTTCACGACGAGAGTTATTTATAGATTCTTGAGCCCTGAAAAATATGATCCTGGATTGAAAGTGCTTCACAGTTGCCTTGGATTTTGTTGTTCCTTGTTTACCCCTTACTTAAAGACCCTACTTGTCTGAGTCTTATTTTTCTCGATTTAGCACTATATGATTTTACCTGGAAGAAGTAGGAAAAACACTGCCTGTGGTGTCATAGGATCATCACTCTAAAGCCCAAAGAGAACAGCCCTCCATGATCCAGCTGTCTTTATAAATTGAGGAGATGGCAGCTTGGAGAGGTCAGTTAACTTTCTCAAAGTCACACACATAGTTGGTGTCAGAGTCAAGAGCCAAGCCAAGGGCCATGATTCCAGAGCCAGTGATCTTTCCATCATATAGCACTGCTGGCTCCTTTTATTAACCTTACATTCCCTGGGATTTGTCTTTTATCCTGCCATGGTCATAGCTGGGGCTTGTCCTATTTTGAGTTCTGTGCTATTTCTTGTGCACTGGATTTTGGAAGTTATTCCACGTAGGCAATCTTCCCTTAAATTTAGTTTTCAATTTAAAGCATGTTTATCCAGCTCTTATATACAAGGGCCTCTGGTAGGTGTGAGGTATACAAAAACAAAAGTGAAACAGTGCCTGACCTCAAAAAGCTTACATTCTTCAGTCATTCTACTAAATAATTATTGAATGGAAATGAACATATTAGTCTCTAGATCTAGCAGTCAGTCAGCAAACAGTCAAGTCCCAGGTGATTCCTTGTGCCTGCACAAGGGACAGGGTGGAATAGTGGCAGTTGGATTAAAGAGAAATCAGGTCTCTGCAGTCTCTGGATTCTTCTGGCTTTAACCTGTGAGAGAAGATGGATGATGTCAACCCCACTCCAGGCTGGAGAAAGGAGAAAATGACTGTAGGAAGAAGCTGGCAGTGTAAGGAACTGCAAATCTCCCTTGTAAATAGTAAAGACTTTGGGGAATTTTACGCCTTTGGGTGAGATCTGGGACCATCTCACTTGATTGAGCTTTTTTTCTCATTCCAATGGAGAACAATTTCAATCTGTATTATATTCTCATATAGTTTCTCTGATTTCTGTTTTGGTATTCACATTTATTACATGTCTGCTCTGTGTTAGGCACTGTGCCAAGTGCTGGGGATATAACTGGTAAAGAGAAAATCCCTGCCCTCAAGGAGCTTATGATGTAACGGAGTGAGACAACATACAAAAGAAGGCAGGAAAGATCAGTGGACATCAGGAGATACCTGGCATGGGGAAGCCTTTTTCCAGGGAGTTGAAACTAGGGAAAGCAGCAGATGTGAAGTGGGACAAGTCAAGGCTCTAGTTTCTTCTCTTCATAAAAAAGGCATTGGAAAGAGTTTAATCTACCCTCCAATCAGAGGGAGAGGAGGCTGAGGAAGGTAGTGTCACTCAAAGCTTGAGTTAATAGCATTATGATGAGATAAGAATGATCTTATCCTGGGAAGGATATCTTGTGCTCTGGAGTGTAAAACAGGCAGAGCAGCAGATGTAAAGAAGTTGAAAGGAATTTGGGGGAGGGGGAGGAAGAATACTCAGCAGAAGACATGATAGAGAATTCCAAAGGTCTAGCCTGGTGGAAAAAGATGAGAGGGTTGGCTTGTTCAGACTCCTTTAATGGAGGTCCTAGGAAGAACCTCCCAGCCTCCAAAAAGGGAGTACCCCATGGCATGAAAGGTAAATTCTGAAGTATAAGTTTGGGAGTTTCATGGTTAAGATGATCTTTCAGGATGAGGATTTTCTGGTGCATAATGGAGAAATCCAGGGAAGTGCAACCTGCTGGAAAATGAATGATATAAGGCATTCCTGGTGAGAAAACTCTCTACCAATGCAGGTTGGCCCCTTCTCTGCAACTTTGAGTCTTACCGAGTGAGCATATTGAGAGAATAAGTGATCTCTTAGATCACACAACCAACACGAGTCAGGGCAGGACTTTCTGAATCTGAGGCCAACTGTCCTTTCACTATACCAGGCTAAAACACCAATATAATTGTGTTTCTCCGTTTGGGTATATGTGTGCTTGCTTCTGGACCACAAACTGGACACAATTCTGCCACGCTATGTAGGCTGTGAATCTATTCACGAGCCATAGAATCTCTTTTTTGGAAGAGATCTCAGGCACAACCTCATCGAATCCATACCTGACAATGGTTAATCCAATCTTTGTTGGATTCAGAAGTCCAGTGAGGAGAAACCTGCTTCCTCCCCAGGAAGATCAGTCCACTCTGGACTAAGAACATCAGAATATTTTCCTGACATCAAATCTAAACTTGATCTTTGTCATTTAGACCCTTGCTTCTTGTTCTGACTTCTGGGGTCAGGTAGAACAACGCTTCTTTCATGTGACAGAATCGAAGTCTTTCCTTCAGGCTAAAGATTCCTCGTTCTTTCAGTAGTTTATCATATGATATTATCTCAAGGTCTTTCACCATCCTGGTGACCTTTGCTTGGACACTCTACAGTTTAATTTTGTCCTTCTTAAGAGGCAGTGTACATAATAAACCACTATTCTAGAAGTGCTCTGAGCATGGGGTTACCATTGTTTCCTAGTTCATGGAGACCTTAATTTTCTTAATGCAGTGTAAATTCAGATTAGCTTTCCCCTACTCTTTTCAGTTGCCATATTATATTACATTGTTGCACTTAGTATGTAGTTCATGAAAACCTGTGGAATCATTTTCAGAACAATCAATCACCAAATATTCTTAAGGGTCTACTATATTCCGCTGGAATTAGTGCTGGTGATAAAAAGAAAGGAAGTTTGCATTCTAATAATGGAGGAGACATACCTACCACACACACTCACACACACATGCACAGATACATGTATATAATACATAATGTCCCAAAAGTTTTAGTGCAATTTGAAGTTGTTAAATATACATTACTATATTATGTGTTTTATATATGTGTATGTGTATATATACATACACATGTATATATGTGTGTATCTATCTATATATACCTCTATCTGTCTATCTATCTACCCCTTCCTCAGCTGATACTTCCTAAGTTACTTAGTTACCTACTTCCTAAGTTATATAGTGACTGTCATCCAAAACATAGTTTAACTGAGTATTGTGAAACTGATTGGCATGAACTTGGCCACTGGTGATAAGTCACATGTTTCTTTGACCTTATGCTAATATTAATTGTTGGTCTGTTGAAGAGCTTTGATTTTGTTGATGTGAAAGACACAGATCACAATCTATTTCTAACTGAGTATATACAAACATATATAAAATATTTCTATATATGTATGTGTATATATTGTTTTATGCATGTATGTATGTGGATAGATAGATATGACAAATCACTAAGGTTTTGTGAGCTTCAGGCAATATATATATAAATTGTATATGAGTAATGTATAGTGTATGAAGTATATAATTATAGCACATGTATATGTGTGTATATGTATATATATATATCCTGAAACTCAGCAGTTTCAGGCTATATATGTATGTATGTATATATGCACACATACATATACACATACACATATATGTATATTTATAGCCTGAAGCTCACAGCAATTTGTTGATTTGTCCCATTGCCAGTATGTATAAGAGTCTAGACTTGATCTCATGTATTCATGTTTCCAATTCTTGAACTATTATAATGAATACATTAAAACATGAAACCTTTTTAAAGAACTTAAATAACAAAAAAAGGAAAGAATAGAAATTGCTGATCAATGATCATTTGATCTACTCTGATATTCACTTAAATATTAAAGAAGTAACAAACATGTTGGTGGCATTATTTCATATTTCAATGAACATCTCAAGAAATGTCTTTAATCAAAATGCACTTGAACAAAAAAGCAAAAACATCTCCCCTACACTTCAGTAATAAGCTTTCCTCCCTGCTTTTAAGAACTAATTGTCCATCTCATTACAGATCTCAAACTGCCAATACAATCAAGTTACAGAAACACGAATTCTGAAATGGACTTTGCCTTATTAATATATAAAATATACTTGGGCGAAGGATCCCTGGTGTGCTTATTCTAAATTGTTCATCCTTTTGTCTTCTAGACTGTTAAGCAGACTAATGCACATAGAAAGGGAAAAGTTTCCAAAATCAATTTACTGGAATCTGGTGAAACACTTACAGTTTCATACATTTTTTTTTTAGTGCTAGATGATAAAATGGAAAACTCCTCTCATGACAGGAAGTTTTACAAAAGCACACTTTTTTTCTCCCTTTCTTCTATCTGTTTGTTTTTCAGTAAAGATTTCATTTTCCATGGGAAATATAAGAGTTATGTCCCTACCTTAACTGTCTTTGTTTGGAAGGTAGCTAGAAGAATTAAAATATGCCAGAAAGTATAGTAGATGAAATATGTGGTAGCCTAACAAAAATGCTTTCTTCACCTGTCAAATAAGGGGAATGGAATAGATAATCTGTAAGGTCCATTCCAGCTCTAATTCTATGGGTTAGTGCTCTGATGTCATTAATTTCACTATATTTTCAATACATAACAAAAGTTAGTTCTTCATGACCAACACTTCAATGCTTTGTATTGACTGGCAATAGGTACTCTTCTGCTAGTGTAAATCTCAGCCAATCCATGTCTTCTAATCCTGGTGGGATTCTTGCTTCTGACTTTCAGTATGTATGTATGTATGTATATATATACATACATATATATATATATATATATTTTTTTTTTTAAGCAATCGGGGTTAACTTGCTCAAGGTTACACGATCAGCTATTTCTGGGTGTGGTGCTAAGTATCTTAGCCTGGATTTGATCCCCAGGTCATCCCAACACTGGAGCTGGTGCTCTTACTCGCTGAGCCATCTGGCCACTCCTAAGGAATTGGGGTTAAGTAACTTGCTCAAGGTTACACGGCCAGGTGTTACTGGGTGGCTGCTAAGTGTCTGAGCTCCAATTCGATCCCCAGGTCATCCCAACACTGGAGCTGGTGCTCTTACTCACTGTGCTACCTGGCCGCCCCCTTCCAGTATATTTTTGACAGAATTCCTGTGTAGTGCACTGGATGCCATCCTGTAGTTACATATTTCTATATACTAGTACAGTACTAAGATTGACCATGGCTCACTCATTCTTCTCTGATTAGCCCACCTACTTTTCTGATCATGGGCATCATTGAAATATTTGATTCCAGGGGCCAAGATATCATTGCCAGACTCACCAGGTTTGGTTCTACTGTTCTTTGTATCCACCTGTAGTTTGGATTTTCATTTCTTATGGATTTCGATGATTCATGGCTCTAGATTCTCACAGGGGGAATATTAGCACTAAAGAGGTTTTTGTTTTGTTTGTCTCAATGATCATGTTGAGATCAATAAAAGTGAAGCACAACTTACCAAATATGGTCTTTTTCTTTTTCAGCTCTGGGTACAGCTCATCATATTCCTAAAGCTCATGTCTGACCATATCACTCACTGGTTCCAGAAGATCCAGTGACACTCTATTGCCTCTTTGATCAAATAGAAACCCTTTTGGTTAACACTTAACCTTCCTCACAACCTCACAGTCTACTTCTCCAGGCTTATACACTCTACAGTGTACCCACATTGACCTTCTTGATGACCCTTACATATAACATGCCATCTCCCATCTCCATGTTCTTGCTCAGACTGTCCTACATCCCTGTAATATTACTCCTCCTCCCCCATGATTCTTTGAATGCCTAATTTCCTTCTAATCTCTGCTCAAACACTACCTGCTGCAAGTAATATTTCCAAATTCTCAGCTGATAGTGCCTTTCCCTTGGGGAAGGGAAGGAAAGGAAAAGGAAGGGAATGGAAGGGGATGGGAGGGAAGGGGAAGGGAAAAAGCATTTATATAGTGCCTACTATATGCCTGTCTTTGTGCTAAGTACTTGCAAATATTATCTGATTTGATCCTTACAACAACCCTGCAAGGTAGGTGCTATTACCCCCATTTTACAGTTGAAGAAAGTGATGCAAATAGAGGTTAAGTGACTTGACCAAGGTCACATAGCTGGGAAGAGTTCACAGTGGGATTTGAACTCAGATCTTCCTGATTTCAAGTTGAGATCTCTATCTACTGTGTTGCCAAGTTACTTCAACCCTCAATTGATTTGTATTTACTCAAGGATATATTGTTTCTACTGACAGAATGAAAGCTCCTTGAGGGTAAGGACTCTTTCATCTTTATCTTTGTAACCCAATACCCTGAACAATGCTTGGCACAGAGTAGTCACTTATAGCAATCAATCTATTGATTGATCTCTGATGCCTGGTCTGTCTGTTGATGGACTAACTGGAAACTCTGATTGTTCATCTGTACATCATTTTTATAAAGTGATTAACAATGATAATCTCTTAGGAGTTGCTAAGGATCCCATTGATGAGGCCCTGCCATGAAATCAAGGTTTGGGACAATCAGTACAAGGTGTGTTAACTGACAACAAAGTAATCGAGAGAAGCTTGCAGTCAATAAGTAATTTCTCTTCATATCACTCTGGGTATAATTTTACAGTCTGGGTGAACCATTAAACAGAAATAGTATCAAGGTACCCACTTAAAAATTCTGTAAGTACCCTTTCACAAGAAAAGAGTATTGAGGTATAGTAAATTTCTAAGAGTTTGAAGGCAAATTTATTGTTTCAAGAAACTCTTTTTTAAAAGTATGGCATGATCAATCAATAATAATAAGCATCTACTATGTGTTGGAGTCTGTGCTATGTGTGGGGGATATACAGATAAAAAACAAACAAACAAATAGTTCCTGCCCTAAAAGAGCTTATATTTTATCAAGAGTAACCAGTGTGTGTGTGTGTGTGTGTGTGTGTGTGTATGTATCTAAATATACAATATCTGTAAAGAGTGAATAAAAAGTAATTGTGGGGATGCTGTGGGGGGGGGATAAGGTAGAGGGGTGATAAGCTGGGAGGTCAGGAAACGCCTCAGGCAGAAGCTTGTGTTTGACGTGAGACATTATGAATCTTTTTATCGAATATGTTTTTCTCTGATTTACTTCTTCAAGCTGTATTCTCTATACTTGTAAGCTTCTCTGTCTCTGTCCATTCCCCCTGTCTTTCTGACTTGGAAACAAACAAACAAACATACAAAGGGATGGCTTATCTCCTTACCATTGCCTGTGCCCTCACCCTTTGGCATCCCCAGAACTTTAATGCTTCTTTCCTGAATATTCAATTTCTCTTTTGATTGGCTCATTCTCTTCTAAAACCCATGCTCAGACACCTGTATTCTTAAAAAATGAATTTAACTGAAGAGGACAAACATTTATTGGACACCTACTATGCCTGAACTGTTCAGGGTCCTGAAGATATGAGAGCAAGCTTGAAAGGATTCCTGTCCTCAAGAAAATTAACTCTATTGGTAGAGATAATGTGTACATTAAAAACAAAGTAAGCAGACAGATATGTCAGTACAAAATAACAAGAAGATTCTCTCTTTCCTACTATGCGCTAGACAATATTTTGTAAACTGTGGGTCATGACCCCATACATGGTTTCAAAAAATTTGGCAACAACAAAAGGTTTCTGAATATGCCATGACCAAAAATTAATTCCAAATCAGATGCAAAAAGAATCCAAGGTGCTTCTGGTAGTGCTTGCCTGTGTTGTATCACACAACCTCAATGCAACCTTGGTTCTGAACACAAAGCATGCGTCCTTTATACTGCACATGCCATCACCCCATGGAATACCAGCCAGCATTGCTAAAATGCAAAAAGAGGTTGTGAGTGACAAAAAGGTTAAGAACCCCTGCCCTAGCTTGCCTTTCTTACCTCTTCTGTCACTGTGAAGCTTCTAGAAATAATTTTATTGTTGTTCATTTGTTTCAGTTGTACCAACTCTTTGTGACCCCATTTGGGACTTTCTTAACAAAAATACTGCAATAGTTTTTCATCTCCTTTTCTAGTTCATTTTACAGATCCAAACAGAGGTAAAAAGGGTTAAGTGACTTTACCAGGGTCACATAGTATCTGAGAATGGATTTGAACTCTGGTCTTCTTGGTGCTCTATCTACTGTACAACCTAGCTGTCTCCTCCAGAAAGAATAATTTATATTTAATTTATGGCCACCCTGTCCAGACCATCTATTTTGTCCCCATCATATTGCATCTCCATTCTGGCTGTTTCCTAGCCCCTGGATTGAGAATGCCATTGTCAAAGCTCAGTGGCCCCCATCCCCCAAAGGATGACCTCTTTTTAGTCTTCACCCTCCTTGATTTCTTTGCATAATTAACACTATTAACCACTACCACTTCCTTATTATACTTACTTTTCCTTCAGTGTCTGTGATGCTATGCTCCTGTTTCTATTCTATTCCTTCTCTGTTCCTGTCATCATCCCTTCATTTTATTCAACTTCCTTAATGTAGTCATTTCTTGTAGATCTCCCTCCTAAGGAACAGCTCTAGTAAGATTACTCCTCAAGTCGAGTCAAGAAGCATTTGTTAAGTACCTACTATGTACTTAGCCTTTGGGGTACAAATAAAAGCAAAAATAGCCCCTGCTCTTAAAGATTTCACCAGTCTTGTGGGAGACAACATGCAAATAACTAGTTACAAACAAGATACAAACAGGATAAGTTGGAGCTGACCCCATAGGGAAGGCACTAGCAGTGGCAGGACTGGGAAAGGTTTCTAAGAGTGGATAGGATTTTACCTACCCACTTGAAACTTGAAGGAAGACAGTGAAGTCAGGAGGTAGAGACAAGGATAGAGAGAATTCCAGGCCCAGAGAATGGCCACTTGATAATGCCTAGGGTCAGCAGATGGAGTGTTTTGCCAAAACAATATGGATATCAGTTTTGCTATCTTGCAAAGTACCTGGGAGTGGGGAGCAATCTGAAAGTTACAAGAAGACTGGGAAGGTAGGAAGGGGCCAGGTTATGAGAGCTTTAAAAGTCCAAACAGAGGATTTCATATTTGATCTTATAAGCAATAGGAAACCATTGGAATTTACTGTGTAGGGAGGTTATCTCGTCAGACCTGAACTTTATAAAAACCAATTTGACAGATTAGTGAAAGATGGTGTGGAGTGGGGAGAGACCTTAGACAGTCAGTCCTCCCAGCAGGCTATTTCTATAGTCCAGGCATGAAGTGCTAACGGCCTGCAGCAAGGTGGTAGCTATTTCAGAGGAGAGAAGGGGGTACATTTGAGAGATGCTGTGAAGGTAGAATCAATTAAATTTGGCTCCTGATTGGATATTGGAGTGAGAAGGAGTAAGGAATCAAGAATGATACCCAGATTGTGAGTCTTGGGGACTGGGAAGTTGAGCCCATGATGGTAAGAAGGAGGATAGGAAAGGGGAAAGGTGGGAAAGCCAATGAGTTCAGTTTTGGATTTGTTGAGTTTAAGATGTCTATGGGATATCCAGTTCAAGATATCTAATACACAGTAGGAGATGTGAAACTGAAAGTTGGGAGAGAGATTAGGACTAGGCATGATGATAAGAGAATCATCTTAAAGAAATGTCCTGTGCTTTCATTATCTGTTCCAAAATTACAGCCTTGGTCTAGTGGAACCAAGAGGACCTGGGTTCAAGTCCCATCTCTGATGCATTTTGCTCTGTGACCAAGACTATAAGTTGTTGACAAGTATTGACAGAGCAAATTTTCTCACCAAGGAATATGTTGCCTATAACAGGGAAATCATTGGTCCTAGACCAATCCTTCATAGTTCGGTATTCAACCAACGCTCCCCAGTGACTTGGTTATCTTTCTAATCTTACTTCAGATTTCTCTCCTTACATGATATGATTCAGGTCAACCTGACTAGTTCAGTATAGTGGGAAGAGCAATAGGTTTGGATTCTGAGTTTGAATCCTAAACCTGTGGCTTTGTCCCTGAGTGATTTTGGGAAAACCACTTCATTTCTGTGGGGATGAGCTTTTTATCCGTAAAGTGGAGTTGGGCCAGACGACCTTTAGGGGCGCCTCTAGCTGTTGAGTTATGATTGCTGGTCCATAGCGTTCTCCTGCGAAGTCCTTTTTAATTCCAGCACTGAACTACAATCCCTCCACTACTTCCTGTGTTAAATAGCATCTCTCTTAAATTTGAGCAATTGGTATTAGACTTACAATTTTAAAATGAATTTTCAAGTAGAGACAATGAGGTAGTGGGATTTGAAAGTGGAGGGAGGGGTCTAGGTTTTTATTTCCACAATGCATTAGGACTTCATAGGACTGAAGAGCTGTAAGAGATCTGAGAGATAATCTGATCCAAATTTCTCATTTTCCAAGTAAGTAAACCGAGGCTTAGAGAGATTAAGTGACTTGACGTAAAGTCACATGGGTAGTAAAATAACACAACCAAGATTTGAAACCAGGCCTGTACATTCAATTTGTCTTCCTATGGCTACTAAGTTCAGCATGACTTGGATTTTCAATACTTGAGTGCCTTCTCTATTCTAAAGACAAATTCTGTATCCAGGCAAAAGACAGTTTTTAAGGCATTTAAAATATTTGAAGACCTAAATCTGGAGTCAGGAAAAACAAAATTTGAATCCCATATCATGTTTTCTCATAATATAACCATGGGTAAGTCACTTAAACCTTCCGAACTTCAATTTCCTCATTTATAAAATGGGAATTATAGGATCATAGATTCAGAGTTGTAAGCAACCTTAAAGTTCATTTAACCTATCTCCCTCAGATGGACGGAAGAAGAAATTAAGGCTCCTACCCAAAGTAAGACAGGTAGCAAGTGACAAAATTGGTATTTCAATGTAAATATTTTGAATCCAAATGAAGTATTCTTTCCACTGTGTCTCAGATAATAACATTTACAGTATCTGGCTCAACCAATTCTTGTGGAGATTGTAGAAACAAGACCCTATACCTGTGTTACTTGTGCTTCTAAAGAAATTGCTATTGCTGCTAAGAGCTGTGGGCAGAGTAGATATTGCTGACCTAAAAAACAAACAAACAAAAAACTATGAGTAAATTTGTTTCTATGGGAAAGAGTTTTGTCCTTGGGCAGGACAATGGAAAACAACCAAGAAACTTACATTAGTTGTTTGTACAATGTTTCAGTTACAACTGAGTCACCATGTCCTGCTAACTATTCCTTCATCAATCTCCCAACTTTGTGCTTCTCTCCCCCAACATTTTACTAACCTCCACCCTCACTTATCCTTCATCACTGTATCACTCCCAATTTATTCCTTTGTCTCTACAATCCAGCTGTAAATTGATCCATCAGATTTTACTTTTTGAGAAACACACTTGTGTGTCTCCGGTCCGGATCTCTCCTTGGGTATACATGTAATAAAAATGCCTTGGCTAAACCCAGAAAATGCAGAAGGCTAAGCTAAGTTTTGGACAGGGTCAAAGGAAGTGATCTTGCCTCTGACACTTTACTACCTAGATAACCTTGGGCAAGTCTCTCAAATTACCTGCACCTCTGTTTCCTAATCTCTAACATCAGAGATGGGATTGGGCTAGAAGGACTCTGAAGTTTCTTCCAGGTTTAGTTGTGTGATCCTATGATATGAGAGTGCTTTGAAAACCTTAAAGTGTTATATAAATGCCAGGTTATCCTCCTTCTCCTCCTCCTCTTCCTCCTCCCACTCTTTTCCATTCTCCTACCATCGCCATTTTCCCAGGTATCAGAAACAGGTCAAATACATATGTCATTTTCTTTGGAAATTAACCATCCGCAATGGACCACAGAGCCACACTGGACAACTCTTCTCTATTTGGGGGACACATGCTAACCTCAAGCTACTCTCCCCAGCAGCCATGGCACATCACTGCCTGAAACTGTTTTGCATTCATAAGAAGATCAATCTCCCCTCTGTCAGAGGAGCACTATTGTTAACAACTATAAATGTATTAAAAACACAAGGGCATTTTCATCTGTGTTTTGTGCATGAGAAATATTGTTGCCTGACAAGCTCCAATTGGCAAGTGAAAAGGGGCCTTATTGAAGGAAACAGCAGTAGCAAACAGTGAGCTAGGCAGAATCATGGTAATTGTCCCTTTAACATTGGCAGCGTGCATTCACTTAATATGACTGCTGCTCTGTCTCTGCCTCATCCAGACCCAGAGGACCTGTTAGACAAGCCGCCAGCCACCTCTCTCTGGGATCAAGCTGTCAATGCAAACTTGCTTTCTTTCTCTTTTTCTGAGCTTAGCTCTACCCCCAGAGCTCGGGCTGCTTTTCCTGAGTGAAAGCTTTAAAAGAACTCCGTTCTAAATGATATCACCCGCACTGTTCTCTTCAAACTGACAGAACAAAAGAACCAAATTCCAGAAGCTGGGTCTGAGTGACTTGTTCGTTGCCTGGAATGATGACTTCCTACATCCCTGATTTATCGGTGCCCATTGGCAGAGGTTTGGCCATGCTGAGCCCCATCTCTCACTAGTTTTTAATAAAATGGGCAGGCGAGATTCTTGGGCACAGACTTCCCAAAAGGAGGCACCACATAGGGACTTCAGGAGGCGTATTTATCATCCAGACTTATTGCAAGCTAGACCCGAGAACCTAATTTACCTGTAAAGACAGAATAGATTGGTGCCTATTGGGGAGATTTCCTTCCTTAGCCTGCCCTGTCTTCAGTTTAGTGCAATGATCATGGGCCGGCTTTCATAAGGCATCTTTTTCCATATCAGTTTACAAGAGATCATCCGCTTTTTTGCCTACAAGTTTCCCTTCCTGACAGCTACCATCTATTTAGAGTAATAAGAATTACTTAATTATGGGGAAGGTGATGACAACAAAGCAGTGGGTACTCTGGAACCAGAGGCCCTGAATTTGAATTCTATCTCTGGTGCTTACTACCTGTGTGACCTTGAACAAGTCACTTAAACTCCATAGACCTTAGTTTTGTTATCTGAAAAATAAAAGAGAAGCAAGACCTTTCAGTTCCTTCCCTCTCTGGATCTATGAACCTAATTTTGAGGTCTGACATGGATCGTCTTATGGACATGTGATGCTTTCACCTCTGAGTACCTGAACTAAACATTAGGAAGAGTAAATATGGTGTCACATTCCATGTATAAGGAGTGGAATTTCATTTATACTAACCTTAATTAATAAGCTGGTGTCCCCTGTGATACCTTTATCAGTTGAAAACAGCTCTTTGATTGAGTTAAGAATCAATCAATCAATCAGTAAACATGATGTATATACAAGATTGTTTATACCTTGGGATGTGAACCTCTCTGACTAAGCCAAGATGAGAAAAGGAGCTGCTGACTAACAAAAGAAGCTAATCACACCTCTGACATCTTTAAATACTGAGGAAAGTTAGATGTCCCCAGTCCAGAGTACTCCAGGCCAGAGGCAGAATATTTCACTTTGGGCGTTGAACGTCCCTTTTGGAACCAAACCCTTGAGTGGGAACTACCCTTGGATGGAGGGTTACCCCTTGAGCCCTAATGAGAGTAGTAACCCACTTATCTTCTGAGGAGCTCAACCTATGAGGTTAAACACGAATTGGGTGAATGGTCTCAGAAGATTTGCTACTCATTTAAAATGTTAGCACTTCCAAACTCTTTTGGGGAGTGGAGAAATGAGAGAGCAAAAAAAAAAATCTACCTCCCTTCCATTGCTTGAACCAGTAGGAGACAATATATCCATCTCAGTGCAGAAACATACTAAAGACTCCCTGAGGACAAACCTAACCACACAAGGAAAGAAGCTTCAAGTATCACGACCCACATGTGCCAAAGAAGAATTCTGGTGAAAGAGTCAAAAGAAGACTTGCAGTAATCAGTTATGAATTTTCCCTTTGGTCACACATGTTCCCTGCACATGTCCCTTTTACCATTGCATCTTAATTTTTCAGCTCATTTTTACCATGAACTTGTACATATTTACATAGGATTACGTTCCATACAGTTTGAATGATATTTTATAGAAACTTTTCTTACGATGTTTGGTACAAATCCTTTCCTAAAAGCTAATTGAAGACTGGATGCTTGATACTAATCAGAAGTTCACTGGTGGGGGCTCATGAACTATGACAGTGTTAGAAACCACAACTTCTCGGGGTTACTTCTATAATTCTAATAGGAGTAGTAACCAACTTAACCTCTGAAGTCAAGATATGAGCTTGAACACAAGTTTGGTGAGTGGTCACAAAAGAGTTGTTACTCATTTAAAATGTTAATACTTCCAAAGTGCTTTAGGAACACAAAGTGATTAGTATAAGACCTACTCCTAGAAAGTTTACTGTGTGGGGTAATGGATAGAGAACCAGTCTCAGAATCAGGAAGACGTGAGGCCTAGTACCATTTCTGGCACATGCTGGTTATGTGACCCTGGACAAATCTCTTAAGAGTAGGGCCTGTTTCATTCTTCATTTCCCTAGCAGCTTGCACGGTGTCTAGAACATAGTAGGGGCATAATAAATGTTTATTGATTGATTGATATTTCAAGGCCCCTAGGAAATTCATTAAAACTGTAAGTTGCAAAGTAGGTATTCTCTACTGATAAAGAGAGTGTCCTTGCCAGGATTTCGCTACATCAATGAAATAACAAGTCTAGTTTCCAAAATATTAATGGACTACAAAAGTCTTAAAGGGGCTAATTTTTATCCTTTAAGTGACTAAGTTTTTACTTCATCCATATCATCAACACTATTGACTTCGAGCCCCCTGCGATCTGGACCTTAGTGAGAGATGAGTTGAAGAAATGAATAACATTGTTTTCTAATAGATAGTCCTGGGTTCAAGTCTTGCCTTTGCCACAAACTGGCTATTTGAATGTCTTGATATACTTGATATACTATATATATAGTATATACTATACACTATATAACTATACGATTATGGAAAATGGCAAATCTCTTACTCTCTCAAGGGTTCAGGCAAGTCTCTAGGACTCTGAGTTATAAGGAAATTGTTTGCCCATGGGATTATTGCGCCAGAAATTCTCCCATGTCATATCTAGAGTTCTGGGTTTGGAGTTAGGAAAGCCTCAGTTAATTAAAATACTGAACCTGACCCTTAGAGTGTAAAAGTCTGGGCAGGTCATTTAACCTCTGTATGTCCCAGGCAACTTCTTAGGGCTATTTGCTAAGTGATAGACTAGTAGCAATGTGCTTTATAGAAAGAATTCCCACATTAGGAGTCCCCTATGCTGATGTAATCAGTCAATTTACTGCCATTGTTATTTAACACTTCACATTTATGTCCTAAACTTATATCCTGTTTTGAGCTGCTTTAGGAGAGAGTAGATTTACTCTCTTTGGAAGCCTTTAGTAAGAAGGTAGATGTTCACTTGTCTCGTATAATATAATAGAGATTTCTTTTTGGTGTGTGTTGACTATTGTTCTATGATTCTTTCCAATTAGATGATAAAGTTGCTTGTTGCAGGAATAGGGTCTTAACCTTATTTGATCTTCCATAGTGGCAAACACTGTGCTTTGCACAAAGGAGATATGCAATATGTTTATTTTCATCTCAGTGTAGCTACAAGCTCATTGTGGTGATGAGCTAAGTCAATGTGTTTAGATAGCCAAGTCGGCAGTGGATTGATCATTGGCCCTGGAGTAAGAAAGACCTGAGTTAAAATCCTACCTAGGACGTTTACTAGTTGTGTGAGCTTGGGAAAGTCACTTAACTTCAGTTTACTCAGCTGAGAAAAGAGTATAACTATAGTGCCTACCTTCCAGGGTGGTAGTGAGGATCAATGAGATAAGATGTATAGATGTTACAAATATTACAACACAAAATAGCCACTAAATAAAAGTTGTTTTCTTCCTTATTTCTTGTTTTCCTGAACCATAAATGGTATTTAGCCATTCATTCCATTGCAATGAATTAACTTGGAAAGACGATCAGGGTAACCCATTATAAGAAAAAGAAAATATGTGAGAAGTAACAGTGAACTTACCAGAATTTTCAAGGGAATTTTGACTTGAACTGGATAATTCTGCCAGAAAGAGAGACAGAGACACACAGAGATAGAGACAGAGTAAAAGAGACAGAGAGACAGTGAAAAAAGAGAGACAGACAAAAAAAGGTTAATTCAGTGTTAAAAAAATGTTAGCATTTCTTCTGGCTTCACTTTTTTTTTCTTTTTTTTTTTTACAATTAAAAATAACAACAACTACAGTAAACCTAATGGAATTTTCCCCCACCCATTTGTTTCTACCTGCTATCTTCAAACTCCCAAAATGGATTTATAAAGACAATCATTATAAGAACAGGTATTTCTTTAACACTAAAATTTTCAAAGTTACTCACTCACAAAAGTAGATGAATGGTGCAAGTATGATTTTCCTCATTTTACAGATGAGTTCTTGGAGGTTGGGACCTTGCTTCTGATCATGCAGTTAATATTTGTCAGAGCTGGGATGTCTAGCTAGTTATCAGGACTCCATTGCTCTAGAAACAACTAAACACTTTGTAGATGAGCAACTAAACAAAGCTAAACACTTTGTAAATGAGCAATTTTTCAAAGATATATAGCTCTAACTGTATAGATGGAGAAGATAGAAGGATAGAAGATAGACAGACAGATATACAGACAGAAAGATAGAGAGATAGGTAGATGGATAGATAGATAGATAGATAGATAGATAGATAGATAGATAGATAGATGGATGGATGGATGGATGGATGGATGGATGGATGGATGGATGGATGGATGGATGGATGGATGGATCTCTTTTGGCATCTAGAACAAGGTACATGGTAGAAGCTCAGGAAATTCTTGTTGCGTTTGAGGTGGTATCCTAGGCCATCGTAGATTTTTAGGAATCAATCAATTTGGATATGGTTTCCAGTGACCTTGATCTTTCACTACTTTTCGTTTGTCAGTGAAGCACTTAGAATCATATATGACATAAAGAAACTCATTGTTTGATAACAGTGTTGAATTAACATTTGCTTTGAAAGCCATCATTTCTTATCTTCCATTTCCTGTCCCTTTTTATGGGAATTCTGTTGAATGAAATAGACCATGAGAGATCTTATCAGCAGATAAACTAGCAGCCACAGAACCTGGATGGAGAAGACATTAGTCCAATGTAGTCTACATTTAAGAGACAGAGGGATTTTAGTGACTTGTCAGATCAATAAGAAGAAAACATGTGATGTGTCAGCCAGGAGAGCAAATGTGACCTTGGGCTATGTTCGTGGAAATAGCATTTCCAGAGCAAGAGACTTGATATTCCTCCATTGTTCTGCCCTGATCAGATCTCATAGTGTCAAATTATGGGCACCATATTTTAGAAGGGATAGCCAAGCTGGTGCTCAGAAGAGGATAGGGAATGCCAATGGAAAGACAACAAGAAACCTGGCCAAGTATGTAGAGGTCAGGGGAAGAAAATGGAGATGTTTAGTCTGGAGACGAAAATGACATTTTAAGAAGTAGTGATTTTCTGATTTTTGAAGCTACATCAGATGGAAGAAGGTTTAGCTTTGATATTTGGCCCCAGAGACCAGAACAAGGAACAACTGATAGAAATTCAAGGGAGTCAGACAAAGGACCAAAATGAGGAAAAGTTCCTTAAACATGAGAGGTATCTCAAAATGGAAGAAGATCCCTTGGAGATGAGTGAGCTCCTTAATCTTGAATGTGTTCAAGCAGAATCTGGATGACCCATTGCTGAAGATGTAGTAGGGAGGATTTGTGATGGGATAACCCTTGCAGGCCTCTTCCAGACTGAAGATTTATGATTTGGTAGCAATGTTTTGTAAGATAAACAATAATAACTGATATTTGCATAGTGCATCAGGTTTTTCAAAATGTTTTACATACATTGCCTCACTGGGTTCTCATAATAACACTGCCAACATTCACATGGGTGTTTGTTCTATTCTAAAATCGCAGACTTCATCCCTGGTTCTCTCCTTATAGTAAATGTGCACTGCTAGTCAAAATGGTGGGAGGGGAGGGAAAGGCAATTAGGTGGCTCTGTGGACAGTGTGCTGGGTCTGAAGTCAGGAAGATCCACTTTCTGAGTTCAAACCTGGACTCACACATGTACTAGCATGGGCAAGTCACTTGACTTTATTTGTTTCAGTTTCCTCATCTGTAAAATGAGCTGGAGAAGGAAATGTCAATGTAAAGATACTCTAGGATCTTTACCAAGAAAGCCCCAAAGAGGGTCATAAAGAGTTGGACACGACTGAAAGAAATGACCAACAGTAAAAGTCAAATTGGGAGCTAGAAGAAAGCATGAATGGCTCAATAATAACTGGTCACCATTGCTGAAAGTCTAGAATAAAAATATGAATGAAAGTCATGGCAAATTGGGGCTACTAGGTGGTACAGTGAATAGAGCACCGGCCCTGGAGTCAGAAGGACCTGGGTTTGGATCCAGCCTCAGACACTTAACACCAAAACTATCCATGTGACCTTGGGCAAGTCACTTAACCCCAATTGCCCTCGAAAAAAAAGAAAGTAATGCCAAATAAAGAATGCTTTGTTATCTATAGGTGTCAGCAGGTTACATGTGCTCTGTGGTTTGGGGAGATACAAGTCCACAATTAAGCTAAGTGAGGAAACCAAAGTCAAGGGAAAATACTTGAAGGCTAGAATGAAACTGTAACTCTCACAGGTTACCTAGGGCTACTAGGTTGTAGAATGGATAGATTGTAGGAATTGATGTCAGGAAGACCTTGGGTAATAGTTATGTGACCCTGGGCATTTAACCTTTCTCAGCCTCAATTTCTTCATCTGTAAAATGGGGATGATAGTACTTACCTCAAAAATTGTTGTGAGGAGTAAATGAAATAATATAGACATTATAATATAGTATGTATATATAATATATTGTATAATATATTATTGTTGTACTTTATTACCTATTATATAATAATATTACACAAATTACTACATAATCAAGGTATTTTCAAGTATTGTATAGTTAGAGCCATGTAACTGCTAGCTCTATATCCATATCTATAGATCTAGCTCTATATTATGATGAAGAAGATGATGAAGATGATGTTGATGATGGTGGTGATGGTGATGGTGATGGTGATGATGATGACCCTGGCAATGATTAGTTGAGAATCACTTTTGGTCACAGACATATAGAAGACCAGGATTCCTCTGTGGTCGTTCATGTGTTCTTTTTTGGGTGGATTATGATTATCCCTAGAGTACTGTTGCCATGCCTTGTACCTCACGGGTTCTTGCCTATTGCCTAGGGACCCCCCTCTAGAGAAGGTGCAGGCTAGATTCTCTGGAGGATGGGCTGCTTCCTCTCCCAGCAAGCATCTAAACTCTGTTCAGATATAAGTATGCCAGTCTTCAAAGCCCACTCATACTTTCATAGATAGACAGACAGACACACACACACACACACATACAGTCAGCTGAATTTCTCCAGTCACAAGAATTATTAGTTGCAGCTCTAAGATAAGGGATTTGAGTATTGAAATGTTTTCTACACCACAGTAGACTTTCAAAGTGGATTTGCTTTTGTTTAAAGCTCAGGATTGTGAGACTCTTAGTGATCTCAACAGTGAGTTGTTTTTAAAGTGAAAAATCACCATTTTGAATAAAGCAATATATCTTGATCCCAAACAAGGTCTCTAAGGATTTGTTAGCAGACATTGAACTGAACCGGATCTTTAGGTATGGGGAGTACTTTAATTGACTTTTCTTGGGTCATTCCATCCTGGGAAGGGGAGGCCAACATTAGCATACTAACAGATATACCAGGAGCAGCTTAAGCGAGGCAGTGAGTTTTCTTTGATTCTTCCCTACTGTGTCTGAAGCAGAAAAACAGCAGCCATCCCACTTGCTACTCCTCCTTTACAACATTTTATCTTAGGCAAACATTATGATGCTGGTTTGGAGATTAGAGAATTTGGAGCCAGATCTCATCTCTGATACTACCTGAGTGACCTCAGCAAGCTTTAACCTCCCTGGTTAATTCTCCTTATTTGTAAAATGAGAGGGCTGGATTAACTGGCCTCCAAGATCCCCTATAGCCATAAATCAATAATCCCCTGATCTCCCACCTCTGTGCCTTTGCACAGCTAGTCTCCTCTACCTAGAAGATATCTGCTCCTCACTTGCAAGCTCATAGAACTCCTACTTGCCTTCATGACTCTAATGCCTTCCTTCCTCACTCTTTTTTCCTTGATATCATTTGAGTACATTCTGTACACGCAAATTATATATATATGATATGAATGCTACCCTGCCTTTGGATCATGAAACCTTTGATTGGTTTTGCTTATGTCTTTTTACCTTTGTCTTTCTCATAATGGGTCCAGATCTGTAAGTTCATTGACACAGTAACCTACTAATGGGGAAACCCCCCTCTACAATGTAGATTGCCCCCTGCCCTTCAAGTCAGAGTGTTAGAGAGGTACTTAGGGCTCTGATAGACCATGTGACTTCCTCAGTTCCACTTCTCTGGAATGCAGGATTGAACTTTGACTCATCCATTCACTTTCTACACTCTAAGCCATTCTGCCTTTCCTTTGGCGTAGGCTACAGGTGCTTAATAAATGTCCACCGTGAAGAAAAAAATAATTTCCTAAGCAGGCATCCCACCCCTAGTACATGCTCAGGTCTTCTTTGGCTTCTGGACTCTCATTTAAAAATGTGTTTCCTAGCCCTTCTTACTGTGAATATCCTTGACGATGTAAACAGATGCACTGTTTGACTTTTTAATTCTGTATCCAGACTGACTGAAAGAATAGCTCTAAGGAAGTGTTATTTTTTTCATTCCTCAAAGCTCAATTATGAGTACTTAATTTTTTTTTTACTTTGCATTACCGACTGTCATAGCCTTACCAACAAGGTTTTCCTCTTTTTTTCTGTCTACAGATACAGCTTTTTCTTTAGGCTCTTCCTCTTTCAAAATATCTGCCATGGAAATAAACATGACAAAAAGTTTAAAATACTACAGGAATGTTACAAGTTGAATTTTAGCATGTAAGACATTTATTAATTTCCTCAAGATTTTAGAAAAATAAGATCATAAGTTTTGAGCTAGAAGGAAACCTTTGGGTACTCCATTCTTTTTTTCTCTTTCATACATGAAAAAATCTGTGGCCCAGTGACTTGTCCAAGGTCACACAGGTAGGAAGTGGGCAGAGGAAGATTCAGAACCCATTTCTTCCAAATCCAAATTCAATCTGCTTTCCATTGTTATCAGGGTGTTTCTAGGACTATGAAATTGTAAGTTTAGGACACTTGGTAAGCAACTTGAAGGTAATGAATGTTTCCCATAAAACTTGATTCATCCTTTATAAAATGAGAACAGTTAATAGCTTACTAATTCACTCTTACCCTCTGCAGGCCAGGATAACTCTTAATTTTTGTGCCTTCAGCCTTTGTGCTCCTAGTGAAGGTGCTGGCACAACATTTTTAGATATGGAATTGATGGTACTAATACTGAGACCAGCACTTAGGGAACTCACTGTGTGCAGGATTTAGCCAAGAAAATTAAATCATTTCTTAGGAGCTGCTGGCATTTGGGGAGTTGCTGCTTCCCCTAGAAACAGTAGATAAGAAAGTCGGCTTGAGTCAAATCAGGGCCCAAGAAGCAGGTGTCTGTTTTGAAAACTAGTACACTGTTAGTAGAGTTGCAGATTGGTCCCCTTGTTATGGAAAAGACTTATGAAAACTATTCAAGAAAAGTCATCACATTATTCATGGCCCCAAAGAATCCCAAGCCTGGACATACAGAAAAGAAGGTGAAAGATAGAAAAAAAATTAAAGTTATCAATTATGATCAAATGCTCATGGCATCACTTTTGTAGTAGGAAAAGAACATGGAGTTTACATTGATTGGGGAATGACTGAACAAATCATGGTATATGAATGCAATTGAATACTATTGGATGACAAGAAATTACAACTCTAAGCAATTCAGGGAATTATGGGAAGAACTGTATGAACTAATGCAGAGTGAAGTGACCAAAACCAGAACGATACAAGCAAGAATTTAATAATGTAAACAAAAACAATATTTTTGAAATGCTTGATTTTGATGATTTATAATGACCAATTTCAGTCTTAGAGATCACAATTCCCTAATCTCAGTAGGGAGGTGAAGACTATTAGTAAATAGACTATACTACTGTAGTTCATTTGCTTAATGAGCATTTTTTTCAGAATTTATTTATTTTTGGTTTTCAACATAAATTTCCATAAGATTTTGAATTCTAAATTTTCTCCCCATCTCTCCCCTAACCCCACCCCCAGAATGCAAGCATACTGATTACTCCTTTCCCCAGTCTTCCCTCTCATATATCCACCCCATCACTCCCCTTGCCCCCTTCTCCCTTACTTTCTTATAGGGTAAGATGAATTTCTATTAACTAGCATTTAGTAAGCACCTATAGCCTGGGCAAAATGAAAGACAGAATGGCTTAGTGCATAGAAAGCGAGTCAATGAGTCAAGGTTAAGTTGTGCATTCTGGAGAGGTGGTTGTGAGCCAGTCACATGGTCTATCAGTGCCCTAAGTACCTCTCTAACACTCTGTGTTGAAGGGCAGGGGGCAATCTACATTGATAGAGGGTGGTTTCCCCATTAGTAGTTCACTAAGTCAATGTACTTATGTACAATGACTCATGTACTTCAATCAGATGAGGTCACTGAGTCTGTGGTCTTATTTAACTTTTTCTTTGTTAAAAGGGAGTGCTCAGTTGTGTGAGTGTATAGGAACTGTGATTTCCATTGTAAAGGGAAAACCCAGTTGAGGAATCTCCCTTTGCCACTTCATATCAGCATCTTCTTTACAAATCATGCTTAGAGAGTTGCATAGAACCATGAAACATTAAGAAATGTTAGTAGTGTCAAAGCTACTATGATTAAGGCGGGATTTGAACAAAGGTCCCCGCAGTTTGGAGGCCAGATCTCTCTCTTTTATACTAGGCTACCTCTGCATGAGGGAAGGGCAACTGTGTAAAAGCAAAGAGGGTCAACAAAACTCCCATGTATTTTCCAAAATCATACATGATCCCTTGAAAGATTTAAGAACAGACAATTTAAAGGCTGTTGCTGTTGTTCAATCGTGTCTGACTCATCATGACTCCATTTGGCATTTTCTTGGCAGAGATACCAGAGTGGTTTGCCATCTCCTTTTTCAGCTAATTTTTACAGATGAGGAAACTGAGGCAAACAGGGTTGATTTGCGCAAAGTCACATAGCTAGTAAGCATCGGAGGCCAGATTTGAATTCAAGAAAATGAATCATCCTGACTTCAGGTCCAGCATTGTATTCACTGTGCCATCTAGCTACCCTAACTTAAAAGCCATCTTGTGATAAATATCAATAGGGCTATGAAACAGGAAGACCAATGCTCTCCAAAAGTTGTTTTGCTCTCAGCATTGAAGATTTTTCACATAGATTCCAAAAGAGAAGAATAATCACCTCTGTTCATGAATTCCTCCAATGACTCCAACTTGCAAATGATTTTCTAAGGAGTTCTTTCATCCCCAAAACATCATACACATTCTAAGTGAGATACATAATGACTTTAAAGAATTTTATCTAACTATCCATATGTAATGAGAATGTAAATTTTAAAGATCTTCCCTGCCCCTAGGCTAAAATGCACCTGAAGCCTGGGGAGGGAGGCTTGTTTTTCAGTAGATACTTCTTGATTGGCCAGTGAGTCAATAAGGTTGTTACATTCTCTGAGCCAGGAGAAGGCTATATAAGCCCTGTAGCTTTGTTTTGGGACTCACTTTGAGAAGTGTTCTGTGATTTGATCTGAATTCTGGGAAGCCATTGTTGAGAGTCCCCCGGCTTTGAAAAACCCAGATGTGGAAACCCAGATGTTGACTGGGTATGGATGTAATGGTTGGAGAGTTTGGAAATCTGTCTACTTGATCTGTTTCTCTGACTTGATAATTCTGTCTGTGTATTCTGAAGTTTGGGGTGCTGACCATTTTCTCCTGAACAAGGTAAACGATATAAGTCTGACTGATTAAAGTAAGCTTGTTAACCCATTTTGAGTTGCTTTCCTTTATCAAAGCAGATCCAAGGACCTGTGGTAGCAGCAAACCCTGAGGACGCCGGGGTGCTTGCTGCTACACCATACGGTGTAAAAAAGAGGTGTGGGATGAAGAATGCCTATTGTTAAGACTATCATGCTATTTTAAGGACAGCTCAGGGAGATGATCCATCAGGACAAGCATCATGGACAGACCCTGCAGATAAATCTTGAACTGACTCCAAAACTGAGAGTGTGCTGTATTTAATTTAGGGAATTGTGAGGTGCTTTAACTCAATTTGATGTGATTTAACCTACATTTTTAAAGTGCTGAAAATGTTCTAAATATTTGGATACAAAGATAAAACTGAAAAACTGCCTGTCCTCTGGGAGCTTACATTCTATTATTGGAAACAATCTATATATGTACAAATATCTGTAAGTGTATACATATGGGAAGGAAGGAGTAGCCCTACTGACTTCATGGAATCAGGAAGGGCCTTGGGCAAGTGATGGTATTTGACATGGGCCTTGAAATTAGATAGAAATTCAAAGAGATGAATGTGAAGCAGGAGAACATCCCAGGCATAGTGGAAAGCCTAAGTTTGGGATAGCATGGGATGGCATAGAAGGGAATAATGGGAAGGGAATGAGCATTTATGGAGTATCTTCTGTGTACCAGGCACTGTGCTCAGTACTTTACAAATTTATCTCATTTAACCCTCACAACAATCCTGGGAGGTAGGTGCTGCTATTGTCTTCATTTTAGAGTGGAGGAAGCAGGCAAACAGAGGTTAAGTGATTTACCCATGGCTATGTAGCTTATAAGTGAAACTGGATTTGAACTCAGGTCTTCTGGACTTCAAGTGCTAGTACCTACTGGGTCACCTAGGTGTGGGGCAGCAGGAGACGGAAGGTCCCATATAGAGGACAGTAAGTAGGACAGTTTGGCTAGAAAACTAAATATGTATGGGGAAGTAATAAAAAATTTGTCTACAAACAGGTTGGATTCACAAAGTGAAGGGACTTAAATATGAAATAGGAGAGTTAGTGTTTTATTCTAGGACAATAAAGCCACTGATGGTTTTTTTTTGGGGGGGGGGAGATAGGGAGGAAGAGAAATGTTATGAGCAAACATATGCTATTAAGAGTGTCTATTTAGAGGTGGCCAGCTGGCTCAGTGGGTAAGAGCACTGGCCCCAGTGTTGGGATGACCTGGTGATAAAATCCAGGCTCTGATACTTAGCACCACAACCAGAAATAACTGGCTGTGTAACCTTGAGCAAGTTACTTAACCCCAATTGCTTAAAAAAAAAAAAGAATGTCCATTTGATAAGGGTATGAAGTTCTCCTTAGAGACTAGTTTGATCCCTACTGCCTTTAAAAAGGTCCCAGTCTCTCTCATTCTTAAAAAAAAAACAAAAAACAAAAAAAAAACAACCAAACAAAAAAACTTCACTGGGACCTACCCCTGCCCTCAAGTTGTATATTTTTTTCCTTTCTCAGTTAAATTCAATGAAAAAATTAACAAGCAACTTCTTATACTTCTCAAACCTTTGCAATCTAGATTCCCACCATATTACTCAACTGAAAATACTATGTCCTAAGTTAACAATCCTTTCTTAATTGACATATATGGTTGTCTTGTCTTGGTCTGAATACTTATCGGCAAATATGCTGCATTTGATGCCTATGACCACTCTCGAACTCTCGCTTGCTGTCTTACCATCCATGTCCCATCTCCTAAGTGTAGGTGTTCATTCCCCCTAGGCTTCTGCACCTACGGTTCCTCATACCTGGAGCGCTCTTTCTCCTTATCTCTTCCTCTCTGAGTCCTTGCTTTCCTTCAAGATTCATCTCAACGGTCACTTTCTTCAGAAAGCTTTACTTTGTCTTCACGTATGCCAGACTCTTACAGTTTGTGTCTTCCATGTTGGTTGTCGAAGAGGAAGCAAATGACATCACTATGTTGACTAAAGTCAAGCTACTGTGTGTCTGACTATGGCTAATCAGGCCAATGCAAACTTCAAATGCTCTCCCATAGGTCAGGCACAAAGAGTCCTCATGAACATTTGGGGCGGATTCTCTAAATTTCTGCATTTCATGGTTTCTTTAGCTACTTCAATGCTGCTTTGCGCATAGAGCACAGCATCTTCTCTGATGTGGGCATGCCCTGCTGTGTGGTCCTGTGCCAGTGTTTTCCATGTTGAGAGACCTTGAGAGTGTCCTTGTATTACTCCTTCTGACCACCTTGTGAACTCTTGCCCTGTGTGAATTCTCCATAAAATAGTCTTTTAGGCAAGTTTACATTTGGCATTTGAATGACATGAGCATTCCATTGGAGTTGTGCTCTCTGTAGCAGAGTTTGAATGCTTGGCAGTTTAGTTCCAGAAAGGACTTCAGTGTCTGGCACCTTATCCTGCCCAGTGATCTTCAGAATCTTCCTAAGAATTTAAATGGAAGTGATTCAGTTTCCTGACCTGGCTCTGGTATACTGTATCTTCTATGTATCTATTTATTTATATACCAACACACTTTATAATGCAAACTCCTTGAGAAAAGCAATGGATTTTTCCATTAAAAAAAAATCTCAAGTGCTTAATAAATGATTGCTTGAAATTATCGATAAATGGTAGAGGAAAGAGACTGAATGGTCTTTGCAAGAAGCAGTATATGTAAGGGAAACAGGATTAAATAAACTATTAGAAAAGTGTGATTGGAAAAAGCAAACTAGTTTCATCTACTCCATGTATAACCATTTGATGTAAATGTATCTTCTCAAAGAATTTATAGGAGTAAACAGGTAACAGACTCCTGAAACGTGATGGATTGCTATGTGCCTTATTAAAGGGACATCACAGATGAGATGGATGAGATTCCAGCTCCATTTATCCCTCGAATGAAATTGATAATCAGTTGACCATCAAATCAAATTTAATCTGGTATGAAATCTTTTATCTTCCTCTTTTAATCATAGGTTGTGTTCACCAGGACCTTAGGAAAGGTCCTCTAACTTGAAGTTTTTTTCATATGGAACAGTTTAAGTAGATAAAACAATGGGGGCTATTGGGAAGGAGGTAGAGAAATCTGGAGAGTGAGGCATTCATCAATCAAAAAAGAGAGTCAATGGCTTTAGGCATTTTGGCAGCCTGGTGAAACACGACAGACTTGTAAAGTATCTTTCTGAACCAGTATTGGTTTCTTATTTTTTCTGAAGCTTATTTCAAAGTTCCCTCTTTCTTCAAGCCTTGTTAATGCAAAATTGGGTGCCACTGTACCTATCAGAGCTGGTTAACTTTTTCTCTTCTTAACCAGAGAAAAATACATTGACTTGGGTAGACTCAGCTTAGGAAATTCCCCTATATAGTTGAAATACAAAATTGTCTAATGGAATGACAGCGTGTTGTGTAGACAGCTCTGCCTTGGTGTACACTTACTGGACCCTCATTTTGTCAATACTTGGAGAATAACAAACTTTGGTAATTTGGTGTTTTGCCTGGTGATTGGCTATGGAAAGATGAGATGCGTGTAAAATGCAAACGTCTTGGTCAGATGTGTCGAGGAAGAATTTGGGAGGAGGGCTGCCTAGTGAGGTGGTAAAAGGAGCTTCTGACAGGAGGAAAGGGGAGGTGAGGTTTTGTTCCAAAAGGAAAAAAAAAACCCTCCCCCAGGCTCAGCCTAGATACTAGTTTTCAAAGAAAGCAAGGTTGCCGAGAAGGATAATGGCTCCTGGGGCTTAGGTTGATCGGCTTGTTTCTGGGTTATTCTGCTGGTCAGGCAGCTAGGAGTTCTTCTAATTGTAAAATGGAAGAATCTGTTTTATCTTTCTCCTGCTTCTTAAGGCTAATCCCTCGCTAGACTGTATTGTTTCCCTGTGTCTTTTGTCTTGGGGAGAAAGGAGACAATCTCAGGCTCATGAACATCTTGTTAAGGTCTGTTGAGGCTTAGGGGGGTGTGACACAATTTTCTTGCTGAGTCTTTTTATTGAGGATTTTTTTTTTCAGCTGGCTTGTCTTGGGGGTCTTTGAAATGTCTCCTAGTAAGCAATGATTTTCATTTCCCTTTGTTCCCTTCCAGATCTGGGCTTTATTTTGCTCCGTGCTCTTTGGGGGTCTATTTCGGGCATCATGGGAGCTGGCTGCCTCACTTTCAGAGTAGTTGGGGAGGAGGGGAAAGAGCCCACGGGGAGCTGTGCGGCCCAGGGCTGAGTACCTTAACATGCATTTCCCATCCCCCAACTCCCTCCCGACCTTCTTTCCCTCCCTCCACCACACTCCATTGCTTGAAGTGGGCCTATTTTGGGGCTTGCAGTTAGCAGGAATTTGTAGGCTCCCATCTAAAGAAGGGTTGAAAGGCCTATCTGGGGTGTTGCAGAAGCATTTCTGTAAAAAAAAACAAAACCCTTAACTTCAGCAACAGAAAGACAGCATTGAAAAGCTTACACTCTCCTTGAGAAAGAAGGGGAGAAATGAGATCTCTCACCCCTGGAGAAAATGCCCTAAGCTGGTTTCTAGGCCTTTATATGGGGTTCAAGAGCTGGTGATGGTCATAAGCCAATGGCTTTTTCTCTCTCTCTCTACTAATTGGTTCATCCACCAACCCAGTCTCCTTTTTATCTCTAGGGCGCTGCAAGTAATTTGACTCCTAGAAGAATTCTAATTTCCCACCCCAGACTTTCCATACTCAATCAACAGGTATTTATTAAGAACCTACTATGTGCCAGACACTGGGCTAGGCTCTGGGGGCCCGAAAAAAAATGAAACAGTCCCTGTGGTCAAAAGCTTACTCTAGGGGCGGCTAGGTGGTGCAGTGAAGCCGACCCTGGTATCAGGAGGACCTGAGTTCAAATCCAGACTCAGACATTTAACACTTACTAGCCATGTGACCTTGGGCAAGTCACTTAACCCCAATTGCCCTCCAAAAAAAAAAAAGCTTACTCTAAAGGGGAAGACAGAATGCGTACATAGTAATAACGATTATTATAATGGCTGGCATTTACATAATACCAACTATGTGCCATGCTCTGTGCTAAGTGATTTACAAATACTATCTCATTTGATCTGCAGAAGAACTCTTATTAGCCCCACTTTACAAAACAGGAAACTGAGGCAAATGTGGGTTAACTGATTTTCTCAGGGTCACACAGCTAATACGTATCTGAGGCTGGATTTCTGTGTGGGTCTTCCTGACTCCACTCCCCCCTCCAATCTTGTTGTAGTTGTTCAGTCCTTTCAGTTGTATCCAACGCTTCATGACCCATTTGGGATTTTCTTGGCAAATATATTGGAGCAGTTTGCCTTTTCCTCCTGTAGCTCCTTTTACAGATAAGGAATTGAGGGAAACAAAGTAAAGGGATTTGCCCAGGGTCATACAGCCAGCAAATGTCTGAGGCTGGATTTGAACTCGGGAAGATGAGTCTTCCTGACTCCATACTGGACACTCTATTCACTGTGCCACCTAGCTGCCCGATAAACATACACATGTAAGTATATATATATATAAATAAATCCAATGGGGGGGGGGGGTAGGGGGCAACTAGCATCAGGGAAGGAGCTGATCATAATCATGGGGATGGCATCTGAACCCCTAAAAGGAAAAGCCCATGTCTTTGGGATCTGGACCCCAAAAAGGAAAACCCCCTGGAATTTCCCATGTGACCCAGGTCCCTGGCATTCTCCTGGGGCAACTGGCCCTTCCCAGTTAAATAACTGCCCTTTCATTGTGGCCCGCATTGTCTACACCTGGTCCCACTGTAGACCACCACTCCTTAGTTCCATCTAGATCCCTCCTCTGTTCCCAGACTATTTTGTTTCTGTATAAAAGATCCATCTTGCCTCCATTAAAGTGCTCAGATTCCTTAAGAATCTGGACCACTTGCATTGGGGATGCAAATGCTCAGATTCTTAAAATCTGGTCAATAGCTGGGATTCTTAAAATCTTGCCCACCCCAACTGGCATTCTAATAAACTTTGTCTTTGACTGAAAGAAAACTTGGGTCAAATTCATTTGAGGGGGACCTGTGTTGTTTGCTTTTGAATTTTGGGATCCCAGCAATACTAGACCTCAACAATAGGATCATAGATTTGTAGGTACATGGGTTTTTAATGGTTTTCTAATCTTGCCCCTGTCTTTTCATTAAAACAAAAACTGAACTTATAAATAATTAGTTGTCAATCTGCTTAGGGGGGTCTTGGATTGGGTAACAAACTTCTACTTGACACAAAGACTGTGTGATCCTAGACAAGTCGCTTAAACTGTTAATTCTATGGGCAACTCTTTCCCATCTTCTTCCCTGTAGTTTTAGAGCTGGATAGAATTTTAAAGGCCACTGAGTCCAATCTTCTTATTTAAGGGATGAGGAAATCAGGGTATGTGAAGGCAAGTGACTTGGATCAATTAGTAAGTACCCAAGTCAGGATTTGAACCTTCGTCTTCTAGATTCCAAGTCTAATACTTTATCTACTCAACAGATAGAGCGCTGGGCGTGGATTCAGGAAAATCTGGATTTGAATATTATAGTCAAAACTTATTAGCAATTATGTGAGTCTGAACAAGATATTTCACTTCTTTGGGACTCAGTTTCTTTATCTCTAAAATGGGGACAAGAGTAACACCTACCTCAGAGGGTGCTTTTGAAGCTGCAAAGAGATCATGTATATAACATGCGTGCATATGTGGGAGGTTTTCACTAGAATTCAGAAATGAAATTTTGGTGATCTACGCAAACTCACTCCAAGAAAGACCCAATGTGTTCAAGAAAGAATATCCCCCCATGAAATGGGGGTAAAACATCGCTGCTTCTTAGACCACTGAGATGTAGACTTTAAATATTTAACTCTTTGCTTTTAGTCTTTTGACCACTTCTTTGAGTGATTTGTATGGCTTATACTTAATGGGAATCATATAAGACCATCAAAAGGGGGCATTTATTTGCAACTGAAATATCAATTAAGATGACATGTACCCTAATACTGTAATCAAATGCATCTGATGGATAATTTAAAGGTTTTTTTTTTAAATGCTGTGAAAGCTACAGAAGCATGCTAACAAATCAATTTGATCAATATATGGGATGTAAAAAAGGGAGAAGACAAGATTGACTGATGAATAAGAAGAAGCTGACACCAATAGGTTGGCAGCCAGTTACAAGTCTCTTTAGGGCAAATGCAATTAACTTAGAATAATAGACTCAAATTTGATGGTTAGAAATGCACTTTTATTAAAAATCACCGACTGAATCATTATGCACTCTTATGAATAAAATGGTACTGATATTCTGTGCATGTGTGTGCATGCATATATAAACAGACATAGATCTCCCCATATGTCTATCTATATATACATACATATACATGCATCCATGTCTCGTCTTCATATGTACTGTGCACACTGACTTAGAAGGTAAACGTGGATGTCAGAATAAGATTCTTTTAAAAGGAAATTCATTCACAAATGGTCCGAGGGACTATAAATTCTGAATATTCTCCCAAATTACAAATATAAAAAATCATGCTACTTATCAGGTACTATTAGACATAAAGTCAGTGAGCCCTGGTCCCAGAACTGCTGGTCCTTTTGGGATTTGAAATTGCAATCAGGGATTTACAGATTTCATTTTGAAGAGGAGAAGTCATTACTAGAAACCTAAGCTCATTTCCTCTCCTTTAATAGCTGTTTTAAATCATTCATTTAGAAAATACATTAACTATTTAGTGTACTTGTGATGCATTTCTCTGAGCACCAAGGAGGCATTTTTTGTAATACCTTTTAAAATTATTTCAAAAAACTAGGTTAGAATTAGCAAATAGATGGCTAATGATTTTTACTGATATTGCCCTGCGTCTGGGTAGATTTTGTTTCTTCCTCTTGTTACTTAAAACAAACACACACACACACACACACACACACACACACACACACACACACACACACACATATATATATATATATATATATATACATATATATATCTGTGTGTGCGCGTGTGTGTATGCTTATATGTGTGTGTGTATGCTTATATATGTGTGTGTATATGCTTATATATGTGTGCGTGTATATGTTATCATTTTAAATGATACAGAAAACAAGATTAAATGAGAATGCTTTTTTCCTGCATTAATTTGATAATAGTGGCCAATTAATGAGTTAAAATCCACCTGGACTCTCAATTTTATATAATCTGAAAACAAATCTGATTTGCACAGGAAACAAATATGAAAACGACAAAATGGTCTTTTACTCAAAATGGTAGAGAAATATCACTTTAGTATGATGTTCTTTAAAAGATATTCATAAATGAAAAGGAAAATAACAGATACTTTGGGATTTAGGACATTTGAAATTAGCTTCAATCTAAATGACAATTAGCAAGAGACAGTAATGTAGTGAAAGTGTGCTGAATTGGGTGAGAATCCCAGCTCTGTTACTTTTTAATATATGAGATCCTTAGGAATTCATTTAATATTGGCATTATCATCTGTAAAACGAATGTTTTGGACTAGATTAGCTCTAAGGTCCCCTCTGATTATAAATCTTTGAGAGTTACCACTGTGTGCTGGCAAGAGCACTGGCCTGGCTATCATCTACTGCAAGCTAGTTGCATGACCTTGGGCAAATCATTTCATTCTGAGTCTCAGTTTGCTCATCTGTAAAATGAAGAGATCAGACTGTATTATCTTCTAAGGATCCTTCCAGAAGTTAGAAGGCATAAGGGATTAAGTGGTGAACTAGAAGTCTAGAAGATCTGAGTTGGAATCCAGCCACAGAACCTTACTAGCTGGCTGACCCCAGGCAAATCCCTTAACCTTTGTGTGTCTTAGTTTCCTCATCTGCAAAATAAAAGGTTTGGCTGATTAGGTTCCTTTTAGATTTAAACCTATAATCCTATAAATGTGAATCTGGAGGGAATAAAGGAGAAAGTTAGAGGCCTGGAAATAGTAACTTTGCTATTTCCCTGGAAAATTTTGAAGGCAGTATTTTGTATAACACTTTGAAACCCGCTTCACAACTGGTAAATCCAATAAGTAAGGTGAATTTTCAATTTGCACAGACACTATTTGCCTGTAATGTTTTTATCACAACACGTCCACGTGACTGGCCGAATATGTAGTTCTGTAATGTAAAGCTGGAGATATTTTTGTTCGTGTTTCTGATTTAAGGTATTTCTAACATATGCTTAAATTATCTTTAGTTATTGGCTTAACTTTGTAGATAATTTTAAATTCAGAAAGAAAAAATAATCTTCAGGAAATGAGTCATAGAATGTCAAATTTGTAGGAGACCTTAGAAATGATCCAGTTCATTCCTTTTATTTTACAGAATTGAACAGGGGTAGGAGTGGGTAGTGGGAGGTGACTGGTCTGAGGCTGCATAGCTAGCTAGTGGCAGACCTGGGATTAAAGCCCAGATCCCTGGACTGCCAGACCCAGTTCTCTCCTCCATACCAGCTTCCTTGCAATTACCTCCAAATTGTCATTCTTCACAGGAACATCATGAAGGCTGGCAATTCAAAATCTGTCTGTCACATTTCAATGGATTTTTAATGTCTTCTGATGGCATTAAAATATTCATACTCCCCAAAAGAGCTGCCATTACAAATTCAGGAAAATGGAATTCATTCATTCATTCACTCATTCATTCATTCGTTCATTCATTCATTCACACATTCATCCAATAGGCATTTATTAAGTGCCTACTATTTGCCAGGCACTGCACTGGGGATTCAGAGTAAAAATAATGTAGTCCCTGTCCTCAATGTGCTTACCTTCTGTGGAGCAGAAATAGCCTACAAAGAAGTCAATATAAAATACACACAAAGGAAATATAGGGTGATGGGGTGGGGAGGGGGGGCTTCACTAAGGGGATGGTCATCTTCTTGTAGGAGGTGGCCCCTGAGCTAAGCCTTGAAGGATTCTATGTAGAGATTCTAGTTTATCAAGGTGAGGAAGGAGTTGGCAAAAAGACAAAAGATGGAAGGGTACACACAGGGGATTTCCCCAAGTCTCAGTAGAGTTTTAAGCTTTAATAAGCTTATCAAATTGCACTAAGATTTGGGGGACCCCCTTTATTAGAAAGAACAAGGAGCACAATTCAACCAGGACAGTGTGTGCCTGAATTGGCCTCATGTGTGCTGTAAGCAAGGAGAGATGGGATGGAGTCCGCTTGTGAAAGCTTTAAATACCAAATAGAGAAATCTATGTTATTGCTGTTGTTCAGTCATTTCAGTCTTGGTAGACTCTTCATGATCCCATTTGGGTTTTCTTGACCAAGGTACTAGAGTAGTTAGCCATTTCTTTCTCCAAGAGGAATCTGTATTTTAGGCTAAAGGCAATAGGGAGTCACTGGAACTTTTTAATCAGGGAGAGACGTTGACAGACCCTCCCCGCTTATTCTCTCTCATGGAGTTTGTGGGGTCATGGCCCAAGGCAGATGAAGCATCAGCATGTTCTTTTAAAACCAAGAAAGAAAGGGAAAGGAAGAAAAAAATCACATTCTTCTAAATGTTCCCAAAATTTTTGAGTGAAAATTTCCAAGTTTCATATCTGTTTCATATCTCCCTTAAATGGTACCCTCTCAAGTGTCCAAGGTGGTGTTATGTGTGTCATGGGAATCTCAGAACTTATCCATGGAAGAAATCTAGTTATTTCAAATAAACATTTCAGGATTTGAAATATTTTGTCTGGCTAGTCATTTTTTTTTACAATCAGGGTTAAATGATCTGCCTAGGGTCACACAGCTAGTAAGTGTCTAAAGTCAGATTTGAACTCAGGTTCTCTTGACTCCAGGCCTGGTGCTCTATCCAGTGTGCTACTTAGCTGCCTGTAGTCATCCATCGATTTTAAATGTTTAACATGGAAGGTTATCCCTGGAGGGATGAAATTCTAAAGATGATAGATGAAATAATTCTAATGAGGAAAAAAATGAATATCATCTGAAGACACTGATGTGGATACACAGGGAGCTCACCAACCAATAGATCTAAGAAAGATCTATCTTCAGGAAATGGAAGCAAGGCTAGGTTCCAGAGGATACATACAAAAGCATGGCACAGTACTATAGGCATAGTATTGGAAGCTGAAGCCCAGGGTAAGCCGAGGCTGGTGAAAAAGCTAAGAACGAGAAAGAAAACTTTATTAGCTGTTTGGCAAAAAGAAAAAAATCAGAGAAAGGATAGGACTATTATCTGGAGTCGATAGCATGACAATAATTGACAATAGAAAGATGGCACAATTGCTCAATTCATATATTGCTGCTGTTTTTTATGCCAAGGACAATGACCTTTGGACTAGAAAGGACAGAGAATAAATGGATAATAGGGATCTGATACCCTATAAAATAAGTAAGGAGATAGTAAAAGAATAACTACCTGCCCTAGATAAATTTAAGTCACCCTTGGGCACTGAAAAAACTTCCAGATGCGAATGCTAAGACACTGTCAGGGATATGGGAAAGATCTTGGATAATGAAGGAGTGCCTGCAGGACTGGAGAAAGAAAAAGTCTGGCTTAAAAAATAAGACAAGAAATGAAAGAAAGAATAGAACCTGAAAGGTGAGGGCCAGGGAATTTTGCTTCAATTCTTGGTGAAATTCTACAATGAGTCATTCAACTGCTTGACAGTAAATATGTAGAAAATGAAGTGTCCAAGTTGTCAATGAGCATTTATTAATTATGTACCAGGTGATGTATTAAGCACAGAAGATTCAAAGAAAGGCAACTGAAGCTTGAATGCAAATGGGGGAGGTGACATGGAAATGACCAGGGACGTACAATCAATTTACAGAGTGGTGATGACAATGAACTGGTCAGGGTGGCTTTGACCAGAATGGGTCTTGCCAGACTCACCTTATTTCCTGTTGTATAGAGTTATTAAGTGGATAGATCAGAGAAATACTGTAGACATAGTACACCTAGATTTTACAAAACATTTGATAAAATACCTCCTGCCATTCTTTGAAAAAGATGGAGGGATATTAGATGATAGCATGATTCAGTGGATTCTGAATTACATGACTAGTTTCAGACTCAAAGAATAATATTGAGTTGTTCTTTATTAGTTTGGAGGGAGCACAAGAATCTGTTCTTGTCCCTTTTCTATGAAGCATTTTTATCAATGACTTAGATAAAGGCACGGATGGCAACCTTATGAAATTGTCAAATGACCTAAATCTGGAATGGAGAGCTACTACATTGGGTGGCAGTCAGCTTCAAGGTTCAAGAAAGATCTTGGTAGACTAGAACATTGGGCTAAATCAAATATGGATGAAATATAGTAGGAATGAATGACCAGTCTCACAGTTGTACTAGATAAAGAACATTATAAGAGAGGCATGGGTAGATAAGAGTTTATATAAAAAAGACTGAAGACTTTTTAGTGGATTATAAGGTCAATATGAGTAAAAGGGATGATATAACACCCCTCCATCCCCCCAAATAAAAGTTATCTAGGGCTATATTAAGAGAGACAGAATTTCCAGGAATAAAAAGATAACAGTCCAATTGTACTCTACCCTGAACAAATTGCATCTGGAGTATTTTGTTAAGTTCTGGGCAACACAATTTAGGAATGAAATTGATAAATTGAAGAGTGTCCAGAGGAGGGCCACCAAAATGGTGAAGAAAGTTGAGATCATGGTACATGGAAATCTCTTGAAAAAACTGAGGATATTCAGCCTGGAGAAGAGAAGACTCAGAAATGACATGATAGTTGTCTCTAAATATTTGATGGAGAAGTTACACTCTATTTGTTTGGCTCTGGAGGGCAAAAATAGGAAAAATGGGTAGAAATTGCAATTTAGGCCTGATGTCTTAACATCAAAAGTTGGAATGAGCCCAATTGGAATTGGGAGGTGATTAATTTTCCTTTATTAAGTAGAGACTGGATACTTGTCAGGTACAGTGTAGTGGGTCCAACTTTTTGGCTATGACTTGGACTACATGACTGCTGAGGTAACTTCTGGCTTTGAAATTCTATTATTCTGTCATTCTTTATTAGCATGAATAGTAATGATGGCTTCCATGTCTATAGCACCTTAAGGCTGGCAAAGCACTTTGTATATATATTGGATTAAGATCTTATAAAAATGCTGTAAGGTAGGCATTATGGGCATTATCTCATTTGAGAGATGAGAAAACTGATGTTTAGAAAATGTAAGTGACTTGCCAATGATAACATAGCTGGGAAGTGCTGGGAAGGGGAGCAGAAGCCAGGCCTTCTTGACTTCAAGTCCAGCATTTTGAGAAGCTATTAGCGGTTAAGTGGCACAATTTTACCATTCACCTTTTTTCTTTGACAACAAACATCCCTTCGGGGATCCCAGTCCCAAACCTCACATGGGTCGCATTACACTTCTAATAACTGGAGATAATGTTGGCAAAGCGGAAAAAGCACTGGCTCTCCAGTTAGAAAACCAGGGTTCTAATCTTACCTTTGGTGCTTGGCTTTGGGCACGTTACTCCCTTTGTCTCCATTTCTTCATTTATAAGATAAAGGGTTTGGACAACTTCAGTCTCTACATCAGGGGTTCTTAACTTAGGGTCCATGAATATTTTAAAAAATATATTCTAACATTTTACTATAATTTGAATACATCTTTAGTATAATTGGTTTTCTTTGTAATCCTCTGTATTTTATTGTGTGCATTAAAACATTCTTCTGGGAAGGGTCCCATGGGCTTCACTGGACTGCCAAAGGGGACCCTGACAGAAAAAAGGGTACAAACCCCTTCTGCAGATCTATGATCCTACAGTCTCTTCATTCCCATAAATGTTTATAAGATTTACTCTTGTTGGGTATTTCCTTCTCTACCTTAAATGAATTGTGATTTCACAGGTGTAGGCATTTCTTATATTCATTCCTATACATCTTGGAAGGGGTTTGATGGAATATTAGTGGCTATGTAGTGACCACCCCCCAATTATAAAAAAGATGAAACTGAGCCCCAGAAAGGCTAAGTAATTTCCCCAAGGTCACATAGATAGTAAATGGCAGAATCAAGATTCGAACCCAAGTCTTCTGAGACTTTTCTATGGTTTGAAAAGTCATTACTCTATATAGGCAGCCTGGGGAAGAACATTTCTGAACTGAGCTTGACTGTTCCTCATGACAAGAAAAATGACTAACATTTATATAGCACATACTATATGTCAGGCACTGTGCTACATGTTTCCAATTTTTTATTCATTTGATCCTCAGAACAATCCTGGGAAGGAAATGCTATTATTATCTTCATTTCACTGATGAGGAAACTGAAACAAAGTAAGTTAAATGACTTGCCCAGTAACACATAGCTAGTAAGTGTCTGAGGCACGATTTGAACTCAGGCCCTCCTGACTCCAAGCCTGGCACTTTATCCATTGCACCACCTAGCTGTCTTGGGTGGCAGATAGCTAGCCCATCACCAACTTGTTATTTAAACTCTCCCCTAGTCTCCTCATTTGTAAAATGGAGAGGATAATATCTATTTCACTGGGTTATGGTAGGAGTCAAATGAGATGATGTTTGTAAAAATGACTTTGCAAACCACAGTGCTATATACATGTGAGTTATCATTGTAGCCAAATATTATAAAGTTGGGGTCAGAAGGGATCTGTGACATCATGTGATTCAATGACCTCATTTTATATGTATGAAAACAGGCTGGTGGGAAAAATGGCTCAATTGGACCACTGTTCCTTATGCCTTTGTTTGAATGCCACATAATATATAACTCACAGAAGTTCTGGGGCAGGGGGAGGGTGGTAGGTCACCTATTTAATCTTTCCCTTTTGCTGGATGACTTAATACATGTTTTTCTAAAACTTTTTTCAGTTTGGGGTTTTGTCCTTGACTAGCACATTCATGACCCTGGATAGGAGTAAAAGTAAAATACAACTTTATTTTCATTTACCTCTAATGGAAGCTTATATTTTATTATGAATTTATAAAAAGAAATTCTGGGAATAGTTTGTAGGTTTCACCAGACTGCCAAAGGGGGTCATGATATATATACATGAAAGTTAAGATCCCTTGCAGAAAAGGAATCAATAGCAATATCTCAAGCTCTGAGGTCCCTTGGAAAATTTTGTCTTCTCACAAGTGTTGCAATGATAATTGCTCAGTTCTTGGGTTTTTGTTTTCATGTTTAACCAAAAAAACTTTTTGTATGCTTCAGTGTGAATGATCATATTTCATTGTGAATATAAATGACATCTATGACCCTGTAATATTGATAATGGTCATTGAAATATGATCTTTAAGAAATGCAAGGGGAGGGCAGCTAGGTGGTGCAGTGAGTAAAGTGCTGGCCTTGGAGTCAGGAGGACCTGAGTTCAAATTTGGCCTCAGACACTTAACAAAAAAACTAGCCATGTGACCTTGGGCAAGTCACTTAACCCCAATTGCCCTCCAAAAAAAGCAAAAAAAAAAGAAATATAACTTTTATTCTTTCATTGGAGTTCTAGTCATTCTTTAAAACCACATAATTAAAAACACAGCAAAGAAGAGAAATGAAACTCACATGTATGGCATGAAATCTAGCACAACTGATTGACCAATTAGAGGTGGAGAAACAAGTTCAATCCATTTTTGTTTTATCAAGGTCAGATGGTCTTATTAGCCTAGTATCTGTAGAAATACACAGACCTGATCAGTGCTGCCAAGAAAGCTAAGTGAAGCACTGGAAAGGTTCACTGGACCTAGAGTCAGCAAGATTTGAATTCAAATCCAGCCTCAGATATTTGCTTACTATGTATCATGTAATGTATATATGGCAGCTAGGTGGCCCAGTCAATAGAGTGCCAGACCTGAAGTCAGGAAAACTCACCTTTATGAACTCAAATCTGTTCTCAGACACTGATTAGCTGTGTGACCCTGGACAAGTCATATAACCTTGTTTGCCTCAGTTTCTAATCTGTAAAATAAACTGGAGAGGTCGAATATCTTTGCCCAAAAAAAAACCGCAAAATGAGGTCATGAAGAATTGGATGTGACTGAAATGATGGAACAACAACATGTATAGGAATAGAACAGAATAGAATAGAATAGAATAGAATAGAATAGAATAGAATAGAATAGAATAGAATAGAATAGAATAGAATAGAATAGAATAATCTCTCTCACCCTCTCTGTCTCTCTCTGTCTCTGTCTCTCTCTTTGTTTCTCTATCTCTGTGTCCATTTGTCTGTCTATCCATTCTCTGTTTCTCTGTGTCTCTGTCTCTTTCTTTCTCTCTGTGTTTCTCTGTCTCTGTGTCCATCTGTCTGTCTCTCCATTCTCTCTCTGTGTCTCTGTCTCTTTCTCTCTCCCTCCCTCCTTCCCTCTCTCTCTCTTTCTTTCTGTCTTTGTCTCTCTGTGTTTCTCTATCTCTGTGTCCATCTGTCTGTTTCTCCATTTTCTCTCTCTCACCCTCTCTGTCTCTCTCTCTGTCTTTATCTCTCTCTGTTTCTCTGTCTCTGTGTCCATCTGTCTGTCTCTCCATTTTCTCTCTCTCTCCCTCTCTGTCTCTCTATCTCTATCTCTTTTGTATGGGAGCACTGCCAAATCAACTGTGACAGATGATGATGAAAACCATCCCTCCTTGTCTTCTCCACTTCCTTTTTGGGCCACTGATGAGAGAGATGCTAAAGCAGCAGGCAATGCAGTCCTCCACTTTATTTATTTTGTTGAGATTAAAGTTGCTAAGATACAGTAGTTATTCCAAGTCCTAATGGTTGGTGCCAGTAGTAATAAAATAAAGAACTGAAATTGCTTTAGTTACTAAGGCTAATAAAATTTTGAAAAAAAATCTTGAGGGAGGGAGGAAGTTCCTTGCCTAAACAATGAACAATGTGTCAAGTGACCCATGGTGTGAACACATAATTAAATTCATCGTCAAACTAGTGTTGGAATATTTGGGCTTCATACTAGAGTTGGAAGTTGGGTTTCAAGCAGTTCCTTAAGTAGTTGTTCTTTGAACCAAGGAAGGAGGGTAAGGTGTGTAAATGTACCCTCTCTCCTTTTTTCAAACAGCCAGGGGGAGTTTTTCCTGTTTTTTTTCTTTTTTTCCAATCTCTTGTTGGTGTCTCTTCTCTGTGCACATTATGAGAGTCCTGAATGCTCAATACTTTCAGCTGCCCTGGACTAGACTTCTAAATTCTTCTCTTATTGTTGTATGCTCTATTACCAAACTCTCTGGTTTTCTCTAATCAAATTTTGTTTTGTTTTGGTCCGGGCTTATGATATCAATGTAGAGGACTCTACCAATGCACATAGACAGCCCTTCTGCATCTCATCTTTGAGAGCTAGCTGGAGCATTGAATTGTTTAGTGACTTCCCTAGGGTTACAGCATCATTAGGGGTCAGAGGGGATACTTGAACTCAGGTCTTCCTGACTGTGAGGTTAGCCCCCTATCCATAACCTCTTTTCAATTAAAATAATAAAGACCATATAGGTTGAACCAGAACTCCAACCATTAGGTCTTACATTTAATTTTTCAAAATTCATTCTGACTTCAGAATGATCAATGACATTCCATGTAGTGAGGCTAAAATCATGCCTACAATTTCAGTTATTACTGTTGTTGATAATAATAATATCCCATGTTTTTCTTCCTAACATGTCTTTCCTTCGAAGGACTCCAAGTGCCTCCCAAACATATCTCATTCATCCCCAGGGCATTTCTCTGGGAAGGTAGGTAAATATTTCCTAATAACGCTTTTAAGAAAAACCATTAAAACATTTGGGCTGAAAAATAGATCCTGAGCAGCCAGCACCACAAAGACTTGTTCTGTAAATTTGAGTAATTTCAAATTATGGGTGTTTTTACTTCACAGAAATTTCCAACTTCCCCCAGAAACACTTTAAACACGAATATCCAGAGTTTCCACTGGCAGTTTCTTTGTTTGTCCTGGAAGCATCTTATGATTCGGGGCTAAGAAAATATTATGTTCCATTTGGATTTATAGAAGCAAACATATGCATTTTTCCTCTTTAACACACAGTTCTTTTCATTGGAAGTCAGGCTTAATGGCAAATGGGCAAAAGCAAACAAAGCCTCATCAAAATTATATTATATAGAAAATTCACTTGATCATGGATTTAGAGCAGGGGTCACCCTTAGAGGTCATCTAGTCAAACCTCCTCAATTTACAGATGAGGAAACTGAGTCTCAGGTAGGTGAGCAAACTTGCGTAAGCTGGAAAGAAGACTGGCCTAGGAACACTGAACCTGGAGTCATGGAACCTTAATTAAAATTCCAGCTCTGTCATTTATTACCTACAGGACCCCAGAGTAAGTCATTTAACCAGCCTCAGCCTCAGTTTCCCAATTTGTAAAATGAGGAAATTGTCTTAGGTGACCTCTTCCAGCTCAGCACCTTGGATTCTCTGATCCTATGTTTCCATTGGTAATAAATACTTAACACAGTGCTTGGCACATAGTGGGTTTTTAATGCTTCTTGACTGATTGATAAGTGGTAGGATTAGGATTCAAAACCAAGGCTGCTGACTCTACTGCACTGTGATTTCTCTCAAATATCTTTCATCAATTTAATCTACTTAGATAAAGAAGGGGTAACTAGGTGGTACAGTGGATAGAGTACTGGACTTGGAATCTGGAAGAATCATCTCCATGTGTTCAAATCTGACCTCAGATACTTACTAGCTGTGTGGCCCTGGGCAAGTCACTTCACCCTGTTTGCATCAGTTTCTCATCTCTAAAATGAGTGGGAGAAGGAAAGTGCAAAACACTTCAATATCTTTGCCAAGAAAATCCTCCCAAAGGGGTCAAACAGAGTTTTTTTCCCAATCTTTTGTTGTTCTCACTCATGAAGAGTCAGACATGACTAATAAAGTTGAACAACAACAAAAAGACAAAGGACCCTTAAATAATAGTACTTCTTGGTGTGGTTTTATTGAAAGCCATAAGCTATAGGATCACTACTGAAATACCCTTCCAAAAGATGAGAAAGCTGTGCTGTATAAGACTGAAATGTTCATCATGGCAAGCATGACATGGCAAACTTGTGGTTGATTGGCATCCCATTAAAGAAATTACAAGAAGGTGGTTCCTGCCCACAGCCTTGGAGCCAAAAACACTTCTTAAGGTCTGTGGTTGCTAACACCTGGTGAACTTTGCAATACCAATGCTTTGAGTTTCAGTGCTATTGTTAGAAACTACATCTGAGACAGAATGAATTTTTTGTGCTTACACTGTCCATCTTGGCACTTGCCTGTGCCTATGTCCCCTCATCAACCTGCAGAATCTAAGCTTCTTGAAGCTGTCTCATTTTGGTCTTTGTATTCCCAGTCCCCAAAAGAGCGTGTGGCACATAGTAGAAGTGTCATAAAGCTGAGTCAAAAGGAATCTTTACTTAGATTAAGTCACTAGAATAAATATACTATTATTTATTTGCTTATGGTCATCAGATGTCAAATCCTTTAGCAAATGACCTGGAATCTCACAGTGTGAAGGAAATAGAGAGGCCATGCCTTCTAACCCAAACCTGGCAGGGAAAGCCACTACAATATTCCTGACAAATGGTTGGTCATCTATCCTCTGTTTGAAGACCTCCAAGGAGGAGGACTCCTACTTCCTTAATAAGTTTATTCTACTTTGGGATAGCTTTAATTTTTAGAAATGTTCATTACCCACCTCCAGTCTGCTCCTGCAATGTCTACACAGCCTACTGGTCTTTCTTTGCTGGCTATACAAAATAGTAATAGATAATATTTATATGACACTTTAAGGTTTCTGTTGGGCCTTACCTGTGAAAGTAGGTCTCAATCCATTTACATAAGACACTCCTCATTGGTGAATATGGATTACTTAACCACTCTACCCCTCCCCAGGCACAAAGCAGGAGGAATTAATCTCTACCAATGAGAAGAGTCTTATGCAAATGAAATTGAGCTCCTAGTTATAAGCATATTATCTCTTTTAATCCCCACCATAACTTGTGAGATAGGTGCTATTATTCTCTCCATTTTACTGATGAGGAAACTAAGTCTGAGAGAAGTTAAGTGACTTGCCCTAGGTCACACAGCTGGTAAGTGTGTGAGATACAAGGTGAGGTCAGTTCTTCCTGATTCCAGGTGCTGTGATCTATCCACTGTGCCACCTAGCCAGCAAATACTGAAGAGATAAAAATGAGTAAAATGTAATTTTTGAGGGAGTGGGCCTTAAACACTGAATCTGGAAAGGGTTCACTGAACCTTGATAGGAGTGAGGGTTTCCTAAATTTAAAAGTTAGAAGAAAGAGTATTCCAAGTAAGGGGTAGGACAGGGCTCAGTGTGAAAAAAGACAGGAAGGTAGAAGACAGAATGCCCTGTATAGGAAACAGCTAACGTGTTTGTTTGGATAAAACCTAGAAGAGATGAGGACAAGTAAAATACAATCAGTCTGGAAAATCAGGCTGAAGCTAGATTGTGATATATGAAAAAAAGGAATTATTTTTTCATATGGGCAATAGAAAACTACTGAAACCTGTTGAGCTAGGTAGTTACATGGTCAGCCCTATGCTTTAGGAATATCAATTTTCATGGAAGAGATGTAAAAATGAGGATAAGGAAACAATTAGGAAATTACTGCCAGTGTCCAGGGGAGTTGTGATGAAGGCCTGGACCAGAATGGTTGTAGTGTAAGCAAAGAGAAAGAGACAGACTTATGCATGCTCAGGAGGTAAAATTGATAAGACTTTGCAACTGATTGGATGGTAGAGGATGGTGATGAGTGAGAATGAAGTATGGAAGATGATTTGTTGATTGTGACTATGACTCAAAGGATGGAGGTGTCTTTGAAAGAAGTAGGAGACTTAGCAGAAAGGGTAAGTTTAGAGAAAAAGATAATTTGGACCATGTTGAATGTGAGATGCCTATGGGATATACAGGTGGATATGTACAGCAGACAATTTGGAATGTGGGCTTGGATTTCAGGAGAGAGAAGAAGAATGGAGATGTAAATCTCGGAGCCATGTGCATAGCAATAATGGCGGAATCAGTGGTTGCTGAAGGAATCCCAGAAAGTACTGAGGAAAGGAGTCTAGGGCAGACTTCTTGGTGTTCTCAAATCTTGTTCATCCTACAGCTAACCAAACTAGTTTTAACAGAAAGCACAATGTGGTTCAAATGGGATCATACACCTCCTGTATGCTTTCTTTATCATTCTCAAGCTTCGCTTTCATCAAAATCAGATGTGGATCCTCAGGGACCTTAATTGCTCCTACATGCCAAACATCATTTCCACCATGAATGGGAAAATGATGGGATGGATTGTCAATGTACCCAGATTATAAGCTGCATTCAGAACTTGAAACTAAATCCTGAAAAAGCATGCTGTTCTTAGTTGTATTTCAGTTGTGTTCAACTCTTTGTGAAATGGGTTTACTTGGAAAAGATATTGGAGTGATTTGCCATTCTTTCTCAGCTCATTTTACACATGAGGAACTGAGGCAAACAGGGTGAAGTGACTTGCCCAGAGTCACACAGCTAGTAAGTGTCTGAGGTGGGATTTGAACTCAGGAAAATAAGTCTTCCTGATTTCATGCTTGGCACTCTCTCCAATGCACCATCTAGATGCCCAAACCTGTTAGAATAGGGAAAACTCCTCCTGCCCTGCAAATTCAATTGGAAAAATACTCTACTGTCAGCTCTGAAACCGATTCAAAGGAGCTAAGGTTTTGAAATCCTTTCCATACAATTCTTCCTGGCACATTGGAATTATAAGGAGAAAGAGCCAAAAAGGGGTTAAGTGGTAGTATTTGTGCTAAACTTTTATAACTATTATTCCAGGGATGACTTACTTATTAAAACATCATATTTGTATTTTTTTGCTTTCCTCTGGAGACGTTAACGTTTTGTTTGTCATTCCTAACATAAACCAGTTCCAATTATGCAAAGAACAAGTCTCCTAAATAGTGATGATAGAACATTAGTGTCAATTGCATTGTTTTTAACAACTGTAAATTCTGTATTTGAATTCCAGTGAATTTAATGGATAAATTAAAGACATATTTTTAAGACTACTTAAAAGAATCATTTTCTAAAACTCCCAACCCTAGTCTTAAATTGCTTATTTTTATTCAGTCTGTGCAATTATTCTAAACTATTATTTTGTTTTTTTTCAAAAGTTTTATTTTTTACATTATTATAAACAGATGTGAATATGTGCTAAAATAATATAAATACATCTTGGAAAGAAAAGACATAAAAGAAAAAATAGTCATTCTCAGAGCTTTGCTTTCTCTTCAATTTGAGAGAAACTGATTTTTAGCATAAAAATCGTTCAAGCAATAACCACAATGCTAAGTTGATTTACCTGGTGGGATTGTGGAAAAACTTTTACTTAGTGACTGGAAAGGTGAAATGTTTTTCTCTGATAGAATCAAGAGTTAGGGAGGAGTTGCCATTTAAGATAAACAGGAAGGTGAAAAAGGACTTTTGAACCCATCCTTAACTTTCTGCAGGAGGGGGTACAACATGAACTCAGGTAATTAAATTTTTAAAAATGTACAACGTAATATGAAATTATTTCAAGAGCATTAACAACTGGGGGGATCAGGAAAGGTCTCATGTGAGAGATGGCACATGAACTGTGTTTTGGAGGAAATCAGAAGTTCTTCAAGGTGGAATGTACCTGAGTACATTGTAGACACTAGGCACCCTCTGTACAAAGACTTGGAGGTGAAAGGTGGAATGTCACACATGAAGTCGATGTGATCATGTAAAACATATTATTATTTTGACAATAATATGCTTATTATTTACTTAATTCTAAGACCTTAACTCTGGAGGATGGGGCAGGGGGGGATTTTATGTGGTGGGAGCCAGCCAAGAATAGAAAACCCGATACAAAATAAGGAAAGAAACAAATATTTATCAAGCACCCTACTATGTTCCTGGCACCATGCTAAGCACTTTACACATATTATCTCATTTGAATTTCATAACAACTGTGGGAGATAGGTGCTAATATTAGCCCCATTGGATGAATGAGGGAACTAAGGCAAGCAGAGGTTAGATGACTTGTCCTGGGTCACATAGATAGTAAGTATCTGAGGTCATATTTTAATTCAGGTCTCCCTGACTCCACGTCCAGGGTTCTGTCCATTGTGGTGCCATCTAGCAGCCTCTAAGGTTAAGAGTGTGTGAACAAGACGTAAAAACAAGTCCCATATAGAACACATTTAGTCTGAATTTGGAACTGGACCCATATTGACGTCCCAGGGGAGGCAAAACCATAAATGCTCAAGCAAATATATGGGTTAAAGGGCAAAAGTAGTTTGATTATATGCCTTGTAAAATTGTTCTGAGATGTTTATTTTATCCAGTTAGATGAATACCGTATGAAGAAATTGGAAATATGTAAACAGAAAGACCAAAGTTGAGAACTGGGGTATGAAGTCAAAATCTGTTGAAATGTAATTAGTAGTGTCAGTTCTGAAGAACGGATAGAAACATCCTTTCTTCTTTTCAATGAGCTGGGGGGACTACAGATATTGAATATGGCATATTTTTATGTTTATAAAAGGTTCAAAAGGGGAGCGGCTTTGGGGGTTTGAGCAGAAATGACTGGTGTTAATAAAATTTGTTAATAAAACAAAAAACATTATTTGAGCATAGATGGTATTGCCAACATTTTGTATCTTTTCGAAATGTATTTTGTTTCCATTTGAAAGAAGTAGTATATTCAGGGGCTGAAGGGCTACCCTTGGGTTCATGTCTTGCCCATGAGTTTCATCTTGTTCATCAGTAAAATGAGAAGATTGGACTAGCTGCCCTCTTAAGTCCCTTCTACTCCTAAATCTATTATTACATATGTATACATATATATACACACATATACATGTATTATACTATACCCATAATACACATATACATAAATTGTACATACGCATGTTATCTGAATCCTAAAGCCCATTGATGTGATACTCTCTTGTAATGGGTGAAGATAGGTGCCCACCCAACCTGTATGAGGGATGGGAGGGAGTTGGTGACAGTGGGAGAGAGGAAGTCTCTTCACATCCTGTTTGGACTCCACAGCTGTTTAGGGTGCTTCTGGCTTCCAACTTTGAGATAGAAGATGGTCTATACCAACTGTACTTTAGATTGTTGAAGGGAGAATAAGACTCTGGGAAGAAACTGATGTGAGTGGAGCTGGCAGTCTGTAGCATGTCAGTATACCCAGCTTGTTATACTAGAGACTTTGGGGAATTTTCCCTTGGGTGAGATGTGGAACTTTTTCTCTTGGTTGAGCTGAGTTATTTCATTGCCAATGGGAGAACTCCTTCACTCTGTATTGTCTGGTGTGTATGTGTATGTGTATGTGTATGTATATATATATATATTCCTATCTGTACTTCCTCCAATTTCTGTTTTACTACCAACATACATAAATGGGCTTCTATACTACTTGCCATATGTGTTCATTGTGGTATTTGGTGGGAAAGGGATCAAGCCTTGGATATAGAACTTGGGGTCCTGCTTCTTCTCTTAAAAAACAGTGATCAGAAGTTTAGCTTCAACCTGAAAATATATATCCCCCAAATTACCACTGCTTAAGGGAGAAGATATACTTCTAGCCTGGTATGCCCTCTCTCTGAGAAGAACAGTGTAGCCAAGCCAAGCTTCTGGTCCCTACCTCCTGTTTCCCTTCCTGGGAGGAATTAAAGTTTCCCTTGAAGAAGTGTAGAGGGAGAAGATATTAGAGATATCTATTCTGCCTCCATTACAGTCACACAATGACATTTCCATGCTACATACAGAAGACAGACATCACTATACAGACACACACGCAATCATGAAAATTCTTAAATTTGAGGAATAATTGGAGAATACATCTCAACCTGGGTTCATCACCTAAACATTGGAGCAAAAAAAAAAAAAGAGGAAGCTTATTCCTATGCTTCCAGGGAGAAATTGAGGGAGGTTAAATTAGAACCTAAGAACTGCATTTTTAATTGGTATGTTTCCCAAAGGGTAATTACTCTGCATTAAAGACTGATTACAAGTAGCACTGGTGAGGTGAGTGGCATCATACCTACTGTGAGATTGATAACCAGTGACTTGCCACTAAGACTCAAAATGAGAGGCTACAAAACTGAACATTATAGATAAGAAATCATTATAGTAACTCATTCCCTCTCCCACTAGGTTTTGTCTTCATTTTTACAATTATTTTCACATCATAAAGTAGATCTGAGAGCTCTGATCATGATGCTTGTCCCAGGCACCAAAACTGCTAGTTTGGGCTTTGGTTATGGTTCCACTAGTTTCCACTATGGTTTCATTAAGGCTAATAGTTTAAATAACATTTTTAAGGTTTTAAAAGGCTTTCAATATAATATCTCATTAGTTATTTACAGTAACTTCATGGGTAGGTGCTATTATTATTATTATTTTCATTTGATATATAACCAAACTAAGGCTTTGATAAGTTAAGTGACTTGTTTCTGGTCACACAGTCATTAAGTGTTTGAGGAAGGATTTGAACTAAAGTCTCTCCTTTCTCAGAAGTCTTTATTCTACATTCGACACCATCCTGAACCTCCATAGGCAGTTTTATACATTTTTCCTATTGGGTTTACCTATGGGCCAGTCAATAGTAATGACTAAGTGAGTTCCTGGGCACACTTGGCACTTTTAGGATTGCATGAACTATTCCAGGACAAGAATAAATTATTGATCCCTGGCATGCAGTCAGTGGTATAGATTCTAGTAACCTGCAGAGCTGAGACTTTGGAAAGTAGCTCATTTGCATTCAACACCTACCTTTCTTAGTGGACTCGGGTCAATTTAGAATAGCATCAAACATTCAGGGTTCTAGAGAAGGTACCAAGGATAAACCACTTCCTCAAGAACAAAGATTTGATGGACTAAAAATAGTCCTGCTATTATGGGGGATGACACATTAACACAGGGCCCTTTAATTTAGATGGTAGTCTTCGGGTCTTAATTGTATTGCAGGAAATGTCTTTCTCAAACAGTAAAACCAGATTCTAATTTGGCTTTGAGGGGTTGGGAGGAGGTGGAGTGGGTGAGATGGTATAGATGAGTAAGCTTAACACCCCTGTTATAGGCTCTTTGTTTCTATGAGAGAGATGTGCTATGTTCTTGGGGGCCATGATTTGACCAGGAATGCAGCCAGACTCTTTAAAGCAATCTGTAGTACAATCCCATGTATGGCAGAACAGGGCTTTTTTATAAAGGCATTTTACTGTAATTAATAAAAAATTAATGGTCCAGTTCTTTCTTTAAGGGAGGTACATTAACTCTTTCAGGACATTAGGGTCCATTTATTTAATTCCTTTTTTTTTCTCCTCGTGTATGTAACAGAACTCAGGCAGCCCTAAGGAATTAGTACAGTTATACAAAGAAAGTGCCACTTATTCCTATCTCAGTAATAGAATCAACTCATTATAAAGGGAAACCTGAAGTTGGGGGATTTATTCCTCCCTGATTAGCCATACAGAGTAGCACCTGGATTAGACAAATCATATTCTTGGCCCTCCAGTTAATCCTGGCTGTCTGAAATCCCCTACTTAGGGTTTTTTCCCCCTTGTTAAGTTTCCTAAATATATCTAAGATAATAAAGCTGGGATTCAAAGTGGATTGGTTATTACAATAGTGACTAGGGCTAGAAGTCTGAAAGGGCTTGGCAGATGCTTAGACGGTGGGGGGTTCAGTAGGTGCTATTGAATTTGTGGAAGGAACTTCCCCCCCCTGCTTTCTTTGCCCTCTGAGGTGGATTAAAGTTCTGCCCATGAATGGGAAGCCAAGTTTTGAGGGAGGATCATTGTGTCAAATGGAACGGAGCAGGGAGAGATTAGAAACAGAAAGATCGTCAAGATAGTGTACAGTAACCCAGAGATGAGATGGTCAGGATTGGGGTCATGGTGCTAGAATTACCCAGATCACTCTTGTTCTGTGAGGGTAGTGGAGTTCTAGACCAGAAGTGTACCACAAGTTCTGGCAGAATTTGCCTCATAAACTGAAGGATCTTTTAAACATTGCTTGTGTCATATTCTGGGTGAACCTCAATAAATCTCAGGCCCAGTGTTTTCTCCTTGTTAACTGAGTCATGTCTTATCAATTGTATGGGACTAAAAACACATTGATTACTCTGGGGAAATTTGAGCTCCAAAACAGTTGTGCTGGGCTATGTCTGTCAACTTCTTGGCATGGTCAAGTTTAATTCTTGCATGAAACTTGAATCAACTGTTCTTAGAGAAAGAAATGGAAGTAGTTATACCTTTTCAGAGTTCTAGTGGACTATTGGAATTTGCCTCAGAGGCTAAAATACACCCTATATAAAATATACAAATTCTCTGCTATTATGAAGATAAAGAAATCATGGAGGTAGAGGGGGAGAGACAGAAATAGAAAAGAGACACAGAGATAAAGGCACAGAAAGAGAGAGACACAGAGATAGTCAGAGACAGAGAGGCAGAAAGGGAGAAGAAAAAAGAAGAGGGAAGAAGAGAAAGGTAGAGAGGCAAGGAAATTGGAAGAATCTAGTTTCACAAAGTGATGTTCAAGTGTATCTGCCTTCTTAAAGGAGATGAGTTAAAGAATGGGCTCATAGTCCCTTGTAGACTTCAGAGATTTTGAAATTTTTTCTCCTCTCCTTGGCCAGGAATGAACATGCAAGATTTTGCAATGGGGATGGTACTTTGGAGAGATAGGGGATAGGGGGATGAATTGGGGAAAGAAAGAGAAGGGGAGGGAGAAATGGCTCCCTTCGCCTTTCTTAGCGGTTGTTGCTGTGGAGAAGATGAGAAAAAAAGATGCATCAAGGAACGTTACCAGCAGCAGCACTAAAGGTAATATCTGAGATGCAGTTTCCCTTGTCAAGATGGTGGGGAGATGAAGTGAAAACAATGGAATTTGGAAATGTTTAATGGATGCCCTTTGGTGTGGCAGCAGGCTGTGTGGTTGGCTTTTGCCGGGAATGTGGAGGACCTGAAACTCTTACAGATTTATTTCTGGAAGGGATCTTAGACATCATTGAATGTAACTCCCTTATTTTGTAGGAAAGGGAAAATTTGCAAAGGGAGGTTTAGAGACTTTCCTGGGGTTGATCACATGGCATCTGAGAAAGGATTCAAAACCACATTGTCCTGCCTTCAAGTCAAGAACTCTACCCCCTTCTGCCACCCAGCTGTCATATTCCTCTTCTTTTGGTATTACATTACAGAATGGCACCCATTTTAAAAAATTCTGTGGTTTTAAAAAATTTAGTCTTTTTTCCCCTCAAGCATCTCTAGTCCATTTAGACATATATTTCCTTCTGATTCTTGTTCATAGTATGTGTCAGCTCTGATAGTCCTAGCCACACAGAGGAAATGACTTTAGAACCTTTCTTTTCTAGCTAAAGTCTAGGAACCCAATTTCTGGTCCATCTTTAGGCCAGGTTAAGGTCAAAACTCTAATCCCATAGGCCTAGAAAAGTTTCCATTTCCAAAACTCTAGCTGACTACAGGACTTCAGCCCTCTCCAAATGAATCAATGAATGAAAAGGTTTTTATTAAATACTTACCATTTGCCAAGTAATGTGCTAACCACCGGGGATAGGAATACAAAAACAGAGACCTTTCCTGCTTTAAAGGAGTTTATATTCTAATAAGGAGAGACAATACAGAAACAAAAGAAAACCTGGGGTGGAGGGAGAGGATTGCTTTAGTTTGCAAAGTCATAGAGATAGTGAATGGAGCCACAGGAAAGTTGATTGACTAGCATTCTTTCCAGAAGCAAAAGCAATATTGATTTGATCATGATTCCAAAAATGGAATGAGGGATAGGAGAGGACAAATGGCTCACCTGTGGTGAGATGACTGGTGAAGAGACATCCAGAGAATAAAGTAAAGTATGGCTGGATCCAGAGAGAGTTGATTGCCCATGAAAGAAAACTTCCAAGGAAATTTCTTCATGGGTGTGATGATGGTGATGCCTCTCTCTCTGTCTGTCTGTCTCTGTCTCCCCCCTCTCTGTCTCTCTGTCTCTCTCTCTGTCTCTCTCTCTCTCTCTCTCTCTCTCTCTCTCTCTCTCTCTCTCTCTCT
>NW_027185761.1:43287364-43302893 GCF_028583685.1 Petaurus breviceps papuanus | reverse complement strand
TCTCTCTCTCTCTCTCTCTCTCTCTCTCTCTCTCTCTCTCTCTCTCTGTCTCTCTCTCTCTGTCTAGCTCTCTCTCTCTTTCTCTCTGTCTTTTCTCTCTCTCTGTCTCTCTCTCTCTTTCTATGTGTGCTGGAAGTGGGGTGGAAGGAGGCCAAGCAACACAGAGACCTATGGGTGTGGGGCAGTAATCAATCGGTCAATGTGACCTCCAATCCTTGCAAGAAGGTTGTTACCAACCCCCTAACTCTGACCCATGGACCTTGACTTGATTGTTACCTACAGCCCAACTCCCTTAGCCAGATTTTGATGTCACTAAGAAGAAAGAGTAGACAAGTGGCATAGGGTCCTTTATCCTTATAATTTTCACTCTCCTGCTTTAGGCCTTTTGTTACATTCCATAGTCCCTTGTAGACTTCAGAGATATCATGGTTGTGGTAGTTTTTGTTTATCCTTCATTCTCAAAGAGGACCAAGACATTAGGAAGGCGACTTGCAAGTGAATTGGATTCAAGTTAGGCAGGGCTGTGCCGGGTCAGCAGCCTCACTTTCTCCTCTGGAGCCATCTGGGTCCAGTGGCAAGACATACATCATCACGACTGGAGATGGCCCCCTCATTCCAGGGGAAGGAGAGAAGAAATGCATGCCATCTTCTATGTATCGATCCCCATTTTTCCAAAATTAAAATGACCATGCTTGACCCCAAAGAAGAAATATGAGAAGTCTAAGGTTGTAGAAAATTCCTATAAGATCAGATTTTGAAAATATGTTGGTTAGCTTTGCTGAACTCTACTCTCCCTTTTGATTCTTTATTAAAGGGAAAATAGGGGGAGGAACATGTTAGGAAATGTACATGGTTCAAGAGCAAAAGAGATCAATAATGTATTTTTTTTCTAAAAAGAATTCCTTTCCTTTAATACACTGATTTAAATGACACCTTTTACATAAAACCTTTCCTGATTATTCTAGCTACTGATATTCTCCACTTCAAACCAATTACCACTTGTATGTGCGTGTATATATACACACAAACACACAAATACACACATATACACAAACACACATATACGCACATATATGTGTATACAGACATATACACATACTATATATGAATGCGTATCATATATATCATATTATATGTAATTTTTTGTATATGCTTAATTTTCTTTACATTGTCTCCCTTCAATAGAATGTTAGCAGGGACTATCTCATTTTTGTCTTTGTTCCTCCAGCACCTAGTGAAGTGCCCGGCACATAGGAAGTACTTTTTAAAAATGTTTGTTGATTTATTGATTGATAAATGAGTGGGATAAAGAGTGAATGCGCCGCACATGAAATTACCATATTAAGTCTCAAGCTTGGTTCTATGTTGTGTTAGAGGGTGCTAGAGATGCCAAGCAGAATAAATAGATGCTGCTGTTCCTGTCTTGTACAGGGCTCTCGCCAAAGGCTCATTTCCAGGTTGACGCTATTTCTTGCACTGAGATGGGAGCTTTACAATGAACAGAGAGGATTAAATTTCGAATCAGGGTTGTACTGGTCTGCCTGAAGTTCTGTCAGAGACCTTGGGTGGGCAGAGCCCTTGAACTGGTCCCAAGGGTTGATCCTGATTTCTCTGAAACACATACAACATCTGCTACATTTAATAAAAGGAGATGGTAAACAGCAGAGCTGCTCCTTAAACACCGCCTTGGCTTGTCTCTCCTTCATTATGTTCTGAATGGGAAAACATTCATATGCTTACATAATGGGCAAGGGATGTGTGTTTAACATACAGGAGATCTAATTCCTTAACAGAACTTCTCAAGCTTTCCTGTTCTTTTTAGTTTCATCATTCCATGTTCAGCCTCCTACGGTAGGCATTGCCACATTTTCCCTATTCCCCTCTCTCCAACCTGGCTGGTAGTCAATAGTTTAATTCACTCTTCATGGTCATACTTCTTTGTCTTCAATGCCCCAGGATATTGGGCAGCAGGCATCTGAGCATACGTGAAGTGACATGAAACAGACATCTTCCCCTCTCAACGCTTCCTCTTGATAGGTCAGTCCCATATGGGACTCCTTGGGTGGTGCCATTTTGCTTGGCATGCTTGAGTTAAGAGGGGGATCTGGGATATAGAATAAGGTATGCGGTTTTATGTCCAAGTCTCTCAGTTCTCTGCAGCAGTCAATTAAAACCCAAGTTTCCAGGTTTGTAAAGGAAGTACATAATATCTTTCTCAATGATCTACTGACTATAACAATACCTTTTTGATTTTTCAGGTCTTCAATAAACCTTGGATATTATCCTATGTAAGAATGGGTATTCATTTAAAACAATTCTGCATTATGGGGATAAGTGCATTTTTTATATAAAAAAAAGATTCTTAGTACCCTTTCACACCACTCTACCACCTTTGCTAGATAAGAAGCTCTGTGAGGGCAAGACATGGCTGAAGAACAACAATAGCAACTTCCTAACTCCATGCCCAGAACTCTAGCCACCCTGCCACCTAACTGCCCAGTTCCTCATCTGTAAAATGGGAACGTCAGTCTAGAAAACTGCTAAGGTCTCTCCTAGGTCTGAATCTATTATTCATATGATACATAGCAGTTAGGTTAGGTAATAGATAGAGCACTGGATCTGGAGTCAGGAAGATGTGAGTTCAAATTTGACCTCAGATACTTTTTAACTGTGTGATTCTAAACAAGTCACCTAACTTATGTTTGCCTCAGTTTTCTCAACTGTAAAATGGGGATAATAACAGAATTTACCTTTAGGGGTTGTTGGGAGGCTCAATTAGCATCATATTTGTAAAGTACTTTGTAAAACTGTAAATGCTAGATAAATACTAGCTATGATCCTCTATGAACCTTCTACCTATCAAGGCAGTCCATTCTACTTTCAGGCAACTCTGGTTTTTAGGAAGTTTTTTTTCTTTCCTTATTTCAAGTCAGAAGTCGTGTTTTTTATAACTTTTTTTCATCAGTTCTTCCTATGTCCCTCTGAGTACAAAAGAGATCAAATCCCTTTCTATAAAAAACTTGAAAACATCTTCTAGGTTCTCTCTGAGTCTTCCCTTCTTGAGGCTAAACATCCCCATTTTCCTATCTGAAGGGGATGACCTTAAAGCCCTTCACCATACTGGTTAGCCTCCTTTGAACACTTTTCAGCTTAGGAGAAATATTAGGAATGCTTATATATTTTGGAGAATTCTAGGCATAGAGGTGATAATTGAACCAATGAAAGTTAATAAGATCACTAAGAGAAGAGAGAGAGAGAGGGAGAGAGAGATGGAGAGGGAGAGGGAGAGGGTGAGGGAGAGGGAGAGAGAGAGAACCAGGATAGAACTTGAGCAATATATATACACAGAAGAGGATGAGGTATGGATAAATATCCCATAAATGGTCAGGCATATTGGTAAAACAACAACAACAACAACAACAGTGTTATGAAAAACAAAATAGGAAAGAACATGGCCAGGTACAGAATAGTCTACAGACTCTAAAACTGAGGAGAAGTCAAGAAGGCTGAGGAATGAGGGAAAAGACCTTTGGGTTTAGCACCTTGGAGAATGTTATTTCAGTAAAATGATTGTTGCTGTTTGTCCTTTGCTTTCTGAAAGGACCAGTGCCATCACAGGTGACGTCTTGACTCATGTGAATTGAATTGGATTTAGGTGAGGCAGAGTTACACAAAGTCATCAGCCTCACTCTCTTTTCCAGGGTCACTGAAGTCCAGAGGCCAGACCAAAGTCAAGATGACTAAAGATGGCCTGGGATGCAGTGGATGACCTTGGTGTCTTTGTTGCCTGACCAAGTTCTAAGTGCTCTACAGCGCCTGCTTCTGCTGCCTTCACAGCCATTGGAACAAATTGTCTCATCTGCCCATTCCACTGGGGTAAGTCTTCATATGCTTGGGGTAGATATCCCCCTGACTCACTGACAGCTTTGAGTTACCTTCACTGTGGTTTAGCCCATCTGCCAAGATAGTTTTCCTGGGGTGTGACCACTATGCAATCAGCAGTTTCTTAAAGTTACAGCTGAGACCCAAGTGCCAGGTAGACACCAAAAGTGGATGATCAGCCCTAAGACAGGGTGGGCAAGCCCTTTTACCAGAGGTGCTAGCTCTCCCTGAACTCCTCATATACTCAATAACATCATTAAGAAAGAGAGAAAAGGGGCGGCCAGGTGGCTTAGCGAGTAAGAGCACCGGCTCCAGTGTCGGGATGACCTGGATCACATCTGGGCTCAGATACTTAGAACCACACCCAGAAATAACTGGCCGTGTAACCTTGAGCAAATTACTTAACCCCGATTGCTTATAAAAGAGAGAGAGAGAGAGAGAGAGAGAGAGAGAGAGAGAGAGAGAGAGAGAGAGAGAGAGAGAGAGAGAGAGAGAAGTTAAAAAAAGAAGAAGAGTTATGGAGTTGTTATTGTTTTCCCTAGGAGTTTGTTTTGGGAAAGGGACAAGAGATGAAATAATGTGAGGGGATTGTAGGCTCATGGGAAGGTTTTTTTCTCCCTAAGCTGGGGGAGAATGGGGCATATTTATGGGGATCAAGGAAGAAGCAAGTCACTAGAGACACTGAAACCAAGCTAAATCAACTCAACCCAATAAGTATATATGACAGGCACCATACTAAGTGCTGGGGGTGTAAAGAAAGGCAAAAACAGTCTCTGCCCTCAAGGAGCTTCCATTCAAATTGAGGAGATGGCATGAAAACAAGTTACTACAGACATGACATATACAGGCTAAACTGGATGTAATCTCAGAAGAAAGACATTAGTATTGAGGGGTCCAGGAAATGCTTATTTGTGTAAGGCAGAATTGAGCTGAGACTTGAAGAAAGCCAGTGAAGAAGAGGGGGAGGATTGAGAAAGAAGGCATTCTTCTAGATGGAACAGAAGGGGAAATGATTAAGCGTATGAAGTAGGGATGATCTTTAAAAAAAGGAAAAAGGCCACCTCTTTCTCATAGTCTGGATGGAGGGAAATAATAGGGCATGAAATAAAAGAGTTTGGGGACATAAAATAGAGGAATGAGGGGACTCCCTAGTGGCCTCTAGTTTCCCTGTGAAATAGGAGGTGAGAGCTGACAGGGAGAAAAAAGAAAGTGATATGGGAGATTTAAGGAGTAAGACATTCATTTGTTAGTACTGGTTTAAGCAACTTCTTCATAGCACTTTGTAATGAAGGTGAGAAAGAATGCCTTTTCCCTTTAACATGAGGACAAAAACAAATAAAGAAATAAACCGTACTAAGATGAAAGTGTCTGTGAAGCTTGCTTGTGCCTAGCCGTTAGCCATATATAATGGCCAAAAATGTTCAGTTCAGGCTTAATATTCTTTGGGCAGCTTGAAATCTAAGATACAACATGGAAGAGTGGATGGAAGCATTTGGGCAAGAAATCAAGATTGTAGAGTCTTGGTACTATCACTAAATTTACTGTGTGTCATTACTGTGTGTAAGAAGAGCTAACACTTCTGTAGAGTTTTAAAGTTTGACAAGATGTTTACAAATATAGTCTCATTTGATCCTCACAAGACCCCTGGAGTAGAGGTGTTATTGTTATCCCAATTTTATAGATGAGCATGAAGTGATCTGAGGCAGGATTCAATCTAGGTCTTCCTAACTCTGGATCCAACTTCCTCTCAATTGAGTCACAACCTCTCTGGCTTGAGTTTTCTCATCAGTAACATGGACTAACTGACTGGCAATGGGGGCTAATTCAGTTGTACTGAAGGACAGAGGTGGCTGCAAGAATGGGAAGCTAAGGCATGACCACTTCTAGGTGAGAATGTAGAATGGAAATAGAGCTCAGGGGAGTTCCATGATGGGGGAACTGGAAAGCCAAGGGGACTAAACCAAGTTCTCCAATATTCTGGAAATATATGACTGAACAATTATTACCATCTCTTTTTTCATAGACCACTAGCTGCTCTGACATGGCTAGATCATGAGCCTGTGGAATGACTTCAAACTCTAAAGCTTTCTCTAGCTTTTCCATTTCCTCCGATGCCCAAATTCAATGTGGGCTCCATGACAGCCTTCTCCCATTTGATAATATTCTCTGTCCTTGCTTTCCCCTATGACCTCTAAGAACTTCTTTCTGTTGTGGTTCACTGGAAAAACGACTGGATTTGGAGTCAGAAGACCTAAGTTCAAATCTTAGCTCTTCAACTTACTTGATTTGTGACATTGAACAATTTACTTCCCCTCCGAGGCCCTCAGTTTCCTCATCTGTCAAATATGGAGAATTGAACTAGACAACCTCTGAGGCCCCTTCCAACTTTTAATGCATGATCCCACACTTTTAGCTTTTCTCTTCTCATGAAGAAAATTAAAATTTCTTTTACATTATGAATTTCACTTCAAAAAATACTTCAAAATATAAACATTGCAATATTAAAATGAATGTTAAAAGTGTATGATATATAAAACAATTTAAGTAGTTTCTAAATATATTGTTATCAATAATAGTTAGAACTGACAGAGCTTTGAGGTCTACAAGGTATTTTACAAATAGCATCTCATTTTATCCTTTAGCATCCCTAGAAGTTAGGTGTTGCTAACCTCATTTTAAAGATAAAATACAGAGGTTGAGGTTAAGTGACTTGTAGAAGGTCAAGTGTCTAGGCTGGATTTGAACTCAGTTCTTCCTGATACCAAGCCGAGTTCCTTATGCACTGTACCACCTGGTTGCCAGTTCTAGGATTAGTCCTCTCCACTTCCCATCAAACACCTTGGTTTTCCAGTTCCTCTATCACAGAACTTCGCTGACCCCTATTTCTGTGCTACATTATCTTCACTCAGCAGTGATCATGCCTTAGACCTGCATTCTTGCAGTCATCCTTCCCCAGTTGCCAGAATTCCCAGACATCTTGCCTTCTTCCATGCCTCACCATCTTGTGAATGAAAGTAATGGAAAGAGCACAGAACTTGGAATCAGAAAGCCTGTGCTCGATGCCTACCTCTCCCATGCACTACCTGTAGAGGCAAGTCCCTCTGACTCATTGAGTCTTAGTTTTCCCATTTGCAAAATGGGGAGGTTAGACAAACTGACCTCGAAAATCTCTTCCATCTCTAACATTTTGTGGTTTTGATAGCAACGTGTGATCCCACTCCCCAAACTTTTGGCATTAGGAAACAGTCCACTTCCTACACTGGCCCCTGCCCCTGCCCATCACTTGAAGCTCATTCCTCCAATGTTGCTATTAGGGCCAGTGCCAAAAGAAGTCCAGAGCCTTGCATTTGTCTGTAAGGAAGATGAATAACTCTCTCTCCACTGTGAGCCTGGATGTTTGTGAAAAGGCCTGCCAAGTCTCTGAGTTACTCAAGTGATCAGGGAGACATGAAAGGCATGCATGAGCTCTCATGCAGATGTGAACGCTTGTCTCCAGAGGTTGAAAAACAAGTTTGTTAAGCCCTCACAGTTCATTAAGTCTTACTTTGACTCAACAATTTCTCTGAAGATTACTCTGAAGAAAATATGTGTTTATACAGTACTTATCACCCCTTTATTCTTCTTAAAAAATGAGATGCTAAAACCTTTAATCCAAAGGGAAGGCTTGAAAGCCACAGGATGGGATCACAGAGTGGTTGCTTTCTAGGATTGGATCCGTGTGCTTGTCACCCTCCTGAGACACGATGAGGAATCATTAGCCTAAAGGAGGAATATCAGGCAAATAGACCGGAGCCTCCATAATTAGGGATGGGGGTATTGAGGGGAAGGTCAGCTTGACTTAGGGAAAAGTCTAAGATGTAGCCCATTTGGAGGGGAAAGCTTCATTATTAAAGTCCTCAAACACCCTTCAGGAGGAAGGGGAAGAAAAGAGCTGAGGTCCACCCAAGGATCATAGATTTGAACCAGAAGAGAGCAGAGAAAGCAACAAGCTCCCTTCTCTTACAAATTAAGGAATCGGGACTGAGACATGGAGGCCCATGCACATGACTCGTTCAGTGGCATAGAGCATTTTGCAAATTTATAAAGAGATAGATAAAAAATTGTTTTCAATCAGGATATTCATAAGGCAAATGTCAGGGCTGTAATTAGGAGGTCTGTTGTTTGGGTCTAGCAGCACAGAATTCAGTTTAGTGGGAAAAGGGGGTAAGACCCTAGAGAGTGACCTTGGACCTCAAATTTGTGACCTGTTGGAGTGAGACAGAATCCCAGGGACCAGGTCTCATCAGAAGAGAAGAAACGAGCCCCCAAGTCTGCTATGAGGACACTGCCACCACAGGAGGGAAGTTCGTCCCATAGGTTAGTTTGTTCTTTTAAATAACTTTTCTCACTAATAATCTGCTACCACTCAGTGCTAAAGGAATAGAAATGCTACCAATGACCTTGTATGTTGCCACTCTCAAAGGAAAAGAACAGAATCAAAGGTTTAAAGCTGGAGGGACCTGAGAAGACATTTAATCCCACCCCTTCACTTCACAGATGGGGAGCCCAATGCTCATGGAGGTATAATGATTTGCCCAAGGTAGCAAGCGTCAGGGATGGGATTTGAACCTTCGACTTCTGACTAACAGTCAATGCTCATTCCACTTTATCCCAGGGGTAAGTTCTTGATATTTTCTCCCTAGTTCCTGTCAATGGCAAATGGTGTGAAATAACCTTCCTTCTAACGTTAGCTAGTTTTTCTTTGTTCACTCTATGCATTTAACTAATCAGTCAATCAATTAATATTTGTGAAAGATTTTCTATGTGCCCAGGACTGCACTAAGCCTTTAAGAGTTAAAAAGAAACCCAAAATGGTCCCTACCATCAAGGAGTTTACCATCTAACAAATTCTCTTCTCTTCTCCAGGTAGAATAAAGATAGCCTTTAATGCGTACCATTCTCCTAGGTACCTTGCTAAGAAATTTGTGGAACAATCATTCAACACACACACACAGTTATTAAGCATCTATTATGTGTTAGGTATGTCATGGGGTACCAGGTATACAAAGATAAAAATGAAACAATGCCTGCCCTCAAGAAGTGTATATTTTGTTGGGGCTTACAACATGTACATCACTAAATATATCTAAAAGGATAGTTATTGAGACTGGAAATGGGATTTCATTGATATAGAAACCTTTCAAGTTAGGAAATTCCTTCTACCAATATAAGTCAGCTTCCCAATGACTCCCAGAGAGGGAAATACCTGTGATTTGGTTAAGTGGCATACAGTATGTGTCAGAGAATGTATTTGAACACACGTCTTCCTCCCTATATTGCCTGCTTTCTATCCTACACCACAGTATAACATAAATGCAAGGTAATTTGGCGAGGAGGATGCCAGAATGTGACAGGACCTGGAAAGGATTCATATAGGAGGCATCACTCGGGGTAAGCCCACTAACGGGTGGGATTGTCAGTGGCAGAGGCAAAGAAGGAATCTATTACCAGCATAAGGGATGGCCACAGATAGAGTCTACAGAAATCTGAATGAATGAGGTTTGACTTTTTCTGAGAAATGTCAAAGATGAGAGATCTTGCTAAGGGATAGAGGGAGAGGAGGTGGAGTTTGAATCAAAGGGGGAAGTCTTTCTTTAATGGCCCATGAAGATTTTAGCAAAGACTAGTAGTGGAACACATGAGTGTTCTTGGTGTCTTCCACTGCCTGGAAATCCCTCCTAGAGAAGCCCCACTTGTTCAGAGGGAGATGATATCATTTTACATATAATCCACTTTTTGTTTATTTTCAAGCTTACCAATATTATCTTAATGAGTTATGGAAGGGGAAATATGTGTGATGTGAATTTCTTCCCCTAGCACTGGCCTCATCCAGGCACATTAATGATTATTTGTCAAAGTCACACTGTTTGCTTACAAGGTGTGAAGGCTTTTTAGACACTGTAATGACAGCTTTTGATTCACTTGATAATATTTAGAATAAGCCGTAAAAGCCGATCTCTTAGCGAGCAGACCGCTTTTATTGGCTTTTAGTGCTATTACCGCTGTCATAAGTGGTAAATTGGCCTAATGTAAGCAATACTGCTGTGTCATACTGAAAAAAAATACTGTTTCATTTGGAGTTTCTTTCTTTGACATGAAGATATGGTGGCCCATGGGGAGAGGTCTGTTTTGCTAAAGCTGGAGAACAATGTCAGTGTCCCTGTCCATGGAGCATCACTGAACAGAGGGTGGGATGAACTTGGAGTCACATAACACTGTGCTTTGTACACATTCCCTTAAAGTATGATCATGTCTATGGGCAAGGTCCATGTTTAAGCCTCAGTTACTCTCAGTAATAAAAAAGAGGAAGTGTGCTATATTATGGTAGATAAAGAAGTGAGCTCGGGGTTAAGAAGTCCTAGGTTCAAGGCCTGCCTTGGTCACTTAATAAATGTGTGTTGCAAGACAAATCACTTGCCCTTAGCACTCTAGGCAACTGGCTAAGACTCTAGATTGCTAATGTGTATCATCATTAAAGGACTTAACTCCTCGAGAGTTTCCTGTATTAATGAAATCATAGGTCTAGACCAATAGGGTTCTAAATTAAAATTAAAATTTAATAAAATATTTAAATAAATAAATCCTCATGTATAGTTCACTCTGAGAAGTGTTTATGTAGTTACAGTGGAATACAGCCAAATGTTATATAGCCTGAGAATTCAAATGCAATAATGGGGTCACTCTGTGAAGACTTAAGAATTAGAAGGGACTTCATTGACCATCTAAACCAACTCATAGCAGAAAATGAATCCCCTCTACAAGATACCTGGTTAATAATCTTTTATATTTTGTTTGAAATTCTCCACTATCCACTACCTCCTATTGCAACCCTTGCATTTATATATAACTTTAATTGCTTGGTCATTTTTCCTTCTATCAAGCTTAACTTGGTCTCTTCTTTACTTCCAACCATTGCTTCTGCTTTTATCTTTTTGGATAGAGAACAAATCAAATACATCTTCCAGGTGATTGCACTTCACATACTTGAAGCCACCTCTGATGTTACCACATCCCTACTTAAGTCTTCCTTTCTCTAGGTCCAAACATGCCCATCTCATGGCCCTTCTCACCATTCTGGTTAATAGGCCCACAGGTAAGGGTGGGTGAGTCAAGTCAATCAATCAGTCAATGAATCAATCCTCTACCCCAATTAAAGTAACTAAGAAGATACTCTGAACTTGGATACCTTTATTAGGTGAGAATATCTCTTCTGAATAAATGAGCCAAAGGTTTTAAACTAATTGTAAAAAGTTCTTCATTAGTTTGGAAGGAGAAAAACACTTCTAATCAAAGAAATTAAATTTTGATCCATGGATTCACAAGAAATGTGTAGGTTGAGGAGACTTTGTCATTCTTTGGCTAGAACAGTAAGTCAGCTTGGAACTCAGCATTCTGGTGGTAGGGCAGTCTAGAGAAAAATACAGATATAGATCCTGAAAAGTCATGGCTTGGGGAAGAGGAAGAGAAAATTTCTATTTCCTCTTAATTCTTTTGACCTTGTGAGCTGCAAAAAATGAGATATGAGACTTCCCATCTGTGCTCTTGTAGTATTTCTAGGACAGCAGTGCCTTCATTGGGAGCCTTTCTAGATACAATAAAGGAAGGTAGTTTCAGGATTCTAGAAAGAGCTCAGCTCAGAGGCCCCTAAAGGTGACTACATGAGACCCTTGGGCATTGAGAAGTGAACTTCTGGCACCTAGTAGTGGTGTCTCCCTTTGGCCACATGTGTTCTGGAATCTACATGTACTTGTGGGAGAGTATAATCCTTTGGGGAGAAATATTTTATGCCAACTATTCTTACCTTGGCAAATACCTGTTTCTAAAATCTCAACAGACTAATTGACATAAACTAATAATCATTGGGGAAAGCAAACCAGTGAAGGCTTGCAAGTGATAGCATTAGGAAGGTTATCTCCATCCATTATGGTTATCCCTTGGATTTGAGTGAAGGAGTAACCAGAAACCCTCTAGAAGCGCAGTGAAAAGGGGCAATTGAATCAGTACCTCCAGAGACTATGCTTTAATTAGATCATAAATTTAAAGCTGGAAGGGACCATTGAGACCATCAAGTTCAACACAGCTGTTTTATAGATAAGGAAACTGAGACTCCAAGGGTTAAATAACTTGTTCAAGATCAGAAAATTAAGAAGTATTTGAGGGGTTTTGAATACAAATCATCCTGATTCCATAATGCTCTGTCTGCTATACTATACTCTCTCTGGACATACTCCAACTTAGCAAAATGTATCCAGAACTGAACACGTAACTCAAGATGTAGTTTTCCCAGGATAGAGCTCAGTGGGATTATGACTTCCTTATTTCTGGAAGATCTGCCTGCTGCTGCAGCCCAGGATCACAGAAGGAGCTGTGAAGCTGGCCATTTTTTCTTTCTGTGTCACAACTCAACTCCCCAAATCTACTTTATTCTTAAAAGTAATAATTCTCTCTCCGTTTATCTATACAGCTCCCTCAATCACTGCTAAAGATGAAATGTCTTAGTTTTGTATTACCCGTAGGGAAGGGGAGACCTCTGATTATTAAGCAAACCTAGTTTGCTATGGATAGGTTCATCACCAGAAGATTAAGACTATAGATTTTTTAACAAGGAGGGATCTTAGAGATCAGTCTAAAACCCTAACTTCATAATTAAGTAAACTGATGGACTTAATGTGACTTGTCCAAAGTCACATAAAGAGAGTGGTGTCTGAAATGAGATTTGAACTCAGGTCTTCTGACTCTAAGGTCCATGTTCTTTATATTCTTCCACACCATGCTAATTATAGCTATGGAGACCCAAATAAAGAGATAAGAATGTGAAATAACCCTCAATATGAAATTTTCTTCTGTTTCTGCAGTGATTATGCTATGGTTGGAAAAGGAGATAGCAGATTCTTAGAACACCATAATTTTCACTTCATCTATCTACAAATATTCCTTGAACTGTTGGTACCACTAATTTGCCATCTCTAACTAAGGACCAATTAGTATATTTAATATAGAAGGACTACAGAAAGGGTGTCTGCTAACTCAATTTTTTTCCTCCACTTCTCTTATCTGCTCCTTAAGGTCCTCTATGGCCTGTAACCAGCTTGTATTTTCCTTTGAAGCTTTTGGTGCAGGAGTTCTGACTTCACTGTCTTCCTCCTGTTCCATGCTTTGCTCCTTTTTGTCCCCAAAATAGGAGTCTAATGTTGGAATCTCCTGTCTGCTTTGTTTCCTTTGCCTGGTCATGTTGCCCCTCAGTGACTTGACCCCTGGGCTTTTTGCCACAGTAGGACTCTGCCACCAGATAGGGGAGATTTTGTCCCAAATGCTGGCGTTTTCTCAACTGCCGGAGGTATTAGATGGGTGCCCTCTCTGAGGTCTTCACACGCTCTGGCAAGCTTGACCCACACCCCAGGACCTCTACCCTAGACTGCAATCCAGATCCAAGCAGGTTAAAGCAAGAGCAATTACCCCTCAGACTGGTCACTTGGTCCCCCTACACTCTGCAGGCCAGGAGCTGAAGCTGCCACATGGCGCTGGCTGGCTGTGCCAGTGTCTCAGCGGCTTTTCACTCCAGGGGCAAAAGCCAAGGTACCCCCTCTTACTGGGTCCCAAAGTCCAGACTACCCTGACCTCAAACTTTGTCCTTCGCATCTGTGTATTGATAATTCTGGAATCTGCCACAACTGCTGCTGATCTGGAGTCCCTCTGGCCAGTGGCTAGTCAGACCTGCTCTGGGGCTAAAACCTCCAGCTCACAGCAGCCTGCGCCTGGCTCCCAGAGCACTGTGCTGGCCCACTCCTGCCGGCCTGCCGGGCTGTCCTCAGCAGGAGGTTAGCTTCTCTGTGTCATTTTGTGGGTTCTGCAGCTCCAAAGTTTGTTCAGAGTCCCCTTTGTACATTGATTGGGGAAGGTGGAAGCCAGAGCCGCTTGGAGGTATGCTTCTACTCCACCATCTTGACTCCGCCCCTGTGTCTGGTAACTCAAATAGATTCTCCATGGATATGGAGTCATGAAAACCTGGATTCTAATCCTGTTTCTGATACAAGCTATATACCCTGTACAGTTCCCTTAATCTCTCCATCCCTCTGTAATGTTAGGAATTAGGTTTAGATGAACTCTAAGGTCTCTTTGGGATCAATAGCTATGATCTTCTGCTTACAGAGCCTGGTGTATGCTAGGAGCTTAATAAATGCCAGTTGACTGACTGATTCTATGATCCTATCACTTACAAACCGATGCAGACAGCAACCACATGGGATTGCCTAGCATTGTGCCTGGCTCATAGTAGCCATGAAAAAATACCTGTTGATTAAGTGACTGACTGATTGCTTGATGATATGGTAGGGTTGCAATCTCTCCTTTGGGCACAGTGGGGCAATCCATACTATGAAACTCATTCCTCATTCATCTTTAAGCACCTACTCCATTCCAATCTTAAAAGAAAGATTTAGACAAAATGAAACAAAATAGATGTTATTTCTAAAAAATGTCACTACATCTCTGGCCCATTTCCCAAGCCTCTATACATTCTGCCCTTTCACACAAACATAAAGAGAAAAAAACAAGCCTTTAATTTTTTCTTACCATGACTTCAGAGTCATGACATATGGGCAGTGGTGGGCTGAAGCATCGAGCTGCACTTTCTTTTAGGGGCTAATTAGCTAAATGGCTTTCCCTTAGTACAACCTTGAAAACAGTTTCCTTGGCCTAGTTCAAGTTCCATGAATGCAGGAGTCATTGTACTTTTCTTGTAGTATTTATATCACCTGGGAGATATTAAGAAATAGCAGACCTATCAGGCATCTTTTACTCTAGACCAGGATGTTTGCATTTCTTAATCCCAATTTCTTTAACTTTGTCTAATTAGTAAAGTGCTAGATAAATGTCAATTACAGTATTTGTCCTCCCTAATATTCCCAGTGTTTCAGAAAGCAAGTCTGACCCAAAGTTGTTACATAGATAGAATTTATCTTGGATGGCCTCTGGTGGCACAAAGGAGAGAGTGCTAAGTCTAGAATCAGAGAAGACCTGAGTTCAAATTTGTCCTTAGATACTAACTAGTGTCTGGGCAAGTCAGTAAATTTTGATTTGCCTCAGTTTCCTCAATTGTTAAATGGTGATGAAAATAATAGCACCTGCCTCTGAGGGTTGTTGCTGAGGATCAATAAGATAATATTTGTAAAAAAATTTAGCACAGTGCATGGAACATAGACTCAATACAAATGCTTATTTCCTTCCCTCCTCCAGAATACTATTGATTAACTTCTTTTTCTCTTGTTTTCTGCCACCTTCTTCCATACTTCAGTGTAGGGTGCCCTTGTAGAGACATTTTGCTGTATGGAGCATGCTCTGTAAATTTCCTTCCCCCACTTTCCACCCAACATCAGAGCCATAACTATGGGATATTTTGATGTTAATGAGAGTACTTGTCTCTCTGACAATATTATAACCAAATAATTTATCATCTAGTTAATGAACTTGTTGCTTGGTAAGTTTTCTGTGGACCCACATAGATCTCTTCAGATAATTCCCAATTTTCCCTCTTCTATAAAACTGGGATAAAACCTCTAGGCCATTGTAAAGCTCAATGAGATAAGTTTTGAAAGTGAAAGGAAGAGGA
>NW_027185761.1:43266652-43282364 GCF_028583685.1 Petaurus breviceps papuanus | reverse complement strand
GGAAAACTTAGTAAAGGTGGACTTCTTCCTCCTCCTCCCTTTGTAGCTACCTACCAAAAGGTGTGCTTAATTTACTGTGCCTACTCTATGTACAAAAATTGTTGACTGCATTACTGATCAACCATATTCTAAAGGTCCTTTGCCCATTTTTCTGAGTCCTACTTGACCAATTGGGTAAACTAATCATTCTACTCTGAGAACCTCTTGTGGGTGTATTTTAATAGAGGTATTCTAGAAATAATGCCTTAACTCACTGTATGAGAACAAGATCTTGGGGAAAATTCAACTTGTGTAGCAGATGAAACTTTAGTGCTCCTCAATTCCCACCACCCATAGGCCCAGTGTGCCTACAAAAAGGGCTACTTAGGACTTTCCACTTCATTTTTTAGGGTTCTCTTTTCTGTGGATAGGGCATATCTAACAAAACCTTCTCCCTCCCCAAGAAAAATATCACTATTTTTTATATTCCCATGAACTCACTTAGAATCTAACTTTTGAAACCACTAAATACCCGCAAATCCTCTTTCCAGTAGCAACCTAGCATAATTGTAAGGAACTCAAGATTTAAACTGACCACAGAGCTCCCTTGGAACTGGACTCAGTTGCAGAATTTCACTATGACATCTGTCCCTTTAGACACCGCCCTTCCAGCGCCACCCTTCCCCCCCCCCCCCCCCCCACTGCCTCTCACAGAATAACTGTATCCCATGTTTAGAAAGGACTTCAGAGGTAATTCAATCCAACCTGTCCCAAAAAAGAAAACATCCTCTATAACAAAACCAACAGATAGTCATGAAGTCATTGATTGAAGACAATATACATATGCAATAGATTTTCTGGCCAATATGTTTCTTATTTCATTTATTTTATTTTGGTTTTGGCTATTTGGTAGCCTTCCAGTTTTATCCCTAAATACTCTTGAAAACATCTGGTTTAGCCAGGTCTGATGCCAAGCTTTCTGCAGACCTATTTTCCATTTTCTAAGATGATCCCACTAATAATAAGAATCACTTTCCAAACACATTTATATCTTGCATTGTCTTAGCTGCCATTTGTCTCTACTTGGCAAGAAAGTCAAGTGTTTTCTAACTGAGGCAGTTTTGGAGGTCTTTCAGACTTCTCGAAGTGGCTGTTGTTTTATATTTGTTACTTCAGTAGAAAATGTACCATTCTGTGTCAATGATCCCCCTTTAGCCATTTCTGATTTTTAGTATCTGTACATGGTTTGGATAGGATAGACTGGAAATGTTGTCATTACATACCATATTTTTTCACTCATTTGCTGTCAATTTTGACCTTAGTTCTAACAGAACAGGACTTACCAAATCCAGAAGGCTGATTCTGAAAGGATCTGCATATAGGTAACTAGTTATTTCTTGTCTATTGAGATATAGTAAATTTCCTTTTTTGTGTGGTTAGCTACTGGGTGCTGACACTACTGAGTAATTTCCATCTGCCTTCTTGAAGAAATATTCACAGACGGTGCAGCAGATAAAGTGCTGGACCTGTAGTCAGAAAGACCCGAATTCAAATACTGACTTCAAATTAACTCACTACCTGAGTGACTGTGGCCAAATCATTTAGTTTCTTTTATCTTCAATTTCCTTATCTGTAAAATGGGAATGAATAATGGCCTCTCCGAGTTGTCCTGAGGATCACATTAGATGACATAAGAATATCCCTTAGCGATAGCGAAAGAATTCATCAGCCAGTAGCCAAACAATTGATGATGAATGAGGATGCACTCAGTAGGGTGGGCCTCAGATCACAGTCATAGTCAGCTGCCTTGGAGTATTACAAGCTTGCTAAATGATGCCATAGATTGTGCCTTGTTAGACTGGCCTTTGAAATCCCTGGATCACCATACTAGGGTGAGGAAGCAGGAGAGGATTTTAGGGAAAAAATTTGTCCTTTGTAAATAAACCTGATGAAAAGTGGTCTTAGTTGACTTGTCGAGTGGTTTCAGTCATGTCTGACTCTTCGTGACTCCATTTGGAGTTTTCTTGGCAAAGAGACTGGAGTGGTTTGCCATTTTCTCCTCCAGCTCATTTTAGGGATGAGAAAACTGAGGCAAACATGGTTAAGTGATTTGCCATGGGGCACACATCTAGTGAGTGTCTGAAGCCAAATTTATACTCATGTAGATGATTCTTCCTGATTCCAAGCCCAGTCCTCTAGTCACTACTCCACCTAGTTGCCCTCCCTCCCCCTTAGCTGGCTACTGAGAATTGTCTTAATAGGTAGGCTGATGGATTATGGCTTCATCTTACTGTTTATTAATTCTAATAGTTCTTACTTAGCCCCCTTTCTGCTCTCTGCCAATGAAAAATACCTGTGTAGCCTCCACAAGCTTCAGAATATTACTGAAAAGAAATAGCAAGTTCCAGCCAGGTGATAGCAATGTGTGAAGCTGGCCAACATCAGCGTATGTTAGGGATTCAGAGGCAGGTCCTGCTCTACACCTCTGGGGCTCAAGGTACTATGATAGAATTAGTCATGAAGTTATAAAAATGCTTTCCTTTCTTTTTCTTCTAAATTTTTCAGACTGAACCTCTTCTAAGACTTTTTTCTCATTAATTTAAATATTTGGAACAACTGGCCATTTAAACATAAAGGAAAATCAAGTCATATAAAGACATGGTTGAGTTTACTATGGCAATCAATTTAAGCTAAGCACCATTAATAGGGTTAGCCTTTTACTGTGTCTTTTATTATTTGGATTAATTAAACTGGGGCTGTGTTGATGGAGCATGGAAGTCCTCTAGTTTCTTGAAGTATGAGGTTGTGAACTGTTTGTTGGTTTCCTCCTTGTATGGCAGGGGTCCTTAACCTGGTGCCTATAGATCCCCTATGGGATCTAGGAATAGATTTCAGGGAATCTGTGCACTTGGAAGGGGAGAAAACACTTTTTAATGTAAATTAACATTCCCTTCACTTATGAATTTAAAAAAAAATCCTAAGAAGAGGTCCATAGACTTCACCAGAAGGTCAAAGAAATTGACAAGGCTAAGAATCCTTGTTCTAGGGTGTGAAGAAAGAGTGTGGATATCTAAGCTTGTGATTATCTTATAAATAATGACTTTCTTCCATAACTCTTCATATCTTGAGGAAAGTAATTTTTTTCCCCTCAGGAACTAAAATTCTTAATGACCAACCCAAATCTAATTAATCAGCATTTATTTTTATAGAATCTCAGGATTTCAGATTTGGAAAGGGACCTCAGAGACCATCCATCTAGTCTAATTCACTCCCCCAGCCCAACACACACACAAAGGAATCTCTAATACAACCTTCCCCCAACTTTGCTAAAATACTTCCAAAGAGGAGTATTCCAGTACTTTAAGCGTGGAGGGGAGAGGGGAGAGAGCTCATTTCACTCATGGCTAACACCGATTGTTTGGAAGGTTTTTTTTTTTTCCTGATAGTAACACTAAAGCTACCTCTTTGCAGCTTCTAAGCATGGGCTCCTAGTTCTGCCGTCTGCCCCCAAATGAGTCTAATATCTCTTTCCTAGGGCAGTCCTACAAATGGCTTAAGTACTTAAAAGCTTAAGGATTTAAATACTCATCATTCCTCCCTGTCCTCCCCTGCCCGCAAGTCTTCCATTCTTCAGGCTAAATAAATCAAGTACCCTTAGCAGATTTTCATAGGCCATGGGTCTTTATCTTTCTAGCTGCCCTCAATGGACTCTCACCTGTTTATCACCATCCTTCCCCAAATATAACGCCCACAGTTGAATATAATCCTATAGGTATAATCTGGATACAGCAGCATCCATTGAGGCTTTCATCTCCCTGAGTCTGGAAGCTCCTCTTAATTGAGTCCAAAGTATTCATGTTAGCTTTTTTGGCTGCTGTCTCATATGGTTGGCACATATCAAGCTTGTAGACCCCTAAACCCCACAGATTTCTATCAGACAAATTGCTCTCTAACTCTGATTACTCCTTAATGTACTTATGAAGTAGATATTTTGAACCCAAGTGTAAGAATTTACATTTATCTATATTAAATTTCATTAGATTCGATCCAATGTTGTCTCCTGCCAAGATTTTTTTGGATCCTGACTGTCATGTAGTGTGTTAGGCATCCTTCCTCCCTCTCCACCTTGTGTCATTTGCAAATATGATTAGTATGCTGCCTCTCTTTATCCAAGTTGCTGATAAAAGTGTTACACAGCCCAGGGCCAAACACAGATCCATGGAGCCCTCCATTGGAGACCTCCTGTCAAGATGACATGGAACATGGAGAGCTACTTCTGTATATACTAATAGGATTACCAACTAGCCCACATATTTCCATTTTTTTCATAGGAATAGCATGTGATACTTCATCAAGAATTAGTTTAAAATTAGGCAAACTATTTCTACTGCTTTCCCCTGATGCACAACAACCCTTTCAAAAATAAAATAAATTAGTTGTGAGAATCTGTTGTTGGTATTGTCTTTGTTGTGCATTTTCCTGAAGCCATGCTGACTCTGTGACCATTGCTTCCTTTTCTAGTTGTTCACTAATCAGCCTTTTAATATTACATTCCATAAGTCCCAGGAATGACTTATTACCTTTGTTATTATTATTTTGGAGCTTTGGTTGTTGTTGTTGTTTTTTTTTTACATCAGGACATCATTTGTCTTTCTCTTGGCCTGTGGTGATACCTGATCTTGTTTTTGAGGTTCTGTCAAATATTGCAGATGCTGACTCAATAGTCACACCTGCCATTTCCTTCACTACATAAGGATATGGTTCTTTGGGGCCAAATGACTTGAACTGATCCAAGTCACCTAGGTCCTCACTGACTGAATCTTGGATATCAATTAACTCTTTATTTATTGTAACTGTTCGATCAACTAAAGTTCAAAGATCCTCCTTGATGGAGCCACTCTCCCTCTCTCTTTTCAATGATCACCCATTCACCCTAACCATTGATCTTATTCCTTCTTTGATCCTAGTCTCTCCCCCAAAACATCTGAAACAAGCAATGTTTGTTTATTTGACACAAAACCTTTCTGTCCTCATTAGCTTTCCTTGCCAGCCTCATGTGATCCTGAGTGATAGCATTCCTGACATTATTGTTCTGCCAAGCTTTTGGATTTATCTTACCCTGGTCAACATATCCTTTAAAAATCCATGTTGCTTGGTAAGTTTTCTGTGGTCCCACATAGATCTCTTCAGATAATTCCCAATTTTCCCTTCTATTTCAATCCTTTCTTTGTATCTTCCTTCCCATCCCACCTGCATTGACTCCATCTGTAGAACTTGCATTCATGTGATACAGTCTATCCTTCACTGGAACTTTTAAAAACCTTTCTGAAATTGAAGATGCATGTCAGAGGATGCCTGGTTTTCCTTCCCTTTCAAATCTCTAGGAGCTTCTGGTATGAATTCTGGAAGGGAGTGGTTACTTCTTTACAAGGTGCCATCAAGATCCTGTTTTACCAAGAAGGTGAGGAATGAGAGAAAGAAAGGAAGAAAAGAAGAAGAGAAGGAGGAAAGGAAGAAAGGGAAAAAGAAGAAAGTAAAGAAGAGAGGAAGGAAGTAAAGAAAGGAAGAAAGGGGAGAAAAAAAGAAGATGGGAAAGAAGGAAGGACGAAAAGCAGAAGGAAAAAGAAAGGAAGCAAACAAATACTAAAGTGCCCTTTGTGCCGGGCACTGTGCTAAGGGTTTTCCAAATATCTCATTCAATTCTCTTAACAATTCTGTGAGTTAAGTACTATTATTAACCCCATTTTACACTTCAGGAAACTGAGGCAGACAGAGGTTAAGTGATTTTCCCAGAGTCACATAGCTAGTAAGTGTCTGTGGCTGGATTTGGACTCAGGTCTTCCTGACTCTAGGTCCAACACTATGGTAGGTAAATGTAGAAGCTATACTCTGAAATCAGGTCCTATGTTTTCCTTCTAAATATTGAATCACTGTGGAAGAATGAAATCTAGAGAAGAATATTAATCTTCCACCTATAAGTGATTAGCATACAAAGTTATCTTGGTCAGGTATAGGCAGACTCCTGAGATTTTTCTTATAGCTCTTTTCTTCTTTCTTACAGTTCTTTATTTCTACAGGGGAAAAATAAAGTGTGCATGTGTTTATAAATGAATGCTAGTTGTTACTGTTACAATGTTTTGCATTTTCCTTATCTGAAGAAAAATATGTAGAACTAAATTTGATAAAATGTCTTTTTTATTGGAAAGAGTGTGACTTTGAGCAAGCCACAGGACCTGTTTCCTCATCTGCAAGATCTGGTGCTTAAACTAAATGGCTTTTGAGGTCCATTCCAGCCCAAATCTGTGATCTCATTACAATTCATTAGGAAAAGCTAGCAAAAGGAAGATAGAAGAAACTCTTATGACACGTGAGGGAGGAAAGGAAAAGAATTCTGACAAGACTGACTTGACTTTGCTTTTGCAAGTAGGAACCACTGTATTTCTTTCCTGAGGGGCTCCTTTTAGTTGCACAATATTTGGTTTTTGAAATTTCAAGGAGGCTTATGGTAGTAGGGGAGGAATCAAGCAGTTTTTTTTTTCCAGTTTGTTGTTTTATTTTTTCCTTCTGAAATTCACTCCCCTCCCCCTACCCAAACTTAAAAGCCAGAGCCACAGCTTAGAGTTGAAGAATACAAATATAGGATCAAGGATGGCACTTTCTACAACAGTTGCATAAATATTTAATATTTATCAGTCTCCATTAAGGTGATATCTTGTTTCTACAAAGACTCTCTCAAGTTTTAAATTTTCCCGTCTCAACTTCATCTCTCTTTTTTCTCCCCACAGTATTGAAATTGTTATCTTGTCATGTGACATATCTTTGGCATTTGGAACAAAGTGACAATGATACCTACTAGAACAGAAGAAAGGAAGCAGGGCTCTCCCTCCCAGTTTGCATTCTTCCTCTCTAAGCAAAAGAACAATGCTGATGGTTTTTTTTTTATCACCTTACACTTTCCCCTTCTCCAGAAAAATAAACTTCATGGGTCTCCAGTTTATTTCTTATGAATATTAGATACAAGAAGAAATGCTTCACTTCCAGCTTTTTATTTAAGATTGGCCAAATCTCTTAAATTCTTTGACCTTTAATTTCTTCATTTGTAAAATGGGGATAGAAATATTTATACCATAGACCTCATAGTATTGATGATGAAGGAGGCATTTTTAAACTTTTTATATAAATGTTTTTGTTTTTTAAATCAGGAGCTCCCTGAAAGGAAATTGCCTCTACCAGTGGAGATAGCCACCTTCTTGAATGCTTAGTCTTAGAGAGTTAGTTGCCTGGGGCATTGAGGGGTTGTGACAAGCCCAAGGGCACATAGTCAGAATATTCTGAAGACAGGTCTTTCTTACTTCCAGTCCATGGCTCCATCCACTATGTGACATTCTCTCCATTACTGTTGTAGTTATCACCACCACCACCACCGCTACCACCGCCACCACTACCACCATCACTGCCACCACCACAACCACCACTGCCACCATCACCACTGCCACAATCACCACCACCACCGGCACTACCACCACCACCGGCACCACCACCACCGGCACCACCACCACCACCACCACCGCCACCATCACCATCATCATCATCATCATCATCAACAAAATGCCACCATCAACAATAATGTGGAGAAAATGTGACATGGTGAGTAGAGACATGTCCTTGCAGTCAATAATCACTAATAATAATAATAATAGCAGTACACTTATATAAGTACTTTAAAGTTTTCTACCTTTTAAATTGATGCAGAGGTAGAAAGGATGTTAGAATCTGAGATGCTATGACTTTTGCAAGGTCATGTAAGCATTAGAAATGGGACTGGGAGCCAGATCTTCTGACTCCAGGTCCACTCAGCCTCCAACATGTCATCTCACTTGATACTGAAGAAGAACTGGGTTCAAGTCCTTCCTTTGATACACACTAGCTGTATGACCCTGGTCAAGTCACATTTCCACTTGGTAACCAAGATAACTTTCTAGGAAGTTAAGTGGGCACAGTAGAAAGAGAGCTGGACTTGAAGTCAGGAAGATCCTAGTTCAAATCCTGGCTTAGACATTTAATAACTCTATGACTTTGGGCAAGGCAAGTCACTTAACCTCTGTATGACTCTATCTCTAAAAGGGGGATGATAATAAAAACACCTACCACCCAGGGTCATAATAAGGATAAAAAAATAATGATAAGGTATGCATGAGGTATCCATCTGCATCAATGGAGGAAATACCCACATGGGGGATGAAATCTAGACCACACACAAACAATGGACTGTCTTAAGAGAAAGTGTATTGTAGTGGTTAGAGCATTGGTTGAACATATTGGTCAAGTGATCTATACCTCACACAACTCCCTAGAGAAGGGTTTCTTAATCTTGATAGATTTCATAGGATCCAGAAATTTGGATAGAAAAAAAATCTATCATTATTTTCACTAAAGTCTAGCTCAAATGTAATATTTTTTAATTATGTAAAAACATGATTCAGAGAAGGAATCCATAGATTCACCAGAATTCCAAAGGGATATATGTTATCAAAAATGGTTAAGAATTCTGCCTGAGAACTTAACTACTAAGTCATGTAGAGAAGAGGGGAAGGGGATGAAGGTGACGCTTCTGTAATGTAATTTCTTCAAATTGCAGATTATTCATTTGTAAAATGTTTTTACTAGTCTTGCCCTTAAGTCTCACTGTGTAAGAAAACACAGTCATATTAAATGATTGTGGTCCCTTTCTCCCAGCTAAGCTGGAATTCTCTTGTTCTTTATGGAAACATCAAAGGCAAGCTATGTGTGAAAAGGAAATCAACCTTGGCTTAGAAACACCTTTAGCCTCTAGGAATGTCACGTTAGACTCAGGGTCTAATGTTTAGCTTGACTTGTTGGTAATTTATTCTAATCGTGGTTTTACACTGTGATTCATACAAAATCCAGCAGAATTATGTTTCAGAAAGGAAAAGGATAAAAGCCTGGTTTCTTAAAGCATACTTCCTTATTTTGTGGTATGGTCAAAGTATGGTCAAATGAGCCAGGATCAATCTTTTATGTCCTTTACTAAGTAGGAGTGTCTCGACTTTCTGGTTTACTTGTTCATTCCCTTTTCCTCCCAAATCACTTTACAAAACAACCAAGTACAATATGATATCCTGGAAAATGAAACCCTAAATAAACGGTATGCTTCCATTTGCTTTTTTTTCTAACAGGTTAGCTCCTTTGGTTTGAGTCTAGTGTTGGCCAGTCAACCAAAGAAAATAACATTACATTAATCCTGTGGCCTAAAGAAAGTCACATCAATTTTCTGGGCCCCCATTTTCTCATGTATAAAATGAAAAAGTTTGACTATGATCTTGAGCCTCCTTTTAGCACAAAATCTTACGATTAAGTAATTACAAAGGAACATCACCGGCAACAATCTAAAATCTATTAGTCTATAATAAGAACTTTGAATGTTAAAAGTAGAGAAGACACTAGAAACCACTTAGTGTTTCCTCTAGGAAAATTGAGGCCCTTTAAAAAATCCAGCCTCTGGGGACAGACCTCCACTGAATCACTATTTATCAGGGCGGCCATTTCATTTTGAAACTACTCAATCTTTAGGAAGTTCTTCCTTATATTGATTGGAAATTGTCTTCTCTGAAACATGCACCTATCATGCAGAACAATCCCACATCCAGGGAGAAATGTTCAAATATTTGAAATGATGCCACCACATCCTACAAAAGTTCTTTTCTTCTCCATTTCTTCCATATGATCCTATTATGATATGGTCCCAGGTCCTTTGTTTTAATTTAACTGTTATGAATGTGCAGACATTAGTCTATGACCCTCATAAAACGTGACACAATTCTTCAGATACAGTCTGGACAGGGCAGAATGAAGCAAGCCAATCCCTGCCATGACTCTGCATCTAGTACTTCTATTAACCTAGCCTAAGGTTGCACTGATTTTTATACCCTCCTGACTCGTTGAACTTGAAATCTACCAAAAGTCACATTCGCTATTTTGCAGCCCTACCCTGCCCATCCAGTATAGCATTATCCAGTGGTTCCTTTGAGCCCAAATGTAGGACTACATCTATCCTGATGTAATTTAAAAAGATATGTCCAAACTTTTCCCTTCTCACAATATTATCTCCCCCCCTCCTGGACCTTTGGAACATGATAATATCAAACTTAAGGTGTCAGAATTTTGAAAAGAAAAAGAGAAAAAATGGTAGGAGTGGAGAGGACAGAATGATACCCGAGACTGTGATTTGTCATTGAGTATATTAGATTTATAACAGACTACAATTCACAGGTGTGGACTCTGGAACATATTTCAGCCCATTTCAGTGCTGAGGAAGGAGAGGATTTATGAAATACTTACTATGTGCCAGGCACTTTACAGACATTATCTTATGATCCTCACAAAAACCCTATGAGGTTGGTGCTATTATTATACTGATTTTATAGTTGAGGAAACTGAGGTCCACAAAGGTCATGTGACTTGCCCAGCATCACCCAGCTAGTATCTGAGGTCACACATGAATCACATATGAACACAGGTCTTCCTAACTCCAGGCCCAGTGCCCTGTGCACTATGGGGTGCCACTGAGCTGCCCAGAGTGCTAGGGTATATGAGGACTGTGAGGCTCCCTATCAAGTCAAACCAATAAGTTCTGAGGCTAAAACAGTGACACTATCACAACTAGAGGTATGTACAAGAAGGCTACCATCTAGCCAGGACAGTGATAGACTATTTCCATTCTCTTTGTGCCAGCAGGAACGGGGTGGTTTGCCTTGGCTTAGCTCCCAAGTAGGGTCAGCAATGAACAGAACATTGGGAATGCTTTCTACCTCAGTGAGAAGCTGGGACTGTGAATTGAAAAGAATGGAAAGGTAAAATTACATATGAGTAATATTTTTATTTTATTGCCTTTCATTTTTCCAATTAAATACTTCATAGATTAATGGTCTTAGGAGAGGTGGATCAATGGGGTAAATAAATAGCCAGCAATATAAGGGATAGAATGACCCATTAGAATGAGGATCAATGAGTCATGAAATTTAATTGGATGACACAGATACAACCCTTATATTAACATAAGAATGTTGACATCACCATGAAGGCCCAGAAACAGGGAATGAGATACCACTATGTGCTCTGAAAACTTGAGAGAGGCATAGAGGTATTGTTAGGAATTTCAGAGCTCCCTAGAGTGCTGGATAGTATATTCTATACTTATCAAATATCATCATCTCCCTTCCACAGCCTAGGGTTGGTAAAGATACTTTTGGACCATTATTCTGCCATCCAATGTATTAACTCTTTCTTCCGGTGTCCTTTACCTAGAAATCTAATACAGATGCTATCTATGTCTTCACCCACATCATTAAAGGAAAAAAAAAAGTCGACTGAAACAGGGCCACCAATATTGTTGTTTAGTCTTTCACTCATGTTTGACTCTTTGTGACCCCACTTAGGGTTTTCTTGGCAAAGATACTGGAGTGGCTTCCCATTTTCTTCTCCAGTCCATTTTTACAGGGAAAACAAGGTTAAGGGATTTGCCCAGCGTCACATAGCTGGTAAGCGTCTGAAGCCAGATTTGAACTCAGGCAAAGCAGTCTTCTTGACGCTAGGCCTGGGGTTCTATCCACTGCACCACCTAGTGGCCAATAATTGAGCGCCGTGGCATCTTACAAATGATCTAAACCTGTTGATGTTATTCTATTAATAAACCCTCTTTTGTTCTGGTCAACCAAGTAGTTCGTAACTGGCATAGTTGTACTCTGTTTCCTCTTGTCCCCAAGGTAATAGATGAGAATTTGTCAAATATCTTACCAAAATCCAGGCAAGTTCTATCTACAATACTCTATTCTCTTAGTTGAGGAGCTGTCCAAAAAGGGATATGAGTTTGCCATGATTTGTTCTTAATGATCTCATGCTGGTTCGTAGTAACTATATCTTCCCTTTGTAAAGTCTTATGAACTACATCTTTAATAATCTATTGTAGGCTTTTAGCAGGAATTAATTTCAAGTCCATTGCCCAATGTTGGAAGAATATATACTTTTCCTATTTGAAGATTAAAAAAAAGTATTTTTCATTTCTAGTCCTGTGGCATCTCTCCTGTTCTCCTGATTTTTCAAAGTTAAGTAACATGTCTTCAGCAAATATTTTGTAGTTCTTTAAGTGCCTGAGGATAGAATTCCTTGAGGCCAGTTGATTTCAAGAACATAAGTACTCTCATACCATCTATTCAGTTTAATTTCTCTGTTAAGCATTTTTGTCTAGCCTTTTTTTTTGGTCTGAAGATCCCTTGTTTGTTAGAGATAACAGTAGCAGAACAAAGTTAGAATACTTTGGCCCTCTTACTAAGCAACAGAATTATTTTCCCACCATTCCTCTGTTTGTCCCCACTGTAGCTTTAAAAGCATGTGCATGTGTGTGTATGTGTGTGTGTGTTCTCCTTGTTGTATTGCTTCAGTTGTGACTGATTCTTCATGACCCCATTTGGGGTTTTCTTGGCAGAGATATTGAAGTTATTTGCCATTTCCTTCTCCAGCTCATTTTATAGATGAAAAATTGAGGCAAACAGGGTTGAATGGCGTGCCCAGGGTCACAGAGCTAGTAAGTATCTGAGGTCAGATTTGATCTCGTGAAGATGAATCTTCCTGATTCCAAGCGTAATATACTGTGCACTGCACTGCCTCGCTGCCCCTTTGTTATCCTTAACTTTCTTTCGATAAGCCTGAGCTCATTCTGAAAACTAGTGTTGAATAATGGGAAGAGGTTTGTTCCTAAAGATAAATAAGACACACAATAACTATATCATCATGGGTAAGTTAATGTTTCTGAGTCTCAATTTGCTCACCTATAAAAGGTAGTTAATAATTTTATAGTGTTGATAGGATAGATATTGATAGGATGCAATGTATATAACATGTTTTCTAAACTTTAAACCACAGTGTAAATATAAATTATTATTATTACTAAACTTTGGTTAAGTCAAGCCAAGTCAACAAGGATTTATTAATTGCCTACTATGTGCAAGACATCATTGTAAGTGATAGGGATACAATGAAATTCAAAAAAAACCCCTAGCATACTCTCAAATGGCTCACAGTCTGTTTGGGGAGGGGGTGCAACTTGTGAATGACTACAAACAAACAAAATTACATACAGGGCTTCTTGCACAAGGTGGGATTTTAGCTGCAACTTGAAAAGAGTCAGGGTAGCCAAGAAGTGGGATTTTAGAATTCCAGGGATAAGGTACAATCAATGAAAATGTTTAGTCAGGAGATGGAATATCCAATTCAAGGAGTGGCGACAAAGCCAGAGTCATCAGATCATAGAGTGCATGGAGGAGAGCAAACTGTATGAGGATTGGAAATATCCAGGTGATTAAGGACTTTAAAACTCAAAGGGAAGGTTTATGATTAATCCTGGAAGCAATAGGGAGCCATTGAAGTTTCTGGAATAAGTGAATGATCAGACTTATTCTCCTTTTTTCTTTTCTTTTAAATTTATTTACTTTTAGTTTACAACATTCAGTCCCACATGCATAGGGCCTATATTGGATTGCATGCTGCCATGGGGAGAAAGGAGAAAGGAGAGGAAGAGGGAGAAAATTTGGAACTCGAAAACTTTTATGATACTATGTTGTCATGGGAATTATTTGTGATTGCATTATTACAAATATCATTCTCTGGAGCCTCTCTCTGATTCTTCTCAAGTTTTTGGAGTATCAGACCTGTGATCTTATTTTACTGAGGAAATCCTCCTTCTTAGGACATATGGTCCTTATATAGTATGCTTCCACCCTTCCCATGGACGTGCCTTTACTATTTTGATATCCAGCTGTTCCATGTTACTTTGAATAGCAAAGCTACTTGCCTTCATTTCTGTATTCTGAAAGATAAAGTTATTGTGAGGTTAACCAGTAACTTATCATTTGTTCTGCTTTGAGCAGAGACTTCAAAAGAGGGTTATACAGAGGAAGTCTTCCATTATAACTGTCTTTCTAGGCCACTTTTTGATCTTTTTTAATTCATTATCCATTTTCTACATTTGCCTCAGTTGTCTGTAGCATAGGACCATCATGATAATGATTGTAGCTCTCTCTTCTTTTGTCCTTACCCATCCTACACTCTTCTTTATTGGTTCCCTTTCTGATTCCTGTATTTCCTTCCAACCATATAGTTCTTAACACACAAGTCATTTAATAATTATTCCCTCTTAGAGTTTTGGTTGAGGAATCTGTAGGGAGTAATAAAGAACATTTCTCCCCATGAGCATTATTCTCCTTGAAATGAAAAAAAAAAGTATTAATCTCATAACTGTCAGGCAACATTTTGCTATCCCTTTTTCCCCCTGTTCCATCCTGGAGCCATGACTGATTGTATTTAATAATTGTACTAATTATTCTATTAGCCTCTACATAGACTATTATAATAAAATCATTAATTATAAACCCCCAACTAATTAGTCCTTGAAACGACCAGTTTTCTCATAGATGCATCTAGGGAAATTGAGGCAAGTTTTTTTTTAACATATCCCAAGGCCATGGAGACAATTGATGTCTTAGTGGAAATTAAGAGCTCAATCATTTTTGGCAGCTAGTCTGGTACCTATTTAGCTATCCAGGTGGTTCATTTAGTACAAATATGAAATTTACATAGTTCACGAGCACAGCTTCAAAAGATAAGATTGGCATATTTAAATGTGTTGGGAGGCAATGTGGTCAAATATCACTAGGAGTGGATTCACAGTTCCCCAACTTAACTCTTCTGTTCCTTTCTGGAAACTGAAAATATTTGGGAACATCTCACAAATTTTTTGTGACTCAGTTATCACTATTCTTAACAAGGAGAGGAAATATGCTTGTTCAACTGTGATCATTTATATATATTTATTTTTAAGCAATCAGGGTTAAGTAACTTGCTCAAGGTTACACGGCCAGGTGTTTCTGGGTGGGTGCTAAGTGTCTGAGCCTGGGATTTGATCCCCAGGTCATCCCAACACTGAAGCCGGTGCTCTTACTCACTGTGCTACCTGGCCACCCCTAACTGTGATTAATTTTTTTCCTGAGCAATATCACATTAATATTTTTAAAGCTTCATATATTCCTTCATATGCTTTATAAATTTTAAGTGAAAATGACTAAGGTAATAACTTTAGAGACTTCTGATAATCAAAGCTGAATCTAATTAAATTGATGAATAAAAGATTCCATTGATACTTAATCTATCCAAATAGCCCTCTATGGCTATGCCAGGAAATGTTCAGTCCTGCTTTAAGGTCTGGGCAGGACCTTTGCTCAATCCCATGTGTAAGGGTTATGGGATTTAAAGATCTTCCATGCCCCATTGGACGTGCTGACGTAGCAGGAAGGGGCGGAGCAAGCGAAAGCGAAAGCCAGAGAAAGTGAAAGCCAGAGAAAGCGAAAGCCAAGGACGTGCTGACGTAGCAGGAAGGGGCGGAGCAAGAGAAAGCGAAAGCGAGAGAAAGGGAAAGCCGAGCTAGCGTTCCTGCAGTGGCTGGCAGTGGTTGCAACGGTGGCGGCAGCAGCAGAGGCAGCGGCAGCCCGAAGCCCTTTTTGAGTTAGGACTGCTAAGGACTTTCTCCTAAGGACTCCTGCTGAAGACTGCCAGGGGCCGGAGCTGCTGGGAGCGCGCTTCCAGGACGCTGGGTGGTTGCTGTGCGTGGGGAGAGGAGGACCTTTGCCTGAGGTAGCCTGTTCTGTTTTAAAGGCTTGAAAAT
>NW_027185761.1:43141294-43266552 GCF_028583685.1 Petaurus breviceps papuanus | reverse complement strand
GGGGGCCGGAGCTGCTGGGAGCGCGCTTCCAGGACGCTGGGTGGTTGCTGTGCGTGGGGAGAGGAGGACCTTTGCCTGAGGTAGCCTGTTCTGTTTTAAAGGCTTGAAAATGTGGGTGCTTTCTACTTTATCTACCTGTGCCAATGTCATAACTACTCTGATGGCTTTCACTTTCTGGTTTTGGGACTCAGTCTTTTGGTATCTTAATAAATTTTCTAGTTTATTTCCCCATATGGCAAGCATGACGTATTTTGTGATGGATAATTATGTCAGCCTATTTGTAATCTCTATAGGCATTGTGAATATGGCATTGCTGATACACCATGGCACCTACATTGTAGGAGACAATTGATTACTTTAGTCTTATTCTTGAAATAATGCACACCCCCCTACCCCCAAACACAAAACACCTGAGTTAGAACCATAGTGGAGGCAGGGAAAAAGCCTCTATAGAATTAGAATAATAAAAAAGCTGTTTTCTATTAAAAATATTTCCCTTGTACACCGAGGTGAGCCAGCCTCAAGGTTTAAAAATTTTTCTTTGTAAAACCTCCTTTAAGAGATCCATCATATTGCCCAATGATCCTCAAAGTGAGATTCAGGGATCCTTAGGCAACCTGAAGATGCTTTCAGGGCTTCTGAAAGGTCAAAACAACAATAATACTAAGATGTTCTAATTTCTAATGTGCTATCTCTATCTATCTATCTATCTATCTATCTATCTATCTATCTATCTATCTATCTATCTATCTGTCTATTTATGTACACATTTACGTATATCCATTTTCCATAAAAAGTCTCTTTGAGATGCTCAATAATAATTTTTAAGAGTTTTAGGAAACCTGAAACCAAAAAGTTTGAGAATGACTCCTCTAGCCTTCTCTGGTGGAAATACATGAAAAGCCTTGCACACATATGTTGTCTTCTTCATTATAATAATTATGTCTTCTTGAGAGCTGGGATTATCTTACCTATTTGTATCTCTAGCACTTAACACAATGCCTCACACACAGCAAATGCTTAAGAAATGCTTTTTTTAATCCATCATCCATCCATCCATCCACCATTAATTCATTCAATCATTCACATTAAAGACTTTTACTGATTGATTATACACATTTAAAAAGCCCAACTAAGTACCTAAAATAAAGTGAAATTTTACTTGTATAAACTTCTATACATTGAATATACTTCTATAAACTTCTAAAATAAAATGAGGTTTACTTCCACAAGCTACTATGATAATGAATAGGTTATTTCAGCTACACTGAGAATCACCCACCTAAAATCTCCTCATCCTGCAAACAAAACAACTAGCATTTTCCCTCCTTGAATTCTAACTACCTGATCCTGATGGTTTGAAATTGACACCATGCCTTACAACTATGAATATGGCCAAATAAAAGAAGACTTGGCTCTGTTGAATATAATTTACTCACTGGAGAGATGACATAAAGATAGAGCTATTTGCAAATTAAACCTGGATTTGGCATCCAAATATCCTTGGATTTAGAGGTTATGAGATGTGCTTATTAGCTGTACAAAAATGTGTTTTTCTTTCTCAATTTGAATAAAGCTGGTTCATCCTCTGTAATTATTCTCTTACGCTTTGATCAAATAAGGTTTTATTCTCAACTTCTTGTTTCACATGTCACCAAACAAAATAGACCTTCCTCCCCGATTAGATATATTTTGGTTTAGTTCCTTCGGCATAGAGAACATGGGCAATACTGGAAAGAGTGAATTCAAATCTTGGCTCTTGGTATTTCCTAGGTCTTTAAGCAAAGGTAAATCACACAATCTGACTGAACTCAGACAACCCTCTAAGACTAGAAGATGAAGAAAACAAGTATTTACTAAGCCTTTTCTTTTTACTGAGGAAACCCAGACATAATTTCCAAGTCTTAATATTAAGGTTGACAATTGGTTTACAGAATGCTTTCTGTGAGATCTTTGATTTGGATCTAGAAGGGACTGTAGAGGTCATTGAATCTAACTCCCTTATTTTACAGGTGAGGAAACTGAGATACAGAAAAGTTAAGTTGACTTGCTTGCATAGGTTCACAAAGCTATTGTGTTGGAGGAAATCCAACCCTTAATTTAACAACTGAGGAAAACTAAAACCCAGAGAGGTTGTTTGAGGCCATGTAGGCAACAAGTGCTTGACCTAGATTTGAACCAAGGGTTTTCAGCTTTAAATCTAGAATCCTTTTAAACTATACTACAATCTACATTCTTATTAGATTCTAACTCAATCTATGAAGTAAGATATTTTTAGCTTCATTTTACAAACATGGAAAATGACACAGAGAAGGCAGGTGACTTGTTGCTTCTCACATGGCTGGTTATTTTCTGGGGGCAGGATCTGAACACAGATGTTTGTGACTTCAAGTCTGGTGCTCTATCCACTTTTCTATACAGACTCTGTAAAAGGAGCTCACATCTTAGTAGAAGTTATAAACCGTTTGCAGTATCTCCATCAATGGAAAGAGATTAAAAGGTGTGGTGAGAAAGTATTTCTTAGACCTTGCTTATATCTTTAATGAATATTATGGAAGTTGAACCACAGCTTTACTTGTTAAATATAAATGTAGTGGTGTGACAGAGCTGTAGTTTGTTCTCAATTATTTAATTACCAATATCTGTAGAAGAGTTGGCATTGGAATCATTGCTTAATGTTATGCCAATGTTCCATTTTCCATTCAAATTACTTATGGCCTTAGTCCAGAAAGATGTTTATAGAACCCGATTGTATTAGTAATGAGTCCAGAGATGCAGCATCAGCGCTGACTTCCTCAGTCACCTCTTATTTACTTGGAGAATCCCAATGAGAATTGAATGGAATCACTCTTTGGCTTTACTATCTCTGCTCAATTGATTGTGCATGGCTGTTGGAGGCATTTCCTAAACAGATAACTATTTCAATATAATTCAGGTGGATTCAACACATATTTCTGAAGCACCTGTACCTAGGTACTAGGTATGCAAAGATAAAACAAGACACAAGAAAAACAAATATAAGATAAGAGATACTGCTTCTCAGACTGCTGGTAATTTGGTCAGGATTTGAAAACAGATCTTTCTGACTTTCAAATTTGGTGCCCTATTCATTACTATTTCTTAAAAACTTTTTTCTTTTGCTTTTTTTTTTTGGAGGGGGGAAGGCAGGGGTTTAATTTGGGGTTAAGTGACTTGCCCAGGGTCACATGGCTAGTAAGCATCTGAGGTCAGATTTGAACTCAGGTCCTCCTGAATCCAGGGCTAGTGCTCTATTCATTGAGCCACCTAGCCACTTCCCTCATCCACATTTCTACACAGTTTCTGAAGACGGAGCTTACATAGCAGAAATTGTAAACTGTTTTCAGCCTCCCCTTAAAAAAAAGAGATTAAAAGGTGTGGCAAGAAAACATTTCTTTATCCCTGAAGGAATTTGTGATAGAATGGTGGACATAAGACAACACAAATGGACCTTTCCCCTGGTGTCCAGATGGAACAGTGGATTAAGCAGTGGTTGATGCTGCAGAGAGATCTAGGGGAATGGACAAGCACTGGCCCTAGGATGTTCCTGAAAAGAGGGTATTTGCTTTCCTAGTGCAGATCAACATGTTCACTTCAATTTATAGTCTTCAAGAAATTAAGTGACTTAACTAGGGGCACACAGCACACACAGGCATGAGATGTGGGGCTTTAACCAACATCTTCCTGGCTTGAAAAATCAGTTCTCTCTCCACTACTGCACACTGCATCTCAGGGAAGAATGAGGATAGAAAAAGTTCCTGGGTTTGGATAACATCACCAGTTCCATTACCATTGTGGGGATAGAAGCCAGACAGTAATGTCATGGAGAGAGAAGATGGTGAGGAAGTGCAGAGGGAAGGGCACATGTCTAATTCTGTAAAGTTGGTAGTGAGTAAAGAAGAGAGAGATGGGACAATGGCTGGACTGAGTGGCACATTGAGAGAAAAATGGTTTGTTTTGTTTTTGGCTTTCTTTTATTTTTCTTCTGGAGGGGGGGAAGACAGGGCAATTGGGGGTAAATGACTTGCCCAAGGTCACATGACTAGTACGGGTTAAGTGTCTGAGGCTGGATTTGAACTCAGGTCCTTCTGAATTCAGGGTCAGTGCTCTATTCATTGAGCCACCTAGACATCCCTTTCATTTTTGGTTTTCACAGGCTAGATGAGACCTGAGGATATAGGCAAAAGGGAAGGACCCAGTAGAGAACAGGAATAATTATTGGAGCAAAATAATGGAGGAGTTAGAAGAAGGTGGGATCAAGAGTCCAGAAAGAGGGATTCCTTTTGATCATCCTTTGTCATAAGGAAGATAGAAGAGCAGATAGATAAGGACATAGAGTGTTTGTGAGGAGAGCATGATAAGACAGAGCCTTGACCTTGAACCTGGAGTCAGCAGACTTAGCTTTGAATCAATCCTTCTTCAGATGTTTAAGGGTCTTCCTCCTGTTGATCATCTCAAATGTATTTTGTTTGTACAGAGCTGTTTGCTTGTTGTCTCTCACATTAGACTATGAGCCCCTGAGAGCAGGGACTATTTTTTGGTCTTTTTGTATCCTCAAACACTTAGCACAGTGCCTGGCACATTGCTGAATAATTGGTTATTAAAATGATTATTATTAAAACAGATTTGTCACGTAAAGTGTGGATTCAGTCAAAGGGCTGAACTTGAAAACCTAGCAGACCATATGTGACCTCAAGGTTGAAAGTTCACCAATCCTGTTTTAGTCTTTCTCAGAAAATAGGTCACTTTTGTAACTCACAGTAGATGGTGCCTTAAGTTATATGAATGATCTAGTTTGATTTTCCCAATGCCCCTGTGAGGTAGATAATATTAATAATCTCATTTTACTGATGTAGAAATGGAGAAGTCACTTGCCTAGGATCACATAGTCAGTATCTGAGGTTTTGAATAAATGGGGAAGGGAAGCATGTAAGTATTTGCTAGGTCAAGCCCTATGCTAACTGCTGGGAACACTAATGCAAATTCGGAGATAGCCCCTGTTCTCTATTAGCTTACCTTATAATAACTACGGGGGACATAATGGAAAAGGTCACCAAGAAGAGACATTTATGCTTTGAAAAGTTGTACAGATGGTGAATGGTATGGGACCATACATGGTGCAGCAACAAGGGACCACAGGAGAGTAAATCCACACAGTGACTCCAAATCCAATGCTCTATTCCCTAAGGGAAGCTAGGTGGTGCAGTGGTTAGAGCGATGGGCTTGGAGTCAGGAAGACCTGAGTTCAAATATGGCCTCAGACTCTTCCCAGCCCTGTGACTGTGGGAAAGTAATTTAACCCCATTTGCCTCAGTTTCCTCATCTGCAAAATGAGCCGGAGAAGGAAATGGCAAACTACTCCAGGATCTTTGCCAAGAAAATCCCAAATGGGGTCATGGAGACTCAAACATGACTGAAATGACTGAACAACAGCAAAATTCTCCAAGGCAAACAAAGTGTCACAGAAATGAATTGACTTCCCAAGGTCCCGAAGAAAACCCAGTTTGCTCTCATTCTTCTACCTTGGCCATACCTAGAGGGAATAGAAGATTAAAAGCTGTTTCACCACTTGCATTACTTTGTAATAATGTGGCCTCATCCCCATAGTTTCCAGAACTAAGTTGAGGGGCTGGCTCTTAGAACGGAAGCATATTTATTGGACTTTTTGTGGATTAGTCATTAGGGCATTATAAATGAATATGTGCACCTGATCTCCATAGTTGTATTTTCATGAGTAAGAGAAAAGATTTATTTTCTTAGAAACCACGAAGACAATGGGCCCAAATTATGCAGCTCTGTCATAGAATAACATAAATTTGAGAATTCAATTAATTTAATTCAGTTCAATTTAGCAATTATGTATTAATGCCTCCTATTCATGAAGCACTGGATTAAGGTCTGGGAATAGAAAAAGAGAAGACACCAACAGTGAGAGATAAACCCTATCTTGTATGGGAGAATGGGAGATATACCATGTACACAGATTCATAGTTTGCAGCTGGAAGGCTCTATGGACCATTTGGTTCAATCATTTATAGAGAAGGAAATTGAGGTTCAGAGAAATGAAATTAGCATGTTTATATTGGTAGCAAGAGTCATCAGTGTGATTTGAATGTATCTTACCACAGAGACTGTACTCTGTCCAGCATCCTGTAGAAAAATAGATTAATTTAAAGAGGAGAGAGTACCAACAACTGAGGAATTGAGGGGCTAGGGAGATCAGAGAAGTCTTCTTGGAGTAGACAGCCCATCAATTAAGTTTTGGATTAAGAAAAAGATTCTGAAGCAGCATACATAGGCCTCAAGGTAGCACAGTTGCATACAGCTCTGGCCCTGAAGTGAGAATAAGACCTGAGTTCAAATCCAACTTCAGGCACACTGACTGTGTGACTTACCTTGGGTAAGTTATTTTAACCTTTGATTGACTCAGTTTCCTTAATTATGAAATCAGGATAATAATGGTACCTTTCCCCTAGGGCTTTTGTGAGAATCAAATGAGATGTTTATAAAGCACTTAGCCCAGTTTCTGGCACAGAGTAGGAGCTAAATCCTAGCTATTATTATCCTTAGAGGCATATAGCCCCCATTAGTGTGAATAATGAATCCTCTAAAGTGGTTGTATTATTTGAATTCGCACTGTATATTTCCACTGGGCTGAAACCAATTACCGTATTTCATTCACATAATTATAACTTCAAATAATGTGAATTCGAACACATTCCACTATATGATTATTCATACTAATCAGGACCTAGCTATAGTTGAGTATGGCACTAATTCAAGGTTAATGCAAAACAGTTACTAAACTATATTGGTTGAGGGATTTTTCACACAAGGAGTTCCCTTCACCAGTAAAATATAGACCTGGATTTCTCCACACTCCATACCTACCTCCATAAATATTACAAGAAACCAGATCTCTTCCTTTGTGCTTTTGTTTTTCTCTCGATGATGAAAAGAAAAACCAACTAATTTCTACAAACAGATGCATGATTGTTAAATCTTTATTTCTACTCTTCCTCACCTGATGAAGTTTCCTCCTGACCTTCTGGAACAGTGACTCTCTCTCAGGAGAAATCCTTGTCTACTGGTCAAATTTTTACTTGCTTGATAAAGTTCTTTAGATGATGAAAGGAAAAGTTGGCTTTTTCCTATCTTTCCTTTGTTATATACTAGCTATCACCCTACCATCTTTACCTTTAGCATCTATTTTCTTTAGCTTTGCTGAAATACCTTTAAAGCTGCTATTAAAAGTAGCTGAAAATGGTTGAAATGATTGATGATTGAAGAGTGATGTCTTCATTTACTTTATTCCCATCCTTTTCTTTTTTTTTAAACTAATGGTCTAGTGAACACTGTCTGCAGGTGCATTTTATTGGAGTGTATATTCCCACTAAATGGTGTTCTGAAGTTGAAAGAAATGGTGCATAATCATATAAAAATAAAGTACCTCTATGCAGATTTCACTAGAAACAGAGTGTCCTTAGTCCCAAGGCACAGGATACAACATTAAAAAAATAAAGCCTGCTGTAAACCTCTTCTCACTTTTGATGATAATTATATATGTTGTATCAACAGCTGTCGAAACATCCAGAAAATTGGGGTAGTACTGTTGGAAATCTATTCTGGTTGGATGGAGATAATGTCTTGAAATTTCTGGTTTTTACTTCCCTTTTTTTTCTTCATATCAACTGAGTTTGAGTTGATTCTTGGTGTGGGCTGATTGCTTCCATTGTGACTTCATGAACTGCAGTTAATGATCATGAGTGAAGATCATTTTAGTTGATCTACTACCCCATCGCCATTGAGAGAGAATCATTAAATCTACACTACACTTTTACAACTTAAAGAGACTTTTCACTGATGAATTCATCTGGTCATAGTAGTGAAGCTGATGCGACTTCTAGGCATTCCATTCTGGTGAATTCCTCCTCCTCCTCATTTTTAGTGGACTTAGTTGTTAATAAATTTTGATAGTAATATTTTAGTTAGTTAACATTTATTAAACACTTACTCTGTGCTAGGCATTCTACTAAGTCCTGGGGATCCAAAGAAAAATGAAAAACTCTATGCTCTCAAAGAGTTTGCAGTCTAATGTAGGAGGCAACATTCAAACAAGTTATGCACAAGAAATATGGAGATAGTATAAACTGAGGGAAGACCTAGAGGAAATATACCAAGATTAAGGAAGAATGGGAAAGGCAACATGCAGAATCCTTTAATTTGTAAGTCATGAGATCATCATGGACATATGAGAACATGAAAACACCCAGCTTGTGTGGAACCTTTTAAACTTCTTTGATTAGTTTACCCAAGGATCAAGATGGTTAGTGACCTCTGCATTTTTAGTCCAATTCATTTGAAGAAAATGGTAGCCTTTATGAAAAGATAGCACTTTATTAACAAATACTTGATAGATTCTTAATGTATATGTATATAGGTATATACACACATATACACACGCTATACATGTCTTTGTACATATCTTCCATATATATGTATGGGTATACATCTATCTCTATTGTCTAGTGTGGAAAACATTTATTGTCATATGTTGTTATAAGCCATTGTGATAATCATTATTGTAACATTTGGACCTACTAAAAGCTTATATTTAGACCTTACCCAACTTTACTGAATGTGTAGACTTACCCGCTCATAATCATCCCAAGCCACCCATTTGCATTATCTGGAAACTGCCTACATGCAGCAGTTGTATTCTTGTATATTTTTTGGGAAAATGTTCATATGCAGGCTAATCAGCTGATTCTATCTTCGTGCTCTTATTGAACTCTATATAATGAAAAACTAGGAGACTGGAGGGAGGAAGCACACTCCCCCATTCTTTTTTTTTCAGATTTGCGTTTTATTCTTGACTGACGCTATCTATCTATCCTCCATCCTCAGGAAAAGACTGAATATCAAGATGAAATTATTTGTTCTATTTTATATAATTGATAAATATTAATATAACTATGAGAGAATGCCTTGTTTCCCTTTTTACCTGATGCCCTACTATATTTTATACCTAAAAAATATCTGAACCATGAATAAATAGTTATAACCTTCATAATCATACCCTGAAAGTTATTTTATGGGTACTATCATTCCCCACTGAGAAGCAGCCTTGTATATTGGATAGAGAGGTGCCTTTGAAGTCAGGAACGTCTGGGTTCAGATTTTATTTCTGATACATACTAGATGTATCACCCTGAGCAAGTCACTTAATCTCAAGGTATCAAAGGAGAGGCCTTCACATCAATGACAAAGACAATGAATGAGACCCCAATCAGACTAAAATGTTATTTCTTAAAATTATATATTTATCATAATTTATTTATTATTATCTATTCACTAAAGTTGTTAATATGTTCTTTATTTACAAAATAAATAAAAGTACAATAAAACATACATAACATCATATTTTAAAACTAGCTGGCACTACTGCTTTAAGTTAATCTCTAAGACTATGAGTTCCAAGGAAGGTGCTGACTGATGATGGTAGAAGTTTTCTCACTTGGAAATTACCTATACCAATGAAAGCACCAGTTTTGTCCTTATACCTATTATTTCTTATAATAGAAGTAGTCTAGTATGGTGAAAAGAGAATGGCCACAGAGCTGGGAAGGTCAGGGTTTGTATCTCATCTATGACAACTACTGGTTGGGGAGTTCTGGGCAACCAACTAACTTCTATGTATTTCAGGCAACACCTTAGGACTTAGCTCCCAAGTCTCAGATAAGAGTCTGAGATATTGGAAAAGGGAGTCAGTTCCCTTCACTAATGAAATATCAGGTCTTTCTCCAAGTTAAAACAGAGTTTTAGGTCCACCAAAGGTGTTTGCCAATGTCATGGAAGATGTCTTCTTCAGAACCCTAAATAGAAATATTCCCTATAGATGGTGATGTTCTCTAGGAGCTCCTGCTTGTGAGTTACTTAATGATGATTCATTAAGTCCTAGAGTGCTATGGGGTCTCATAATAAAAATGATACCTAGCATTTATATAGGGCTTTTAAGATTTACAAAGTACTTTACATATTGTATCATATTTGATCCTCCAAAAACCTAATGAGGTAGGTGCTATTATTATCCTCATTTTACATAGGAGGAAACTGAGGCACAGAAAAGTTACATGATTTGTCTAGTGTCACACATCTAGTAAGTATGTGAGGTAAGATTAGAAGTCAAGTCTTTCTGACTTCAGGTACACTATTCTATCCACTAAGTCACCTAACTACCTCCCATGACAATTCACACACACACGAAAAAGATAAATAATGCCTATTGAGACTAAGGTCTGCAACTTTTATTCCACTCCTGGCTGGCTGAACTTCACTGGAGAGAGTCAGACAGAAGTGATTTATCTATTGTAAATGTGTAGCACACTCTTTGCTGGATCTTCACTAAAGCTCAGAAATTTTTCCATTATATTATCTTTCCCATCTTGGGTTGATCCCTATAGGAACTCATCCAGAACTTTTTCTACCTCCTTCAGCCACCAGCTATCCAATAAAGTGGGCCCCGTGGCCTGCTATGACAGTGGAGGTCTTCATAAAGAAGACTGAGATCATTCAACAAGGTTCAGCTAACCTTCTATGGTCCTCAAAACTTCTTAGCATCTTGGGGGTTTCTTTTGTCCTTTGCTCCATTCTCAGAGGAAGAGATATCCTAGACATACTCCATAGTTAGGTCAACCCCCTGCCTCTTTCCTGATCCCATTTGCTCTTACCTCTTTCAGGACCTTGTTTTCTTAAAATTATTCCTATTCATTCTTGTATCATTACTCTTTCCTCATCTGCCTTCTTCCCAATTGCCCCAAAATATGCAGACCTCACTAATACCAACATTTTTTTAATGAAAAGATTATCCTTTGACCCTTCTATCTAATCTAGTTGCTATCTCATCTCTTTCCTTCCTTTCAAGATCAGGTGTCTTGAAAACGTAGTCTTCATTTAGTATCCTTTTCCTTACCACCTCTGCTCTCATCATCCCTTTGAGTTATAATTCCATTGTCATTTTGAAACTTTCATCTTCAAAGATGGCCTCCCAATGGCCAAATACAATGATCCTGTTTGGCAGTTTTCATTTCCTTCACTTTTCTCTAGTATTTGATGCTTTTGAACATTTCCTCCTTTCTCCTTGGACTTCTGAGTTGCCATACTCTTCCTTCTCTAATAGGCATTTTTCTATCTCCATTATTTTCTTCCTCTTTCCAGTCCCAAGGTTCTCATCCTTCTCTTCCCTCTTAATAAATAATCTCTTTCTTTGCAATTTCATTCAATCTCATGATTTTGAGTATTGTCTTCAAATGTCTCCTAAATCATAAGTCTGGTACATGACCTTTCCATTCAAGCTATAGACTTCTATCTCCACTTGCATATATGTCATCTTCATGTAACCTTTCTGGGTCTTGCTGATAAAATGAAGTGATTAGATTAAATGATCTCTATAGATAGGTTCATTTAGATCTAAAGTTTTAATTTTGCTTTGCTTGCCTATTCTCCCAGCAGTCCCTTGTACCTTCTCTGTGTTCTAGCCAAACTCATTATCTGTTTAATCCAGAATATATGCTGTTTTCATCAAATGAGATACTATTGTAAAAAAAATACATTTACCACAGTGTCTGGTACATAGTACCAGTACATAGGCATCATATAAATGTTTATCCCCTTCTTTTCTCTCCTTCCCCCATTCTCTATGTGTAAGATATCCTTCCTTACCACCCTTTCTTAATTAAAGCCTGTCCTTTTAAATTGTCCTTTAAAGCCAAACAGCTGACATCTTCCCTAGGAAGTTTCCCTGATCTCCCTTAGTTCTTAATGATTCCCTGCCTCATACTGTACAAACCAAAGCTCACCAGCTCTAAGATGTACTTATAATGTATTTTTTGGCATACAAGTTATCTGTTTTTATGTCATATCCCTATATTAATTGGTAAGCTCCATGAGGGCAGAAATCATGGTTATCTAAACTTTTATGTGTGTGGCATGCATCACAGTATAGGTATTTAATAAATGTTTCTTGAAACAAATTGGTTAAAATGTGAACAATATTTCAAAGCTAATAAGGGATTTGGCATTTTTACCTTCTCTTTGCTTCAGGCAACTAGTTTATGACCCTACAGATAAAGAAAAGAATTGGGAAAGACATCTGTCACTTCTAATATTCCCTCTAGGTCATGCTAAAAAAATGCCAAACCATTCCTTAACCTCAGATTGATTGCTGTATCTCTAGTTTTTATGAGTTAATCCAGGAGCAGCCAAGTTTTTCAGTACTGGGCCACATGATCAGAAATCCATATGCATGTGGACCTCACCAATTTAATTATATAATTAATGACATTCAGCTCCAATTACAATTACTAATTGATCCAAGCCTCCTGGCATGACACCTGGCAGTAGTCAGTTATACAAAAGTAGCAGCCGGCAGGTGGCTGGGCCCTATTGACCTGCTAGATCATGTGACCTTGCTAATTAGACAGGAAAAAAATGATAAAAATCTCAGGCTGGATAAATTTGTTAAGAGAACATGTGGAAAGAAAAGACTTGGTGTTTATAGTTCTTGTGTAATAATAGAAATCTTAGAGTCTGCTGTCAAAGCCACTTATTGAAAAGAGCAAGAAATCGGAATTATTGGGACTGTTTTGTTACCAAATAATTTAATCTTAAAAAAACACACCAGGGAAAACTGAGGAATATTTGAGGGCTCAGATGGGCTGAGGATTTACTCATTCAAAGAAAGCACCCAACTCTGCTGCTTTAAATGGCTACCTCCCCATTTTAGGATGATCAAGTTTAATGTCAGAAGCCTCCAAATTTCCTACATAAAATCACTGCAGGATTCTTCATCAAATTCAAGGGAATTCCAGTGTATGCAAAAGCTTTATTCTTTAAAGTCTGACTTCTCCAGGAATACCAAGACTTAGAGATAGAAGTGGCCTTAGCACTCCTTCATCTGACATATGAGGAAACTGAGGTCTAGATTCATGAAGTTTCTGCCATATCTAGTTCAACATCCTGTGCAGACTCGCCCAAATGATCTGTTTTACTATAAACATCTTGAGATCAGCAACTGATTTTTTTTTTTATACCTAGCACTTAGGGCCTGACACACCTGATCACTCCCCAGCTCCCCTGTTCAAGCCATCTTCAATGGCTCTCCTTTACCTATGAGGCACAGAATTTAGTAAAATTGCTTCCCCTCTTCCTCTGTGCCCCCATAACTAGAATGTGCTTCCTCTCTATTTTGGTCTCTCAGAATCCTTATTATGCTTCAAGGATCCTGTAAGGAAAAGCAACAGATATTATTAAGCACCTGCTGTGTTCCAGGCACTGAGCTGAGAGCTGTGCATACAAATACAAACAAAAACACAGACAGTCCCTCCCTTCAAGGAGCTTACTTCCTAATGGGAATCCAGCTTACAAAAAAGGAAGCTGACAAGGAGGGGGGAGTGGAGATTTTTACCTACTTTTAAAGGGAATCTGCATTGTTGACGCTTTCTTCAGTCTAGACAATCAATGACACAATAAAGCAAACCCGGATTTGTAGTGATGCCCATTTCAGAGAGGTAAAGGCTGCCAGTGAAAATTCAAAGGATCCTGAAAGCCCACTAGGACTGGCTCCTCCTTCATTTTCCAAGAGGACCAGTAACATCTCGGGTGATATCTTGACTTGGGTTTGAATTGGATTTATGTGAGGCAGAGCTGTGCAAATTCATCAGCCTTACTCTCTCTTCCAGAGTTATAGAAGTCCAGTGGCAAGACAAAAATTAGGGGATTCGGTGGATGTCCTTGATGTCTCCAATGCCTGACCAAGTTCTAAGCACTCCACAGCACCTGCTTCAGCCAGCGTCATGGCTGTTGGAATAAATTGTTGTATTAGCCTATTCCTCCTGGGAAAGTCTTCACATGCTTGGGGTAGACACCCCGACCTGTACTCTGAGCATTTTTACTAGTTCTCCCTGGTGCCTGGAATCCTCTTGCTCCTTATTTCTGCCTCCTGGGCTCCGGTATAGTGCCTCTGGGAGGAGAGCTTGCCAAGCCCTTTTCAGGGTTTCTCATCTACCTTTCGTGTCCACCTTCACTGAACTCATGTGCAGCTCCAGCACATAGCTGATTCTATGGCCCCTTATTTTTCCAGAACTTTTTTTGGTACGTATATTGTATTCTACACCTTCCCCATCCCCACCCGCAGCAGAAGATACACTTGAGTGCAGTGCCAATTTTAATTTTATTTTTGACAGTATATCATATTGACCCAAATCTCCTCATCCATAAAATTGTGGTGGTGGTGGGGTAAAGGAGATGACCTCAGGCATCCCTTTCAGCCACAAATCTTGATTTTATGAGTTGGAGAAGTTTTGTCTTAGTCCACAGATCCATGCACTGAACTCTAGTAATGTTCATTGAATCAAATTAATTGCTTTGACTCAACTTAATGAGGGAAGTAGCATGGCCAAGATTGCACCAAGAGTTAACAGAAGTTTTTGTTTTTGTCTTTTTGGAGGGGGTAAGGCAGGGAAATCGGGGTTAAATGACTTGCCCAAGGTCACACGGCTAGTAAGGGTTAAATGTCTGAGGCTGGATTTGAACTCAGGTCTTCCTGACTCCAGGGCTGGTGCTCTATTCACTGGGCCACCTAGCTGCCCCTAACAGAAGCTTTCTATCTCTGTCCCTTGCAAGCCAACACAGCTCTGGTGAATATTGTCATACAGTGGATTTGAAAAGGGTTCAGTACATGGGAAGTACTCTTTGAGTTATGGCTAGAGGACATCCATGTTCTCTTATTTGTAATAACAAGTCCCAATTACAGTCTGATGCCTATCTCTCCTCCTATCTGAATTTATCATCCAGTACAGATCTTGGTGGTCATTATCTACTGACCCTCCCTCCCCAAACATTCTCTTTTCTTCCTCAATGAGTAAAGTGCCTGATTTATAGACTTGCCTTCTCCTCCCATCATACCAGTACTGAATTCACCATAGACACCATTGATAACAACTACTTTATCTTTCAAGTCCTTCAATTTCTTCAATTCTTGTGAATCTAGTCCTCCACTATTCCTGGGTTATAGGCAAAGATGGTTACACTCTTAATTGAGCCTTCATTCACAGGTGTTCCACTTCCATGCTTACAAATTTAAATTATTTTCTCATAATATTTTATCCTTTCATCTCTCTCTATTCTTATGATCACAGTCCCTGTTCTTTCACCTCATTGTGATCTCCAATCCTTCCACCTCTTAGTTCTTTTTCAAGTCATCAACCATGTACTCTAATCACTTTGATGAACCAATTTAACCCTAACAACACTATTCTTTATCCTTAAATCCCTGTTCCTGTACTATCACTGATCATCCCTTCTCATGTCCCAACCACTCACCTCCCCTGTTGATATTCATATTTTATTATAAAAATCTGTAGAGAATCATAAAACCATGCTGAACCTGCTACAGAAATTGATGATGCATAAACTCAATTGTACCCTCAGTACAGAAAGTCAACTATTCTATCCCTCCCTAATTGTTTCATTCTCCTATATGTCTCCAAAGCATCTATTCCACCAATCCTCTCAACTGAGGGCCTTGGCTCAAACTTTAGGGAAACAATGAGGTATTTCATTGAAAACTCTATCTTTTGCCGTACCCCATTGTTTTCTCCTTTACCTCTGTCTCACATGAAAGTGTGACCCTTCTTGTTATGCAATGCCCTTTACATTCACCCTTGATCTCATCCTTGATTCTCTTCTCCAGTGGAATCCCACCCCCTTCATCCACACTCTCTTATCCCTCAGAATTTCCCAAACTACTGCCTACAAACACACTCATGTCTCCTTCATCATTAATAGACTACACTTGATTTAATCATCTCCACTAGATATCCTTGTTATTTTTTACGCTTCTCAGCCAAACTCCTTGAGTAAGCCATTTACACTTGATGCATCTACTTCCTTTCTTCTCACTTCCTTTTACCTCAAGGTACCCTAAGGACTTTTGGACTTTGCTATTTGCCCTGAAATAAAAGATGTCATGTCTGTTGTTTTCTACAATTAGAGTATAAACTCTTGAGAGCAGGGATTTTCTCACTATTTAAAAAATTTCTTTCTGTAAAAACTCCACCCCAGGGCCCTCCTCTCCTAAATGGTGATTTCTTCCCAGGGACCACCATTTTAGATAGAACCCAATCATCATACACACCTCAATCACACCTATTCTCTTTCTGAAATCTTCCTTCTCCCTGACTCTTTGCCCTTCTCTTTCATTAATCCCCCTGCCTTTTCAGCATCCTCAAATACATTGTTTTCCTCTATTAGAATATGAGATATTTGAGAGTAGGCACTATTTTATTTGCTTGTATTTCTGTCCCTAGAGTTCGGCACAATGGCTGGCACATTGTAAATGCTTAATAAACACTTTATATAATTGTCTTTTGTCAGCTAAGTGGCACAATAGGCTCATTAAGAAGTCAGGAAGACTCGAGTTCAAATATTACTTCAGCCACTTAATAGCTGTGAGTTTTGGGGTTAATAAATTAACCTCTCATCTCATCCATAAAATAATAATAATAGTTGCTACCTCCCAAAGTTGTGGAGAGGCTCAAATTAAATACTGAGTGTAAAGTCTTCTGCAAACTTCAAATCTCTGTGTAAATGCTGTAATTATTGAAAAATATTATCTATCTGTATTCCCAGCTTTGCGCATTGCAAGCAAATAATAAATGCTTTTTTCATTCATTTATGATTATAAAATTTGAACAGCATTTATTTTGCTTCTTAATAGTTAGCATTTCTTTATTCACAAATTATTCATGTGCTTTGAATTTTTCTCCACGAGGAGTATATCAATGTTCTCATGGATGTGCGTCACTTCCTTTTAAATTCATGACATCACAAGTTAGTATATTTAGTACCAAAACAATCTTTTTAAAATGTTTTTATAAAGGTATTGCTTTTTTGTCTTTAAAAAATCATGTTGCATTTCTATGGGCAAATCTATTCATTTTTGCCTCCAAAATTTTCTTCTATTTATCTGAACAATGGAACCATTTCTATTCTCTGCAACCAACACCTATGTCATTCATTTTTCTTTCAGTTTTGTTTCATAATTAAAACAAAATTTAGATCACTATCTTGGTATATGTTGTAAGTGCTAAACCAAAACCTCATTTTTTGTCAAATAAGAAAAAACTTGTCCAATATCTCTTATTGACTAATGATTCCATGTGTTATAGAGAATTGGCTTCAGAGACAGTAAGTCCTAAATTCCCATTCTTTCTTTATCACGTGAGTTGAAATCCAGCCTCAGGCACTTACTAGTGTGACCTTGGGCAAGTTATGTAATCTCTGTCTGCCTCAGTTTCCTCTTGTAAAATAGGAATAATAATGACATTTACCTCATAGGGTTGTGGGGAGGATCAAATGAGATAATATTTGTAAGATGCTTTTCGAATCTTTTAATGCTATATAAAAGCTAGCTTTTATCCTTATTATAAATAGCTTTCCTTCCTCTTGATTTTACTCCAGAAATATGACTTCTTTTTTTGTTGTTGTTGTGTGAAGTTCTTAACTTCAGTCAAAATTATATAAATTACTTTTTGTGCCTAGTCTTATGTACTGCATACAAGAAATTACACAGGACTCAGCAGAGATCGAAGTTGCAGCAAGAGGGAATTAAGCCTGGGGGAGTGTCTGACAGTGCTTCTCTGGCAACTTCTGGTGACCCCAGATATTTATTGACTCAACTCTAAAGTGCTTTCACTTTGAAATGAGTGATCCCAGCAGGCCCTTAAGCAAGAAAAGTTGAAGAGTCAGTTGAGAGAGTGATCAATCTGCCCTTTGTCAAGTTTTTCTTTTTCAACTGCCATCATTTTAGGACTAACCTAGTCTGAAGAGTCTGGAAAGGAGTGTCACCACTTTTCCTCACCTGGAAGCTTAAGGGGTTGCAAACCTTATAGCAACTATAACTGAAGGCATTTGACTCTGGATCTCTGGCTGATTCTTTGCTTCATCTTCCTTTGATTGATCATAAGGGACCAGGAAGCCATTCTGAGATGAGTGGGTAGAGCTTTCCAGTCAACACTGGCTCTGAGAGACTGGTAGGCCCTAGGTCCCTTGGTTAGGACTAACTGGCAGCAGGAGGAGTTTCTGTGTCAGAAAAGACAACCACTGACAAAAAGCTCAGCCTAAATGGCAGTCTGGCTTGCCAAAACACACAGATCTGGAGTTGTTTGGACAGTGCAAAGCCAAGGTAAAATATGAAATGCCCTACTCTGCTGTCCTGGCAAATGTTTTATGGTTTTATGTCTCAGTTTCTTGGCAGAACATAACAATAGTCATTACTTCCATTTCTTTAGTTTGTTTAAGTTTTCATCCATGCACACTGAGCATAATAGTATTTATAAGTTACTGAAACCCGTGTTCCATCTATCTGTCAATTTGAGCTGGTGAGAGCCTGTTGTGTTCAACACTTCTTTTGGTTATAGGAAATAAATGCCCATCTCACACCTGATTTATATTATACATTGTGTACCTTTCTACTCTCCTCTCTGGGGAGAAAATAAACATGAACCAAAATCTAGGATTTAAGAAATAGTTTTCCCAGAGCACTGGGATAGAGGGATATAATGAGCTAAAGCCTTTAAGAAAAGGAATCTAATTCCTCTCAGTCTCTAGTTCAGTCTTCTTTTCTAGCTTGCTGAAACTTTCCAATTTTGCAATCTTCTCACCTCCAATAACTTGTACCTTCAATATACCTCAACCATTGTGCATCACAGCTATCATAGTGTAGACTACCCCCAACAGTAACAAATTTCATTCCAAATGCTGACATTCTTAATGATAACTCTTTTAAGATCTCAAGTCATTATTAGCAAAGAGAAATTAAACAGAATCAATACCCCATATTGTTTCATAAGTATAACGGCAATCCAATAAATTAAGAGGTCCAGATATCTGCCTTTCCATTCATATTGTTGTTCAGTTATTGTGTCTGACTCTTTGTGACCCTATTTGGGGCTCTAGGCAATGATACTAGAGTGGTTTGCCATTTCCTTCTCTAGTTCATTTTTCAGATGAGGAAACAGAGGCAAGTGGTGAAGTGAATTGCCCAGGGTCACACATTTAGTAAGTGTCTGAGGCCAGATCTGAAGTTAGGAAGATTAGTCTTCTCTGTTGACTGAACTACCTAGCTGGTCATCCATTAATATTAGTAAACATTATTTATACACATTGTATAAGGTACTGTTACTAGGCTGATCAAAGGAGAGGTTTTTGAGGGTGGAGGAGGCATCGGTATGTTTGTAGGAAGTAGGGAAGGGGAGTAGTGGGAGGCTTGAGAAAGAATGAAAAGTACCACCCTCCCCCCTCCTGAAACCTGAGGGAATTACTGTGAGTGTGATGGCAAATTGATTCTGGAGGGATGAGGAGATTGCCTTGCTGCAGTGATGGCTCAGTTGAGATCATACAACATAATCTTGTCATTAAGCAAGTCAGCAAAGCTGACTTGATTTTCTTCAGCTTTCTTAGGTATCATGGGGGGTAAGAGCAAAGGCAGCAAATGTTGGGAATAATTCAAGGGATTTGGAAGGCAAGATCTTTACTAGGATAAAGAGGCAAGAATGGGGTATTGAGTTGAATTTTTTCACTAAGAAGCATGGAGGTGGGGGATAAACTGTCTCATATCAGTAGCATCAAGCAAGCCAATGTAGTGGGATCACGGAGAATGTGGAGGGCTCTAAAATGGTGGGCTGGCTTTATCAGCTGGGCTCAAACCATTGCAATACAGAACTTCGTCAGATTTGAAATTCTATCACCTCTCACTGTCTTGCCCCATCTAGCCTCCACACCTGAATTGCCCTTTCCTCTTGCCTCTGTCTCTAGTTTCACTGGCTTCTTTCAAACCTGAATACAAATTTTACCTTTAATAAGAGACCTTTTCCTGTTTCCTAACCACTAATATCTTCCTCCTCAGGTTGTCTTCGATCTATCCTATGTCTTGTACGTACCTAGTTATTCACATATTGTCTCCAATACTAGAGCTAGTAATATCCTCGAGGGCAGGGATTATTTTTGTCTTTATGTTGGGAGCTCTTAGTACAGCAACTGGTACATAGTAAGTACTAAAATGACTGTTGACTGACTGCCTATGCCAGAGGCTCCTACGTTATCATGAAGCAATAATTCTGTACAAAGTGATTTGAGGACTTCAAACCCAATTTCATAAAGTGCAAGATATGCCTCCCATGGACTCCAAACATGTTAGCCATGTTACTTTGGATCAAGCCTTAAGGCAGAGCCCATTATTTATAAAAGCACAGATTCATGCTACCATTTTCCCTCTTGAAAGGGAAAAAAAGGCATTTTTGTTCTAAAACAAACTCATCCTGCTAATTCCCAATTAAGATGTTGTCATTGAGCATCTGGCTCAATTCCCTTTTATGAAATACAGTAAACATAATTTGAGCGTAGCTTAAATGAAGTGTCCAAATGGGATATCACAGGTCACCTGGGAAATTAGATTTTGGAGATTATGAGTATAAAATGCCCACATTGTACTTCACTGACAAGTCTTTTTAAAACAATTCTTTTTCAAAGAGAATCTTTGACTGATTGATCAGTTTCAGCATGACACAAGCATGAGATTTTGAAGGGGTCAATCTAGTATAGAAAATTTCTGGACCTGGAGTTAGAAGGATATCTTTTGTTGTTGGTATTAAGTTGTGTCCAACTCTCCCTGACCCCATTTGGGATTTTCTTGGCAAAGATATTGGAGTAGTTTGCCATTTCCTTCTCCAGTTCATTTTACAGATGAGGAAAGTGAGGTAAACAGAGTTAAATGACTTGCCCAGAGTCCCACAGCTAGGAAGTATTTGAGACCAGAGTGAACTCAGGTTTTCCTGACCCTGGGCCCAGTGCTCTAGCCACCATGCCACCCAGCTACCCAGAATGGTGTCTAGGTCTGCCTTAAAGTTGGTGCCTCCTTTCTGCGATTAATTCCAATTTATTCTGTATATATCTTGTATAAAGATAAGTGTTTGTGATTAGAGTGTGAGCTCCTCAAGAGCAAGGAATATTTTGCTTTTCTTTGTACCCCAATGCTTACCATAATCCCTGACACACAGTAGGCACTTAATAAACACTTGTTTACTTGACCCCATGTGGGTTCAAATTTTTCATCTGACACTAGGAGTGTGCCCATCAGGAGGCAGTTTAATCTTTCTGAGTCTAGTATCCTTATCCAGAGATGGAGGTTCATCATTTCTGTAGTTCTTTTATTAGGTTAAAATGTGATAATGAGTATAATATACTCAGTAAATATCTATTTAGTGCCTTTATTAAAACCTAGAGGAAAAAAATAAGACTTTAAAAATGAGTATTTCTATAGAATTTAAAGATAAAGAAACCCTAACCCACTAAGAATGCATCTATTCGTGTATTCTTATATTTGGGCTTTACTAAAATAGCCAAGTTACACCAAATAGTTCAAAGGAGATTTTGGTCCCACCTTAAGAAAAAATGTTCTACTCCCACATTAACTTTGAAAATATTCAAAATAGGCAGGGTCATCTCTAGTTGTATTGATCTTTGTTTTGCCACTGGACCCAGATGACTCTGAATGAGAAAGTGAAGCTGGTGACGTTGCATAGCCTTGCCCGACTTACATCCAATTCACTTGTGATCATGGCATCTTCCTGATGTCATGGTCCACTTCAAGAATGAAGGACAAACAATAACATCAATTCAAAATAGAAGCCATAAAGATCATACTAAATGAAAATGTTGTTACATGAAAGTACCTTTGTCTATTAAAAGTTTTAGAAAATTTCCAACTATACTGTTTCAATAGTTTCATTCAGAGAGAAACACATGGACATCCAGCACAGGTCAATGACTGAACTTGTAGTCTAAGGACCTATATTTGGATCTTGTCTCTGTTGCTACTTGGAGGGCCTTGAACAAGACATTTAACCAATTTGAATCTTTTTTGCTTCATTTATGAAGTTAAGAAATTGAACTAGATAACATCTGTTCTAAATCTAAATTTAAATCTTCTAGTTCTAGATCCCATGATCCTACAATCTTTATACCAGTGCTGGCTTCAGGAATTATAGCCATCCCTGAAAGATGTATTCCCCAGGACAAAGACACTAACACAAGCCAAGGAGATTTAGTGTCACCATGTAGAGAATTCTGAAACTATTGAAAAAAACTAAAGTTTTCAGTGGGTTGTAGTACAGGAAATGTGAATAAGAAAGACATGGGGGAGATGATGAAAGAATATAGAGAAAGGATAGGTTCAATGGAAGCCATCATGGAGACACAACATTTTTTCTAAGCAGCGAATGTTCCAAAGTTTAATTTCACAGGGGTCTCTCCTAAGCTGTAACTTCCTTGACATGTGGCTTAGTCAATGTTCTTCTGATGTCTTCATTATGAAATATTGTATTCTTTTCCAACAGATAAGATGATCTTTTATGATGGAAACACTTAAGAGCCATTACTAATAGATCTAAGATACATTTAAGATCTTAGTCAAGATATGATATTTGTGTCTAGGTAGTAATGGAGAGTTGATTGTATTTGTTAGTTTTCCTTAAACTACTTTGTAACATTGAAGAGTAATAAAAGAAGTTTTTGGTACTTTTTTGAGACTTGTGGTTTCACTGGTAAAAGGTGGAAATTTTCAGTGGAGATAGGCAACTAACAGATTTACAAAACTGCCAATCAGTAGATAGATAGATGAAAGGTAGGTAGATAGATGGGGGTACCAAGGTGACTCAGTGGATAGAATGCCAGACCTGGAGTTGAGAAATCTTCTCTTTCTGGGTTCACATCTGGCCTCAGATACTTCCTATCTGTGTGATCCTGACTGGGAAAGTCCTGTAACCCAGTTTACCTCAGTTTCCTCATCTGTAAAATGAGCTGGAGAAGGAAATGGCAAAACATTCCAATATCTTTGCCAAGAAAACCCCAAATGGGGTCATGAAGAGTCAGACATGAATGAAATGACTCAGCAACGAGATAGATAGATAGATAGATAGATAGATAGATAGATAGATAGATAGATAGATAGAAGCTAGCGTATTTATATACTGCTCAAGGAATTTACATAAAGACACAAACACATAAAGGAAAGCTAGAGGGAGATATGGTAGAGATTGCTGATGGCAAGGAAGTGGTGAAGATGTCTTGGTCCTGACTAGAAAGGATGAAAGGTCCCCTATCAGAGCCTGGTCACTCAGAGCAGAGTTCAAGTGTGGTGAAGTGGGAGGTTGTGGAGGTGGAGAATGTTAATAAGGACCAAAGTATAAGACAGCCACATAAGGTGTGTAGATGGTATAATGCTAGGAAGACCTGGTTTCTTATAAGATAAGATAAGAACCTATCACAGTTGGGCAACCTAGAAGGTAAGTGACTTGCTCAGGGTCACACAGTTTACATAAGAGATAGTATTTACACACAGAACTGCCTAACTCTGAGATGAGCTCTCTGTATCCACTATTTTATACTGCCTCTCTGTGTTATGCTCTCTGTCTCTGTGTCTCTCTGTCTCTATCTGTCTATCCCTCTCTGTATCTCTCTGTCTCTATTTCTGTCTCTCTCATAGGAATTTTCAAACTGTAATCTGTGGAATTCCAAGTGTGCCATGGATAAATTGCAGGGATACATGTCCTTGGACTGGTGGTGGTGGTGGTGGTGTTGGTGGGGACACATCTTTATTTAAGTACAATTGGTTTCCTTTACGATCATTTTTGAGAAGGGTTCAAGGCCCTTATCAAACTGTACAAGGGGGCCATGACACAAAAATGTTGAGCCCCTGTTCCTGATGTAAGGTAACATGTTATAGTGTAAAGAATGTGGTGCTTAGCAGGAGAAAGGCTAGTGCTCTAATTCTGCCTCTGATACACACACTAACCTAGAGACCTGGGTAAGTCACTAATAATAATAACTAACATTTATATAGTGCTTACTATGTGCCAGGCATTGTGCCAAGTACTTTATAGATATTATCTCATTTGATTGTCCAGACAACCCTGGAGATAGGTGCCATGATTATCCACATTTTACACATGAAGGAAATGAGGGTAAATGACTTGGCCAGGGTTACATAGTCAGCAAGTTTTGAGCTCAGATCTTCCTGACTCCAAGTCAGGAGCTCTATTCATTGTGCCACCTATGTGCCTTAGCCAAATCCCTAAAGAGGTATTTACTGAGAAGTGACTCAAGGAATGAAAAAGCATTTATTAAGCACTTACTGTTTTCTAGGCCTGATACTCAGCATAGATTGTCATCACTAGGTAGTATTGTAAAATGGAGGAAGAAACTCGCAAAGCATTAGTTCCTCATATTGACAAAATCCTTTGCCATTTTTTTTGTGTATATGTGTGCCTATATATGTGTTTTATATATGCATATACATGCATACCTATATATATTCAGCTATTTAATATAGATGAAGATACCTATCTTCACAGGTGTATAAATAGTTATACTATGAGAACATATCGATTTATATGTATATTTCAAGCCATGTCTTACGTACACTTTGGTAGCTACCTCATTCTCCCCCTGGGAAAGAGCTGCTCTAATTGCAGTGAATGGTGATTCTATTTGTAGACTTCAGAGCCTACTGTATATGTGGTTTGTACAGTTAAGAAAAGAAAGTGTCTTTGCTACTCCTTAAGTTATGTAGCTTTCCTGAGAAATACAAAGGAAAGAAAATATGCACAAGGATTTCAATTGCAATTATGCCTTTATATACATCGTGCATAGTGACTGACTGATGATAACAAGGCCACTGTGGGTTTTGTTTTTTTCCAAATAAAGGACAAAAAAATTATCTTTGATTATCCTGGGACACAGAAACTGCAATACTTTATTACCAGGGATGTAGAAAAGCACCAATTTAAGCCGTGCTATTAAAAATAAAACAAAACCAATCAATAAAGCAGTATACACACATACATGCATACACACATATGCATATATGTGCATACATAGGCATATATGTATACAGGAACTTTGGAGCCAAATACATTTTTTTCTCCCTGTTTTCTCTTAAGCCATCTTTGAATAAACAAAAGATAATTTTAAGCTAATGAAAAAACCACCAAAAATGTGAACTTACCTTCATTCAACCAAGAAATATTATTTTTATCATTTTCAAAATTCTCTGCTGCTCTGATTTTTATCTTTCCCAGCTCAGTTTCTGACATCTGAGTGAAAACAGAATTGATGAAATAAAAAGTTTCATTAACAACGAAAATTCACAATATTGAGCTTCTCCTCTACTGTGTCTTGATTCTTAGCTGCATTTTTTTTGTTCATTGCCTAACATTCAAACTCTTATAATGCTATCCATTAGTACCATTCTTAATGCTTTTTAAAATGTTAAATAATTTGTATATCCAGTTACAGTCTTTGGTAACATAAACTGCTATAAATTGTTATAAATGAGCTCAGTAATAAATTCCTAGCCTCGGAGGACAACTCGTATACATCTAGCCACAGGATTGCAAAAATGATGCATGCTCTGGTTTAATGGGATTCTTAGGTCTCTGTAAGGCAAAGCAGGCTGCGGAATGGAATATAATAAGGTAAACAGTGATGAAAATCGCAAAGGAAACTTTAACAGTGCATGATCCTCCCACATATACACCCCAGGATAACCTTTATTTTATCATTTTTAGCATTGTATTTGTCCTCATGACAAAGAAACCTAAAACATGCAAAGTTACTGTAGTTAAGGTTACCGAGAGAGTGAATGCATCCAGTCCCTTGAACTTGACTTTCAATGTTCTTAGTCAGACAGGACTGTTCCCTCTTCATGTCAAGGATGTCCTATACTTCCTAGGAGCCCAAACACCCCAAAGTACCCTCAGCTGTTTACCTGGTTGTTCCAAGATGAGGAGACAGTGGGGAGAAGGAGGAGGAGGAGGAGTTGGGAGCTTTGGAACCGGTTCTTCTTGTAGACTCCCTTGTTTTCTGTGGGTGTCCAGCATTCCCTCACACTGACAGAAGTGAGCAGAAGAGCAAGCACACTCCCTGCCTCCCTCCCTTTGTCCCTCCCTCCCTCCCTGTGTGGTGCTAAGTCTGTAAAGCTGCCAGAGCCATCCCAGTGACTGCTGAGAGCTGGATTTTTTTTTAAAGTTCTTATTAAGCCTTGGCATTCAAGCAGAGTGAAAACCAACTTGACGGTGATGATTTATTGAAATTCCGCACGACCAAGTAGGATATACCAAATAGACCCTTTTGCTACTGGGTTAGAGTTAGGATAACTCAGGGTAAAATATTCAAGGAAATAAGAGAGAAAATATCCATCCCTCCTTCTTTCTAAACAAAAACCAAACAAACACAACTAATTACAGAATATTTGGCCTTAAATAAAGTCAGGGAAAATACCATGAAATGAGACGATCTAGGAGTTTGCCATGCAATTAATTTGTGTTTTGAGCAGCAATTTCTCAAATTCTTCAGGGATTACAATTTGAATAGAAATGTGAAGTTGTTGCTACTTTCTAGGAAATCTCCAAACCTACTTAAATAATTATTGAGCACATCAGGGCCAATTCCAAGACATTTTTTCATTCCAATACTCCATTTTCTCCTTGTGTATTTCGTCAAGTGGCTTAGACTGTTGGTTTAGGTGGAACGTGATTGGTCAAGACAAGGGGAAAAGGATAGGGGAAGTGACTTCAAGAATTTGAAGGGATTCCACATGAAGAATGATTGAGCTTTCTTTTCCTCCAGAGGTCCTAAAGGGTCGTTGTTGTTCATCCTTTATTTTTGAAGAGGACCAATGATATCATGGTGTCAGGGCAAGATAGTGAATGATGGGTCATGTCTTGACATGTACATGAACTGCATTTCAGTGAGGCACAGTTGTGCAAAGTTGTGTCACTCTTTTTTCCAGAGTCTCTCAAGTTCAGTGGTAGGACAAAAGTCAAGATGACTGACAATGGCCAGGATATAGTGGATGACTCCGTATTCTTGGATATCTGACCAAGCTCTAAGAGCTCCACAGCTTCTGTTTCAGTTACTGTTATGGCTATTGGAAGAAATTGTTATCATCTACCCATTCTACCAGGATAAGTCTTCACAAGCTTGAGTTAGACATCCCCCTAACTCATCAATGAGTCTGAAGCCTGTCAGTTACCTTCAACCTGGTTTAGCCCATTTGTTGGGATGTTTTTTTTTTACTAAGTGTAGTTATAGAACATTCTACAGCTTCTTAGAGACATAGCTGAGAGTTAAGTGACAGGTGGCCACCAAAGGTGGAAAGCAGCCCTGAAAAGGGCTTTCCAAGCCCTCGTACCAAAACGTGCTGATGCTCCCTGACCACCATAAAGGGCCAAGAATTGAAAGACTCAAATTTAGCTTTGATGTCAGGAAAAGTTTATTATAATTAGAGTGGTCCCAAAGTGGATCTCAAGATGCAAGGAGTTTCCCCTCCATAGGACTTTTAAAATAAAGGCTTGATGATCACTGGTAGGCAATGTTGAAGAGAAATGAATATCTTCAATGCTTTGCATTGTGATTGGCACAATGTAACCACCTAATAAATATTGATTGGACAAGACAAATAGGGAGAATTACATTAAATTTGGGAAATTATATAGTGTTTTTGCTGATATTAATCTGTTATCTGACGTGAAAAATCTCTTTGTTTTTGTGTAAATGGTTTCTCAGAGAGGCTGTATGGCTACAAACCATAGAACATCACTTAAAGTTTGGTAACTCACAGGACAGTGGAGGAGAAGCATGGTGGGCTACAGAAGTGGGCTGTATCTTGTTTCCAATGATAATTGATACTCAAGAAGTGGAATGATTTATCATGACGAGAAACATCATCGAGGAAAAGTATACTCAGAAAAACAAAGATCTGGCATGCAGTAAAAATGAGAGATAACAAATGAACCAAATGCATGCTTCTCAGTTACCCAATAGAGATAAAGGCATCTTGAGAGATGCCTCTTTTACTGGATAGATCCTCTATTGAGGAGCAATGGGAGAACATAATTAAGAATAATAACACACAATGATAAATTTTGGATATTTTGCTATCTCCACAGAAGGAGGAATATCCACATTGATGAGGTCTTAGATACATTGAAGTAGTGATTTTTTTCCCTTATAATTATCTTTGGGGGCAACTAGGTGGTGCAGTGAATAGAGAACCAGCCCTGGAGTCAGGAGGACCTGAGTTCAAATTCAGCCTCCGACATTTAACATTTACTAGCCGTGTGACCTTGGGAAAGTCACTTAACCCCAATTGCCCTGCTTTCCCCCCTCCAAAAAGCAAAAACAAAACAAAAACAAAAAAATAATTATCTTTGGTCATCTATGGCTCAATTTTTGTTACTATATTAATATTTCTTACTCTTTGTTCATTCTCCAGTATTTATGCTATCAGTGCTTATCTTCTTTAAAATTCACTTTCTTTTTAGGGTACCATTTTTCTAATTTAGCAAGGCCTTTTTGACTCTTTAGAGGATTATAGAAGCATAGTATCATAGATTCCAAGATGGATGGGACCTCAGATAACATCTAGTCTTATCCATTCATTTCAGAGATGAGGAAACTGAGGCCTAGAGAGGTTCAGTAACTTAAGATCACAACAATGGTAAGTGTCAGAGTCTGGATTTGAACCTAGTTTTTTTTCTGAATTAAGCCAGTGTTCTTTCTTTTGCACTGTCTTTTAGAGCACTGAAATCCAACTCAAGTAGAAACAGGAACTACTAAATCATATGTCAGGATCCCTGATAGCTCCATATTATTTAGAAAACCACATATTAACATTGTCTATGTTCTATCTTATTTTTATTTTGCTAAATATTTTCTAAGTACATTTTCATCCAATTCTGCCCCACCTCCCACCAGGAATGTTGCGGCAAGCTGAGTATTTGACCCCTCTTTTCTAGAGTATCAAAAACATGTTTTAGTATAACAAAAATTTAATTTGTCACAAGCCATTCATACCACTCTATTTGTTGTTCGACCAAGAAATTACTGCACAAATCAAGTTTTAATTATCTATATTAATTCTGGGGTCACAAGATACTAAATTGCACCCTCCGCCAATATTAAATTGCAATCTCTTTGAGGTAAAGGACTATTCACTTTAGCCTTGTCTCATGATCTAGGGCAAGGGGTGGGGTTACAAAGCATATAGTTTTGAATTGAATTAATGAGTTCATCAGTAAAGACAACAAATAGATTGAACTCTTAAGACCCTGTCCTTAGTCAGCTATGTTCTACCACTAAGCTAGTGCTCTCCTTATGGACTGCAGCCCTCCATAATGATGTCAGCTTTTGAACCATCTGTTCAGACCCCTATCAATTACAAAACATGGTCAATACCATATTTTCTCATAAATTTTCAAGCACCATTTCAGATGAATAGTCATTCAGACATTTCAAAATGCATACGATTTTAAGATGGGCTAATCATACATATATGATCCTTAATTTTAAGTTAAAAACTCTTTTATTTGAGCAAGAATAAAAAAAAAAGATGCCTATTCTCTTGGTAATGCTAATGGCTAAAGAAATTCCCTTACAAAGTGGTTTCCATGTTTCCTATTTAAATTAATGGGCCAAAGAAGTTCTATTCAGGAATGCGGTCTTAAAGCTTGTGTTATCTTGCTTAAATGTGGTTTTGCTTACATTTGTTACTGCAGACACGATTTTATGTTCTATTCCCTTCATAATTTGATTCCATTTATTTTGGATCATGCATCAATATTTCCAGCCCCTAATCAAAATTTGATCTTAAAATAGAATCCTCGAGGGCAAGCTGCTCAGCATAGCCAAAGATTAGACCAGACAAGAAGGTCATTGTATGTTTGGTATTCTTGTTACTGGTAAATAATAATAAGGGACATAAAGCCAGGCCAGGACGCTTTTTTGAAATAAGTAAATTTTAGTCCATAGGCAAATGTTTAATATTTTACTTAATAATATACTTTTTAAAAAAAATCTCTGGATCATGTTAAACTGTAATCTACAAATTCCTAGAGATATCACCAAATCAGAGAATAGGATATACTAGAACAATGATTCCCCAGGTGTGATCTCTAGGTGGTCCATGAAGCTGGTTATACAGTAAATTGCACAGAAGTTCAATAGTGACCTACCTAATGTAGGAGGCAGGATTTGAACTCATGTCTGTCTATCTCCAAGGCCAGCAATCTGTCCATCTTCTCATAACAATGATTCTCCATGGAGGCAGAAGTTGTAAGGATTGACATTTGGAGTTCTCCATGAAGGCAGAAGTTGCAAGGATTGATATTTGGGGTAGGAGAAGATAGTAATATACATGCAAGTTACAGAATTTTAAGTCTGGAAGGGACATTAGTGACCCCCTTGACCACACCCTTATTTTATAGATGGTGTGAGTCTGGGCCCAAGAAATATCTGTTAAGTTGAATTGAATTGAACAGTTATAACTAAGAAAAATCACAATTTAGATGAAAGTGAACAATTTCTACCATATGCTAGTGTAAGGGAAGAGGATGGAAAGGTCTATTGATTACTGATTGCCTCACACTATTTGCTTTTGTTAGATGGGACTCTTCTTAAATTAATCTATCTATGATTGATTTCTTAAAATTCTAAGTAAAGGTCTCATTTTTCCTCATAGCCCCTTAATTCTAGTTAGTAATTACCTCTAAGGCTTCCCAATATGTTTTGTATGTATCTTGTTCGTACAAAGTGTTTGCATGTTGTCTGTCCCCATTAGACTGTGAGTTCCCTGGCAGTAGGGAATGTATATTGCCAATGTGATACCCACAGTAGCTGCTATGAATATGGAGGCATATCCCCAGGTTTGAATTGCAAAATATAACAGACTCTTTTCCTTGAAGATGAAACCAAGACATTTATTCAAACACAAGAAAGCCAAGTTTATCATGGTAGCAAAGAAGTCTATGCACCTTTCCAATGCAGGGAGCACTGACAACCCAAACATTCTTTTTAAGACAAAGTCCATACACATCACCCTCTGTTTGGCCTCCCCATAAAACAAAATGCCTCCCTCTTTCACTCATGCTAGCTGCTCTGCCTCTCTCTGTGCCTACTCTCTCACCCAGCTCCACCTCAGCTGTCTCTCAGCTCTGCCTCACCCACACTTCCTTCTCCACCCATTCAGCAAGCTCCTCCCACCAAAGCCTCAAGTGACTCAGGCTCAAAGCCGGTCACATAGACCTTGAATGGGAAATGATCTTCCCATTCCTATTAACATCACAAGCTGTTATTTGGCTTTCTTAGTATCTCTGGTACTTGCCACATAGTAGGGACTTTATGAATGTTTGTTGATTTAACTTGACTTGTGCTTTCCCCAATTCCCTCTCCAAGTACCTATCACCAGACACTATAATATATTCATCCCCATCTTTACCCACCAAATTGCAGTAATCTTAATTTTGCCTCAATCATAAAAAAGCTGGGGTTAACTAGAATGGAAAATGGAAATTAACTAAAATGAAAAATAAGCTTGAGAAATTAATCTCTGCCTAAAATGTTAGAAATTTTCCTAAGTGGCAGCTCAGAACAAATAAGTTATTTTGTGTTAATATTTTTAGTAAAAATAAACTTGTTAAAGGAATAGAATAAGGAGACAAATTAGTCAGAGAGGTCATCATATTGCCTTTAGGTTTAAAATAATTATTTAAACTAATTATTGTCACTGGGTAATACATTGAAATGAGAACTATTTTTATATATACTTGTTTCAGTTTTTGTTTGCTTCTATTTCCCTCTGATAGAAAATAAGCTCTTTAAGGGAGGGATAGTTTGGGTTTGTCTTTGTATTCCCAGGGTTCAGTACAGTGCCTGAATCATATAATGGGTCGATTTAAATATTAGCAAGAAAACCAAAACATTTTGTGAATTTCAAGAGAATAGGAAAAGAATTTGCTCTAAGTTTACCAAATGAATATATTACAAAGGCAAAGCTTTGTTCTTCCCCATTAAGTTTGTTATGGTCATTAAAAAAAACAACAACTATGCTCAAAAATTATTTTAGAACCTGTGTTCTCTTCTTGGATGTTCCCATGAATATTTAAAAATCTTATTTTTATTAATATCATTTGTTTTTACTTCAATTCCATTTCTAAATTCTTCAGTGCTCCTAATTTATCAGAATGGGGGTGGGGAACCCAGCAAAACTAAACTTAATGTTCCATCTCTGCAAAAAGTGAGGGAGTTAGAAGGTGTCAGCTATTTTCCAGGGCCATACTTGGCAACTGTAATCACACGACACTCAGATTTTGTTGTTATTCTTTCAGTTTCCATTGTTGCAGTCACCATTTAGGGTAGCTCTGCATCAGGTCATAGAAATCTTCCTCTGCTTCTTTGAATTTTTGATAGACATTGCTATTATATTCCTTAACATTAATTTGGCACAGTTTGTATAGCCGTTCCCCAGTGAATAGATTCTAGTTCTTTGGTACCACAATAAAATGAATTTTATGAGTATTTTGGTGTAATGGGTCATTTTCCTCCTGAATTTAACCCTCTTGGGTTATATGCCTAGTAGCGGAGTCTCCCTGGGCCAAAGGAGAGGAGAGTTTAGTGACTTTTAAAGTCTATTTCTATTTCAGGTTCATATTGTTCTAGAGAAGCATATTCTTTTTTTTTGGTGAGTTCCAGAGACATCAGTATTTCTCAGTCTTACTCTAGACCCTAAGACTTTAAGACATCAAATTAAAGGTGCCTGCAGTATTGAGTAGGCCATTTTATTTTCCTAAGAATCGTGTTATGATTGAATCCACATTCACCACAATTACTTTACAAATTATTATTTATTAATAAGCTCTTATTTTTATTGGATTTTTATAGCACAGCACTATTTGCAAAGTTCTTGATAATCATTTAAATGATTCTGTAAGGCAAGGCACGTACATCTACATTTATTGCTGGAATGGAGGAAGACACTAATTGACACAAAGGGGTGCAGCAGCTTGCCTAGGGTCATGGAAGAATATGGCTACATCATACTGAAAGCCTATCTCCCCAGAATGCTGCAACCACTACAGTGTTTGGCTACAATTTACTCAATGCCTTTGTTGTATAAAGTCCGAGGGAAAAGTACTTGAGAACATATTAAATCTCTCTCTCTCTCTTTTTTAAAATTCTTTTTTTTTGGAGGGGAGAAGACAGGGTTAAGTAACTTGCCCAAGGTCACATGACTAGTAAGTGTTAAGTGTCTGAGGATGGATTTGAACTTAGATCCTCTTGACTCCACCGTGAGTGCTCTATTCACTATGCCACCTAGCCAACCCTAAATATCTCTTTTAAGGTAGAAAAAATACAAAGGGAAAGAAAAATTCAGATTAGCAGAAATTCCCCCCCCCCCATACTTCACCCTCCCTGGGATAGAGCCAAAAATATAGATGCTTAGCACATTAAAAAGAATTCAAATAAACAAATCCTAGCTATATAACTGAGTGGTTAGGGATATAAAGTTTTCTTGTCTTATTCACATAATCACTCATGGGTATCTTTGTGAAGGTGCCCAGGGATTTCAGCTCAGATTTTTTTTAAAGGCCATTATGCAATTCTTTCTTTGTTTTCATTTCAAAAGTGACACCTTCCTGTGTGTATGAATAAAGCTAGGTTGAAGTTTGAGCTTTCCAAAATAGCTTTGAAACTCTCAAAGATTCCTGATGCTGGGTGAATAAGTTTGAAATCTCGCAATATTGTGTTTGCTTTTTTCATGGAAGGATTGCTCGGCATATACACAGGTATCATCAATATTTCAAGCTACTGTGGAGGAAGTGTGATAACCATTGAGGAAGAAAGAAATCTTCCTTCAAGTGCTCAGGGCTGACTAGAAAGTCAAAGATTGTTTCAATCTTTGGCCTTCACTTTCTGTTTTCAGGACCTTCTCTGCCAGCTTTAGCACCTCCTTTTCATTGGAAACTCTGTGTGGAGTTTCTTTCTTCCATTCTCTTTCTTTGTCTCTGGCTTTTGTGTTTCTCATTTTGGGCCTCCTTTTCCATCTCTACGCATGCTGCTTCCTTCTCTTAATTGCCAAGCACTTTCTCATCTGCTTGACTTTCTCTTCACTTTGTTGCCAGACCCTCTCTTTTGCCAAGGAGTGACAAACAGCACTTCTTTGCTGATAGAGCTTTCTGTCTCACACTAACATCAGTGGGAAAAGCTTGGTTTTCTTACCAAAGAGAAAAGGGGGAAAAAATCCATTATCTTCATCTGTCTTTTCTCTAGACTATGACACTGGGTCAACTTTAGAGAAGGACATTTAAATCAAATTGAACTTCAAACAAAATTTTATTTTAACAGGACTTTTGGATCCAAAAAAGAATTTTAACATTTGATCAGCTATTCACAAATGATGTCTTTTGTGTCTTTTAAAGAAGTACAAACCAAATATGAAATTGTAAGCTCTTATATTTGATGTTATCTGAAGATAAGCTAGTACTTTGAATCACAAAAAGAGACTAATTGGAACAGAAAGCCAGAACATCCTCAAATTATAAAATTAATAAAAAATTGCAGGCACTGTACAGGTACTACTATTGGCTTATAGTATAACTCCCTTGAAAATGTTATACCAATCCTTAAGAAAAAATGTCTAATTTAAGGAAGACTAAATTCTCTAAAAAGTCATTAATTTTAAAACACCTAATATAATAAGGGATCAGTATCTTTTTTCAAGAATTCAGTCTCTGAATTCAATTTCCTCGAATTCAGTCTCTAAGGATAATATTAGCTACAAGAGAATTGCAGGGAATTGGAGGAAAGGGAATCAGAGGGAGAAGAGAGTGGACTGACAAATTAAGATGAAAATGTTATTTCCATTGGTACCATGTAGTAAAAATCCTAACATTCTTATTCAAGAATTTTTAATCACTCCAAGATTCTCAAGACACCATTAGAAAATACAAATCTCTCTTTTCCCCTAGAAATACAGTTTTCTGAGTAAACACAAAACAAAAAAAATAATTCCTTCAATTTTGCATTGTTGTTGTAAAAAGAAAACAATGACATGAAAAAAACTTTATGATTAAAGTCATATTAGCCCAGATCTGGGGAATAATAAAAAGTTTGTCTCCGTTCTAGGTAGGTCCAAATTTTAAAGATGACTTTTGGCTTTAGGACTCGGTCCAGTGATCTTATACAGATTAGGAAAACTGGAGATGGCCCAGGATACAGTGGGAGACCCTGGCCTTTTCAGTGATTAGGTCTATTTAGTTAGTAAAGACAATGATAATGTCACATGACTTGGAACTTATAGTAATACCTAACACATAGGGTACTTTAAAGTTTACATTATCTCTTGAAAACCTCACAAAGAATGAAGAACATTGATTATATAGCAAGCACTCTGCTTAGTAGTGAGGATGCAAATACAAAAGATTCAGTCCCTGTCCTCAAGGAATTTATATTTTAATGAAAGAGACAGCATTTGTAGGGAAAAGGTGACCAGGAATGCTCCAGGTCCAGGAATATAATAGTACAGTAGTACAATCAACACATTTTTCCCAAAGGCAAGATAATGTTGATTGTTCTTCTTGAGGAAGAGAATGAGAGGAAGAGAGAGAGAGAGAGAGAGAGAGAGACAGAGAGAAAGAGAGAGAGAGAAAGAAAGAAGATGAAAGAGAAGGAGAAAGAAGGAGAAGAGGGAGAGAGAGAGAGAGAGAGAGAGAGAGAGAGAGAGAGAGAGAGAGAATCACTTTCAGATTTGAGCTAGGCATTATATTTTTCTTTATCCTCTAGAGCACCTACGAGCTAGTTTCTCATTGCCTCTACCATTCCCTTTTTTCTTGATTGTCTGTTAGAAATAGAGTCTTCCAGAAAGAAAGACACAGAGTACTTCAAATCTTCCTGACTTACCCCATCTTTAATGTTGAAATGTCTTCTTCTACCAACAGATGATCTAGACCACCCCTCTTCCAAGTACCTAGGTTCAATTGCTTTATGCTTCTATTTTCACATTCTTTGAATCAGCTGAATAGTAAGCACCTTCTATGATTTTCTTTATAAGTGTGGGGAAATTCTTTCTGATATGTAGAAATTCTCTGCACTGATATAGAGAGGCAGCTCATCTATAACCTAAAGTCTAAAAGATTTCCTTAGAGTGTAAAAAGTTGTGTGATTAGCCTATGGACACACAGCTGTATGGCAGGAGGACCTGAACCTAGGTCTTCCTGACTCAAAGACTGATTCTCTTTCAATACTTTTCCACTTATTCTCATTATGTGCATATTTGCACAAGGGTCTTCTCTAAATGACCTGTCTTCCTCACTCATAGCATCCCATCTGCACCCTGGCTTTGGTCATTCCCCAAGTTGGGAATATTTTCCCTCCTCTCTGCCTCATAGTGTTCCTCTCTTCCATATACTATATTTATGCATGCACATGCATTATAGGAATACAGATTTATATAATATATGTGCACATATACATGCATGTACATTATCATCACTAATACATGTATATACAGCATTATATGTTCCTACATATGTACAATATGTCATAGATATTTAGATATTACATTATATGTATATATCATATATTATATATAATACATATTATATTCATATATAGAAAATTAAAGGAAGAGAGATATATTATAAAGCACACACATTGTGTGTGTCTGTGTGATTATAGATTACTCCCATTTCATGAGAGGCTTATATCAGCAATGCGATACCCACAGTGGCTGCTATCAATCTGCAGGTGTATTTCCAGACTTGAATTGCAAGATATAACAGACTCTGTTCTTCAAAGACAAAACCAAGATATTCATTTATATACCAGAAAGCGAAATCCACCAAGGTAATAAAGAAATTGGTACAAATTACTATTGCAGGTAGCACTGCCATCCCCAAGCCTTTCCCCCATCAGGTCTCCCTACAAACAAGCTCCCTTAGGCAAAATGCCACTCTCTCACCCATGCTAGCTGCTCTGCCTCTCTCTGCCTCCTCTCTCTCTCTCAGCTCCATCTCATTCTCTCCCAGCTCTTTCTGACTCTCTGCTCATGCTCTTTTGGGTAAACTCCTCCTACACACTGGAATCTCCATGTGACTCAGCTGTGGGCTGGGCCCCAGAGCTCAAAGCAGGCCACATGGGCCTATTAAGGGACAAGGAAGATCTTTAAATTCTCTTAACATTACAGGTCTCTTCTAACAGAGTAAAGCAGTTAAGTAAAGCTAATAATACAGTAACCTCACCTGAAAGGGCATGTAAAATTTCATCTCTGTAGCATGTACCTTCCTCACTTCTATATTAAAAAAATACAGAAATCTACTTTCTCTCCTTCCTACCCCTCACCCTGCTTGGAAAAATATAGAAGAGTAAAAGAAATTTCTAATAATAAAAATAGTCAAGCAAAACAAATTCCCTCAATGGCTTTGTACAAAAAATCAACTCTCTTTCTGCCTATTAAATTCAGCATCTCTCTTTCATGGATAGCATGTTTTATCATCTGTCCTCTGGAAGCAAAGGTGATCATTGTATTTCATTAGTTTACAAAGTCTTCAAAATTGTTTGTTTTTATACCATTGATGTAATATATTGTGTTCCTGGTTCTATACACTTCAATCAGTATCAATTTATAGATATGTTTTCATGTTTCTTTGAAATCACCTATTTCTTCATTTCTTATAGTACCATAGAATTCTATCATATTCATAGGCCACAACTTATTTAGCCTTTCATCAATTGATGGATACCTCCTTTTTTTTTTTACTAGTTTTTGCACCATCTTCTGCATAAAACCTTTCCTGATCCCCACAGCTGCTAGTGACTTTCCCCAAACTACCTTGAATTTGATGATTGTGTATGTACACATGTATATTTAATAACTTTGTACATATATATTCTAAATGTTCTATTCTTTGACATTATTCTGCAAGTTCATTGTAAGTAGGGATTGTTTGGACTTTGCACTTATATCCCTAGCATCTAGCAGCACAGTAGTTGGCACATAGTAGTTGCTTAATGAGTACTCAGTGACTGATCACCCACGAAAATTTCAGGAGAAATTTAGGATCTGTTAGCCATTCTTCCTTGCCAAGAAATCACATTTCTACATTTAATTGTATGACTTCCTTTCCTGTAAAATCATCCCCCCAAAATAAAATAACATACTTTTATTTATGGTCAGGATTAAAAAATTAAAAATTAAAAAGTAAGGTCATTCACTGAGAGCTCTCCCTTAACTCTTCCTCATTTCACATCATTCAGATTCCTTTCATCACTATTTTCTCTTCCATTCCTATCTCACATACTACCACTACCACTACTCCCACTACTCCCACTACTGCTACTACTATCATGATTATGTTGTTGGTGATAATAAAAAATTTATATAGAACTTTAAGGTTTACAAATATAGTCTCATTTGATACAATAACCTTGTTCTGTAGGTATGGTTTTTATTTTTTTAATTTTTCTTTAAGCAATTGGAGTTAAGTAACTTGCTCAAGATTACATGGCCAGTTATTTTGTGTGGGTGCTAAGTATCTGAGGCTGGAACCGATCCTGGGTCCTCCTGACTCCAGGCTGGCACTCTTACTCACTGCGCCACCTGGCTGCCCCTAGGTATTGTTTTTATACCCATTTTACAGATGAGGAAACTAATACTAAAAGAAGTTAAATGACTTGCCTATTTTGGAACAGTCAGTAAGTATCCAAGGCAGGATTTGAACTCTTCCTGACTTCAAGTGGTCTCCCTTCTTCTTGTCAAGGAAAACCCCTCTACATACATAAATGATTTGGTTACATCTAGTCTCCTGCAACAGATTTCCCCCTCTATTATCTCACTTCTCTCACTAATCTTCAATTGCTCCCATCTATTGATTGCTTCCTTATTGCCTAAGAAACATACTCATATCTCTCTTATTCTCAAAAAAAACCTCCTTGTGCATTGATTGCTTCTAGCTATAGTATCATTTATCTCTTTTCTTTCATGGCTAAACTCCTCAAGAGGGTCATATATGACAGGGTCTTCCACATCCTCTCCTCTTACTTTATTCTTAACTTTTGGCTTCTGATTTCATCAATCAGTTGAAGCTGCTCTCTCTCTAGAGTCACCAATGAGATCTTAATTGAGCAATCTAATAGCCTTTATTCAATGCTCATCCTTCTTGACTTCTTGGAGACTTTGACACTGTTGATTACCTTCCTCTCCTTGGCTTTCTTTTCTTTCCAGGTGTTCATGACACCACTCTCTCCTGGTTCTCCTTGTACTTGTCAGACCTCTTCTTCTCAGTCTTCTTTGTTAAATGTTCATCTAGATTGTGCCTGCTAATCCTGGTCCAGGCAGTCAGTCAATAAATAATTATTAAGTACCTACTATGGATCAGGCATTGTGCTAAGCTCTGTGTTCACAAAGAAAGGCAAAAGAAAGTCTTTGAACTCAAGTTGTTCATGATCTAATGGGGGAGACAACATGTCAACAACTTGTTTCTAAAGACGTTGGCCTGGACCCTCTTATGTTCTCCCTCTATACTATTTTACTTGTTGATCTTGTGATCTCATCAGTTCCCATTAATTCAATTATATTTTCTACAAAGATGATTTGCAGATCTCTTTATACCATTTTGAACTCTCTCCTGACCTCCAATCTTATGTCTCTTAGACATTTCAAACTAGCTGTTCTCTAGACATTTAAAGTCAATGTGTCCAAAACTGAATTCATAATTTCCACCAAACCATTTTCTCTCCCTAGTTTTCCTATTACTTTTGAGAGTACCTTTTTGCTTCTAGTCACCTAGGCTCTCATCCTAGGTAGTATCCTCGACACTTCATTCTCTCTCACTCTTCAATCCAATCAATCACATCCAATTTTTTCATGCATCACAATTTTCATGCATCACAATCACAATCAATCACAATCCAATCACATCCTATAGTCAAGTCTCATTAATGCTACTTTTGCAATATCTCTCATATATGATCCCTTCTCTCTTCTGATGAGAGGTGCACCACAGCCTGATAACAGGCTCTTATAACCTCACACCTATACTATTCCAATAACCTGATTGTGTGTCTCCCTTCCTTAAATCTCTGGGCACATCAATATATTTTCTACTAAGCTATAAAATTGATCTTTCTAAAGCATAGATCTGACTATGTTAGCCCCCTATTCAATAAATTCTTTTGTCTCCTTATTACCTCCTGGATCAAATATAAAATCCAGCATTTGACTTTTGAAGCCTACCTGGTCCTGTCCTACTTTTACAACAGCAACAGCAGAAGTAACAACAACAACTTGTTTAGCCATTTTTCCTTAGGAGGCTTAGTGTATAATTTTGGCCTACCATGAAAAGAGCTGATGTAAATGTGTTTGTACACATAGATGCTTTTTTCCCCTCCAATTTCTTGAGTTATAGATTTAGCAGTAGATTTTCAGCACAGCAAGATTTAATTGTCTTTTCCCATCTTCCATTTTGTGTGTATTTATGAGTGAGTGTATGTATGTGTGTGTGTGTGTGTGTGTGTGTGTTCTGGACCTCTGTTCTACTCTTGCAAGTTTCCTTTGTTTGGTAGATAAAGATTTACTTACACAAGTGCAGATTCTGAGTCAACGAGTTTGAGTTTGATAGCTTTATGAGCGTAGTTTATAATGATGATATAATTATAATATGAAATTTAGTTATTTTATATAAACACAATTTTTATATAGTACCATATCACAATTATATGCACCATTATATTAATTATAATATTTTATTAAATATACTATAGTACAGTGTTATTATATTATTACAATGATCAACTTAGTATTAGTATTAATCAACTATGCCCCCCAAATTACCAAGGTGTGACCCTCTGGCCCAGATATACCACCTTTAGACCTATAAAGTAATCACAGGTCTGTCCCTTGTTATCCCTTGATTCAGCAAACTCCAGAGGCTTCGTATTATTCTATTATTCTACAGAGTCAAATGGAAATTCCATTGCTTGTCTTTCAAAGCCCTTCCTAGCCCAATCCCTCCTACTTCTCCAGGCTTTATGCCCTTTCCCCTTTGTTATCCAGTGACATTGGCCTCCTTGTTGTTCCTTGCACATGACACTCCATCCTCCAATCTGGTACATTTTCACCAGTTGCCTTTCATGCTTGGAATGTTCTCTTTTCTCATCCCCAACTCCTGAGTCCATTACTTCTTTCAGGTCTCAACTAAAATCTTACCTTCTGTCATAAGTTCTGCCTTATACCTCAATGCTAGTGCCTTCCCTTTGAGCTTATCTGTAATTTATTCTGTATATGTCATCTTTGTACATTTTTGATTGCATATGATTACCCTCAGTAGACTATATATACACACCTTTCTTCAGGGTCAGAGGATATCACATACTTTGTAACCCACTGCCTAATTACAAAGTAACAAAAGGTGTGAACCTTCCTGCAAAACAAGCCTCCCCTAAGCAAGCTTCTCTTGTTGGGCTCCAAGTGAGGCCCATTAAGAAGTAGGGAAGGTCTTCAAATTCTTACCATTACAGATAATCACCACCTTAGTTTCTGATTTTGGGGTAGCATGAAAAGAGCTGAATACATATACATATACACATACATATACATATACATATACACATACACGTACACATACACATACACATACAGGCACATAAACATGTACATATACGCATACATACACATGCATATACATACACATATACATATAAGCATACACACATATACTCATTCATATACACATACATGCATGTGTACACATATGCATATACACATACATGTACACACATATACACACAACACACATGCACACAGATACCTATACACACGCGCATATAATGTATACACACATATATGCACACATATATAATCTATGTGTATATATGTGTGTGTATATTTATAAATATAGAACCTTATTCTCTCTTTTATTTCTTTGTGTTATGAGTTTATCAATGACATATTTGGGTTAAAGAATCTAAGTTTGTTTTGAATTTCAGGGCATAGATATGAATTTTTTTTAATGGTTGGACCAATTCAGCATGTGCCAAAATATATGTGTTTTCCTATAACCTCTTCTTTTGTCATTTTTACCTATCTGATAGGTATGTGATGTAACCTTAAAGTTACTTTTATTTATATTCTTGAATCATTACTCATTCAGGCTATTTTTAACATGATTATTGACAGCCTGTATTTCATCCTTTGAAAACTGTTCACATCCTTTGACAATTTTTTTTTCCTATGGAGAAATACCTCTTAGTCTTATAAATCTGAATAATTCAATTATATATTTTATAAATGAGACATTTATAAGGGAAATATTGCAAACAAAATTTCTCCCAGTTATTTGTTTCTCTTCTAAAATTTACAAATTCCCAGCTTGTGGGCCAAAAATCATAGATGTGGTGGTGGGGTGGGGGGGGAGTGCAGGGGGAAAGAGGAATGAAGTTACTTTCAAGGAGTTTATGAATCCATATACATAGCAAATGTTGTCATTCATCATTATTTATTTTCTCAATTTGCCATTAAGTATTAAGAGGACAGTTATGCTTTCCTAAGTGACATTTTGCTATAGATCATATAATCAACATTACCAAGCTGACAAAAAAAAAAAGATTCAATTAAAAGAAAATCCTATTATGTTGTTTGTTGGCTTAAAGTTTTTGATTTGGTAATGGTAAATGCCACTTTAACAGTTATCCTCTTAAAAAATATATGTCTAAGGGGTGGCCAGGTGGCCCAGCGAGTAAGAGCACCAGCTCCAGTGTCGGCATGACCTGGGGATCAAATCCGGGCTCAGATACTTAGCACCACACCCAGAAATAACTGGCTGTGTAACCTTGAGCAAGTTACTTAACCCCAATTGCTTTAAAAAAAAAGAAAAAAAATATATGTCTATACTATACATACAAAATTATACAAGATTCCTTTAAAGACAGAACAACAGAGATGACTGTGTTCAGTGACTCTCTCAACACTAATACCAATAAAAAATAAGAAATGGAGAGATGTATGCTAGCCAAGTGTGTTCACTACTGTCATGGAAGAAATCCAGGGTAGAATTCAGAGATTTCTTATTGATGGTGAGGTCATTGTTGCAGAGTCTTCTGGAGGTGGTTCAAAGGTGATTTGAAATGGTAACCATTAATTTAACTTTTTTTCCTCCCTTTCAGTTACATAGTATTGTGCATATCACATTTCCCCTACTTAAATACGAAGAATACTTAAGTATTCAGATCTTACATGCAGCTAGTTAACTGACTTTTTCTAACATGGTTTTTTGTTCTTGTTTGTTTATATTAAAAAAAATAAGGTAAACTAAGCAAATACCAAGGGAATAAAATCTTTGGAATTTTTTAACTCTCTCACCTCAATATTGGTGTTACTTGATATACAAATGAAATATTTTTCTCCATGTTCTATTACTTCCAAGGTTCTTAACAGAATTATTCATTAATGCAAGATATAGTTATTTCCTTTCCCTCATTGTGAATGTGTGTATGCACGTGTGCTCTGTAACTTTGTTCTACATTCGCAGATGTCCTTTGGTAAATTAAATTTTGTTTACTAAAGTCCAAATTATTTAAAACATAACTGATAGGAATATTAAGTAACAATTTTTAAGATATGTATTACATGAAATAAGTTTAATGCTGGATACTGGATTTATTTTTATGCAAATAAGTATTTTCATATTAATTTTTTTCAAATTGAGATGAAAATGATCAATGTCAAGTTGATCCACAGATTATCATGATTCAACTATGTAATGTGTAGTTCTATATGAAATCTTTAGAAAAACTGGAATCATAGCCATTAAATTTATACATCTCAAGAGGGCTTGGGAATGATTTATCCCTAATTTTCTTGGTTATGATAATAACTGTTAAGAGTACATTGCTGATGAAGGATCTTGAAAGAAAGAGAATAGAAGAATGAAATGGTGATCAGTACAGAGGCTTAAATGAGCAAGATTATTCACGTAGGAAAATCCAAGTGGATAAAGAATACCTAATGTCCGCACGATGATGATTAATTGGATGGACAACTCAATAGTCTTATCCATGAATACATATCTCTTAGCTACTTCATATGAACCAGATGCATTCAAAATTGAATAGCAGGAAGAGAACATGCTATATTACCTCTGGGAAATCTCAAAATTCTCTTTAAAACTTCCAATCTTCTCCTAGAAACATGGCTCTGATGCAATCTCTGAAGAATTATAATTGAAGGTCACCCAAAAGGAAATAGAGAGACATAGCATGTGCATGCTGGAAGTAAACAAGTCATGACACACTAAAAACAAAGAAAAGAAGTACAATGGAAACCATGAAAAGAATATATATGAGGGAAAAAGAAAACACTCTAGCCATATGGCTACAGTAAGGGATAAACTATGGATAGCCCACATCCAATAAGCATATTGTTAGACCAAGAGAACTTACGAAAGGACCCGTAGATTAGGTGGATCCTCACTGTTTTCATTATTGATGAGTCAGATAGGATGAGTTGGCATATATAGATTGTGATATATATAGAGAGGGAATATGCATATTAGAGAACACACAAATCTACCTGAGGATTTTCATTTTCACCTAACCATACTAATGGTGCAAGTACTATTGTGTGAGAGTCCACTGAAAGTTTTAATATTAAACAGGAGTCCTCATAGCTGTAAAGTTTGGAACAATTCTGCTAGGACATTGAAGTACTCTAAATATAAGGTTTTAAGAACCTGAACTATTAAGAATAGAAAGGAAGAAATAGTAAGAGACATTTTGGAAGGAGAAGGCAAAGGAATAAGCATTTATTAAACACCTGTTATGTGCCAGAGATGGTGCTGAATGCTCTACAAATGGTATCTCACTTTATGGAGATTCCAAAGCAATTAATTGGTAACTGGCTATAAAAGGAGATTCAGGAGTCTGATGACTAATGTAAGTCTGAGTGACTATAAGAGTAATAAGAGAAGTAGACAATCAGGATGTGGAGTACATTTTGGGGGGACAGGGAGGGGTTTCTTCCTGCTGCATTTTGTTTGTAGTATATAGAAATGCTGATGATTTATGTGGGTTTGTTTTATATCCCACAGCATTGCTAAAGTTGTTTCACTAGTTTATTAGGTGATTCTAAGTATACCTTCATATCATCGGAAAAGAGTGATAGTACTGTTTCCTTATTGCCTATTTTTATTCCTTCAATTACTTTTTCTTGTTTTATTGCTACAGTTGGCATTTCTAGTGTAATGTTGAATGATAGTTATGATAATAGACCTCCTTGCCTCACTCCTGATCTTATTGGGGAGGCTTCAAGTTTATCACCATTACAGATAATGCTTTATCTTGGTTTTAGGTAAAGATTATTCATCGTTTTAAGAGAGGCTTCTATAATTTCTATGCTTTCTGGTGTTTTTTTTTTTTTAAAGAACCAGATATTGTATTTTGTCAAAGACTTTTTCTGCATTTAGTGATATAATCATGATTTTTATTGTTTTTGTGATTATTTGTTAGCCAGTTTTATTGATCATTTTGCTCATATTAAACCAGTTCTGCATTTCTGGTAAAAATGCCACCTTGTCATAGTCTATGATCTTTGTGATAAATTGCTGTAATCTCCTTGCTAGTACTTTATTTTTAATTTTTATATCTAAATTCATTAAGAAAAGTGTTTTATAATTTTCTTTCTCTGTTTTTGCTCTGCCTGGTTGAGGTACCAAAACTATATATATGTCATGAAAGCAATTCGGTAAGGCTTCTTTACCTACGTTTTGAATATTTTATATATAGTTGGTATTAATCGTTCCTTAAATGTTTGGTAGAATTCATTTGTAAATTCATCTGGTTCTGGGGATATTTTCTTAGGGAGTTCATTGATGGTGTATTTGATTTCTTTTAGTAAGATAGGGTTAACTATTTCCTTTTCTCTTAATCTGGGCAATTTATATTTTTGTAAATATTCAGCCATTTCACTTAGATTGTTTGTTTTACTGGCAGATAATTGGGCAAGATAACTCCTAATATGTGTTTTAATTTCATCTTAATTGATGGTTCATTCACCCTTTTCATTTATGATAATAGTAATTTTGTTTTCCTTTTCAATCAAATTAACCAATTATCTATTGAATAGGGTTTTTTTTTTGCATAAAACTAGCTTCTCATTTTATTAGTTCAGTGTTGTGTTTTTTTATTAACTTTCAATTTTTTTGATCTTTCCTTTGGTTTTCAGGATTTCCATTTTGATTTTTAATTTGATATTTTTAATTTGTTCATTCTAGATTTTTTTTAGCTGCATACCCAATTCATTGATCTACTCTTTCTTTTAGTGATGTATACATTTAGAGATATAAATTTTACCTTAAGTAATACTTTGGCTGCATACCACAAATTTTGGAATGTTCTCTTATTGTCATTATCTGTTCACATCCACTTGTTCTTTAGGTTTAGGTTATTTAGTTTTCATTTAATTTTAATCTATTTTCCACAGACCTTTAGTGAATGTAATTTTCATTGCATTATGGTCTGAAAAGGGTGTATTTAATATTTCTGCTTTTCTGTACTTAGTTGTGAGGCTTTTATGCTCTAATACATGGTCAATTTTTGCAAAGATGCCATGTACAGCTGAGAAAAAGATATACTCCTTTCTATTCCCATTCAGTTTTCTCTATCACAGCTCACTTTTCTAAGATTCTATTCATCTCCTTTACTCCTTATTTATTTTATGGTTTATCTAACTCTGAGAGGGAAAATTTGAGGGTGCCTACTAGTAGTCTTACTATCTATTTCCTCCTGTAACTCACTTAACTTTTCCTTTATGCCGTTTGGTGCACATATAATTAATACTGATTACTTCATTTTCTATGGTGCCTTTTAGCAAGATGTAGTTTCCTTGCTTATCCCTTTTAAACTGGCCTTTTTTTGTTTTTGTTTTTGCCTTGTTTGAGATCATGATTGTCAACCCTTCCTTTTTTTTCACTTCAGCAGAAGTATAATGCATTCTGCTCCAGCCCCTTATTTTAACTCTGTATGTGTCTGTCTGCTTCAATGTGTCCAACAAACACCATCTTGTGGAATCCTGGTTTCTAATCCCTTCTGCTATCCAGCTCCTTTTTATGGATGAGTTCATCCAATTCACATTCACAGCTATGATTGCTAACTGCATTTCCTTCAATCCTCTTCTTCTGTTTGTCCTTTTCACTCTCTTCTTATCCTCTCCCTCCTCTAGAGCCTGTTTTTATTCTGACCACTGACTCTTTTATCTACCCTTCCTTTTATCACTCCCTTCCCCCCTTTGTTTTTTCCCCTTCCCCTCCTACTTTCCTGTCAGGTAAAATAGATTTTTATTATCAATTGAATGTGTGTGTATGTGCGTGTGTATAAAATCAGTTTACTATGCATACATATACTCATAGATGCACACACAACATACATATGTATTAATTTTCTCATATACGTACATGATGTGTGTATTACATAAAAACATACATATATTTATATAATCAACTAAGTATACATACAGATACATATATATGCACACACATATACAACATGCATATTTATTTCCTCCAATTTATATGTGAGCCTTACCTTGTATGCTTCTTTTATATAAGATCATTTTTCCTGTTCTCCCTTCAATATTCTCTTACGAAAATCCTTCCCTTTTTCTCAACTATTTTTTTTTTACATCACCCAACTGATTTTCATATCCCCTTTCTATGTAGAATCCTTCTCACTGCCCTAATAATGATAACCTTCTTAGAAGTTACATGTATTTGGGCAGTTGGTGGCTCAGTGAATAGAGCACTGGCCCTGGAATCAGGAGGTCCTGAGTTCAAATCTGGCCTCAGACACTTAACATTTACTAGCCATGTGACCTTGGGCAAGTCATTAACCCCAATTGCCTTGTCTCTCCCCCTCCAAAAAACAAACAAACAAAAAAGAAGTTACATGTATCATGTTCTCAATTGAGTCCCTTATGGTTTCTCTTTCATGTTTACCTTCTTATGCTTCTCTTAAGAATTGTATTTGAAAGTCAAATTTTCTATTTAGCTCTGGTATTTTCATCAAAAATGCCTGAAAGGCCTCTATTTAACTTATTTATATTTTTTACCTTGAAGGATTATATTCAATTTTTCTGGGTAGGTGAGTTTTGGTTGTAATACCAGTTCTTTGGCCTCCTAGAACATCATATTCAAAACCCTCTGCTCCTTTAAAGAGGTATCTACTACATCTGTGTAATCCTGACTGTGACTCCACAGTGTTGGAATGGTTTCTTTCTGACTACTTGAAGTATTTTCTCTTTGACTGGGGAGCTCTGGAATTTGACTGCAATATTACTGGGAGTTTTCATTTTGGGATCTCCTTCAATTCCTATTTTGCCTTCTGGTTCTAGGATACTGGGGAAGTTTTCCTTGATCATTTCTTGAAATATGATGTCTACATTCTTTCTTTGATCAAGAAGCTAGTTGATTTTTCTTTGTCCCATCTTTTGTGAGTCCCCAGACCTTTGCTTTCATCAGTGCAATGAGACCAGTTAAAGAGCTCAGCTTGAAAAGGTTGATCATGGCTTTCAGGTGGCTCATAAGTTATTTCTCCTCAATCTATTTTCCATGTCAGTTGTTTTTCTGATGAGATATTATACAATTATACATCCCAAGCAACCCTTATATCTTATCTGAAAACTGGTCCCATACTAATCAATCATTTATTATTTCCATGTGCCTTTGATTGTATACAAACTTTTGTGGGGGGTGAGACACCTCTTTGTTTGTTTTTTTTTTTTCAGGAAATTGCATGTATTTTCTCTTCCCCTCCTAACTTGGGAACTCACTAATCTTTTCTCCAATTAGACATGAGATTATGCACCTTTGTATCCTGATTAATTATTTTCTTTTAGCTAATTGGTCGTATTTGATCAATGGTTTTTAATGCAGAAAAAATCTTTATCCCCCTATATTCAGGGTCACACACTAAGCTGAGGAAGTCTGGTCCAATTTGTTAGGCAATTGGCATGCATCGCTTAATATAATCAATAAACCCAGAAGTTCAAAGTTTTGTTTCTTCATCCATTTCATCTTTCTTCTACCTCAACTGAGTGGGATCCCCAAGGAGCAGTATCAGTTGCAATCTCAAGGGATCAGGCGGTTCTACCTGAACCAGAGTGCAGACCAGGGATGCAGTGATCACACCTCTCCCCAGATCACAACAGCTTGAAATCACCAAAAACTTCCAAACATGCAAGACTAGCTTTGAAAAAGCAGTCCAAAGGAGCCTGAAGTTTGAGACAATGTCCCTCCCACACTCATGCTTGGAACAGAGCCCAACTTTAACAAAAAGATTAAAATAAAGAAATAGGGTGTAAATGAGCAAAACAAAACAAATAGGATCTGATCATAAAAAACTAGAGTGGTGATAGGGAATATCAAGAAACAAACTCAGAAGAAGACAGTCAACTCAGAACAGCTACAAGCTTGTTGGGTGCAGTTTGGAGGGGGAGGGGAAGATGGTGGCACTCCAAAATCCTTTGCAACTATTGCCATGTCTGAACTAGGCAAGTTACTTGGGGAGGCAAGGTGCAGAACTGCCGACATTGATTCACTGTATCTTTTCTTTTACACTATCTTGGTCATTTTAACTTTCTTAACAATGTAATAAACCATAGCACAGATTCTTTCAGTGTGTAAACTGTACACTGAGATTAAGTTAGAAGTGTTAAAATTGGATATTTTCTCCCAGACCAGTAAGACATAATTTGGCATATCATAAACTAATTATTTTAGCAGAATTCTCTACACTCAAGGTACTACTCTCTGTACCTCATTTTCTTTGAACCAGGAGAATCTGATGCATTATGTGTCCAAGCACTTTAGGAGGAAGGACTGAAATATTTAAATTTAATTTAATGTGTGAGTTCACCAACATAGGCATTTTTTCCCCAGTAGTGCTGATTCTTACCCATCAATTCCTGCTCATCCTTTATGACCCATATTCATGCACTTCTATAGGTGTACCACAAAAAGCCTATTCAATTGGCTGGTTACCTCCTTCACCTTTTCCTGAGAAGCCAGTGAAGCATAAACATGGGTTCCTCCCATTTTTTACCATGTGACCACTGCATTTTTCTTTGATAATATCATCAGTCTCAAGATCTCCTTCATAATTCCTATCTGTTATTTGTATTTACATAATACTTTCAGGTTTGCAAAATGCCTTACAAATAGTATCTCATTTTACCCTCATGCAACCCTCAAAAGTAGGCACTATTATTATCACCATGTTACACAGATGAGGAAACTGAGGCAGCAGAGGTTAATTGACTTTCCCAGGGTGAGGTATCTAGTAACTAACTGTCTTGGGACATGTTTAAACTCAGATCTGCCATTGTAGTGTCACTTATCTATACTCATCATATCATGTCATCAAGTACCTACATGTGCCCTGAGGGCCTTACTCATGAACAATTCTTTGTGCTGTTCACTACTCTCAGTCACACAAGGATGGCCATACCAATTGAAATTGAGTGTTTAATAAGTGCTCTGGGCAATTATGTTATTAATACCACTATGATCATTTTGAAGGATTGTCTTTTTTAATGGTTTTTTATCACTAGAATAGGACTTAAGAAGCTTCCTTATGACATTAGTGATTTTTGACTCTCCACTTGAACTTTTTTTTTTTGGCTAAGTCAAGCAATTTTTACTTTGTTCTTCCATTTCTTAAACCAAGATAATGATATCTCCTAACTTCCAAATGTTACAGAGAGAAGACTTTTAAGGCTCTTAGAGCTCCTGAGTGAAGCTTCTGCATGAATATGAGGTGTTAGCCTTGGCATCTCTGATGTGATATTAAATTTTAATACTCTATCAAAGCACATCTTTATTACGTGATTTTTCACTCAAAAAGGCTAAAACACATTATTTGTGAACAAGTTTTATTATCAAGCTGTTCCAATGTTATTTGACTCTATTTTTAATATACTAAAAACCATTGAATTGTGGAGCTCTGGGATGGGAATATGTATAACCCAATTTATGTCCGGTTGCATTAGTCAATTAGCAGTAACTCTATCCATCATAATAGATCTCAGTAAGACTTTCTGTAAAGTTATTGTTAAAGTAATGTGCTTTGGAAAAAATATCTGGTGATTTTATAATTGATGAGACAATTTCCCCAAAACGTTTCTGACCAGTTGTTGCTTTTAATGGAAAAAAAAGAAATTTAAGTATTTAGATATGGTGGGGACAGTATTTTTAAAGATGGCATGACTGCAAAAAAGTTTGTATTATTTTGTTCTAATATATGATTAGTATGATTTTAAAAGACTCAATGTATAATTTAAAATAGTAATATCTTAAAAATAAGAAATTTTGAGTATATGTTGGCAGTTAAGATATAACATTGATATGGACACATGAATGAATAAAAATCATTTATTAAGGGCTTATAATGTACAAAGCACTGAGTATGTAAATAGAAGAGAAGAAATATTCCCTGTTCCCAAGAAGCTCACATTTTAATGGGGTTGGAGAGTGGGGAATGGAGAGGATGGACAACACACATAAGAGGTTTCAGCTAAGTCATACAGAAAGGTATCATGATCCTTAGGGTACAATGGCAAAGCAGATGGTAATTCATCTTCTTTCATTTCATTTCAAGAATCATTTGAGTGTGCCAAGGTTCAAAACAAATCACGAGCAACTCTCCTAAAGACTGCTGGTGTGAATAACTTTAAGGATCTAATCACATGGTATAGTGAACTCTCTATTTATTCAGCAATAAACTAAAGCAAAACATTCACAGGAACATAGCATAGTTATTTATTATGAAGGGGGCCACATAGTCTTAAACAAAACATATCATTCAATAAGTCACAATCTCCTCAATCGATATAAAGTTTCCATCTAAAGTCTTCCTTCATCTTGATTGGAGAATGGTTGTCAATCATCCTTAAGGGGTAATAATTCTTAAACTAATCATCCTTAAGGAGTAGTAGAAAGTACAAAGCCTATCCACCCCTAGGTCACAGTAAGTTACAATATCATCAGTCACTATTGAGTACCCAAATTCTCTTTCATCTTGATTGGAGGCTGACTTCCAAACCCCATGGCTCCTCTTCTGTGGGCTGACTGCTCCCAGCTCTTGCCTGGATTCACAGGTGGACAACTGTCCCAGATCTTTCCTGGACATAATTGCCTTGAGCTTAAAGAGAATTTATGGAATGAGAAACAAATTTTACCTTTTCCAAAATATTTTCAATTTTTCTTTATTCTGAAGACTATTTTTCCTTAATATTCCCTTTCTAGAATTCTATTATAAATATCAATAGAATGGAAACTTCCACTATAAGATGACATGTTGACTAGTTAAGGGAAAAGTTCCTCCTAACCTCACATACTCAAGAAATATGAGAGGATTGATCCATTGATTTCTGGTAACTCATTTCTCCTCTCCATTTTCCACAGCTCTACATAGCTAATCTGAAACCTCCAGTCTGACATGTAACAATTCTGCTCAGAATAGTTGAGAGTTGTTCCATATTGCCCCTAAGATAAACTCACTCTTTGATCTGGTATTTTAAGCCCTTTGAAACATGATTACAGCCTACCTTGATGCTGTTGGGTCACCTTACTCTAAGTCACAAACTCTGCCTTCCAGCTAAACTGGCCTATTTGCTGGTGCCAGACCTGTTTCCTCCATTTCCCACTTCTGCATCTTTGCACAGGCTGTGTTCTAGTCTTGGAATATGCTGCCTATTCATCCCAGTCTCTTGGGGTTCCTTTAAGGTTCAGATCATGCACCATTTCCCACAGGAAACTTTTCCCAGTTCCCCTCTTTTGGAATGTTCTTTCCCTTCTTAAATTATCTTATATACACAAATATGTGTCTATGTATGTATTTGTGTATGCATGTCTATATATGTAATAGACATATAAAGACATATAAAATAAATATATCTATTGGTAATTTTATATATCTCCCTAGAGGAACATAAAGTCCCTCATTATGGTGACTGTTTTCTTTTAATTATTTGGGTTATGTATTTCTCAGTAGCTAGCAAAGTGTCTTGAACTGAGCAAGCATTCATTGATCTGAACAGGGAAATGATAGATGAAACCAGCCTCATCATAGACATTTACTGTGACAATAAAGACTGAAAATAATTTACTAATTTACATAGGGATATATTTTTACACTATGTGGTTACATGAAAATCAGTGATAATAATCTAGTTCAAGTGAATAATAATAATAGCTTAAACATAGAGAGCACTTCAAGGTTTAGAAAGTACTTCCCATATATTATTTTATTTGGTCGTTGTAACAAGTCTGTGCGTTAGTTACTATTATTATCCCCTTTTCACAGATGAGGAAACTGAGACCCAGAAAACTAGTAATAAGGATCTAAGGAAGGATTAAAAACAGCACTCCATTGTAGCACAGTTTTTCAACAAAGCACTGAAAGTTGAAGAAAGGAAGGGACAAGGAGTAATGAAACCACAGAAACCGAGACAGAGAGACATTAAGAGATTTACCCAATATGTTGCTTGTAAATATCTGAAGCAGGATTCAGACCCACATTTTCCTCAATTCAAGGTCATTATGTCACCCCACCTCTATAATAATGATAACATAAGATGAGTTAGGAAAAGAATGAAATTATGCATGTGAAGTAACTCCTTTTCTCAAATGCCATCAAGGAATGAAGAACCTAATTAAAACAGATGATTTTCAAAGGTTTCAGAGAAATTTGAATAAAGGGTAAAAATGAAATAGAAATGTATGAAATATGGACTTGCATTATAAAAACATCCTGGTCAATTTTAAAGCCCTACTCCTTATGTTGATAACTCAGTAGAAGTCTGACTACCCCCACACTCCTTTTCCATACGTAATTATAGAGTTGAGCCATCAAGAACATCAGTAATCTAAATGAAAGTGAAAAATGGATCCCATTACATTCAACAATGTTCTATAGAGAGATAAATATAGAAACATATAGAGTAGCAAAAACAGAGATTGCTGTCTCTGAAAATACCATTTTAATTTTAGTCACCTTTAATTTGTTAAATGCCTCATAGCAGAAAGAGATTACTAGGATTCAGTCAAAGGAAGGCAGGGCAAGGGGGGCATTACAAAGGTTTTCAGAATTAAACCTTTTAGTATTTGTTCATTATTATTTATATGGCACTATCTGAACTATAACTAAGGACTGGAGAAAGTGGGGTTTAACTAAAATCTCTCTACAAATTTGTCTCAGAAACCATCTGATAATTATGACCTTTACACCTCATTTCTTCCCACGTTACCTGGAAGCCCTCAACCAGGATGCACCAACTGTTGCCAGCTCTGACATTTCCCATATTAGTAACTAATAAAAACATGAAAGGCTTGGGCCTTTAGTTTGGTGGAAGACCAGCTTCCTTTGCTCCAAGAAGCTGAATATTTAAAAGGAAACCTGAATGATGCAGTGCAGGCTAATTTGGGGGCATCCTTTCTTTTCTAAATCTCCTTGACTAACTGTGAGTTTGCATATATTTTTGTCTCCTGAGGAAGGATCTGGTGGATTAGACTGTGTGGTAAGTAACATAGTGAGGGCCTGAGACATCAATAACAGTTAACAGTCCTTGAAAATGCTTCTGAGCACATCATGGGACTTTGGAAGTCAGCAAAGATCTCCTAACCTTGGGAATCCATAATAAGGAGATAGTAATAGAAGGCAAGGTTACTGAGGCCCCCACTGAGAGCTGTTTTCTCTAAGAATTGGGCCATGACCCATTATACAAGATATATTATACAAGATCCATAGGTTATACAAGAGTCACTGAAGAGCCCTGACACTTCTATATTTAAGAAATAGGTAGATTTTTTTTTACTTGTTTGTGGGTAGTTTTTTGGAGGAAGGATTTTGAAGGGGGTACCCTTAAAGTATCCAGGTTACTAGAAATAGAAAGTTATTTTGGCCTATGATTAAAAGATAAAATAACTTGGAGTAAGGGGCAATGCTGGTATGATATTGAAGACAAATTTAGTACTACAGTCATCCCTTGCATATCATGGGGGTTAGGGGCACCCTGTGTGATCTGGAAAATCTACGTAAATTTTTTGACCCTCCAGAAAAATCTATTTTTTTTCTTTTTGTTTTAGGGGGCATTTACTGTATCTTATTGTAAATTTGGGTTAAGTATTTGGTCATAGGCTCTGTGTTATTTGCTGGCCTTCGTGTGTCATCTGTGGCTTCTGCAAAACTCCCCCAAAATTCCCTTTTAATTTCTTATGTTGACCCATGATATATTGAAACATTGATGAGGAAGTTGTGATGTGGAAGGAATAACTGTATATATTTCCCTAATCCTTTGGATGTCATGCTCCATAGTTTCAAAGACAATTGTATTTTAGATATCTGGGTAACACACTAAAAGAAACTCATCATTAGACTGGATTTATTATGCATAATACTATGGGCAACTAGCTAGTGCAGTGGATAGGGTGCTGGGCCTGGATTCATCATCATGAGTTCAAATCTAGCCTCAGATAAGCTATGTGACCTTGGGGAAGTCACTTAATCCTGTTTGCCTCAGTTCATCATCTGTACAATGAGCTGGAAAAGGAAATGCCAAAGGGCCCCAATATCTCTGCCAAGAAAACCCCAAAGGTAACGACTGAAAAATGACCTAACAACAACATTATGCATATGATTATATACTATTTTTGAAAGTACATGTATACAAATGAACACAATTTCTGTGTTCCCAAAGTGCTCAGTAAGCTCTCCAATATCTATCTCCTCTGTACCATACAAATTGAGGCCCTTGTCATCACTTGCATCCTTTTCCAAATGAGCAATCTTGGTCTTGCCACTCGCATTTTCAATCCATCCTCCATGCTGCTGCCAAATTGACATCTCTAAAGAATAGGATTGATTCTGCAATTCCCCAACTCACTAAGCTTCAGAAGCATCCTATTGCCTCTAAAATCAAAGATACTCCCTTCTGCCTTTAAAGCCCATTGAAAGCTGAGTTTAATTTTTGTTTCTAGGTTGATTTCTCATTACCGCACCCCCCCACCCCCTGACTCATGCATTCTACAATTCCAGCCAAAGTGGTCTACTTGCTATTCCTGCAATAGTCCTTCCTCTCCCTCCCCTGTGCCTTGGGCCATGCTGTCGTCAAAACCTGTTACGTCATCTTTCCCTCTCTATGCCCCCTTGGCATCTGTGGCTCTCTTTAAGGTTTCACACAGGAAAGTGTGTTTTTTCCTGATTCTACCAATTAATATTTTTTTATCTGCCTAAATTACCTTGAATGTACTTTGCATACATTTACTCATCTTATACAATATGAGCCCCAAAAGAATAAAAGTTCACTTAGGCTATAGGGATGATTTTATTATTTTCTTGGGAATCCCTAAGTTCCTGGTTCAAGGAGTCCTTAGGCAACTGCTCTGCAGCTTTTGACCTTACAGTGGTGCTTGGGAGCATCAAGAAGTTAAATAACTTGCTCAAGGTCTTACAAAGATAGATTTCAAAGAAGAAGGGGCCTTAGAGGATAGTCCTACCATCTCATTTTATACACATCAATACCAAAGCTGAGAAGATGACGGCATTTGGCCAACATCACACAGCAGATGACTAGGCAAGGGGTGAACTTTAGTTTTCTTGTCCCCACATTGGGCCCTCTAGCCTAGCACCACCTACTTTTTGCAGGGTCAGTATATGTCCAAGATAGGACTTGAATTGATTTCTTCCTGAATCCAAGGCTAGTTCTCTAGCTCATGCTCTCATTAACTGATAAGAATTAATATTCCTAGGAATTATATTTGACCCATTGCATTCACAGATAGCTATATAGAAAAAAACTACCATATGATGATATGAATTTTTAGAAAATGTATCTAACGTCCAAAAAAAAAGTTCCTGTATTTTCCTTTTGATACTGATTTCCAAAGCATAGGAGTTGTGGATTGCTTCATTTTATCCAGTCAAACATCGTCCTTGCAAAGAATGAGCACCTCTGTTTTCCTGAGCCACCCTGTTTGTTTCCATCACTGTCACATGTTTCCCTGTTCCCATTACATGATTCCCCACTGTTATTAACCCTCCTACCTGGTCAAATCAAGACTTAGTCCAGTAGAGTAATTGAAGCTTGGAGATGATCAAACTCTTTGGTGAACTACGAAAGCTTATGTGGAGCTTATCACACGATAGGGACCCCAGAGGGAGAAATGTGTGTTTTTCTGTTTCTCTCTTATCAGAACTAGACATTGTGCCACCTGATATCAGACCCCAGATTTCACCTCCCCCCAAATCCAATTTATTCAATCTTCTCTCAGGCTTGGGCATTCCACATAGCACTCTCGACCACACTATATTTTTCTTTCTTTCTCTCCCCTCCTTTTATCCTAGATAAGGTAGAAAATTCAAGAAATTTTGATGAAAAAAAGCCCCAACAAAATATGCACAGACCAATCTTGCTATATGGCATATTTCAGCATCTCAGAAGATGGAGTTGTACACTTTCAGCCGCTGAGTAACTGCTTTGTATGAATGAATAGGTTTGTATTGATGAGCTAAAGGGGAGCTAGTTTTTGTTGTTTGTTTGCCTGCTGCTGTCAGATAATTTGCGTCCTGATTCATTATCTCCCCTGTTTTGCAATGTTACAGGAAAAACACACACAAATTCTATTCACAGAAAACTGTCGTTGGCAGACAACAGCATAATTCAGAATTTATCAAGTACCAGGAGATGATAAAAGTTAATGGAACAAAATGGTATTAGTGAGAGATTTGGGGGAATAAATCTCATGAGATCTGGTACAGTAACTTTATAATTAAATTACAACGTCACTACCATAAGTTTTGACAAGATGAACTTAGGATTTGTGAATCCTATGTTGATTCGTCTTAAGAATGATCCAGAAATGCAATGAAAAATGCCCTTGTTTAGAAAAGCCCTCAGGTTTTTAGAATGCTCTGTTCTTTTCAAAGGCACAGATACTCTGAGTGAAGAATCACACTGAATGATGTAAGCCTTTAGAGCCAAACACTTTGTACTTCCTCCTACTTTGAGGTAAAATAAATGTTTCAAGTACAAAATGTCCAGTGTTTTCAGATATAAAAGATTATTACCAGAAATTGCCCTCAGAATTTTTTAATAACTCCTATCTCAGAATCTCAGTATCATACATTTAGTCCTTAGAGGTCATATGGTACAATCCTTTCACATATTACAAAAGAAGATGCTGAGCAAAAAGAGGTTAAATGACTTGCCCAAGGTCACATAGGTATCAAATGACCAAGGCAGGATTTAAACCCAGATCCTATGAACAAATGAATTGATGAAAGAATGAAAAAGTGTTTATTAATGTATGCTATGTGCAAAATACTATACTAAATCTGGTGATACAAATATAAAAGTAAGATAATCTTTGCCCACATGTAATGGGAATGTAAATTTGTAAGATCTTCCCTGCCCCTAGGCTAAAGTGCACCTGGAGCCTGGGGTGGGAGGCTTGTTTTTCAGTAGATACTTCTTGATTGGCCAGTGAGTCAATAAGGTTGTTATATTCTCTGAGCCAGGAGAAGGCTATATAAGCCCTGATGTGTAGCTTTGTTTTCGGGCTCACTTTGAGAAGTGTTCTGTGATTTGATCTGGATTCTGAGAAGCTGTTGTCCAGAGCCCCTGGCTTTGAAAAACCCAGATGTTGAAACCCAGATGTTGATTTAGTATGGATGTAATGGCTGGACAGTTTGGAAAGCTGTCTATTTGATCTGTTTCTGTCTTGATAATTCTGCCTGTATACTTTGAAGTTCAGGGTGCTGACCTCTTTCCCCTGAACAAGGTAAACGATATATGTTTGACTGATTAAAGTAAGCTTGTTAACCCATTTTGAGTTGCTTTCCTTTATCAAAGCAGATCCAAGAACCTGTGGTGGCAGCGATCCTGGGGACGCTTGGGGGCCTTGCCGCTACACCACATACAATAGTCTTTCTGCTGCTCCAACCTGCCTTCATGAATTGGGTTCATGTATAATGAATACCAGGTCATAGTCAATTCTTAGAGAAAACACTTCTCAGTATGGTTCTTAGCAACCCTGCCTTCTATATAACCTCCATATCATTGATCCTCAAGTGTGAGAGGTGATAAGGAGAAATTGGAGGACAACTGATTTGGGAATCAGAAATCTTAGCAAAGATCAAGACCCAACTCTGTCATTTACTAATTGCCCTTGATCAAGTCATTGGCTCTCTCTTGGCTTGTTTCCTCATTTGTTATCATTTGTCCTGTGTTCTCAAAGAGGACCATGTGTAATGGGAATGCAAATTTGGAAGATCTTTCCTGCCCCTAGGCTAAAGTGCACCTGAAGTCTGGGGTGGGAGGCTTGTTTTTCAGTAGATACTTCTTGATTGGCCAGTGAGTCAATAAAGTTGTTACATTCTCTGAGCCAGGAGAAGGCTATATAAGCCCTGATGTGTAGCTTTGTTTTGGAGGCTCATTTTGATAAGTGTTCTGTGATTTGATCTGTATTCTGAAAAGCCATTGTCAAGAGCCCCCCCCCCTTCCCCCCCGGCTTTGAAAAACCCAGATGTTGACTGGGTATGGATGTAATGGTTGGACAGTTTGGAAATCTGTCTACTTGATCTGTTTCTGTCTTGATAATTCTGCCTGTGTACTTTGGAGTTCGGGGTGTTGACCTTTTCCCCTGAACAAGGTAAACGATATATGTCTGACTGATTAAAGTAAGCTTGTTAACCCATTTTGAGTTGCTTTCCTTTAACAAAGCAGATCCAAGAACCTGTATGGGCAGCAAACCCTGAGGACGTGCTTGGGGTGCTTGCTGCTACACCATGACATCGGGAAGATGATGCCACGACTTGCAAATGAACTGGTTTTAAGTGAGGGAGGGCTGTGTATCGTCACCAAATACTTTCCATCTTTTTCTTTATGACCCTTCCTTTTATTCTTCTTATTCCTACTGCTTCTGCCTTATTCAGAGCCAATATCTGGTTCGCTCCAATAGACTACAAATTGGTCTCTGTCTTGAATTCTAATCTTGCACATCCTTGAAGATCTAGTCTCTCTTAACCACCTGAGCCCTTATTGATCTTTTTCCCCTGTGAACTCATAGTATTACCACCTTTGTGCCATTTGACAATTCATACTAGGCTTTCTTGTCATGCCTTTTACATAGTTATCTAAGAATATTCTATAGTTATATGTATATATTCATTTAGCTTTTCATTTGTGTAAATGCAGGAACTATATGTCATATTTCTTTAAATAAAGCCACAGTGCCAAGAATCAAGACAACAAGCATCTATTAATTGCTTACTATGTGCTGGGTGCTGTGCTAAGAGTAAAGAATGTAAACATGTAAAGAAATGCAAAAATGGTCCTAGTTCTCAAGGACCTCCCAATTTTTCGGGCCTACAACATACCAACAACTATGTACAAACAAGTTATTGGCAGGATAAGTTTTCGATAATCTCAGGATGAAGGCATCAAGATTAAAGAAGACTGGCAAAAGCTTCTCACAGAAAGCAGGATGTAAGCAGGGTCTTAAAGGAAGCCAGGGAGGAAGAGATGAGGAAGGAAAGCGTTCCAGATATGGGAGACAGCCATCGAAAAGTCCTACTCAGGAGAGTAAGTACTCATGTGATGTGTAATAGGATGTAAACTGCTTGAAAGCCAGGCCATTTCAATTTTGTCTCTGCTGCCTAGTATGGTACCTTGCATATAGTAGACATTTAATGAATCTTTGTAATGCTCGCTGAACACATGAATAATTTTAAGAATCTAGAGTTTGGCAACTGACTCTAGATTTTTATAATAATCAACTATTAAAGACTAGAACAAATATGGTTACTTTTCAAGTAGTCAAAAGTTACCTTTTGCTTTACTAAAACAAAACCAAACCCCAAAACACACTATTGAGGTAGATATCAATCTAATCTAGAGTTTGGCAACTGACTCTAGATTTTTCTAACAATCCACTACTAAAGACTAGAACAAATATTGTTACTTTTCAAGTAGCCAAAAGTTACCTTTTGCTTTACCAAAACAAAACAAAACACAAAACCACACTATTGAAGTAGATGTCAATTCATCCTCTCCTTACCTATCTAACCCAAACTCCTCTGAGAAGGTTTTCATAGAATTTTTTATATAAACAGATACCTTTTTCCCCTTTTAATGCCCCAATATAGTGTTTTCTAAGAGGAAAACTGGTCAATTGTAATTGACTATTATGCGGTCAAGTTACCCAAGAAGTGGATTTGAAGAAAGACAGCCCATTTACTTAACCACTTAGCTGGGGAATTTCAGTTCAGTCTTTTTCTTCCCTGGAATCATGAATGGCAATTATCCTCCGTAGCTCTTTTGAGGTTATATTCTTCCCTTTCTAGGCATTTCTTTGGCAATAACTGGGCCCATAACATACTTGTGAAGCATGAGAACAGATAATTCCATGTTACAAATGGACAGCCTGTTTATTTTAAAACTAGTAAAAGGCAGAGGCCTCCCTTCTGAAATCTTTCAATAAGGTTTGGGAATTTAATAGCATCAAAGAATAAACTTCATTTATGTCCAAAAGCACAAGTCGTTCTAAGTCATTGCTCTGTTTGAGAAGTCTTTCCATTATCCCTCAAATAATATACAAACTCTTCTGTTTGACACTGACATCCCTCCATAACTGACTGACCTGTTTTTCCAGATGGATTACATATTATCCCTTTATCCCTCCTCCATGTTACAGTCAAACTGACTTACTTATTTTTCCTCCAATATGACATTCCATCTTCTTCCTCTTTCTCTTTGCAGAGGCATGCCTGCAAGGCCCTCCACCCTCACCTCCACCTCTTAGATCAGTCACAATTACCTCAAGGATCAATCATTAAAAGCCTTCCTTAGTTCCCCCGATTATTAGTTCTTCTCCCCAACTTGAAATTTACATACACAATACATGTATGTGCACACAAACATGCATACGACACACATATGTATGAACATATACACATTCACATATGTGTACACATATGTATATGTGTGGGAGTACATATTTGCATATAAACATATATATATAATATATTTTTTAACTTATTGATATACATAATGTTTTCCAAGGATAGTACGTAAGCTCCTTGAGGACAGGAACTATTTCATTTTTTCAATTTGTACCCTGAGAGCTTTCTTAGCACAGTGTTAGGCACATAACAAGACTTTAATACCTATTTGTTAGATCAATGAATGTATGTCTAATGTTAAAAAGGGCACTCAGTTTCTAATCTATCCTTCCATAACCACCTATCCACACAGATCATCAGAGCATAAGCTCAACAAGGGAAGGCCAATTAGACACCAAAGTAGCACCATGTTTTGAGATAATAACATGCACCTCTTTTTAGAGAAAGGCATTTTTTTCTATGAAGTTAGAAAATTTTAATCCCTAGAAAATAGCATGAATATTTTGTTCAAAGAGAATAAATGGAATTGTGCCCATGGGTGGTCCTAATTCAGAAATTTTAAAAAATGTTAGCAATTCATACACATTGTATTGGGTCTACAATGACTGTAACAACAAAATTGGAAAGGAAGGATAGAAGAATGAAGCTAAAATGATGCAGCTTGGCCCTATAGATAAGATAGGAAAATGAACCTCCCCCAAGGTGGGGAATTATGGGTGTGGAACACTGCATGTCCTGCCAAACTTAGTTATTTGTTGAAATACTTTTCCTCACTCTTTCTTTTTATCCTTTGCTTCAGTGGATGTTTCACTAGGTAAGGGAGGAGGGGTTGATACATTCAGAAAAGAAAATCATGTACAACCAAGACTATCAATATGTGTTAAATATAAAATGGCACGTTGGAGAGGTAAACAGTCTGAGTCAGAGTTAAGACTTATCTGGCATGTTCTGTTATTGTAATGCAACAAACATTCAGATAATCATTTGTCCATTAATGTGAGGGATCTAATGATTTCTGCCAAGATCTGTCAAGTTTATGTGTAGCTAAGGCTATCAGAAAGAACAAATTATTTGGATGTGTCATGACAATAACACAAAAAATCCCCCCAAACTACCAGTGTCTAAAATTATAGATTGATTTTGTGTTTCCATCTTTTTCCTTGAACTAGATGGTAGGTTCATGGAGGAAGGGAGTCTAGCTTCATGCTTCTATCCCCTTGCATCTATGACTGTACCTTGCATAGAGTAGACCCTAAATAAATGTGTGTGGAATTAGGTTGACTTCCAACATTTACTATGTTGTACTTCATTTTCTACTTTTCCACTCAAAGAAACATCTCTCAATATTGATATTTGGTGGGAAAGCTTCACAGGAAAAATGCCACATGGGGAAAATATTATTTTGTATTCAAATTTGATGTCAGTATAACCCCCAAAACTGCCCTCTAATGTCATTGTAAATTACAGGCCATAGTCACATGGAAACTGTCATGGGTATAATGAAAGCAACTAATAGGTAAGGTTGTAACCAAACTTTCTCTCCATTTTCATATATCAGATGATTTCTAATTGTAGATAAATCATCTTCTTTTCTAGCTCCTGGTTACAGGAGCTGAGAATGATGGTGTCTTTATCTTCTTTTTTTTTTCTGAACGGCTGGGTGATTTACCAAAGAATGACATCTTTACCTAGAGGTAATAGCTCACTTGGTCCTATCCTCAGTAACTTTTCCCAGAATACCACCAATGAATAGAGTTCCTTCTTAAGTTGCAGAAAATTAAAAAGATTTCATATTAAAATCTAAATTTAATAGGGAGTTTCATATCACACACTCTTAGGTATTTAATTAAAAAATAATTACTCTGGCATTCCTGGACTGAGAACAGCAAACACAGTATAAGCTTCTCTTTGATTCATCATTGACGACTCAAGCAGGGGCACAATGAGTCCTGGAATGTCCCTCCCCTGTTAAGTGCTCCTTCTCCCGCTTATATATTCTGCATGGCGGTTTCATCTCATTGGTTAGTTTTCCCTAGAGATGAAGCAGCAGAGAATGAAAATGAATAAATAAACAGTTAAAATCCTTGAGTGCCCCAAAGTATTTGCAATATCTTTCATTGAATAGTAGAAATTCTGCAAGCTTTCCTTAGCACAATTTCACCCTGAGACAGGATGTGCTTGTCATAGATAATATTTCTGCATATTTAGGTTCTGTTTTTTCTTAATTTTTAAATTAGAAAGTGTATGTATCTGGGTATAGATGGCAAAAAGATAAATGTAGTCTTGATATCGGGAAAATCTTTCTTGAAAATAGAGCTATCCATAAGAGGAATGGGTTTACTTGGGAAGGAACTAGTGAGTTCTATGTTATTGTAGATTTTCAAACAGAGGTTGACAGATCACTCACTGGGACTTTTATAAAGGGAATTTTAGCTCCCTCTCTCATCTGCATGGGATGAGATGTCCACTAGCATCCCTTCCACCTCAGTGATCCCCTTGATTCGGCTTAAAAACATGAGTAACTAAATTTGAATTACAAGAGTAATTTGTTCAATTATCATCAATACCCATCTGATCAGAGAAGTAAGGCTTTAATTCAGTCAATTGATCAATTAGTAAATATGTATTAAAACCTTATTAAATGTCAAACAGTGTGCTAGGTGCTGGGGATTCAAAAGGAGGCAAAAGACAGTCTTAACCCTCAAGGAGCTTACTATCTAATGGGAGAGACAATATGGAAAGAAAACTATACAAAGCAGGTTATATACAGGATAAATAGGAAATAATAAATGGAAAGAAAGCTCTAGATTTAAGAGGGTGTGGGGAAGGCTTCCTTAAGAAGGTAGCATTTTAGTTGAGATTTAAAAGAAGCCAGGCTGCTTAATTGCCATTTTTTCTTTTTGTGACACTCAGAATCTCAACCACATTTTAGAACCTCTGATCATAGGTTTAGAGCTAGAAGGAATCTTGAAAATCATCTAGCCCAATGTGTTTATTTTACAGATGAGGGCACAGAAGTGCAGAGGGGTTATGCAACCTGCCCAAGGTGACATCTGACCAAGATCAGAAACAATACTGAAACACAGACCTACCAGTCTCCAAATCTCTTTACACACTACATCTCCATAAACACAATTGGTGGACAGCCAGGACAGAATGAGGAACTGATTCAGAGAAAAATGCCATGGCAGTTCTGGTAACCAGAAAAGTTCTTGGGATTGGGGAGTTGGGATGGGACAATGAACCTGACTGAATACACTTATAGAATTTCAGAGTTGAAAGAGATTTCTGTGAAACAATATTGACTCCACCATCTGAAATGCATCCAATGAGGGGTCTTCCAGGCCCCACTGCAAAGCAAAAAGTGCTTTGTAAACCTTAAAAGGTAGAAATAAAGATAGGACCCCTGATTTCACTGGCATATTGACCTCCATTTTGAGAAGATGCCCTCATCGGTCCCTTCTCTGAAATGTAGAATCTTAGAGAGTTGACAAGAATACTGAGAAGGGAAATTATTTATCTAGAGACACTCCATCAGAAGCAGGATTTGAACTCATCTCTTCCTACTTTCAAGGACATCCCTCTAATCCACTATTTCAAGTTATCTCCAAACCTTAAAACACCATATGAAATGTCAACGATATTAATGTTCAAGATAGTAATGAATTCCAAAAGAAGGAACCCAGCAATCTCCATAGAACCCCATTCTGTTTTTGAATGGCTCTAATTATTAGGGTAAGGGAGACAATATAATTGTCCAAAGAAGAAGAAAAGTGGGCCAGAGTTCATTACAGTGGAGAGTTGTGCTGAGGGGTTGGAGGCAAGGGCAGGGTTATAACTAGCAATTTTAGTGTCTGAGTCAAATAGCACAAGATGGGTCCTCAAATTAACACCACAATTTAATTTTTTTTTTAAATCATACTAGGAATCATTAAGACAGTAAGTGAAATGGGAGGGAGAATCAGTCAGAACAGTGTCTTAGAGGATATATCCTTATAATTCACAGGGAGGTCATAGGTCATCTAGTTACCCGATAGAATTTGGAATCTCATGTTCTTTCTTCTCCAACAAAGAGGCTACAGAGACTAATTTTCACACATTCTTTGTTGGAGACAAGGGAGCACCAGACTTCCTTATGTTTTCTGTGGTTCCCCTGCCAGAGGGAGGGCAGTAGAATGGAATGTGAAGAGAGAAGGGGAAACCCCAAGGAGTGATTAGGCTAGAGAAAGTGAAGGATGTCTTCATGAGGCAACAGGAGAAAAGGAAGGAGCAAAAAATTCTTCATTCTGATATTCTTACTGCTCTCTAGAAATGAAATCTCTTGTTCACTGCTAACATCTAAGGAAAAATACCTGGGAGAACCCCTTCACCCAATAATAGAGAAAAACCTACATATACCAATATCCCCTCTTGAACTCAAGATTCCTTCCTTTCTTTCTCCTCTGCTAAAAGAGTATATGTATTAAAGGTTTTGTTCTTCTAAATTTTAGTGCTCTGAAGCAAAGTGCCCATTGCCCCATCCACGTTATATCACTGATGAGAGATATTGCAGAGACAGAATCAATAATACTTGGCAACCATAAATAAAGGAAAAAGTAAAGATAGAAGATTCAATGATGTCTCTAATTTTATGAGCTTGACTTATTGGGAAAATGGTGGTAACTGCAATATAAAAAAGATAAAAGTGTATGTCAGTTCTTGGGAGGAAGTTCTTGGGAGACTCAGTTAGTCAATCAATGTTTATTAAACAATACTATGTGCTAGACACTGTACTAAGTGGTGGGAATACGAAGAAAATAAGACAGTCCCTCCTCTCAAAGAGCTCACAGTCTAATGGGGGAGATGACATGTAAATAACTATGGACAAGCAAGTTTAGGAAGGAAAAATTGGAAATAAACAGTGGGAAGGCCCTGGAAAAAAGGGGGACTGGAAAAGACGTCCTCTACGAGATACAATTTTAACTGGGACTCGAAAGGAAAGCCAGGAGATGGAGATGAGGGGGAAGAGCATTCCAGGCATGGGGAAGGGCCATAGCAAAGGCCCAGAGTAGGGGAATTGGAATGTCTTGTCTGAGGACTAGTAAAAAAGCCAGTGTCACTGAATCACAGAGTACCTGGGGGTAAGTAAGGGATAAGAAGATTAGTTATCAAGGGCTTTAACACCAAACAATGGATTTTGTATTTGATCCTGGAGCTGATAGGGAGTCTGAGGAGTTTATTGCAAAGGGAATGACTGTAAAGCCATGCATGAGCAGCTTTCCAGAGGACCACCACTGTGAACAGCTTTAAAGGTTCTGATTACATAGTATAGTGAACTCTATTTTTTCAATAAAAAAAAATTAGAGTAAAACATTCACAGAAAATCAAGGTACAGCACTCACAATGTCACAACTTATCACAGAAAATCAAAATACAGCATTCACCATGTCACAACTCAACAACTTTTCAGTAAAATGGCCACATAGTTTTCACCAAAATGGTCACATAATTTTAAATAAAGTACATTCATTTAGTCAATCACAAAATCCTTAATTCCATCCAAAAAAGTACAAAAGTCAAAGTTCTCCACCCCTAGGTCACAGTAAATCATAATCTTCTCAGTACACAGTATCCAAGTAAAGTCTTCTTTCAGCTTGTCTCGAGGCTGGCTCTCAGCTTCCATGGTTCCTCTTCCATCCAACTGTCACCTGGGTTCAAAGGCAGGCAGCTCCCAGTTCCTTGTCCAGTTCTTCATCCAGTTCCCATTCCACACAGTGTCCAGTCTTCCTGAGGTCCTTCACAGTTCCTGTTTCTGGAAAGACAAAGCTTAAGAGAGCCACAATAATATTCATGCACATTTCTGGCACCGTCATCAATTCACTATCTGCCTGTGAAATCAACTCAGACCAACCAATAAGGTCTGAGAACTCAACATAAATTTTCAACATAGAAATCAACACAGACCCACAAACAAGGTCCATGAGGTCAGCACAAAATCATCAGTAAAATCCCAGGACCTCCAAAACTCTCCCCCAGGACTTTGGTAAACACATGTAATTTGAATTTGAAGATCCCTTTGTGTTGGCAAAGGTAGCAGGTATTTATCACTTAGTAATTGATCAAGCCTCAGTTGGGCAAACAGAAGGTATGAACTTCTGTCTCCTGTTACCATTGTAACAGGAAGGGGTTGGCTGAAACTGGAAGCTAATGCTGTGTGTATAAAAGGAAAAGACCCAGAAAGGCACAGTCAGAAGTTCTTGGAACCAGCATCTGGTGACAGAGCAGCTACAGAAGAGATAATGGAGAACTGAGCCAGAATTTCCTGAGACATTGTCATGGAGCTTCTTTTGAATAGGATCCCTGAGCCAGGAGCCAGGAGCCCAGGTGACTGAGGAAGCTTGACTGGGATGCTGAGACTTTGTTTGTGCCTTAGTTGAGCCTTGTATTCCAGGGAGCAGAAATTGTGAAGGATCCAACATGGTCCAGACCCTGTGAACTTCAGTGTGAATCAGGACCTACCCAGAGAGCTGGACAAGGAACTAGAAGCTGTCTGCCATTGAACCCATATGACAGTCTGGTGAATCCAGGTAGAATCTGAGACCATGAAAGGCAATCCAGGGAATCTGAGAACAGTCTCCTAGTCAAGATGAAAGGACCTGTCCCTGGGTACTGAGTGAAGATGAAATGGTAGTTTACTAGTGACCTAGGGGTGGAGGGGTTTGTGTATGATACTTAGTAATTGATTGCTGAATAAGTGACTGATTGAGTTAACTTAAGACTTTTCCCCATGAGTTGAAGACTTTGACTATTGTACTTTGAGACTATATTGTGATACTGATTGAGTTAACTTAAGACTTTGCCCTATGAGTGGAAGACTTTGACTATTATACTTTGAGATGATTATTCTTTGTTCTAAATATTGTTTTCACTTTGGTGAAAACCATGTGGCCATTTTAATGATAAGCTGGTGTGAATATAAGTTGTAATAGTGTGAATGCTGTACCTTGATTTTCTTGAATGTTTTGCCTTGATTTGTTATGGAATAGAGTGTTCACTATACTGTGTAATCAGAATCTTAAAAGCTGTTCACAGTAGCATTCTTCTGGAAAGCTTCTGTGCATGGCATTACAACATACAACCAGAAAATCATCTTTCAGGGCTTCCAGTAAGGTCCCAGAGCTTCTGTAGAAAGCATCACAAACAAACATCAACACAGACAGAGCAGACAAAGAGTGCCGGGATACCACAAGTTTTCTCGTTCTTGACTCTGCCACCACAAGAGTCCTCTTCTCAGTTCTTCCTGTCCAGCTTGTGCTCTTCCTTATATATGGCACATCTCCTCCCCATAAGTTCACAAGTTGTGGGGTTCACATGTTTTGTTTCTTAACAGATTGACACAAGGCTCAAAAGAAACTTGAACTGAACTAATGTGTTAATTCAATAGCTGAAACAAGATGTGAACTACTTCTCTGTTTGCCATTACAATGACATAGTCAGACCTGTACTTTAGGAAGATCATTTGATAGTTGGCTTTAGGATGGGCTAGAATAGGGAGAGATTTGATATATAGAGACCAACCAAGAGGGGATTGAGTTAATTCAAGAGGGAATTGCTGAGGGTCTGCAACCAGGGTGGTGGAAGTATCAAAGAAGAAAAGGGGATATGTATGAGAGATATTGGGAAGGTGAAATTGACATGTCTTGACAACAGGCCAATTTCTGAGACATGGAGTTTGGTAGAATAGCAGGACATATAAGTAGAAATATTAAGCAAGCAGTTGGGATGATGAGACTGGTATGAGTGTAGGAGCTAGAGATATTTAGATGTCCTCTAAATAGAGATGATAAATAGAACCATGAGACATGAGATCACCGAAGGGAAAATATGAAGACGGAAGAGAACAAAACTCAAGATGAAACATAAGAACACGAGATTTAGCACTAAGAGGATCTTTAGAGTTCACAAGGTCAGAGTGTATTCTCACTATGACACTGTCTTTGATATTTATGTTTCAGAACAAACACATAGCTGAAGACATTTTCTAAAAAACACTTTCTGATCTTATAACTAAACTGCCTTAACAAGGAAATTAATTAGGATTATGTAACATAACATTATAATCGAGGCTTGTGCATCACTTCAGTTCTTATAGGGTCTGTAATCTTTGAATGGTTTACCACCACAGAAGGAAGAAACAGGTTTGTGATGACAGAAAATGTCCACTTTTTTTCTCCCACAAAAATTCAGGGAGGGGGCATCAATTTGCAATTAGAAACTATGGCTGATTTGCCCTGAGATTCTTAGAACACTGGAGTAGCAGCAAAGATCAACTGTCACATTTGACACTATTCATTTATAAGTGGAAAAATTTTGAAGTATCTGTATCTGAGAACAACTGCTTAGCTGGCCTGAGATTCTTTAATAATTGATGGATATCTTGAGTTGAGATATATTGATGATGTACACAGGGACAGTTGTCTTTACACTCTCATCTTTCAAAGCTTTTCAGAGTATTGCACTGAGTGTCTGATTAACTTCCGAGGCCCAAATGCCACTTCTCTTTCACTAAATTGATTGATTAATGACTAACTGTAAGCCATATTATCCTCAAGAATCCCAAGTGTCCTATGTACTCTTTGCTGAGAAAGTGAAGGAAGACTTGTGAACTATTCTGATAGGCTCAAGGCTTGAAATTCTAACATTTCTATATGGTCTCTTTCAAAAGTGGGCAACCCATGCCTGAGTCAAAGGGACATCTGAGACAGTTTGGGGTGACAGTACTTCCTATATGGGCCTCGTTCTGTCTTTTCCTCTTCCTTTCTGTCACATTCTTTTTTGTTTGTCAGTCTTGATATCTCTGTCTCTGACTTTTTCTCTCTATCTCTTTCTGTATCTTTTTGTCTCTCTGTCTGGCTCTGAGTCTCTGACTCTGTTTCCTTCTCTGGCTCTACACCATCTCTATCTGTCTGACTCTGTGTCTCTGTTTCTATGTCTCCATGCCTTTCTCTTTCCTTCTCTGTCTTCATGTCTTTCTAAATCTCTCTTTGTATCCAATACTGTTTCTGTTTCTCTGCTTCTTTGTCTCCCTCTGTCTTGATACCTTCCTCTCATCAATTCAGACATTTCTGGGAGGCAAGGGGAACAAAGGAAAATAACAGAGCTGGGCTTGAAACCCACATCTGATGCTTACTCCCTAGATGACCTTGGATAAGTCACTTAACCTCCATGGACTTTGTTTCCTTATCTATAAGAAATTAAGAGGTTGGTCTAGACCAAGGGTGTGGAACCTGTGGCCTTGAGGCTACATAAGGCCTCCTAAGTCCTTGGGTGTGGCCTTTTGACTGAGTCCAAGTTTTACAGAACAATCCTTTTATTAAAGGGATTTGTTCTGTGAAGTTTGGATTCAGTAAAAGGAAAGCACATAAGAACCTAGGCCTCAAGACTGAGGTTCCCCATCCCTGGTCTAGGTAATCTCTATGGCCTCTTCCACTTTGATATCTAAATTCCTGTGACCCTTATTATCTCATTTCTTTACAATATCAACAAGATATTTCCATTATTCCCCCTCAACAGAGTTATAATCAGGAAGAAAGTTCTCTTCTACATTTGTTCTGGAGAAAAATTCCAGTAGATGGAAACTTCTAGGGAATCCATGAGAAAGTTGTGTTTGTTTTTTTTTTTGCCTTTTTTTTTGAAGGGCAATTGGGGTTAAGTAACTTGCCCAAGGTTACATGGCTAGTTTTGTGTGTGTGTGTGTGGGGGGGGGGAGTGTGTGTGTGGGTGTTTAGTGTCTGAGGCCGGAACCGAACTCCGGTCTTCCTGATTCCAGGCGGGCGCTTTACTCACTGCACCACCTAGCCTCCCCTGAGAAAGTTTTTTTAAGGTCCTAAAAGAGTTGATGAACGTTCTGTAGTTTTCTAGTTCACCTTTATGGAGTAGATACCAAGCTAAGATGATTTGGCTGAATGAATAACAATTATGTTTCCTAGCCATCTCTTTTCTTCTTAATTTTTGCATGTAATTCTCATAAAATTGGCATTTCAGTCATGAATTTTCAAGGAAACATTAAACATCAGGGATATAAAACTACTCTATTCCATCATTTGTTGTAAACTATTTGCAATTCCCTTTTGCATATTCTCCTTCAAGGCAAAACAACTGTAGAGAAAAACCTGTTTTATATTTTAGTATTGAATAATTGGCTTCTTTCAAGAACACATAAGCAGATGTTGCAATGAAATTAAGGCATGCCCATTACCCAAAGACATGTGCTTATCATACAGCAATTTAATATTGATTACAGATCTTAGCATAAGAGAAATGTTGCACCTTAACTGATTCATGCATGGGGGTATTGGGTGGACTCTCATTAATATTCTAGTAGACAACTACATTGAGACAACATAATTTAATTAATATATCATCATTCTTGCTGTCTCCAAGCATGTGATGTTATATTAATTCTTTGCTCTGGGGTAGAGGATTTAGTCCAATGCTGTATGTTAGAATTATTTTAAAATATCCATCAATGTTTTTAAAAGTACTGTTGTAGTAACTTTAGACCATGTGATTTTCTGAGAATCTGCATTTGCTTCAATTTGTCTGTGAATCCAGATTCTCATCATTTCTGGCTCTCCTACCATTGAAGAACATGGCCATATAAAGTCTCTCATTCTTTATGTTTCAGAAAACTTCCATAGATGATCACTCTCATATTTTGGAGGCATTGTTCCAGTTTTTTTTTTTAAGGCTTTTGTGGCTAACTTTGAGAAGCTTTCAGTTCATCCACCTAGATAACACATGCTTAACAGACAAATAATTTGGGGAGAGCCTTTTTGGACTGCAGTTTATGTCACTAAAGCAAATGCTCTTTTGAAATAATTACGCGAAAGGCACAGAAGGATATTGTATTGTCTGCACTTCATGTGTGACTGCAAGAAAAGCTTCTACTAAATACATGTTCCTTTCTCAGATTCTCTTCAAGGCTCTTCAGGAGGAGTGCACATTCCAACACAATGTAACAAACATTTGTTTAGACAATTAGTCATGTCTGACTCTGTGTGACTCCATTTGGCGTTTTCTTGTCAAAGATTTTTGTAATAGTTTGCCATTTCCTTCTCAAACTCATTTTTACAAATGAGGAAACTAAAGCAATGGGTTAGGTGACTTACCCAGGGTCACAGAACTAATAAGCATCTGGGGCCAGATTTGAACTCATGAAGATGAGTCTTCCTGATTTCAGGCCCAGCACTCTATCCACTGTGCCACCTACCTGCCAGAGTAGGCAAAATCCTTGGTCATGGCACTCTCTGGGTCTTCAGAGAGGACTGGCACCTCTGCATCCAACTTTCAACTGTGGTTCCAAGAAGCTTTAGCATTCACAGAGGTCATACCTCAGTAAACCATCTGAGCAGATGGGCTAAACTAGGTTGAGGACAACCAACAGGCTTCAAGCCCATTGGCAAGACGAGGTGACATTTACCCTAAGCATGTGAAAACTTCTATTGTTTGAATGGAAGGATGAGAACAATGCAGTCCAACAGCTATTAAAGTGGCTAAAGCAGATGTCTTTTAGAACTTAATGAGACATTGAAGATGTCAAGGTCATCCACTACATCCCAGGCCATCACCAGTCACCTTGACTTTTGTCTTGCCACTGAACTTCGATGACTCTGGAAGAGAGAGTGAGGCTGATAATCTTGTGCAACTCTGCCTCAGTTAAATCTGATTCAAGCCCAAGTGAAGACATTACCCATCAACCACTATTTTACCCCACCATCACAATGTCATCGGTCTTCTTAGAAAATGGATCAACAACAACATTTATCAAGCACTTACTTGCAAAGGTTCTGGTGTAAGGTGACAAAATTGTAAACATGTCCTGCTATTGAGGCATTTACATTCTACTGGGAGGATAGAATCTGTAAAGTGTCAGGTCTAGGGAATTCCTAGGTAAGAAAACCCCTACTCCCTGTGCAGGTTAGAACTCCCTCCAAACCAGAGAGGTGTAGAGTATTACTTTGACCATAGACCAATTAAATGCCTTGTCCATGTTCCCACAGCTTGTATGCTGAACAAATGAAACTTGAACTCGGGTCTTGTACACTACCTTGTAGACACCGTGCCAACTGCAAATCTGACAAGTATGTCTTCCTCTAAGTCTCCAATTAAATGTCAAACAGCACAGGGTCAAGCACAAGTGTCTGGGGTACTCAACTTGAAACCTTCCTACAAGTTCATATAGAGTCCTTAGTGAATATTCTCTGAGATTAGTATTAAAATAAATTCTAAATCCACCAAACTCTCCAGCTACCTAGCCCACATCTCACCACATTTTTATAAAGAGAATTTGAGAGTCTTTTTCAAGTGCTTTTTTTCCTTTCTAAAATCTAAATTGACAATTGCCAAATTCTTCCAGATTGTCAATATTTACACATAAAAATAATGGCGATGGAATTAGGCAACATTTATTCTTGATGGAATAATTTTGACTTTTAATGATCAATTCCCTTTCTAAAGGGTCACAAAACCAAGTCCCAATAATGTGTTCCAGCTCTGTTTTCCAGGAAGAGAAGTCAAGTTCTTTGTGTACCATGTGAAGTCTCTACCCTATTACCTTTTGTGAAAATAAGGAAAACTTTCATGTTCTAGTTCTCCATCACTTTTCTCCTTCAATATCTTTAAAAGATCCCTAACAATACCTCCCAGTCACATCTGCCAGTCTTTTCACATGCCTGGTATGTCATTCATCTGGGCCTGGAAACTTGAACTTGGTAAGAGATGGTGGATGCTTATGTTTTCTCACTTATCTTTGGGTTTTCATTGTCTGGTTAGCATTTTAATGTTTTCTTTCCCAGTTCAAGGATGAGTCTTCTTGGAAGAAAAAAATACACACAAAATAAGATATGCATCATTCAGCCTTCTTACTATTATCTCTTACTGTTTTTTCATCTAACCTAAGTAGCATTATTGGTCTTTCTTTGCCTGTAACATAATTAAAACAAGTGCTTTATGCTGTTGTCACTCTATACTGACAGTCTCAGCTCATACAGGGCTCTATTTTTTCTGAGATTTTTCCGAGGTCTACATTTCTCATTCATAGATATTCTGTTATTTGTATTTATAACTCCTACACATACTTTTAAAAATATAAATAATAATAATAATGACAATCAGGTGGCATTTTTCTATAGCACTTTACAATTTGTAGTGACAAATATCTCATTTAATCCTTGCCCTGGAAGGCAGACACTCATATTATCTCCTTTTTTAGGTTACACGGCCAGTTATTTCTGGGTGTGGTGCTAAGTATCTGAGCTCGGATTCGATCCCCAGGTTCATCCTGACACTGGGGCCAGTGTTCTTAGTTGCTGAGCCACCTGGCCGCCCCTAAGCAATTGGGGTTAAGTAGCTTGCTCAAGGTTACATGGCCAGGTGTTTCTGGGTGGGTGCTAAGTATCTGAGCCCAGATTCGATCCCCAGGTCATCCCAACACTGGGGCCGGTACTCTTACTCGCTGTGCTACCTGGCCGCCCCTCTCCCTCCTCTTTATACACATACCTGTACATATGTGCATATATACATGTACATATACTTTATAGTCATTTATCCCTCCTTCCATCCATGTATCCATCCATCCATCCATCTATCCATCTAGCCATCTATCAGCTTTGGTCTTCTCAGTTTCTGATTTAGGGTGGTTCATCCCTCCTCACTCAACCTAGTGGCCCTCTTTTCAGGACCCATCATATTAAAGTCAAACAGGACAGATACCCAATTGCTTTAGCACAGTGCAGCTCAGAACTCCTGAGCTCAAGAGATCCACCAATCTCAGCCTCCCTGGTAGCTATTATGACAGACGTACCACCACACTCAACATGTTATGTATTTTGATATTTAAAAAACAATCTTTCAAAAGTACAAACTGTGAAGAACAGAAGTTTATAGTTTCTTAAAAAGATCCTCTTGTCCCTCCTTTTATGTTGAAATGTGGTTCCTTGTTTTTCTTATAGGGATAATTTCTCTATTCAGAATTTTATTCCTGAGAATTTATCGTGTCTTTTGTGCAGACTTCCCCTGAAAAATATTATGCCCAAATCTAGAATGGACATTGAATTAAACTTGCTTTTCCTCTCCCTTGTTATCATGAACTTTTATCACTTAATCCCAGGGTTGCCATTATTTTAAATTAACTACCAGGTTCTTCTTAACGTTAGTTCAGAAAGTGTGCCAGAATAGCAATGATCTTTGTCCTTCTATGTTCTCTCCAAAATAAAACCTTTTGGTATTTAGCTTATTCACAACTTGTTCTCTTCTTTTCTTTTCATTATTCTTTAACACCTCGCCCCCCCACCCCATACAGTCTGTGATCTAGCCAGGATGATCGATTTGCTGTTTCTCTCACATAATTCTCTATCTCACATTTCCATGCTTATTTTTGCACTGGTTGTTCCCCATGCCTCAAATGTTCTATTTACCAATCTCTGATTCACAACCCTTTCCTTATTTTAAGACTCAGTCCAAGTGCTACCCCTTCTCCAGAAGACCTTTCCTATCCACCTGCATCCCCATGCTTTAAGCTATACTGATTTTCTCCATCCACTTGGTCTTTATCTTGTTGCTCCCATTAGAATGTTAGCTCCTTGAGGACAGGAACTGATTTTGCTTTTTAGTTTTATTCTCAGTGTTTGGTAATACATTGCTCATTACTGCGTCAGCCTTTCAAAGGATGAAATAACCATTAAGGAGAGTCAGAATGTATGCTGTAAGCACCCTGAAGGCAGGCATATTTTAATTTTTCTCTATCATTGGTATCCAGGGCAATGCCTAATGCATAGTAGACAATAAATGTGTATTTGATCGAAATGTATTGATTTCTGTTTTTGAGAAAGACAGAGAAGAGAAGACAAGGTAGGAGAAGAAGAGAAAGGAGACAAGATCAGAGAAAAAGCATGGATATGTCTGATTTTCAAAGTCCCCCATGACTATTTCTTCTGCATCCATATCTACATATTTCTGTTCTGGGTTCATTTAGAGCTGCTCAAATCATACATAATTTCTTCTAATCTTTGTCCTTTCATTTTGGCTTTTGATTTGCTCTAACCAGTCAATGATCATATAACACACATATACCTGTTTCAGAAATGAGTCCCACATCAAACTTGTTGTTTCTTAAGCTATTCAGTCAATTTCCTCTGCATGTGTCTGTATTTACGCTATATATATATATATATATATATATATATGTATATGTATTCTAAACTCTTCTTGAAATACATATAATACATAAGACCAAAGCTCTGCAATAATCTAGGTGTCTTGGACATTTCTTTTATTGATCTTGAACCATGTTTTTGCCATTCTTTCCTTTATGTTTAAGTCACTGAGAAATATTGACATAATATTTATAAGGGCATTGTCAAGATATTCATAAACACCCTCTACTTCTTTATCCTGGGCAACCGAGGCACACAAGCCACAATTAATTCAGTTTAACAGACTTCTTAAGTGCCTACTACTGTTTTCCAAGGTTGTTTGATTGATTAAGCTCTTCATGGACACTAGGTGGTGAGATGATCAGGAAGCTTCTCAAATCTCTTTTTAAGCTCTTATTGTACAGGTGGACTTATTTCCTTTTCCCTCTATGGAACACTCTTGCACACTTTACCATTCTAAAAAGGTCAAATCTCCCCTCTTCTACCTTAATTCTCTTCTCCTCCCCCCATCTGAAGCTATACTTCTATTTCCCTAGGAACACATCCTATGGAGAGGGAGCCTTTGAGTCCCTTCATTTTCTTTTCCTGCTGAGAAATTACCTTATAGGTTAGAACACAGATACCTATCATTTGGATGTTGCCGAAATATACACAATGAATACTCAGAGCAAGCCAATAGATGGTAAAATTCTGCAGACAAATTTTGATTTATATTTTCAGCTTGTTGAGTTAAATAATAGTGGATGTGTATACCTCAAACCCATATTTAAAACTTAATAACTTGACCACACCACCAAGCAACAACTCCATCCTCCAACTTTCTTTGATTCCAAAAATCATCCCATAGTAACATCTAGCTCCTGTTCAGCTTTATACCAACATATTATATTGTTTCAGCAATTTTCCCCACCCCCACATTCACTCTATTAATTTGCTTTGTCCTCTCATTGTTCCACTTACCTTCTCTTGCCTGCCTTCCCTTGCCAACTATCTTCTCTTTTTCACTCTTGAATCTTACTATAGGTCCTACTCACTATCTTCTTTCGTCTGCTTTGCGCCTTCTACAACCTCTTTAATCGTCCCTCATCTTGCTCCTCTTTCAACGCCAAAATAGAACCTGGACCAGTATCTGACCTGAAAATTATTCTCCTTCAAATTTTCCTCAACTTCCCTTTCTTAGTTTCAATCTCTGACCTAATTCCCTTCTCTAAGTCCTTATAAGTTAACGATATGATTTCCTTTTCCTTATGCAGGTCAAGTTTTTCTTCTGTCCCTTTTCCCACAAATTTCTCCAACAGCAGGTGGAAACAGAAGCATATCAAGTGTATGACTTCAGATACGGCCAAAAATACTTAAGCTCCAAAAGTGGACTAAAAATGCCCCCCCCCAAGGATGTTCATAAACTCTTCCATTTAAACAAACAAATCTGAATTATTAAGTCATTTTGCTTATATGCTTCATTTTGACATATTCATGTGAATTTGCTAGTGGAATCAAATGGATTCCTGATGACAATTCAGAAGCAGGTTGTTACTACCAAATATTATGGAAAGGCCAATTTGAACATGATTATTTAAGCAAACAATGGAAACTTGGCCCTATGTCACCACAGTTGGTATAAATATATATATGTATATATATTTATACCAAATACCAATAAAAATATGATCTATTGGTTAGAATTATCACCAGAAGTGTGTTACCTTTTGCTAACAGATGACAAATGACACATCCCTAGACTTGCAATATTGACCTCAAAATATCCTGTAGAATTCAGACAACCCACTAAACCAAACCCAGAGCATTATGCTTGAGCTATTGTCCACTATTGACTAGATATAGCATGGTTCTTTTAAAACTTAAGAATAATGATTTTACTAGATATTTCCAACCTGAAGACTCATCATCTTGGAACAATATGGAAGAAAATGCTTTGGAAATGTATATAGCCAAAGAAATCAAAATCATGTGATAGCACTATGAAATACATGTCATTTCTGTCTGCTACTGGAGATCTACTTAGAAAGCTTTCAGTGACCCTACAGAGCATGAGCTTATATCCTAATATTTTTATTCAAAATAACTACAAAGGGCAGGTATTTAATCTACCTGAATAAGCCTACAGAATATTAAATATGAAAATTGATAACAGCATAACAACTCCCTCAGGACTATTTCTATCTGAACACAATCAAAAAAGATTAGAAGACAGAGATAATATGAGATATCTTACTAAATAAAAGATAACACTGAAAAATAGAAATAATGAAAGAAGAGATAAAACTAAAAAGAGAATCCTAAATTGATGTCTATAGCTTTACATTTACCAAAGTGCTTTACATATCTTCTCTAATTTGCTTATATTTTACTGTACAATTAACACACTTCAAATTCTCAAAAGTTATACTGATAGTTAAAGAGAATTGAACAACTATATGATTCTTAGCACCCTCTGTCCTCTTGTCCACCCCTCTGGAAGAGTAAAAGTGAGTCACACATAAAGATGGAGGCCACTGTCTATATTTATATGTTTTATCAGTCATAATTCATCAGCCAACCTTTAGTAATTAGCCTGTCTGTGCCTTACTAGGATGATGCTATTGAGAATCAGTAAAGCTAAAATGAGAATTGGTGTTTCATTATTTTTATTAAATGTCACTTTTATGTATAAGCTTAAATAAGATCTCTGACCCTTGAAATAAACTCCTTAGAGGTATTAGAATAGCAATCCAGAAGGATAAATTCATGGCAAAGTCTAAGCATTTCACTTGCAGAAGCTTCTAACTGTATTGTGTAATGGAAGCCTCATGAAAGAGAGGCTGCCTAGTCTAGTGGGCCTAGTGCTGGACTTGGAAGCAAGAGGACCTGAGCTCAAATCCACTTTCTGGCACCTACTAGCTGTATGATCCCAGCAAGTTACTAGCCTCTCATGGGGCGGCTAGGTGGTGCTGTGAATAGAGCACCGGCCCTGGAAGTCAGGAAGACCTGAGTTCAAATCCAGCCTCAGACACTTAATACTTACTAGCCATGTGACCTTAGGCAAGTCACTTAACCCCAACTGCCCTGCCCTCCCCCCTCTAAAAGCAAAAACAAACAAACAAAAGTTACTAACTTCTCTGGGCTTCATTTTCCCATCTCTAAAGTGAGGATAATAATATCTTTGGTTTCTATCTTATAGGGTTGTTTTTTTTTTTTACTCTCAAATGATAGATTTAACTTTTTGTGAAATGCTTACAAATTTTAAATGCTATATAATTTTCGGCTATATATTTTTTAAATTATTAGAGCAAGAAATTTTTCTGACAGTTTATTCATCATCAAGAGTGCTATAAGGTAACAATACTAAGCAAAAATAAAATAATCAGGTGACCTCTTGAGAAAAAAAAAAACACCCTCTTCAATTTCTCACCTTCCCACAATGCACTCAATAATCAGAATTTACAAAATCATAAAGTCTATGGAAGGACCCAGTATTTATTTGCCAAATAATAAATTTTGGAATTGAGTAGGTGCTGTGCCTTGAGCTAGCAGGAGACATAACTTTAGGATGAATAAAAGAAAGCATATTAGCAAAACATTTAGTAAGTTGGTGGAGTTTTTATCTCCAAAGGATCCTAAACTAAAAATAGAAATCAATTCTTAGAAGGTGTAGAATGTATTTCTATGGATGTTAAATCCATAATGGGTTTTTGAGGGGAAGATAGTAATATTTGAACTTTTACTTCCAAAGATTTTGGCCTGACATGGAGGTTATATCTCCTCCCACCAAATATCCATTGGTGACATTATCAGAGACCTAACCTCTACAGGATGAACCATCGGTCTGACCTAGACTGGCATTTTGTATATTCTTAAGAAGTAGATGTGAGATAAATCAATGTTACATCCACAATTCATGAGAGAGAAAATGGAAGAGATTTATTTTGCCACAGAATTTTTTTTTAAAAAGGATGAAAATACCAAATTCTCGTTAAGGAACAAAAAAGGGAAGGATGCCAGCCGACAAAATATTGAGGCAAAAAGTTAACATTTAGAAAACAGATTTTGACTAAACCTGCTCAATTGTCACCATTTTGTGTCTAAATAGGAAGGTTGCCTGATTTTTGCTGACAACTGTGTTGTGCCTAGATAACATTTAGATGGAAATATACACTGTGGCATGAATTAAATAACACTCCCTAATTGAACTCCAATTATTTGCAAGGCACTGTGATGGAAGCTACGTGGGGATATTAGTTGAAGAGGATGGGATAACCAGCCTCTTGGAACCCACTTTATATTAGGCATTGATGAGTATGCATTATGCCCCTCTTTTGCATAAAGCCTGCATTTGTCTCTTTACAAATTCCTTTTCCCTCTTGGGCTAGTCATATTAAAAATTGCAAAATTTAAGCTTTGTATAAAGAATGAGAGCACAATGCACAGAAAGGACCTTAACATGACAGAACCCGAGTTCAAATCACAGATCTGCCAGTAGCTTCCTGTACAATCTTGGGTAAGCCACTCAGCCTCTGTGGGACTCAGTTTCCTCATCTGTGAAATGAGGAGACTGGAATAGAAAATGATTCTAAGGGCCCTAGGTCTATGATGCTGTGAAAACCTTCCTAACAATTAGAACTATCCAAAAGTAGCTCCCCTCCAGGAGGGAGAGGGCTCCCCACTCATTGCATATCTTAAAGCAAAGACTGGATGGTATTTGATTCTATTACCAGTTAACATAGGTGGCTTTTGCAGTCCTGTCCAGCTCTATGATTCTGTGACCCATGGAGGGATGTAGATAGCATTCATGCAACAGTTGAATGGAACTGATTTTCATGAAGAATAATGGGTTTTATGCTGAGATGTGTTCTTCTTATCTCTCCTTTTGAGTCACAGTGTTGTGTGTCTGTGTGATGGGAAGATAAGGTCCCGAGGACAGTTACCTATTATTGTGGAGGACCTAAGCACTCCCCAGGGCAAAGGCAGCTGTGAATTTTGTGTGTATGAAATACCTAGCAATGCTGAGATGGCAGAGGCTGTCCGGTCGCCTGGATTTGGAAGAAGAAAAGGAAAAAAACAAAGAATGGTTTTCCCTTAATTTTATTTTTATTTGAACTTAGAACACCCTTCTCTACATCTCGTCGATTCATGTAATGTTACATAAATAGAAAACATACATGTGTTTACATGTTAGCAGATACATATTAAAAATACCCCAATAGAAAAAGGCCTATCATTTCCTCAGCAACTGTAATCTATACCTCCTTGAGACTTGGTAGATCATCGTTGTTTTGTTGTTGTTGTTTGACGTTCATTGACATCATGAGCATGATCTCTTAACTTGCACGTGAAATCGAATTTGAGTGAAGCAGAGCATTGTAAAGTCATTGAGGCTTGCTAGGTAGGAAAGGGACTTGAACGGATGCGTGCTTTAGGAAAATCCCTCTGGCCACCCTGTGAATAATGGACTGGAGAAAGAGGTGACAAGTGGCAGGGAGCCCAATTGGATACGAGGTGCAGCTGGACTGGACCAGGCTGCTTGTAGTGCTAGGACAAAGGTGAAAAAATGGATTTTTAAGGGGGTGACAGTCTACTGTGCACAATGTATTAGGCAGGGGTTAAGGCCTAGGGAGTTGCCTGTGGCTGAGGTGAAACAACTTTCTTTCTTTCTTTTTTTTAAAGCAATTGGGGTTAAGTAACTTGCTCAAGGTTACACGGCCAGGTGCTTCTGGGTGGGTGCTAAGCATCTGAGCCCGGATTTGATCCCCAGGTCATCCCGACACTGGGGCTGGTGCTCCTACTCTCTGTGCTACCTGGCCGCCCTGAAACAACTTTCTACTATGTCTATAAGAGTATTGGGTAAACATCCTGCCTTAGATGCCTATGTGATCCTGGACGAGATACTTTCTGGACCTCAGTTTCCTTCTTCCTGTTAAATGAGCAACTTTGAGTCAATGACTTTTGTATTTTTTTCTAGCATTAAAACTATGGCCCCATGATCCTCCAAGCCTACCTATCCACTCCTCAACAAAGCTTCTCTCTCTTTCTCATCTTTCCTTTTTATTCCCTTTCTTCTGCTACAACTCTATCCCTTTTTCCCTCTCTTCACCTCTCCTTTTCTTCTCTCCCTCTGTCCTTTTCTTCTCTTTCTCCCTCCCCTTCTCCACCGATCTCTCCATCTCTTCCACTCTCTCCACAAATACTCCCAGAAAGAATTTCTTTCCATAGTGTTATAATTCCCTACAGTGGTGGAGATCACAGTCTTAAGTTTCTGACTCATCACTATTTATCCTTGGGAGCTGCCTTAGGCATAGATTGATTAAATGCTGAGGGGGCAGCTGGATGGTGCAAGGAAAAGAGAGTACCAGCCCTGGAGTAGGAGGACCTGAGTTCAAATTCAGTCTCAGACACTTGAAACACTTATTAGCTGTGTGACCTTGGTCAAGTCACTCAACCTCAATTGCTTTGCCTTCCCTCCTCCAAAAATTAAAACAAATAAAATAAAATAAATGACTTGCTCAGTGCCATGCAAATAAAGTATTAGAGGTACAATTTGAGCCCTGATCTTCCTGACTTTAAGCTGAGCAATTTATCTACTAGTATACTAGTCTGCTTCTATTAAATTTATGCATGTATACATATTATCTTAAATATATAAGATATATCATTATATAGGAAAAATGCATATTATATATAACTATCCCATATACTTACACATATACACACTATATATACACACATATCTATATCTCTATCTATTAAAGCTTTAAAACAACATTAGGACAACTTAGTGCAGGTGAGACTCTAGTGTCCATATTTGAAACAAAATGTGTGACAGGCTTATTTCTGTAGCTAAATCTAGAAAGAATATTCCTGCTTAAAGTTAGGGTAGACTTGCTATAATCTGAATTCAGCGGTATGGTGAACAAGGCACGGGAATTGGATTCAGACTGGTTCAGGCATTTGTGACCCTGGACAAGCTCACTTAACATCTTGGAGCAGTTTCTCACCCATAAAATGGGAAGAATAACAGTATCAGATAGGTTGCTTTTTTTGTATTCTTAGTGTTTAGCACAGTGCCCAGATCATAGCAAATGCTTTAAAAAAAAGTTAGTCGATTATTGATTCTTATGATAGTCAAATGAGATTATGTCCTTAAATCACTCTGGGACCTCTGAAGTACTACATAAATGACAGTAATTATTTTATTACACTGTTTTAATGTAAAGTACTATGTTAGAAATATGCTGGAGACAGGGGCAGCTAGATGGTACAGTGAATAGAACACTGGCCCTGGAGTCAGGAGGACCTAAGTACAAATCCTACCTCAGATACTTAATACTTACTAGCCATGTGACTTTGGGCAAGTCACTTAAATCTGATTGCCCTGACTTCCACCCTCCAAAAACCAAAAGAAAAAAAAAAGAAAGAAATATGCTGGAGACAGTAGGCACTCAAAGAGTGTTGGTCAAATTGAATCAACCTTTGTGTGATATTATGAAGTGGGGGCAGTGAAATATAGGGAGAAAACATCTGGTTTTGAAGTTAAGGGATCTGAATTTAAATCTCCCTTTTCATGCTTACAACCTATAAGACTTCTTGCACTATTCATTTAACCTCTCTGGGCCTCATTTTTCATATCTGTAACATAAGGGAGCTGGACTAGATGGTCTCAAAGGTCCTTCCCAGTTCTTAACTTAGTATCCTATTATCTAAGACCCATTTGTAGAAAACAGTGAATTTAGAAGTTCTTTTCTACTCCTAGTTTTCTTATCCAATTTCTGAAACGAATCACATCTGTGGAACTTTGTTTGGTGGGATATGTTGTCTTCAAGTTGTACTCAAAATGCTTAGCTAAAATAGATCCTCATTAATGTAGCACACCTTTTAATGGAGGTTATTATGGATAGGTAACTACATAACTAGGGGATAAAGTCATCCGTTATAGCAAAATTCATGTTGTGAGAATGAAAATTTATCTTCCCTTTCCCAGAAGACCAGCTTAGTGCATAAAATTAGTGGTTTGAAAACAATGCTTACTTTTCATGTATTCCTTCCACTAGTGAACTAAAAGGTTGATAACATATAAAGGTGTACACATGCTACATATGTTGGATATATATGTGCATACACACATATATGTATATATATACATATATACACAGAAACGTATAGCTATACCCATGCACATAGATATATAAAATTCAGTTGAAGAAAGATATGGAAAAGGCAAATTACTTGCTATGAGTGTTTATAAAACACTGAAAGAGTGCTTATAAGGCATGGAGACCAAAAACATCAGTCTGAGTCTGTGATTTGTACCCTGCAAGATGTGTGTCCTAATCCTGGTGTTTAAACCACCCTGGTTCTCAGTTTCATCATTTAAAAAAGAAATCCCGATTTTCTTTAATGTCATCTTTATTTCTAAGTATATTTTTCTCCCTCCCCTACCTTTTCAAATATATACATTTAAAAAGCAAAATTAAGAATGCTTTAACCAAGTCTAACCATAAATTACATAGCCATAGTGCTCCTCTTCGCTAAAGAAGAGGGGGATACAATTTCCTCATCACATTTTGGGGAGACAATATTAGTCATGACAATTTCACAATATTCAACTTCATTTTCCCCTTGTATTTACATTATTTTAGGAGTTATGCCTGTTGCTCTCCTGGTCCTACTTAATTCGGTGTGCATCAGTTCAAATATGAATTTCCAAGCTTCTCTATATTCTTAGTAAGAGTACAGTAATGTTTCATGACATTCATGTATCCTATTTTATTTATTCATTACACAGGACGTGGATAGCTACCTTATTTCTATTTTTTTCCTACTACCAAATAATTACTATTATTACTTTAGCCCCTTTATATTCATCCCTGAATTGAATATTAAGGAAAATGCTTATCTCAAATCTCACTTCCACTATGGAATCAGGTCCTTATCTCTTGGTTATATATTCCCCTCAGGGCTCTAGGGTAACTCTTTCTCAGGAATGTTTCTTAAATACCAGTGTCTTGAAACCTCACTGATCTCATCTCCCAGATTATCAGTTGAGGATCAATTTCATCATCCAGTCTTAAGTAACTTTTAGGAGGTGCTACAGTAAGGACAATGGTACAAAATATCCCCCTAGATATCTGCCACACTCCCTCCCACAAGTCTTTACAGAGTCCAGAGGAAAAGTAGACTCAGGCTAAGTGATACATGTGGTAAAGTGGTAACACACATAGCTCTTGGTTGCTGGGAAGTCCTTTTCTTCTATTCCAGGGGTGTTTTGAGAAATTGCTTCTAGGTATAGTGTAGTTTCTTTCTTGAACTCCTTGGAAAGACATGAGTCCTGTTTATCCTTACATCCTGGCATCCAGGAATGTAGTAAGGATACTGGAAAGAAGATGGAAGATTCAACATCCTTGGAAACCTCTGAAACTTGAAAAGTCCTTCTCCAGTCCAGGGTGAGAAACCTGACCAAGAGAGAGGCTTAGTTCTCTCATTCCTCTCCCAAATAGTGCCTTCTCAGGAATATGCTAAAAAGTCACACTTACTCCAATTTCTGGAAATTAATCTCTTCTCAATGTGCTTTATAATCTTAAAGCTGCAAAAATGATAATTATTACTTATCATCATTGGACATTACCAGTTTTCCTAACCTTATCCAAATAGGTTATTCTACATCAAAAAGATCTTTGAGTACTTAGTTTAAGGTCTATGAGGAGTGATTGATTGAAACATGTTCTTACCTAGTTAAGGTATGAAGTCTTCAATATCACCCTTATATTATTTTTGGTATATATGAGGTCTTCTTTTACCTCTTTAGTTTATATGCCCAGCAATGGAGTTTCAGACTCAAAAAATATTGACATTTTAGTCACTTTCTTAGTATAATTCTTTTTTTTGAGGTTTCATCTTTTACTAAACAAGTTGGCAAAGATTATAAAAGATAGGAAGAGTCAGTGGTGGAATGGTGAAAAGATGGGCACCCCAATTAAGCTTTGGTTGGAGCTGTAATTGATTTAATTCAAGAAGTATAGGAAAGGGATTTGGAATTTTAGGAAGAAGATAAATAAAATTTTCATGCTCTTTGATGCAGAGATCTCATTACAAGGATATTAAAGGAAATGTACAAGGTCCAATATAGCCCAAAGTATTTGTTATATTCCAAGCCCTTCGAGCCCTCAGTGTAGAAGCTGCCAGATCTTGGGTTATCCGGTTGTGTTTCCACAATATTCAAATTGTTTCTTCCTGGCTGCTTGTAGTATTCTCTCCTTAATCTGGGAATTCCTGAACCTGGCTATAATATTCCTAGGAGTTTTCTTTTTGAGATTTTTTTCAGGAGGTGATCAGTGGGTTCTTTCAACCTCTATTTTGCCCTCTGGTTCTAAAACATCAGGGCAGTTTTCTTGGAGAACTTCCTGGAGGATGATTTCTAGGTTCTTACTTTGATCATTGCTTTCAGGTAGTCCAATAAACTTTAATTCTCTCTGCTGGATCTATTTTCCAGGTCAGTGGTTTTTCCCATATTTCACATTGCCTTCTATTCTTTCATTTGTTAGATCTGTTTAACAGCATCTTGATTTTTCATCAAGTCATTAGCTTCCATTTGCTCCAATCTAATTCTGAAGCCATGATTCTCCTCATTGAGCTTTTGAGATTCTTTTTCCATCTGGCATATTCGGCTTTTTAAAGCATTCTTCTCCTCATTGTCTTTTTGAGCCTCTTTTGCCATTTGAGTTAGTCTATTTTTTAAGGTAAAATTTTCTTCAGTCAGGCTTTTGACTCTCATTTCATAATTTTCTTGCATTGTTATCATTTCTCTTCCCAATTTTTCCTCCACTTCTCTTATCTGCTGCTTAAGGTTCTCTATGGCCTCTAACCAGTTCCTATTTTCCTTTGAAGCTTTTGCTTCAGGAGCTTTGACTTCACTGTCTTCTTCCTGTTCCATGCTTTTCTCCTTTTTGTCCCAAAAATAGGAGTCTAATGTTGGAATCTTCTGCCTGCTTTGTTTCCTTTGCCTGGTCATGTCACCCCTCAGTCACTTGACCCCTGGGCTTTTTGCCACAGTAGGACTCTGCCACCAGACAGGGGAGCTTTCCTACCAAATGCTGGGGTTTTCTCAGCTGGCAGAGGTATTAGATGGGTGCCCTCTCTGAGGTCTTTACATGCTCTGGCAAGCTGGACACACACCCCAGGACCTCCACCCTAGACTGCAATCCAGATTCAAGGAGGTTAAAGCAAGACTGATTACCGCTCAGACTGGTGCTTGGTCCCCCTACACTCTGCAGGCCAGGAGCTGAAGCTGCCATGTGGGGCATGCTGGCTGGCTGTGCCTGTGTCTCAGTGGCTTCTTGCCCTGGGGGCAAAAGCCACACACTCCCACTTACTGGGTCCCAAAGTCCAGACTGCACTGACCTCTCACTTTGTCCTTCGCATCTATGTCTTGATAAATCTGGAAATGGCCACAGCTGCTTCTGACCTGGAGTCCCTCCGGTGGCTGGTCAGGCCATCCCTGGGGCTAAAGCCTTGGTGTGGGGCTGGGCTTGGCTCCCATAGTGCTGCACTCGGCTCCCAGAGCGCTGTGCTGGCTGATTCCTGCCAGCCTGCAGGGCTGTCCTCAGAGGAAGGTTAGCTTCTCTGTGTCATTTTGTGGGTTCTGCACCTCCAAAGTTTGTTTAGAGTCCCCTTTTTACATGGATTGGGAAAGGTGGAAGCCAGAGCAGGGGGGAAGTCCTGCTTCTACTCTGCCATCCTGACTCCCCATAGACTCCTCTTAGTGGAATTCTAAAATAGTTTCCAGAATGGTTGGAAGAATTCATTCACTAAAACATTGATTATTCCTATCATTTGTCCTATTTACCAATTTATAATGTGTCATGTGAAACTATTAGGGTTGTGTTTTTTTTTCCCTTTTCATTTCTTTCATCATCAGTGATCTGAAATAATCTTCCATATAATTGCTGATAGTTTAAATCCTTTTGGAGGAATTTGTTAATATCCTTTGATGTCTTATCCATTAGGGAATGGCTCTTGGTCTTACACAGAGTTTAACAAACATATTAATGCACTTAAATATTTTTGTTTCACTAAATATTTCTCAATTACATGTAAGACAATTTAACATTCTTGAAAAATTTTGATTCCAGATAATTTCCCTTTATAAGACAAGCAATGTGATCAATTATACTTGTGCAGTTTTGCAAAAAAAATATTTCTGTATTAGCCATGTCACAAAATACATGCAAAAATAACAATACCGATAAAGAAAGTTTTAAAAAGTATTCTTAAAATCTGCATTCAGAGGTCATCAGTTCTTTCTCTCAAGGTGGATAGCATTTTTCATCATGGGTCCATTGGAATTGTCTTGGATAATTGTTTTGATTAGAATAGCTACATCTTCCACAATTGCTCTTACGATGTACATTATTCCCCTGATTCTGCTCACTTCACCTTTGTTAAATTCAAATGCATCTTCCCAGGCTCTTCTGAAACCATCCTCCTCATCCTTTCTTATCACACTAGTATTCCATCACAATCATATACCATAACTAATTCAGCCATTCACCAATTGATGGGTATCTCTTCTATTTTAAATCCTTTGGAACTACAAAAAGAGCTGCTATACATATTTTTGTACAAATAGGTCCTTTGCCCTTTTCTTTGATCTCTTTGGGATGCAAGATTGGTAGTAGTATTGCTGGGTCAAAGAGCATGCATAGTTTTATAGCAGTGGGTGTAGTTTTTAATTTTTCTCCAGAATGGTTGGATAAGTTCATAGCTCCAGCAACAGTGCATTAGTGTCCCAATTTTCCACAACTCTATCAACATTTATTATTTTCCCTTTTTGTCATGTTCGCCAATTTTCTAGGTGTGAGAGGGTACCTCAGATTTGTTTTATTTGCATCTTCCAGTCAGTAGTGATTTAGAACATTTTTTAATGTGACTATTGATAGTTTCGATTTTTTCCTTCAGAAAATTGCCTGTTCATATATTTTGGAAACTTATCAACCGGGTAATAACTCTTATTTTTTGTAAATCTAGCTCAATTTTCATTGACAAATGAGGCCTTTAGCAGAAAAAAAATTGACTGTAAAATTTTCCCCCAGTTCCTGTTTTGTTTCTTATTTTGGCTACAGTAATTTTGTTTGTGCAAAGCTTTTTAATTTCATGTAACCAAAATAATTTGTTTTGCTTCCTATGATCCATTCTGTTTCCTGTTTGGTCATATACTTTTCCCTTAGCCAGACATATGACATGTACATTTTTCAATGCTTCCTGAATTTTCTTATGATATTACTCTTTATGACTAAATCATTTATTCATTTTGACTTTATCTTGGTATATGGTGTGAGATATTGGTCTCTGATTAGTTTCTGCCAAACTGTTTTCAAGTTTTCCCAGAAATTTTTGTCAAATGTTGAATTCTTACTTCCACAATTTGGATCTTTGGGTTTATCAAAGACTAGGTTACTATGGTCACTTACTACTATGTCTTGTTTACCTAATCTATTTCACTGATCCACCACCCTATTTCTTAGCCAGTACCAGATTATTTTGATGATTATCATTTCATAAAATAGTTTGAAATCTGGAACTGTGAAGCCATCCTACTTTGCATTTTTTCCATTGATTTCCTTGATATTATTGACATTTAATTCTGCCAGATGATGATTTTTGTTATTATTTTTCCAGTTTTATATGATAATTATTTGGTAGTTTGATTGGTAGGGCACTTGAACAAGTAAATTAGCTCAGGTAGAATGATCGTTTTTATTATATTGGCTCAGTCTACCCATTAACAATTAATATTTCTCCAATTATTTAGGTCTATTTGTATAAAAAAGAATTTTGTAATTATGTTGTTATAATCCCTGGGTTTGTCTTGGCAGGTAGACTTCCAAGTATTTTATATTTTCTGCAGTGATGTTAAGTTGAATTTATCTTTCTATCTCTTACTGCATTTTTTGTTGGTAGTATATTAAAATATTGATGATTTATGTGAGTTTATTTAATTTCCTGAAAATTTGCTCAAGTTTTTAATTGTTTCAAATAGTTTTTTAGTTGCTTCTCTAGGGTTCTCTAAGTATACCATCCTGTCATCTACAAAGAATGATAGTTTTATTTCCTAGTTGCCTATTTTTATTCCTTAAATTTCTTTTTCTTGTCTTTTTGCTATAACTAGCACTTTTTAAAAAAAATCATGTATGATTTATTTTAGTCTTTAAATCATTTCTCTCCTCCATATGCCTTTTCATCCATATTTGAGTGGTGATTTGAGATAGGCAGGGAAATCAGAATCATTTCCAAATTCTTTTCAAAGTTTAGAGGGGAAAATAATTACTAAGAGTTATAGAATGCTTTACAAGTATATTATATCTTTTATCTAATTTGATCCTTGCAACAACCCTGTGAGGTAGGGATGATCATTATCTGCACTTTGCAGATGAGGAAAATGAGGCTTAGATGTTAAGTGACCAACCCAATGTCACACAACTAGGATGTGAAAAAAATAGATTTTAATTCAGATCTCCCTGACTCCAGGGTCAGATTTTCAGCCATAACACCATGATTTAAGTTGTACTTTTTTTTTGGACGTGACATGGCCAGTGCTATGGGCATGAATAATATGTCCTAGGTACTGGATTTTCAAATGGGCCTATAAAAAATTATATACAAAGGCTTTTGAGAAGCCAAGTTCCATTTCCTACAAAAATCAACATCAGGTATGTGTTTACATTTATGCTCACATATTCAATGAACATATGTGGCAAGGCATGGTTATGGTCCATAAAAAGGACTGGAATATTTCTTTTTCAAAAAGAAGAAAAGAACTGTGACAAATTACTTGGTCAAAAGCTGGCATCATTTGGTTACTGACTGATAGAAAATATCTGGCAGCAATGAAAGAATTCCAACATCTAGGTTTAGGACAAATAACCAATCTCCAAACCAAGCAAGCAGGACAACATCTGTAAGCCCAGTTTATGATGGCCACTTAAAGACTAGGGACTAGCAAAACAATTTAGTCATTATTCTGCCTATTAACTTAAAGCATTAGAAATAGAGGAGTCAAGTGGGCTAAGAGGCTGAACTAATACCTGTATTCCTTCTATTATGTCCACTAGGCCAAAGAGATAGACCTCTGTGAGGGCCACACTGACAGCTGGATATTTTTATTAAAACTTTAGAAGTTTTCAGGTTTGCCATCCAACTGGTCAGCTAAGCATGGATAGAATTTCTAGTAGAATATTGAATAATTGTAGGGATAATGGACATCCTTGCTTCACCCTGGATCTTATTGGAAAGGCTTCAGGTTTATCTCCATTATAGCTAATCCTTGCTCCTGGTTTTAGACAATACTACTTATCATTGTTAAAAAGGTTCAATTTATTTTTTTTGCTTTCTACTGTTTTTCACAGGAATGGCTGTTGTATTTTCTCAAAGGTCTTTTCTGCATCTATTGGTAAGATCATATGAATTTTACTATTTTTCTTATTGATATTATCAATTATGCTAATAGTTTTCCTACTATTGAACCAATCCTACATTCCTGACATAAATGCCACCTGTTCATAGTGTATCATCTTTGTGATATATTGCTGCAATCTTCTTATGAGTATTTTATTTAAAATTTTACATTAATATTCATTAAGGAAATTGGTCTACAGTTTTCTTCCTGTTTTTGCTTTCTATGACTTAGGTATCAAAACTGTATTTGTATCATGAAAGGAATTTGGTAGGACTCCTTCTTTACCATTTTTTTCAAATAATTTATTTAGTATTGGGATTATATTTACTCAAATGTTTTGTAGACTATAACTGGTCTTGGGATTTTTTCTTAGGAAGCTCATTGATGACATGTTGATTTATTTTTTGGGGGGGGAATAGGCTTATTTAAGTATTTAATTTCCTCATCTGTTAATCTGGACAGATAAAATTTTGCAAAATTCACTCATTTTACTTACATCACCAGTTTTACTGACATACATTTGGGCAAGATAATGCCTATTAAGTGTGTTAATTTCATGTTCTTTGGTGGGGCAATCACTCTTTTCATTTTTGATAATACTAATTTGATTTTTGTCTTTTTAAATTCAAATTAATCAATATTTTATCTATTTACTTGGGTGTTTTGCACAAAATAACTCCTCTTTTTATTTATAAGTTGAATGTGGTTTTTTTAAACTTTTAATTGTATTAATCTCTCCTTTGATTTTTCGAGACTTTCATTTTGTGTTTATTTAAGGATTTTTAATTTGTTTAATTCTCTATTTTTTAATTGCATGACCAATTTTTGATCCACTCTCTTTTTTATTGATTTATGCATTTAGAGATATAAATTTTCCCTTAAGTAATACTTTGGCTACATCCCACAAATTTTGGAATGTTGTGTCATTGTTGTCATCCCCTTTAATGAAAGTATTGATTCTCTCTATGATTTGTTTTTTGACCCACTCATTCTTTAGGATTAAGTTATTTAGTTTACAATTAATTTTTAATATGTGCTTCTAAGGCCTTTATAGAATGTAATTTTTATTGCATTATGGTCTGGAAAGGGAGCATTTAATATTTCTGGTTTTCTGCATTTGGCTGTGAGGTTTTTATGCCCTCAAACATAGTCAATTTTTCTGAAGGTGCCATGTATAGCTGAGAAAAAAATTTTTTTTTCTATTCCCATTCACTTTTTCCCAGAGGTCTATCATATATAACTTTTCTAAGACTCTATTCATCTCTTTTACTACTTTCCTGTCTATTTTATGGTTAGATTTATGTAGCTCTGATAGGGGAAAGTTGAGGGCCCTCAATAGTATAGTCTTATTATCTAGTTCCTCTTGTAATTCATTTATTTTTTCTCTTAAGAATTTAGATGCTATTACATTTGGTGTATATCAATTTAGTATTAATATTACTTCAATGTTCATGGTTCCTTTTATTAAAGAGTGGTTTATCTGCTTGTTCCTTTAATTAGGTCTATTTTAAGTCATTAAAGTCTATGCATTTTTTGAGAATGCTATATATTTGTGTTATTTCCTTATAAACCATGAGTATGAAACACTTAAGTATATTCAATACAAAGATATTTTCCAGTCAATAGTTTATAGTGGTATTTGGTATAAGCTGTTGGTCTAAACCTCATTTCTGCCAAACAGATTTCCATCTTTCCCAATAGTAAGGAGATATTCCCCAATAAATTGTTTTTAAATATCCATTTTTTTCTCCTACTTTTCCATGTCTACACAGAACTAAATAGTTTTGATGATTATTCATAACTTCCTATTTTAAAGTTATATTTCCTCTTTGGTCCTTTTATCAAAATGAATTTTATTCTTATTTTATCTAGCTCTAAAAAATATTTCCTTAATAGAATTTTGGTGTAATACCAAATTTGAAAATGAATTTAACCAGCATTTCTTATTATATTGGTGTAGACTAACAAGGAGTAATGACTATCTCTCTGATTATTTAGGTCAGTCCTTATTTCTTTAAAGAGCTTTCTATAATTGTATTTATATGAATCATGGTTATTCCTTGAAAGATTGATTTTTGGTATTTTATGCACTTTGTACTTATTTTGAATTAGCCATCACTTGTAATTGTTTCTCCTAGATTTTCTTTTCACTGTAGAGAAATATTAATTTTAATAGGCCTCAACCACCTTCAATACCTATAAATATGATTCTAAACTAATATTAGAGCTATAGAACCCACAAAGTGACAGAGAGAAACAAATCTTACACTGAAGGCAGCCTGGCAGGCTGACAGCAAGTGTCCATAGCACTGAGCAGGGAGCTGAGTACAGTCCCATGTGAACAACACAGTCCCAAACCCAGGTGGCCAGCACAGACCAGCTGGAGCCATCTTCAGGAGAGTGAATCATTGGCACCGTGGTGGTTTCCACACTTCTAAACCCATAAATGCCAAAGAGAAAGTAAAACATCATGGGGAACTCTGTTGGAACTGGGTGACAGAAGAGCATGGTCCAGTACCCCCAGGGCGAGGGGTGGTGGAGGTATGGCAGCTGCAGCTGCTGCCATGTGGCTGGCTCCAGAGCTCCTGGACTGCAGATTATAGAGGGAAAAGTGACCGTCCAAGGGGTAATTGCTCTTGCTTTGACCTGCTTAGATCTGGATTGAAGTTTTGGATGGTGGGCCTGGGGTGTGTGGCCAGTGTGCCAGAGCTTAGAGTGTCTGTAGAGAGGGTGATCTCCTCATAATTGTGACAACATTTGTGAGAACCCCAGTGATTTGGGACACAGATCTTTCCACTCTGGAAGCAGAGTTCTACCATGGAAAAGAGCTCAAAAGTCATGTAATTGGCTGGCAAGATGAACAAGCAGAGGAAGCACAATCACATCATGGAATCCTTTTTTGGGGGGGACAAAAAAGATCAAAACTTGGAAGCAGAATAAGTCAACAAAGTCAAAACCTCTACATGAAAAGCTTCCAAGAAAAATATAAATTTGTTGCAGGCCATGGAGGAGCTCAAGAAGGATTTTGAAAATCACATAAGAGAAGTGGAAGAAAAATTGGGAAGAGAAATGAGAATGATGCAAGAAAATCATGAAAAGCAAGTCAACATCCTGAAGAAAATAACACCTTAAAAATAGACTAACTCAAATAGCAAAAGAGGCCCAAAAAGCCAATGAGGAGAAGAATGCCTTAAAAAGCTAAATTGCCCAGATAGAAAAGGAGTTTAAAAAACTCACTGAAAAGAATAATTCCTTCAAAATTAGATTGGAGTAAATGGAAGCTAATGGCTATGAGAAATCAAGATACTATAAAACAGATTCAAAGAAATGAAAAAATAGAAGACAATGTGAAATATCTCATTGGAAGAACCATTGACCTGGAAAATAGATCCAGGAGAGATAATTTAGAATTTATTGGACTATCTGAAAGCCATGATAAAAAAAGAGCCTAGAAATCATCCTTCAAGAAATTCTCAAGGAGAATTGCCCTGCTATTCTAGAACCAGAGGGCAAAATAGAAATTGCCAATCATCTCTTGAAAAAGATCCCCAAAAGAAAACTCCTAGGAATATCATAGACAAATTCCACAGTTCCCAGGTCAAGGAGAAAATATTACAAGCTGTCAGGAAGAAAAAAATTGAGTAAAGTGGAAATACCATCAGGATAACATGAAATCTATCAGCTTCTACATTAAGGGATTGAAAGGCTTGGAAAGTTATATTCCAGAGATCAAAGAAGCTAGGATTAAAACCAAGAATCACCTACCCAGCAAAACTGAGTATCATGTTTCATGGGAAAATACGGTCATTCAATGAAATAGAGGACTTTCAAGTATTTTTTAAGCAATTGGGGTTAAGTAAGTTGCTCAAGGTTACATGGCCAGGTGTTTCTGGGTGGGTGCTAAGTGTCTGAGTCCAGATTCGATCCCCAGGTCATCCTGACACTGGAGCCAGTGCTCTTACTCGCTGTGCTACCTGGCTGCCCCAGACTCTCAAGTATTCTTGATGAAAAAAACCAGAGATGAACAGAAAATTTGACTTGCAAATACAAGAAGCAAGAGAAGCATGAGAAGAGTAACAGGAAAAAGAAATCATAAGGAACTTATTAAAGTTGAACTGTTTATATTACTACATGGAAACATGATAATTGTAACTCATGAGACTTTTATCAGTATGAGGATAATTGAAGGGAAAAGATATGTATATATATATATACTTACACATATATGTATACATAAATATATATGTATACATACATATATGTATGTATAGGACAGTGCATGTGTATATAAATTCATATGTGAGTGTGTATATATGTGTGTACATGTATACATAGACAGAGGGCATAGGATCCATTGAATAGGAAAGGATGATATCTAAAAAATAAAATTAAGAGGTAAGAGAGGAATATAATGAGAGGAGAAATGGAGAGATAGAATAGGGTAAATTATCTCATATAAAGAGGCAAGAAAAAAACTGTTACAATGAAGGGGAAGAGCAGGAAGGTGAAAGGGAATGGGCCAACTTAACTGTCATTGAATTTGGTGTAAGGAGGGAATAACATACACAGTTATTTGGGTATCTTACCCTGCAGGAAAGTAAGGGGGAAGGGAGTAAGAGGGGGGGGTGATAGAAGGGAGGACAGATTGGAAGAGAGGGCAATTAGATGCACTTACTTTTGAAAAGGGACAGGGTCAAAGTGAAAAATAGAATAAGTGGGTGACAGGATAGAATGGAGGGATATATTGTTAGTCTTTCACAATATAATTATTGTGGAAGCGTTTTGCATAACTACACATATACAACCTATATTGAATTGCTTATCTTCCCAGTAGGGGAGGGTGAGGAGGGAGGAAGGAAAAGAATTTGGAAATCAAAGTTTGTTAAAAAAAATGTTTTTTTATTGTTGTTGTTGTTTTTTAATGTGCAACTGGGAAAAATAAGTATACAGACACTGGGGTATAGTAATCCATCTTGCCCTACTAGAAAGTTAGAGGGAGTGTGGGGGAGGATATAAGAGACAACAGATTGGGGAAAGGGATATTTGGTAGGCTCGCTATTTTGGGGTGGGATAGAGGAAAAAGATGGGGAGAAAATTTGTAACTCAAAATGTTGTGGAAATGAATGTTGAAAACTAGAAATAAAATTAAAAAATAAAGTATAAATTAAATCCTCAAAAAAAATGTATACTGTTTTTTTGTATCATGCTATTTGATCAAAGCAAAGGGTTTCTTTACTGATTCTCTGTATTTTTCTAAGTACATCTTGTGGTTCTGATATCATCAGAAAAAGGGATACTTTTATCTCTTCTGTGCATTAATTTTAATTTCTTTGTCTTTATATTTTGCTATCATTTCAAGACTACATTTAAAATAACAGTGGAGAAAGAGGACATGTTATTTTAATCATATTTATCAGGAAAGTCTCTGATATTCTTCATGTCTAATAAAATTAACTTTTGGGTTTTTTAGATATGTACTTTTTAATTTTATTAAAATTATTCATCTGGGGTGGCTAGGTGGCAAAGTGAATAGAGCACCAGCCCTGGAATCAGGAGGACCTGAGTTCAAATTTGGCCTTAGACACTTAACACAAAACTAGCCATGTGACCTTGGGCAAGTCACTTAACCCCAATTGCCCACCAAAAACCAAAAAATAAAAATAATTACATTATCCATCTAGGACTATGCTTTGTAAGGTTAAACACAACAAGAATATAAATGTGTGTTGTACATTATCAAAGGCTTTTTCTGTATCTTTGACTTATTCATATCATTATGGGTATTTTGTTTTATAAATGTTTATAATATTATTATGTTATTTTTTAAAGTTGAAGTATCATTACATTAATGTCATAAATCTCACTTGTTCACAGAAGAAATATATTGGATAACTTGCTATAGTATTTTTTCCCCTAGAGTTTCATTAAAATTTTTTGAAATAATATTATTTAGAATCATATAGCTCACTGTGTAGTTTTAATTGTTTTTCTTCTACATAGTCGATTGCCTGGTCTTGTTTTCTTATATTTTAATCATATAATTGAATACATTCACATTTAAAGATATAATTGTTAGACTTTTGTTTTCTTCCATTTAACTCATTTAGATTTATTTCGCCCCTTTCCTCTCTTTAGTTAACACTTTTTTGCTGTGAGTTCACATTTAATCTATTTTGATGCTAGTTTATTTTCATAGTTTCCACCCCTTCTATTCACATTTTTTCTGACTTATCCCAAGTCCTGTGAAATTAATTAAAATTTTAATTTCTTATTTCTTCCTTCCTTCCTACCTTTCCTCCTTCCTTCCTTCCTTCCTTCCTTCCTTCCTTCCTTCCTTCCTTCCTTCCTTCCTTCCTTCCTTCCTCCCTCCCTCCCTCCCTCCCTCCCTCCCTTCCTTCCTTCCTTCCTTCCTTCCTTCCTTCCTTCCTTTCTTCCTTCCTTCCTTCCTCCCTTCTCTCCCTCATTTCTTCCTTCCTTCCTTCCTCCCTCCTCTCTCTCATTTCTTCCTTCCTTCCTTCTTTCCTTCCCTCCCTCATTCCTTCCTTTCTTATCCTTCCTTCCTTCCTTCCTTCCTTCCTTCCTTCCTTCCTTCCTTCCTTCTTTTCTTCTTCCTTTTTATTTAGTTACAATATATTATTTCTCCTTGTTTTACAGACAATGAATAAAATCAGATAGTAAATGACAATCAGGATTCAAAGTAGGACATGTAACTTCAAGCCTTTCTACTGCCCTGGACTCTTCCACTTCAAATTTCATTACATTTTCAGTAACTCAAACAAATTTCAGATCCACACACGGGGCTAATCTCCCCTTTCAATTAATTGTAACTCATACTTATATCGCAATGCAGACTTGCAAACTGTTTTTCTAGCAACAACTCCATTAGTTAGGGAGTAAAATATCATTCCCATTTTAGAGATGAGGAAATTGAGTTACACATTGGGAGAAGATAATAAGGAAATCATTGCAAAAATTAGTCCCATCACAAAAATAACTTTGTCATAGTCCTGCCAAGTGAACAATGTTAAGTTGAAACTATCTACAATATAGCAGGAGATTTCTAGTCTTTGTAATTGTTCACATCATCCATCACTAACATTTGCAGTCATTGGATGGTGGTGCTTAATTTTAAAGATTCCTAGTAAAAGTTGAAATGAGAAAGTAATTTTTTTCACTCTTAGACATAGAGAAATAAATCCAATATAAATTTCAAAAATTCCTACTTTATCAAAATGCCATAGATTCTTCTAGAGGATAAGAAACAAGTATTTAATAATCATAGAAATAAATCATTTAAATAAAAAGCTGACTTTAGAATTAGGGATTTTGCCATATTACGACGAAGTGTGTTCCCAATGAATCACATCCATCTCAGCTAGTTATAAAGTAGAATTTGTCAATTATCACAATATATACATGTACAATGTATATACATATATGTATATATGTATATATATATAACATATAGTAGAAATGTTTCATTTTAAAACTCTACATTATGTAAGTTAAGCTTTCACACAACTGTTGGCAACAATCAGCATCCAATCAGGCAAGAGATATGGCCATAGTCCCACCTATTTTTAACATGTTAACAAGGTCCTACCATAATTAAATTTCTCATTTTTCTTTTCTTTTTTTTAAAGAAAATTAGACTGGCAGATTAGGGGAATGTAGGTGCAGTATATTTAAGCAAGACATTGGAAAAAGTCATATTCTTCAGAATCATATGGATGAATCTGTGTTTGATGATAGTATAGTTGATACATGGATAAAAAGGGTGAGAGTAGCTTGACTAGGTTCATTTAAGGAAATCAAGAAACCTAATGGCTATTCATGGGACTGAACACTGAAGGAAAATTATTTGGGGGAGAAACACATGTGATTTTGTCATTATAGTATATGATAGCCCTCCTGGGACAACTCTCCCCTTCCCTCCCCCCCACACCAAAACCAAAGGAGGTAAGGAGTTCAGGAAACAGATCCTAAGTCTGACATAGAGCCACCACATAGAGCTGATAAGGGCTTCAGTTTTCCAGGTATATGTTGACAGCCTTCGTGTTAGCCAAACATTAGTTAATTACTTTTTCACTTCACACAATGATAATGTTCTTGAAAAGATGGAAAAATCAACTAGAGAAAATTCCATTTTTCTATCTGATTTTCATTTTAAAAAAGTAGAAATTGTTTGTTAGGGTGGAAATTAAAGGAGTCTTGCAACTAGTTAACCACTCTCTCTTCCTTTAAGACACTGATCAGACATGATTTTCTGAAGGAGGCTTTTCCTGATCCGCCAGTTGCTAGTGACTGCTCCCTCAAACTACTTTGTATATTTATATTTATTCAGTTTATTTTTATGCTCCATATATTTTTATGTGTACTTGTTGTCTTCCTCATTTAAATGTAATATCCTTGAGAACAGGCATTGTTTCATTCTTTGTCCTTGTATTCCAAGAGACCACATAAATGTTTGTTGACTGATGGATTGAGGTTAGCATATAGATAGCAAGAATAAAAAGGTGTTAGCCACATCCTAGGGGAACTCATCCCTAGATCAACTCTACCTTACTCTCTTTGATCAATGAGGGACTCCTCGTGTCTCAGAGTCAATATTTTCTCCCCAGTGGGGCAATGCATGCCAGGTCTTTACCTCTATGGGGTCTCATATCCTGATTTTTTCGCTCTCCGCACTTGTACATATCTCCCCTTGAAAAGATCTTAAATACCCTTATTGCATCAAGATTCTGTCTAAGCATAGCTGGAGTTTGTGTTCTTGAATAGAGAAAGATTAGGTGGTTTAGCAAATCACTTTCCCCTCCTAAATCAAGACTAGGTCACCTAAGGTAGTAAAATGAGCAAAAGCACAGTTCTCAGTGTTTCCTTCAGCTTCTTGGTCTCATGGAACAATATTATAACACTTGATATTGCTCTGAAGCCCTTTGAGCATAGGGATCACGATTATGCCAGTTTCCTTTCCTCTTTGTCCCATGGAAACAGTCTCCCTTATAATGAATCGTTCTTTTATTTTCCCTTCAGTATAACAGTTTCCTAACCTGATTTTGGCAAATCTAAGTACTTACTGAGCTAGGTGACTCCTCATATATTCTTGGGAACTAGAAGACAAAACTACATACATAGATATATATGGAGATATGTATATGTGTGTGTTTGTGTCTATATGTATATGTATGTGTGTGTATGTCTATGTCTACGTATGTATCACCATATTCCTTCCTTCTCCCCCCTTTAGGCCTTTGGGGACATGAATTTGCATCAAAATACATATTACTACATAAGTCATTTCACTTCTATGGCATGAGTGGGGTTACTAGTAAAAATTCAGTTAACATTTATAAAGCTCTTTTTCTGTACCAGACACTTCATTAAGCAATGAGGAGATGAAACAAACCACAGTAGTTTCTGTCCTCAAGGAGATTACATTCAATTAGTGGGAAATACCATGTGCACAGATGAGTTAATCTCTAAAGGAATGCACAAAGTAATGGTGTGGGGGCACTAATAACCAGTAGGTTGAGGAAAGTCCTCAAGAAGAAGTATTGCTTTATCTGAGTCTTGAAGAGAGCCAGGAGGTATTTGGAGTGGTGGAGTTGAAGAGGGAGAGCCCAATCTGCACAAGGATTTTGCCTGTGTAAGGTTACAGAATCCTAGTATTTGACATTGTCTATGGGGAATAGCAAACAGGAGAGTTAGATTGAAATGTAGAGGGTTACTCAGCCACCTTTAGTGGCATCCTGACATCATCTATGGCTCCCTAGATGTGCAGCAGCCACCCCCCAGTAAACCATCATGGTAGATTAGCTAAACCAGGTTGAGGGTAACTCATTGGTGAGTTAGCGGGGTGTCCACCCCAAGTGGGATGTCTTCCCTCAGTGAAATGGACAGATGAGAACAATTTCTTTCAATGGCCACAAAGGCAGCTGAAGCAGGAAGTTCGGAGTACTTGGAGCTTGGTCAGACAAAGAAGATGCCAAGGTCGTCATCCATGGCATGTTGACTTTTGTCTTGCATTGGCCCTCAAGAGAGAGTGAGCTGATGGCTTTGAGCAACTCTGCCTCACTTCAATTCATGCATGAATCAAACTATCAATCCCCTTGCAAAGTCATTGGTTCTCTTAAAAAATGAAAGACAACAACAGAGAGTGTGTAAGAAGAATAAATCTTGAATAAGTCTGGAAAGATATTGAAACCAGTTTGGAAAGGGATATAAAGAGTAAACAGAGAATTTTTCTGCATTTTGTCCTACAGGTAATAGGGAGCTACCATTGCTTCTGGACCATGTGTGTGTAAGACGGTTAGACCTTCAGTACTTTAGTCATATAAACTTGGCAGTTGTTTGGAAAGATGGATGGGTAAAAGAGAGATGAGAGGCAAGGATATTTGTAAGAGGTAATGAAGCCCTGAAGTAGGATGGAGGTTTTATCACTGGATTAAAAGGGAAAAAAGCAAAGGATGGGGGGGGGGGGGAAGGAAGAGTCTATAGAAGTAAGCAAATGATTGGGTGGTTGGAGGGAGAGGATGGGGGATAGAGTAACTCAGGCAGCAAACATGGCTGGATGACTATGCAAATAGTGACACAGTGATGGAATTAGGGAAGATATGAAGAAGGATGTATTTAATCTGCTTTAGATAACATTCCTTCCTGTTAATTTGGGAGTCTGTTTAGTGAGATCTCAAGAGAACACAATGAATCATTATTTTGTACATTAAAAAACAAAACCACTTTTCCAGATATGAATCTTTTACCAGAGTCTATGTCAGGGGTAGGGAACCTGCGGCCTCCAGGTCACTAATCTTTGTATTTATGGTTTGTCCAAGGGATTTCTTTTTCTCCCTAAAAATGACAAAATCACAACCTTGCTTGTTGTTTTTTATAATGACAGTGACTAAACATTCATCGGCAATGCTACCTGAATAGTATTCTCTTCTCATGGCCAGATGCCCATATCTCAGGTCCTTTACTTCATGACCAAGACCAACTCTTATGTAGGTAACAAAAATCTTTTGTCCCAACCTTGTACTGTTTATTTATCTTTGAGAACAAGCCACCTTTTATATTTTACTTTGTCTAAACAGTCAACCATCTCCATGACCAGAAAGCTACCAGAGAAACTCTCTATTGAGACTTCCCTTTCCTTCACTTTGTATAAGTAAACATTCCAAATCTTATTAATAAATCTTCCCAAAGTGTATTGTTTTAAATTTGCTTATGCTCATTATTTCTTGGCTTAAAGGAAGAAATTATTTTTCAAGATAAAGGGGAGAACATTACTTTTACTTTAACACAATGTTTAGAGTTTTAACTGACATATGCAAACCTAGCATCAATTAGAGATGAGCTAGTGGACAAAGAGCTAGCTTTTGAGTCAGGAAAATCTGGGTTCAAGTCCCAACTCTGACATATACTGACAGTATCATCTTGGACAAGTTCCCCACCCTCTGAGTATTACTTGAGGCTGTCTAAAACAATCAATGAGTAACAGAAGAATCAAAAAATTGCATTGGTCAACAGAGTGTTCTCACTGAGAGTTATCTATACTAATGAATTCCCATGTCCAGTCCCTCCTACCATTCCCCCCCCCAATCAATTAGATGACTGATATAAGCATATGATTGGATTTTAGAATGGGAATGAATACTGCTCCATTTCAATCTTAGGATAACAGAAAAGGAAATAAGAATGGTACTCTAAGGAAAAAAATAAACAAAATCTCTAAGTATCTGAGCTTAAATTTTCAGATAGCCTATAGATGGTTTTTATACATAAAAAGTACATGCAGACCAAAATTGGGAAATGACAATCTAAAACTGAAGCAAAAACCCCTGATTTGTTCCTTTAAAAGAGTAAATAATTGGAACAAATACTAGATTTCTATCCACTTTTTAAATGAGTCAAATAACTATACTTTGACCTAAAAGAAATACTTCAAAAAGTAATAATTCAACTATAAAAAGCATATGTTATTATCAAATCCATTGATAATCACTATTTAAATACCTTTTGCTCTCGTTATTCAGTTGTGTCCAGCTCTTCATGACCCCATTTTGGGTTTTCTTGGCAAACATACAAAAGTGATTTGCCATTTCCTTTTCCATCTCACTTTAGAGATGAAGAAATGAAAGCAACAGGGTTAAGTGACTTGCCCAGAGTCACAACAATTCATAATTATCTGGGGCTAGATTTGAACTCATGAAGATGAGTCTTCCTGACTCCATGCCCAGCACTCTATTCTCTGTGCCATCTACTATGTGCCAAGCCCTCTGTTAGGTGACAGAAATACAAAAGTTCAAATGAAGTCATTCCTGTCTTCAAGGAGCTTACAATCTATCAGAGAGAGGTGTTCTATTTTGAGAGTTAGCAAGGCATAGTGAATACAGAGTGAGGCCTGGCATCAGAAATATCTGGCTTCAGGTCTTGCCTTTGACTCACTTTGGTTATGGACCATGGCCAAGGCATTTAATCTCTTAGTGCCCAAGGCAGCTCACTATGACCTTACCTTAGAGCTGAGTTTCCTATATATAATATATCAGTGGTTTTCTGCATTGGGAGTTTTCCTTATTGATAAAATCATAAATCTAGAATACTTCGATTGTACCCCTAAAATCAACTTTAAATCATGGCCAAATAATATTTTAATTGTCTCTTGTTTTACTATCCTAAGCTTCTTTAGAGGATATAAAGAATTTGGCAACTGCATGTGATATATTTGTACTTGTGATATACCTATTCTGAGGAGATTTATACTTAAAATAGTGTCTCTAAGCACAAGACAGTTTTGACTGTAGTGATAAAGTATGATAACGTAAGAGATATCTGAGGGAAGTAGTAGGCAGCTGTTTTGAGTCAGATCACAGTAATATTCCTAAAAATGAAGTTGTTTTGAGGGGACAGACTTCTGTTGAGTCAGCTATGGGGTATAATGGATTGTATAGTGGATAATGGATAGTAAAGGGAGTCAGGAAGACCTGAGTTCAAATCCAGTCTGATATTTACTAACTCTGTGACTCTGGGTAAGCCCTTGGATCCTGGGGGTAATGTTGCCAAGATCTTTTTTACAAGGTTTTCCTTTTACGTTTGTATTCAGGGATCTATCTGAGCTTTTCCTAGGATATAATCTTGGAACTTTGGGCCATGCTGGAGAGAAGATATAAAAGAGATAAAAAGATATCAGGGGCAGAGTCAAGATGGCAGAGTAGAAGCAGGACCTTCCCACGGCTCCGGCTTCTACCTTCCCCAATCCATGTAAAAAGGGAACTCTAAACAAACTTTGGAGCTTCAGAACCCACAAAATGACACAGAGAAGCTAACCTCCCACTGAGGACAGCCCAGCAAGCTGGCAGGAATCGACCAGCCCAGCACTCTGGGAGCCAAGCCCAGCCCCACACCAAGGCTTTAGCCCCAGTGCAAGACTGACCAGGCACCAGCCAGAGGGACTCCACAGCAGCAGCTGTGGCCGTTTCCAGATTTACAAACACATAGATGTAAAGGACAAAGTGAGAGGTCAGTGCAGTCTGGACTTTGGAACCCAGTAAGTGGGAGTGTGTGGCTTTTGCCCCTGGGGCCAGCACAGCCAGCCAGCGCCACGTGGCAGCTTCAGCTCTGGGCCTGCAGAGTGTAAGGGGACCAAGCACCAGTCTGAGGGGTAATCGCTCTTGCTTTTACCTGCTTTGATCAGGATTGCAGTCTAGGGTGGAGGTCCTTGGGTGTGGGTCCAGCTTACCAGAGCTTGTTGGAGAGGGCACTCATCTAATACCTCTGGCAGCTGAGAAAACCCCAGCATTTGGGCAGAAGCTCCCCTGCCTGGTAGCAGAGTCCTACTGTGGCAAAAAGCCCAAAAGTCAAGTAATTCAATGGTAACATGACCAGGCAAAGGAAACAAAGCAAACAGAAGAATCCAACATTAGAATCTTATTCTGGGGACAAAAAGGATCAAAGCATGGAACAGGAAGAAGACAGTGAAGTCAGAAATCCTGCACCAAAAGCTTCAAAGGAAAATATGAGCTGGTTACAGGCCCTAGAGGACCTGAAGAAGCACATAAGAGAAGTGGAGGAAAAATTGGGAAGAGAAATGAGAACAATGCAAGAAAATTACAAAACGAGAGTCAATAGCCTGACTGAGGAAAATCACACCTTAAAAAATAGACTTAAGCAAATGACAAAAGAGGCTCAAAAAGGCAATGAGGAGAGAAATGCCTTAAAAGCTGTATTTGCCAGATGGGAAAAGAATCTCAAAAGCTCACTGAGGAGAATCATTCCTTCAGAATTAGATTGGAACAAATGGAAGCTAATGACTTTATGAGAAATCAAGATGCTGTTAAACAGATCCAAACAAATGAAAGACTAGAAGGCAATGAGAAATATCTCATTGGAAAAACCACTGACCTGGAAAATAGATCCAGGAGAGATAATTTAAAAATTATTGCACTACCTGAAAGCTATGATCAATGTAAGAACCTAGAAATCATCCTCCAAGAAGTTCTAAAAGAAAACTGCCCTGATGTTTTAGAAACAGAGGGCAAAATAGAGGTTGAAAGAATCTACCAATCACCTCCTGAAAAATATCACAAAAAGAAAGCTCCTAGGAATATTATAGCCAGGTCCTGGAATTCCCAGATTAAGGAGAAAGTATTACAAGCAGCCAGGAAGAAACAATTTGAATATTGCGGAAACACAATCAGGATAACCCAGGATCTGGCAGCTTCTACACTGAGGGATCAAAGGGCTTGGAGTATGATATTCCGGAGGTCAAAGGAGCTGGGATTAAAGCCAAGAATCAGCTACTCAGCAAAACTGAGTATCATGTTTCAGGGGAAAATATGGTCATTCAGTGGAATAGAGGCCTTTCAAGCATTCTTGCTGAAAAAACCAGAGTTGAATAGACAATTTGACATTCAGATACAAGAAACAAAAGATGCGTGAGAAGGTAAACAGGGAAAAGAAAACATAAGGAACTTATCAAAGTTGAACTATTAACATTCCTACATGGAAAAACAATTGTAATTTATGAAAATTTTGTCAGTAGATGAAGGGAATAGAAATATATATATGTCTATATATGAGGGTATATGGGCAAATGAATACATATGTGAATGTGTGTATGCATGTTTACAGGTATACATAGATAGAGGGCACAGGACCAATTTAACAGGAAGGCGTTATACTTAAAAGGTGAAATTAAGAGGTGAGAGAGGAATATAATGAGAGGAGATGGAGATTGGAGACGGGGAGAGACAGAATGGGGTAAACTATCTCCTATCGAAGAGGCAAGGGAAAATGGTTACTATGGAGGGGAAGAATAGGAAGGCAAAAGGGAATTGGTCAACCTTATTCCCATTGAATTTGGCTTGAGGAGGGAATGAAATACACACTAAATAGGGTATCTCACCATCCAGGAGAATAAGGGGGTAAGGGCATGAGATGGGGGATGATGGAAGGGAGGGCAGGCTGGCGGGGAGGGAAGATGGAAGCACGCACTTTTGAAAAGGGAAGGGATCAAAGTAGAGAATACAACAATTGGGAGGTGGGATAGGAGGGAAGGGAATATAGTCAGTCTTTTACAATATATCTACTATGTTATTGTTTTGCATTAGCCACACATGCACAACCTGTACTGAACTGCTTATCTTCCCAGTAAGGGTGGGTGACAAGGGAGGAAGGGAATGAATCTGGAATTCAAAGTTTTAAAATCAAATACTCAAATATATATACATATATATGTATATACTATTATTAATACTATTTTACATGTAATTAGGAAATAAGATATACAGGCACTGAGGCATAGAGATCCACTGGAAAAGTCAAAAGAGGTATGGAAGAAAATATGGGAGAGAGCAGATTGGGGGAGGGGATATCATGTGGGACTGCTATTTTGGGGCAGTGGGTAGGGGAAAAACAGGGAGAAAATTTGTAACTCAAAATCTGGCGGAAATGAATGATGTAAATCAGAAGTTAATAAAGCATTTGAAAAAAATCGAAAGAGCAAACAGAAAAATTTTTTTTAAAGATTTCAAAAATTATGTGGAAACAGGATATGGCACCTCATGAAATTACTCATCTCTCAACATCATACATTGAAAAAGTAGCAAATATTTTGGAAGCGAGTAAGAAGGGTTTCTGACAAACCAAGAACTGTCATCAAGTCCAAGCACTTTACTCCTGGCTCAGCTGCTGAGTTTGTCATTCCAAATCTATTTACTTTTACTTGAAAAAATAATTCTAATATGCTTAGTTTTCTGATTTGTCTGACCACAGCAGAACAAAGGCAACAAATTAGAAAGGTGGGAAGGAGGCAGGGAGATGAGAAAGGAGAAACAGTGGGAAGAGCACTGTCAAAAGAGAGACGTGACTCTTGAAATAGTAACTAGGAAGAGAGAGACAAATTATAAAATTCAGATCTAAGAGTTGTGTAATGTAAAGCTGCATTGGGTTAGGTTCAGTCTAAAGAGAAGGGAAGTCTAAAGAGAAAAGGAATGATCTTGTGATTTTACTGGTATAGGAAAGTCCCAGGTGAAAAGGAATTTCCCCAACTAACACAGGTTATCATCTTCTTCATAACTCTCAGTCTTAGAGAGTTGCCTGGGACATTTAAAGGTCAAATTACTTGCCTAGGAACTCTTGGCAAGTATGTATCAAAGGCAGTACTTAAACCCAAGTGATCCTGGCTTAAAGCCTGGCTTTTTATCCATTGGGCAGCTAGATGGAATAGTGGATAGAGTGCCAGGTCTGCAGTCAAGAAGACTCATCTTTTGAATTCAAATTCAGCCTCAGTCACTTATTAACTGTGGGATCCTGGACAAGTCATATAACCCTATTTACTTCAGTTTCCTCAGTGGAAATAGCAATCCACTCTGGCATCTTTGCCAAGAAGACACAAAATGGGGTCATGAGGAGTAGGATATGACTGAAACAACTGCACAACAACAATTATTAATAAAAATAATTTGTCAATGATATCGCAATGTTGTTTGAATTCAATAAGTAAATTATTAGTGTATGCCAAATTTAAAACAGACGGCTTAGATGCCTTAGATGGAGGTTAAATAAAAATAATGGGTGTAAATGATAAAAATATCTCAATCTCTTCAACATAAGACACACTGAGCACAAAACTATCAAACAGTAAACTTAGTTATGAATATCAAGAGACTTCCTGGCATCCTCAGGTCAGAGCAAAACAGAAAGAAGATCTTCATGGTATCAGTCTTAATGGACAGTTTTGGAAGAGTAAAGTGGGTAACAATGTATCTAATAAGTATTCAAATATACTCTCTACAATATTATGAAGACACACCATTCTCCAAGGGAGCTAGAGAAGATTAACGCTGTTAAAAAGAAAGAAGAGGAAGGATAGAGAGCGTGGTACAGTAGGAGCAACATTTGCTTGAGTCAGGAGTTATTGTTGAGTCATTTCAGTCATGTCCAACTCTTCCTGACCTCATTTGGGGTTTTCTTGGAAAGACCCTGGAGTGGTTTGCCATTTTGTTCTCCAGCTCATTTTACATACTAGGAAACTGAGGCAATCAGGTGAAATGACTAGCTCACAAAACACACAGCTGGACAGTGTCTGAAGTCAGACTTGAACTCATGTCCTCCCGATTTTAGCCTAGTGCTCTATCCACTGCACCACCTAGTTGTGTGATCTTAGGCAAGATCACACAATTACACCTGTTAAATGAGCTGGAGAAGGAAATGTCAAACCACTCCAGTATCTTTGCCAAGAAAACCCCCAAATGGGGTCATGAAGAGTCACAAGACTGGGTTCAAGTCTTCTATCTAACAAGTAGTAATTATTAAACCTTTGGAAAACCATTTATTACTTCTGGTCCTATATGAAACAAAGGGATTGAACTAGATGGTCTCTGAGGTTCTTTTGAGTTTTAGATCTATTATTCTATGATCTCATTTCAGATTGTATGATAAACTAATTAAAAAGTTATATAAATACTTCTGAAACAGAAACAACTTCTCAGCTAGGCATCTAAGTGGTAGAGAAAGCAAGTGGCTTAGTGGATAGAATATTAGACTTAGAGAGAGAAAGACCTGAGTTCAAATTCTCTCTCAGACACGTATTAAATATGTGGCCTTGGGCAAGTCACTTAACTTCTTTCTCAGTTTCCTCATCTGAAAAATGGAGATAACCATAATACCCATCTCTCAGGATACTTGCAAAGATCAAATGCAAATCATAAAGAATTATATAGAAATTCTTGTTGCTGTTAATTTTTTAATTATTCAGAGATCAGTAATAAAGTCTGACAATAGATACATGTGGATATATTAGAATCAGATCCACTGGTTTTCAAGAGCCCATTGTTAAAGCTTTAGCATGGGCATTAATTTTGGAAATCTGCAAGCACTAGAAATCAGGGCTTGAATCGTTGTTTTGTTGAGTATCTAGAGTTAAAAAGTGATGAAGAAAGTGTTAATAATGCAAATTAAAGATAAAAGTTTGTCCTGCCTCTTCCCTATCCTTTTCCTCCCCTTCCCCCCCCAGAAAGCCAGCTGTTAAACATTTACCAGCACATCATTGGGTACATGTCACTGGAATTATTAAATCTAACTCATCTTGTTTCAGGGTAGCTAGGTTGCACAGTGGATGGAATGCAAGGCTTGAAGTTAGAAGGATGTCTTTCTGAGTTGAAATCCAGCTTTAGACATTTACTAGCTGTGGTATCTTGGACAAGTCACTATTAATCCTGTTTGCCTCAGTTTCTCATCTATACAATGAGCTTAAGAAAGAAATGGCAACCTGTGCCTGCATTTTTGCCACGAAAACTTCAAATAGGGGCATGAAGAGTCAGACACGACTGAAATTTCTGAACAACAGTCCTGTTTTAACTGTGGAGGGAGCCCATGAAATGGCAAAGATGAAAACAGATGAAACCTAAAGGTTTTCAGTGGGCAATATCTGCATGAGCTCAACCCCATTGACAAATGGCCAAGCTCCATCAATTGGTTTAGAAAAAAGGAGGGCTTATTCTAGTAATTCAAGAGCAGGCCATTGTTATCTGGAATCATAGGTGGATCATTCTTAAGGAGCCAGGATACAGTAATTGATACAGATTTCCCAAGGAAAAAGGGGAAAATATACTGTGCAGTTCACCACTGCAGTTTTCAAATATTTAGTGCCTTCCAAATAGTCAAAAAGACACAAAGAAGAGGCAATGTGAGATAGTGAATGGAGTACTAGAGAGAGGAAAACAGATTCAAATCTGCTGTGTCTCCTTGGGCATGTCACTTAATCTCTGTTTACCTCACTTTCCTCATCTATAAAACAAGAGAGTTGGATTTCATGATTTATAAGGTGCCTCCCAGATACAAATATATTGTAAAATAACAAACAAAACCCTATTGTACCAATACAAATCTCCCCATCTATTCTTGAGAATACAACAAATACACTGTATTTGAATGGGAACACAGTAGCAGACAGAACATTATAATAAAAATCTTTGATCAATATTTTAATAAAAGACACTATACCCAATAGTCACAACCCCAGATTGCGAAGGATGAAAAGCTCTTAAAATAAGTATATGTTGCAGGAGATATTTTAAAAAAATTATGTAAGAACAGGCTATAGCACAAATCATCTCTGGGATCCCAACTACCACTGCACTCACCCTGAGGAAGTCTTTGGTCAACCCACAAAGTGGGGGAGGGGATGGGGGAGCTTCCATCCCACCACTTTTATTCAATTACAAAAACAATCATTTTATCCTCATGCTAGAGCTTGCCAAGTACTAAACATAAAGAAACAATAGCAACTTGTCCATAGAATTTCTAAGTGCCTTTGAGTATATCATGGAAACAAGAAAAACAATGATTATATTACATTATTATTATTATTTTATCATGAGTATATCATGGGAACAAGAAAATGCATGGTGCATAATCAATTGATGATTATCTCATCTGAGCCTTACAACAATTCAGGGAGGTAGAGATGACCATTATTCCTGCCACCATTTTCTATATGAGGAGGTTGAGTTTCACAGAGGGTCCATGACTTGCTCATGATTACATAGCTGGCTAAGTGTCAGAAGCAGGATTTATATCCAGACCTTTTGACTTTACCTCCATCATGACATCATCCCACCTTTCAGTGATTGTTGTGTAGAACAATTGTCCCTCATTTCCCCAATGACATTCTTATGTCAAGGGTCTGTGATTTTAGTCAGTAAACAATGGGACTCATTTATAACTTAGAAAGATGTCTCATTCTGAGAGACATCTTTATGCAACTTGACTATAGTCATGTAGCAGTGGGAGCAGCTAGGTGGTACCAGAGTGCACAGAGTACTCGGGCAGGAGTTAGGAAGACTAATCTTTCTGAGTTCAAAAATGGTCCCAGACACTGACTAGCTGTGTGATCCTGGCCAAGTCACTTAACCTCATTTGCCTCACTTCCTCATCTGTAAAGTGAGCATGAGAAGGAAATAGCAAATCACTCCAATTTCTCTGTCAAGAAAACTCCAAATAGGGTCATGCAGAGTTAGACATGATTGAAAAAAAATGAACCACCCAGAACAAAAAACGGGACTTAAACCCAGTCCTTCTTGACTCAGTCTTTCCATTTTGCCTCTGCTAATGAGGTCAAGGATTGCTTCTGACACTTACTTGCTGTTTGATCCGAGACACACCACTTAACCTCCTGTGCCTCTGTTTCCTCATTGGTAAAATGAAAGCATTGGACTAGTTAGTTTCTAATTTTTTTTTTTGGCTTTAAATCTATGATCTTATAATTCCATGACAAAAACCAAAACAGGCTGGTTTAGTAGATTTCAGGAAATCGAAGAATGAGACATGGTAGATGAGAGAGGCATAGAATATAATAAAGAAGGAACTAAAAAGAAAAAAGAAGAGCAAAGAAATCTATGGGTGAAAAATAAGATGGACCGGCCTCTGGTGAGAGGTCATAAGTGATGTACTTATGTACATAATGTACTCCCCTTGTATCTCTGCAATGTCACGGGAAGAAGAGTTGCCCTTCCCTTACTGCACGCCAACACATATGTGGACCCTCTGTGCCAACCTTATGTATAAGAATGAACAGGACGTGCAGACATGGATGGGTTGCAATTTGCACCACTGGAGGCAACATCCACTTTAATGAGATCACAAACCCCATTTGACTCCAGTCAACTAAGGCAGTTTTCAAGCACCATTGCTTTGATTTGTACCCTAAATTCTTTTACTAAAATGTTTTTAATGAGTATTTTAATGGTTCCTATGCAAGAAATCACATTTTCCTGGAGTTTATGATTACCTACATCTAAGTGAACTTTCTTTGGATGTCTCCTCAGATGACATAACATGGAGGAGATGCCAAGGAGTCAGTAACGCAAATGTCAGTTGTCTTCACAGACTTTATGGCTTTGGTTTAAAGTTGAGAATGTTTGGAAAATAGCTTGTCTCTTATCTGGTACATGGAGTGACTCTTGTTCAGACTGCAAGAGAGGTTAAGTGAGAAATGAGTTGGCTTGCCAAGGATACATTTGTCCCCCTTCCCCCACAAAAAAAAAGAAGAAAGAAAATACGCACACAGGGATGTTAATTGGAGTGTGGGGGGAAAAAGATCAGAAATCAGCATCACCAAATCCTATTCTAGTGAAAAACGGATTATTCTTGCTTGCCTGCCCTCTGCTGGAATTTCTGAATTCAGCACTGAAGTTGCAGCAGTGATAAGTTGTATCGTCGATGGGAGCATCTTTTCAAGATATGCCGAAGTATAGAAGACCAGGTATATGAGCTTAGGAATAAAGCAGAGTAAAGTCTTAAAAGTCATGGTCAAGGGTTCATTTAATTTGAGATGAAAAATCGTCAGATTTTGAATGGGTTAAAGAAAACAATTATACATAATGGGGTGGTGGTGATGGTGGAGAAAACAACAGACTACCATTGAAGAAGAATGCTTTGATTAAACTAAAATATAGATCTAGCATTACATGAAATGGCTATAACCCCCTCCCAACCAAAGCAAACCAAAAATCTAACCCTCTTCAATTCACCTGAGCATAATATATGAAATCAGATTAGAGCTGGCTGCCTCTCTGTAGGTGAAAAACTGAGAAAAGGGAAAAGGGAAGTTAGTATATGCTTAATAACCTATTAAGAAGAATCTTTTTCCTACTTTAAAAATCAAGCAGAGATATTTAGAAATCGGGGATGACTTTTTCGCCCTTCCCCTGACTTACTCCTTCCCCTGTATGATTGTTAAATTATTGTCTATTGTTTAAAAATGTGAGATAAAGTATATTGAATTTTCTGGAGGCAACAAAAATGGCTGAAATTTATTGAATACTTATAATTTTCAAAGTGCTTTACACATGTTAGTTCATTTCAATCTACAAAAATTCAGTGGGAGAGATTCTTGAGGTATTATGTTCCCACAAACCCTGTCAAATAGATGTTTGCAATGAGGCTGCACATTGGGTAGAGCTCTGGGAAGATTCGGCTTTGAATCCAACCTCAGACATTCACTAGCTATGTGATTGGACTTAACCTCTGCTTGCCTCACTCAGTTTTCACATCTCTAAAGTGGGGATATTGTGTGTGTGTGTTTGTATACATGCACATACAGGGCAAGGTGTCCCTAAAGTTTGGACACATAGGAAATCTCATTAACTATGCATATTTTCAAGAAATGAAATTTTCAACATTTTATCTAATTAGCATAAATTTTAGCCATGACAATTTCATATGGAATAGAAGCTTTCATTAGATATTTCTAACTATTTTCCATATTAATGAGATTAATTTGATTTAATTAATTAATGAGATTTCCTATGTGTCTCCCTACGTCTTCCTATGAAATCTCATTTATGCTAATTAAATAAAATATTGTTGAAAATTTCACTAATTTCATTTCTTGAAAATATGCATAGCTAATAAGATTTCCTGTGTCCAGACTTTAAGGGCACCCTATATATAAAATACACATATATTACATATGTGTAATATTGCATTATATTAACATATATAAATAATAGCACCTACATAAAAAAGATTGTTTTGAAGCTAAAATGAGATACTTTTGTAAACCTTAACACAGCTTCTAAACACTAGCTATTATTACTTATCAAACCCATACTTTGTGCCAGGCACTGTGTTAAACTCTGGGGATAGAAATACAAATAATGAAACCATCTCTGCTCTCTGGGGTTGTGTGTTATTATCCCCATTTTACAGATGAGGAAATGAAGGCTTGGCTAGGGTCTCACACACACAAAGTTGGAGGTGGTATTTGAGCCTCTTTCCTGCCTCCGGGCCCAGCTCTCTTCCCATTCCACCACATGCCCCTTGAATGAATCAAACATGCTGTTCTTTCTAATGTACTCATTTCAGCCGATAGTTCCTTGTTTCCCATTTTCTCTGAAGTGAAAGGAAGAAAGGAAGAATTAATTGCCTGCCGCCTTCCAGGATGACGCTCCCATTGGGGCAGGGGCAGAGAGGATGGTTTTTTAGAGGAAGCATGGCATCCTTCATCTGAGGAACAGGACGACCCAAACCGAACTGAGCTCTCTGAGCTCAGCATATGCTTTTCAAGACGTGGGCCTTTATTCCAGTTCCTACCTCCCTTTTATGTAGAAGCGTGACTGAGGTTTGAAACGGGGAATGGGGAGGAGAGAGCAAAGGAAGAGCACAGAGGAGATTAACATCACCATTTTGGGGCCCCTTTCATTTGACTTCGTTTTTTCCCTTGGCCAGCCTCGCTCTGTTAAATTAAACTTCTAAAGGGGAAGGCTCCCCAAGTGAAGACGAGCGATCAGCCTCCTTAAGCATTAATGCTTGAGCATACAGTACAGACAGGACTTAATTGGAAACAATGCCAATTAGTTACGTATGTTAATTCTTTTATAATAGACCCTGATAATTGTGTAGTTAATTCATTTTACTACTGTAAACGTGGCACACTTACATACTTTAAACAAAGCCAGCAGAGAGGAGAATTGAAGATAACAATGACTCTCTCGTGCATGAAGCTTCAAGATTTTCAAAGCACTTTACTTAAAAGATTTCCTTTGATCTTCACAACACCCTCATGAAATGGATGCTATTCTCACCCCCATTTTACAGATGAGTAAATTGAGATAAAGAGAGTTTGGGTGACTTATCCATGGGCACACAGCTAGCAAGTGTATGAAGGAGGATTTGAACTCAGGCCTTTATGAGGCCACTTGGGCACTTTATTTACTAAGTCAAATTGGTGGATTTCTCTTTCTCTTACTATGTCTTATATTATACCTTGCTTGGTATCTGTTAATCAATAAATCAACCAACATGTATTAAGCCAAGTTTATGTTAGCCCCAATCCCTCCTAGGTGGTGGGAATACAAACATACATGCAAAACTAACCTTTGAACTGAGGCATCTCACATTCTACTGGTGGGGACAACAGGTATGTCGAAAGTTATATGCAAAATGTTTGCATTATAGAAATAAAGTAATTTGAAGTTTTACATAAAATTTGAATTCTTTGGTCTCACAAGAAGTAATTTTTAAATAGCCAAGTTGACTTCTGGGATTATGCAAGGAAAAAAAAGAAACAGAATAAAATGGGCTGAAAGTCCATATGGCCTGATGGATAGAGGGCCAATGTTAGAGTCAAGAAGGCCTGGGTTAAAGTCCTATCTTTGACATAGACTAGCTTCATGACTCTGAGTTACTTAACTTCTAAAAAACCCATTAGTTACAGCTCCATAGCCTCCATGGAGAAGGCAGTTTCTAAAATAAGAACCTTCAATATTAATTAAATCATAGGTGCAGACACCCCTCCCCCACACCGATGAAAAACAAAACAAAATCAACAACTGGGAAACAAGTTCCTAACAAGGGCTAAAATACAGATTTGTTGCAAGGTTTGCTGTTCTCCAAGTTTTGTATAAAATAAACATTGTTCCTTTCAATACGGAATGCATGAACATACTGTAGTCAGAAATACCACGTTCCAAGTGAAGCATTCAAACCTGTTTCATTTGAAAGGGAAATATTACTAGAGAGTCAGTGTTATTTTGGATTTCCCCTTCAAAAGATGCTATGGAATCTTTGAGACATGTTCTCCTGGATATTGACAAGCAGGAGGTAGAAATATATCTAGGATGAGCTTTATTCTCTGGAAAATTGGATAGATGGCCCTGGCCAAATACTTCATCCCTAATGGCCAACCTCCTGTCTGGGGCCCTCTTTCTTAGTGAGTCCTCAGTGAGCAGACTGCTTTTTGACTAGACCCTATAGTCTAAGAAAATCTGTTAGAATTTATGTTCTACTGGCCTAGCGTTGGAGAACCCAGGAGATTAATTGTATACTTAAGTTAATTATGGAAAATATCATCACCTGACATCAACACTGACTCTCTAGTGGATTGGTCACCAGGTGATGACGTAGTTTGGCCATAGCAATTTATGAAATCAGCTATCAAATCACAGAGGAAGGTTCAGACTGTAGCAATCAGAGGAGGGCCTGTAAAAATTGATCATGCCTCCTAGATGTATGGAGGTATTGAAAAGGAGTTGGACAGGGAGGATTGGACATGGGAATTAATAGTCCAGACAATCTGGGTTCAAATTCCCCTTCAGATGCAACAGCTATATTAGCCTTCTCTGTGCCTCAGTTTCCTTATCTGTAAATGGAGGTTGTTAGACTCATTGGCTTCCAAGTTCCCTTCCAACTTGAAATCCATGATTGGCCATACAGACACCATACATGAATCACCAGTTTCCAAATACTTAGAGTTCAATAAGCATTTAACCTTGAAATTATGCTGAACATCCATTTACCTCTTTTCGATGATTCATTTCTGGCTAGTGGAGTGCCTTAGGATCACCAACATCATGTGTTAATTTGAAAAAAAATTATGCTCATTTAAAGTTGGGGATTGTTCTGATTCTGAACAAGAAGGATATTGGGTCTGGGGTATAGGAGCCTGGGCTGCAATCCTAGCTCTACTTCTAGGTGACCTTGGTCAAGTTACTCTCACACTCTGAGTTTTCCTCCAGGTTTCCTCCTGCTCTGAATGAGAGCTCTGGACTAGATGACCTTTAAGAGTCCCTCCATCTCTGAATTGATGTTTCAGGCAGCCCCTCTCTCAGTGCAGAATGCCCCATCCCCCACTTGCTATGGCACTGTGGCATCTGCATTGGGTCTGAGCCCGGAGCCATATTTACAAGACATATGTAGACACTCTCCCTCCCTTTCTTGGCATATGCATAAATAGAATCCTAATGTCTACACGGAGGTACTATATAAAAACAAAGTTGTGCATACTCCGTGGATGTCATGCATCATTTATACATGTATTTTTAGTGTCACCAACACATTTACATATGCTGTCACGTTTCAAACGGCAACTCGTGGAAATGCCTGCTCAACATGAACTCAGCTGCAGGCAACATCAGTCCCCTAACATCACCACCATAAATGAAGATCTGAAGCAAGATACCTCTCAAAATAGCAGATGAAGTATAAAATATAGGGCACTCTGCTAGCACGCTCCAAGAGATCCACAGAGTTACCTGAAACTCATCTCTTTTCAGTAGATATCGCAGCCTTCCATCTGGACTCCAGAATCAAGAAAAAGGAAAAGAGTTGCCTTTGTCCTGACAGTCCTTGGATCATAGATACTGAGGCAGAAGGGAACAGAGACCATCTAGTAACTTTTTGTTTGTTTGTTTCATGGATCTCTTTGGCAGTCTGGTGAGGCTTGTGAACCTCCTTTCAGAACAATATTTTCAAGTGCATAAAACAAAATACATAGGATTACAAAGGAAGCCAATTGTATTGAAATAGTTCTCACAACATTACAAAAAAATAAGTTAACAGACCACATGCTAAGAATCTCTGAGTTCTAGCCTAACTTTTAGCATAGAGTACTCAGTGAATTTAAGGGCACTCTCGACGACTCCATTTATTGCAAACAACATCTTTCTGGGCTTCTCCTTTCTGGTGCCCTTTTGTAATGACCCTTAATGTCCTGTCCTGGCTTCTTTGTTATGTACACACTTCGAAAAATCTTTTTTTTTTTAATTTGATCTTGTTGGTGAGCTATGGTTGGAAATGTGGGTCTGAGGTTTCCAAGGAAGGTCAAGGCTACAGATCCAGATCTTAGGAATTAGTCTCTTAGACATGATCTAATTGGAATGCATAGTTTGTCCAAGGGAATGGGTGTCAAGAAAGAAGAATATTGAGAGCAAAATACTGGGAGACATCAATGTTAAGGATGAAGGAAAAAGCATAATAAAAGCTAGCAGAGGAGACGGTGAATATCTAGTACGGTGGCAGGAGAAAAGGGAGTGGATGTTAACACAGAACATAAAAGGAGAAAGAGATTTAGGAAAAGGAAGGGGTTAACAGGATTCAATATGGCAAACAGGTCAAGGAGGTTCAGATCTGAGAAGATGGTGCAGGTCTGGAGATGGGGGCAATGGTGAATCATTGAGAGAGCAGTAAAGAATTTTGAGAACAGATCAAAGAGGAGTTGATGGGTGGTGGAGGAAGTGAGAGTTCTGTCATAGATTTAGAAATGGAAGGGGCATTGCAAACCATCTAGCCCTATTTCTCATTGGATAGATGAAAAACTGAGGCCAATAGAGGTTAAGTGACTTGCCCAAAGGTCACATGGGCAATAAGAAGCATTTCTAAGTTTCAAACTTTGTTCCTCTGACTTCATATTTAGCATACTTTCCACTGTATCACTCTATATTATATTTTAAATTAATAACTTATTTTTAGACCTCAGAATCATTACCCAATAGACCCGTTACACTCAATCTCTCCCTGTGCTAAAGAAAACTGAGCAAAACCCAAGCAAAAAGTGAATACATTTGACAGTTCCTGTTACATGCTGCAGCCATGATCCTTCATGTTTCTACTGTGAGGAGAGAGGTAAATTTCCTGTCTTTTCATGGGCAACGGTATTGGTCATTGCATCTAAGCTCATTTCAGCATCATTTTGATGTTGATTTTGTTTGAGAGGTTTGGCAGAGATGGAGAAGGGGGCAGGAGCTTGGTAGCTCCTGAGAATTTGCTGTCAATATTGTTTTAGGATAAAGGATGTTAGACATAGTTCAAATATACATATATACACATACACAAATGTGTGTACATATGTGTATGTGTAACTATATATGTCAATGTATTTGTATATATATGACATACATGTGTGTATGTATAACAATTTTCTGTTAGCAATTCGACTGAGTCCAATAGCTCACATTGTATTCTCCAGATCTGTGAGATGTCACGTACATAAATAAACCAATCCCTGTCTCCTTTCTGCTTTTAGTTTAGAGAATTTTTTGCCAATTTGTTGTTGTAGGCCTAAAATAACACTTATGTCATAAGCTTCTTATATTATAGAGAGAGAAATGGACCTCAAGCAGTGTGTCTGGAGAATTAAGCTATGTGAGTGGATTTGTCAGGTGCTTTGTACCAAAGTTTTACTCAGAGCTGTAACTAGCAATTTTGGCACCCCAGGGCAAGAAGCACGCCCCCAGAGCTCTCGAACCAATTTTGTAATTCATGATGTGAAAATAATACGGGTAATTGAGACAAATTCAACTGAGCTGGAGGGGGAATTAGTTACTATAGTGGCCAACAGATGGATATTATTACGTATGACTAGCTAAGTGTGCAGTTGTTTCTATAGGGCTAGAGGGGGATGCATTTTACATTATTGCACCCTCTAAATTTCAGGATACTGGATAATGCTCCTATTGCCCCACCTTAGTTATAACTCTGGTTTTACTATACTCTCTCCTCTTAGAGAATATCTGGGAGCTCTCCTTGTCCACTTGGTGTGCCCTGGTTCCTTCTACACTGCCATTCAGATTTGGGAAAAGGAGATTCCTACCTTCAAAATCCTTTCCCTTTGTCCAGGACTTTCCCCTCCCTCTCCTGTTTCCACAGTTGTGAGTTCTCCCCCAGTGTGAGGGAATTTCACTGTATTTCACATCACCTTGACTTTAGCCCTCGGTGTAGCCATGCTGATCACCACCTTCCCATTCCTTAGCAGAAGGGTTCTCACTAGGGTGAGACAACTAGAACTCTGCTTCAGGGCACTAGAATTTAAAAGACACCAAAATTTAGAAACACTACATTTAGAACTTAGTGAGCAAGAATAATTAATTTGAATAGGAAATTCCTAGACTGAAGTATTATTGCTAACATCCATCTGGGAGCCGCTAAAGTTGCTACAGTTTTCTGAATTTTATGTATGTATATATATATATATATATATATATATATATATATATATATGTATATATATAATCTTCCCCACTATAATGTAAATTCCTTAAGGACAGGATTGCTTTTTACCCCATCTTTGTATTTCTAGCACTTGGCAGAGTCCAGGCCCATGGGAAGTATTTAATAAATGGTTGTTGATTGAATAGCTGTGTTGTAATGTCACTGTCCATTCAACAAAATGTGTCTTCGTTAGTTATTTGAATTATCTTTGTTTCATTATTTAAAAAGCTGATCTGTGTCCACATTTTGTGTTGAATGGCGTGAGCACCCTTGCTAGTCACAAATTTAGCAGGTTGCTTTTGTGAGTTGCAGTGGCTGAAAAATTGACCACCCATGCAGACCACCTCGGGTCTCATATTTGAAGCGTTTTTCCCAGGTTGGTCGAACCTACCAGATCTCACCCTCTGCTGACAGGACCTTTGAGAACCCAGTCACTTTGATAACATAATGCTTCAGAGAAAGCTGCTAGTAAGGGATAGTTATGTGAAGCTGAGGATATTACAGTTGTTATAACTTTACGTTATTCAGTCAACATTGTTCCAATTTAAAGGTCTAGAATTCATTTGATAGAGAATTTAGATTTGTCCTGCTTGATCCCAGAGAAGAGAATTGGGGGCAATGGATGCGAGTTTCAGAGGCAGATTTTATCTTGGAATAATTTCTTCAGAAACATTCAATATTCATAGGAAGGCAAAAGCTTCCTAATAATTAGAAGTAGCTAAAAGTGGAGTAGGATGCATATGTGAGCTAGGTGGCAGAATATGGTGGTTGTCAGGAGGAAAAAAATGAGATGAGATCCATAAAGGTTTTTGTAAGCCTTAAGGCGCTACATACGTGTGAGTGAACCATAGTCTTGAGCGGTAGTATGAACTGGAGTACTAAAGAAAGGTTAGATGAAGTGGTAGAAATTCTCAGTTAAATTCAGGTTCAAATTAGGTGGTCTCAAAGGTCTCCCCCTCCAAGATTCTTAGAAATACTCAGTTATGTGACTGCTATCACTTGACTTGATTTCCCTTTTGTCTATATATCTCTGTCCTAAGCCCTTTGTTGGCTTCCATTCATCCAAAACAATTTAGTAGAGTAACAAACCTTACTTGCTATCATCTAGTTGATACAGACTTAGCTCAAAGACACAGGCATACCCTTTATAAAGTTTCTTGGACAAATGTTATTTCACTATAATGTCAATAATATGTTCTTTCCCAACTCTACTGTAAAGTTGCAAAATCCTGCTAGGACATCTGTTAGCCAACCACCCATTTATAAGAGTTCCTATAGAAAGAACTGTCCCTTGTAATGAAATTTCAGGGTTTTCCTAGAACAGATTAATGACATTGGGCAGCTTAAGTATGTCCTCCTTTTATAGCCCATGGACCAATATAACCTGGTTTCTACTGGTTAAATTCACCTCTAGCCTTGCCTTGTTGGCTGTAGGACACGGCAGAGTTTGTCTTTGCTCAATTTACTCTTGTTTCCTCTTTGTTACTCTTTCAAAATTCACTTCCTTTCTTACTCAAATATTTTTTTTTCATGCTTTGTACCATTTTCCTCCTCTGAGGCAAAGCAGAGAGAGGTGAGGGCTTGAACCCCTTGAATTATTTTCTCACCACTACCCAGCTGGCAATTCCTTCCTCCTCAATTTAATCATCATAAGTGTTAAACTATTTCCTGAAAATATCAATCTCCCTTTCATTTCTTCACTATATATGTACTCAAAAATGATTTCAATAGACTCCTATATTAAAAACAATTAATAGCATTTACATTTTTAAAAAGATAACTATTGGGAATATTTACTTTAAATTCACAACTATCTTTTAAGGGAGAGAGAATAGTATTTTCAACCATTTCTTTGACACATATCCCTTTCTTTATTCTCTTTCCAAAGGTTCAACATAGAAATTAATCTATAAAACCCCAAACCATAAGATAAAGACTAACTATACTTTGATCTCATTATCACCCCCCCTACTCAGTTTATTTTTAGAGCCCAGGTCCTTTAACTAAATGATAATGGAAAATCTATGTTCTAGCTTTGAAATGTCTATTAAATCATTGGAATCAAAGTCACCCAGTTTCAGGGGTGTAGCAAATATTATACATTCAATACAAATTATCATTGAAATATGAACAGGAGAAAAGAAAGTATTAGGCCAGAAACAGTCCTATTTAGGAAAAAGTGTAGCATTTTTTTTTTTTTGGAAAGATTCAGGAAAATTTTGTCAGTAAGATTATCTACCATCTTTTTTAACAAAAAAATAAATTTTCATTATAGTAAGATTTTTTAATTATGAAAATATTAATGTAACCTAAAGCATGATACATCAATATAAGGGTATAAGAATGGTGTTTCTTCTTTTTTTTTTTGGAGGGGGGAGAGTAGGGCAATCTGGGTTAAGTGACTTGCCCAAGGTCACAAGGCTAGTTTTTTTTGTTAAGTGTCTGAGGCCGGATTTGAACTCAGGTCCTCCTGACTACAGGGCCAGTGCTCTATTCACTGTGCCACCTAGCCACCCCTAGAAAGGTGTTTCATAATAAATTAAAATCCACACAATTTCAAATATTGCCAATATTTGAATATTGCGTGGCTAAGTCGGCATAGTGGATAGAGTACTGTGCATTTAGTAGGAAAGATCTGAAGTCAAATTTAATCTCTGACAGTATGACCCTGAGCAAGTCACTTAACCTGTTTTCCTCAGTTTCCTCATCTGTAAAAGGGGGATGATAATAATAGCACCTACTTCCTAGGGTTGTTGCTAGGATCAAATGAGATAATAATTATAAAGCATTTAGCACAGTCATTGCCATTTAATAAAAGCTATATAAATGTCAGCTATAATGAAATTACTTCTTCAAACACCTTAATGTAAAACTTTTACCTCATTTAAATATTCTTAAGCACAGTGGTGTTTGTACCAATAGATTCACTTTTTCCAAACCTCTCATACAGAAGTAAATATCTTTAAAGTATATATTACTTTAAATTACATATATATACCATGTTTCCCCGATAATAAGACCTATCCCGAAAATAAGTCCTCCCCTTACTGTGTAAGATTCCTCTAAAATAAGCCCTCCCCCGAAAATAAGCCCTATTGAGATTGCTACTGTAGTGAAGGTGATCCCCTGTGCTACATGCTACATTATGGTACCCTCTGTATGCACCGTCCCCCCACCTCCGTGAAACGCACGCCGCGCTCTGAGCTGCATCCAATCAGAGCTGCAGCAGTGAGCATGTCATCCTGTTCTTCCCCAGTGATTTGCTTGCTGGCGCCATTGAGAGCAGTGCCGCGGAGTAGAGCTGAGGCAGGACAACATAAGCCCTCCCCTGAAAATAAGCCCTCTAGTGTTTTTCTTTCCAAAAAAAATAATGACAGTGTCTTATTATCGGGGAAACATGGGCATATATATATATATATATATATATATATATATATATATAT
>NW_027185761.1:43102309-43141194 GCF_028583685.1 Petaurus breviceps papuanus | reverse complement strand
TCAGGCTAATATAACTTGTCAGAGCCATAACTGGCCATTTTGGCACCCAGAATCTATTGCACGTAAAACCTGTCAATTTAATAATTCACAATGTGAAAACAACACAAAAAATCAACAGAGATCAATTGTTAACCTGGGGGTGTGTGTGATTAACTATAAATACTAAGAGGTAGGGTTGGGGACTGGGGGTTATTAAGAACATTCAACTAGTTGTCAGATAGGCTCAGCTGTTTCTACATGGCTGCAAGAGTACATTAAATCCTATGACTCCCTGTGTAGCTGCTTGGTCTCATATGTATTTCAATCTTCATTGAATTGAATTGATCATTTTAATTGGAGAATCATAAGTCTTAGCTCCAGAATATGATTTTAAATATGTTTCCTTCATGCACCATCTTCTGCCGAGAGCTGTTTCCCATCTCTTTGCTCCTTGGGATTTGCAATGTCTTACCTCATATATTTATGTATACACAATCATTCACCCATTGTATTTTTCTTAGGAGACAGTAAGCTACTGGAGGGAAGTATTTTGTCCTTGAATTCTCAGTGCCTCGTATTTAGCCTGCACCTAGTAGGCATTAATGGGATTGGAGCAGATTGGGTACTGCTTCTTAGAAATTTCATATGATTATTGTTATAATTTCTTAAAACTGAACCATCTTGTATAATTAAAGGTGTAGGTATGCTGTTTTCCCCCAAAATAACAGTGATTCTCTTTGTGCCCAAAAGAAGTTCATATTCTACCTAAAGTCAGAAACTCATATTAGCAATCTATTTTTTAACTGAAAAGGTTTGATTAAATTAACATTTATTTTGACAAATTTATAACTGATGTCAATGGAGGAAAAAATCTGACGATGATCACCATTCCCTTGCCTTTTCTGTAAGTATTGGGGTGTTAAGTCTCAGTGTCCCAGCAGATTTAAACTTGGTAACTGTATTCTTCCCACTCAATAATTCCCCCTGTTGTCTCAATGAGAGAAATAATTCTTGAGTTCCCTTCTTGAAAAAATGTTGCGTAATGCTGCTTCCACCGAGAGATCATTCAGCTCTACCCCAAAGGTAGCTAGATTTCAGTGGTGGGTAACAGAGTACTATATATAGGTCATAAAAAGCCTATGATAAGTGAAGGTAAAAGGCACCTTCAATGTGTAAGGTATTATTATTACTAAAGTATTATTATCTTAACTTTTCTACAAGTTATAGTGAGTCCAGAAAGCCTGCCTTGGGGTACCAAAGCCAGTCACACATCCGACTTTCAGTTTCAAGCCTGTAGAATCTTTTTCTCTTAGGTTAATTTTTTTTCTGTCACTTTTGATTAAGTAAGCTAATTTGGGGCATTGTGAATTACTTAATCTAGACATCCTCTGTAGGACATACTGTGACCAAATAAACCACAAGGTAAAACTGAGCTGCCCTGGGATGAGAAAGAAAAGGGGAGGAAAACAATCCTTTTATGAAAAAAAAATGAGAAAAAAAGAGGAAAAAGTCGGCAGCAGTCACACAGAGCCTTAAACATTATTCAGCTGCTACCTGCTGATTTAATCAAACCTTTTCAGTTAAAAAATAAAAATTGGAGTATAATATGCATGATGAAAAATTTTAATAAAATACATTTGGATTTTTTAAAAATGGGAAATGAAAATGATCTAACAGAGGGCAAGACACCTTTTGATAGTCTTGAAAAAGAAAGGAAAAAAATCCAGAAATGTATTAAAGCCCAGGAAATCATTTAGGTTGGATCCTAGAAATCCGGGCTCACCTTAATCCCAATATTTTTAGCAAATGACTGAATGGCATATGCTTTGAAGTTATACTCTCAAATCCTGCTCTCCTTGGTAGGTAAGGTCCCCGAGGGTGACTGCTGTATCTCACCTTCTAGGAACATCCTTGAGATGCTGGGTGCTAAGTGTGTGTGTGTGTGGGGGGGGTGTGGGTGTGGGTGGGGAGGAGAGTGTGATGTCTTTCTAGGGCTATAACTTATTAATCCCCACCACCATGTTTCTGTCAGTGATTATCAGCTGATACCAATTAGTCAACTAGATTTAATTAGCCTTTAGAAACAGATATTGTTTCTAAAACAGTGATATCATTAATAGAATTAGTGCACATTATCTCCTCACAATTTTGTTACCGACTCTCCTACCAGCACTTACAGAGTCCAGGGGAATGTGCTTTCTGGCTTAGAGTGCATGTGGAAAAGCAGATAATTCATTGCTCTGAGAAATCATTTTGCTGGTATCTTCAAGACATTCCCCTTAGGTAGGATAGAGCTTTTCTATTGGTCTCCTTGTAGGACCTTGAATCTGGCTTTCCTCATTTCATGCGGTCTGTCCTTGATTCCCAATGGAAATACTGTCATCTGTTAGGCAGGCCCAGACTATGCTAAGATGTCAGTGGGAAGTCCCAAATCCTCCATTCCTTTCAGTATTTGAAAGGTCCTCCTCCAGCCAATAGGGAGTTAGGGGGAAGCCAAGGCAGGGTCAGGAATGTAGCTCTTCTCCTCCCTTCCAAGCAATTCCTTCTCAGGGACTTGGCTGTAGGTTTCCTAGAGGTGTTCAATTATCAGTCTCCTCAGTCAAAGTGAACAAACTTCTGGTATGTCTCATTTCATTTCATCTAATGGTTTTCTAATAGTTTTAAGCTAATCGAGGATTTTGCCTGCTTTGGCAGGTAGAAGGCACAATGGATAGAGTTCCAGGTCTAGGGTCAGGAAGACTCATCTCCCTGGGTTCAAATATGGCTTTATTAGCCACTTATTAGCTATATAACTATGGATAAGTCAGTTAACCCTGTTTGACTCAGTTTCCTCATTTGTAATATGAAGTGGAGAAGGAAATGGCAAACTGATGGAAAGTGAAGTGAACAGAACCAAACCATTGTAGGTAGTAACAGCAATATTGTACAATGATCTACTGTGAATGACTTAGCTATTCTCAGCAATACAATGACCTAAGAAAATTCCAAATGATGAAAATTCTATCCACCTCCAGAGAAAGAACTGATGGAGTCTGAGTACAGATTGAAGCATACTTTTTTAAAACTTTATTTTTCTTGGTGTTTTCATTTGGGGAAGCCGTGTTTTCTGCCACAACTTGACTAATATGGAAATATGATTTGCATTACTGGACATGTATAACCTGTATCAAATTATTTGCCTTCTCAATGAGATGGTATGGCATGGAGAGGGAGAATTTGGAACTCAAAGATTAAAAAGAAAATCTTAAATTTTTATCATGTATTCAGAAAAAAAGGAGAGATTCAGCTCAGAAATCTTCTGAAGTATCTCTTAATGCCCAGAACTTCTAGTGCCCTTGTATTTAGCTACTTTGTTTATATTTTTTTATTCCTAGTATATTTATGCCATATATTATACACACACATACCTGTCCTTCCCCTCATTAGCATATAAGATCATTGTGAGTAGTGATTGTTTTATTCCTTGTGATTATATCCCAAGGACGAAGCACAGGACCTGGCACATAGCACGTTTCTAACAAAATATTTGTTGCTTGAGTAATTATACAAGGAAGGGTGACGGACATGTTTAGAGAAATGTATGCCTGAAAAAAAATATGAGTGAGAACTAATAGATGGAAAGCCTGTGTGCTCTATGAATATCCCTGCATTATCAGGAAGATGGCCATAAGGTTTTCAATGCATTGGCTAAATCTCTATCCTCTACCATGGAGAATATCAGAACAGACATGAATCTAAGCCATGGTTGGGTCACCATCTTCATAAATGGGGGGAAATACCTACTTCAGTGAGTACAGATCCATTGGAGAATTGGAAGTTTATAGGTTTGTGCCAATGAAATTGAAATGAGGGTTTTGATCTTCATAAGACTTTTAGGCTCTATTTGATAAGGAAGCTCACCCCTAACCTTTGTCAAATGTTCGCCCCTAAACCTTTTCTCAAATGTTTATTATAAACGAGAAAGCAAGGCCTGAGTGAGAATGTACAAGAATCCCTGTAAGCCCAGAACTACGGGCTAGGTGGGCAACTCCAGGCAAACTCATTTGACACTGGATTGGCTTTGGGCTGTATACAGGAAGTAGCAGGTTTGAGGTAAAGGCAGAATGATTAATGGTAGAAACAGAGGACATGGTTTAAAATCCTGGCTTTGGGTAAGTCACCAGACCTCCCTGGGCCTCATTTTCCTCAAAGGTAAAATAAATGTTTGAGCCAGATGACTTTAGAGAGGGCCCTTCCAAATTTAAGCCTATAGTCTGTGATCTCTTCTCCAATGATACCAGCTAGAAAAGTCTAAAATATTTCAAAATAACGTAGGCCCCAATATAGCTAATTTTAGAATAGATAAAAAAGGTGTCATGATGAAAGCTCTCCAGAATAATTAGATTCACCTTCCTTTTAGCTTCTTTCCCTGGAAAATCAGACAGAGGTAGAGATCTTGTGGGTGAATTATTCAGAGCTGTCTGTTTCAGAGAAACCACTAAGTGCCCCCATTTCCTTAAAAACTGGAGCTCCCTGAAGTCAAGGTAGACTGTGTTCCCATGACGTCCTTTGACCCCTGAAAATAAGCTCCTGTACTTTTAAACCTTCCATTATTTTTCTCTCAAAATCTTTCCCATCCCCACTGCTATTTAAAAACAGATTAGAATTTTGTTTTTGAAAATCTAAATTAGCACCTATTTGAGTATTTTTTAATATAAGGAATGAAATATAGTAAAAAAAATAGTAGGACATTGTCCATTGGAAGTAATTCGTATGAGACTATAGGGTGCTATAGAGGAGGTAAGTAAGGAAGTAAGCCTTGGTACAGTGACTAGTCAGGGCATCATAACTCTGAGGCAGAAGGAAGTCTGCCAGTGAATAACACTCACTGGCAGTTTGCTGTGCTTTCTAGATGACAGGGTCAGAACAATGCTCTTGGCAAGGAACTGTAGAAACCGTCTGTGTGGCAGCCATTTCAAATCCCAGCTGTAAGCATCCATTTAGTTTCAGGCCAGGCCTGGGTTGACAAGAATCTTGCAAATTCTCAAGGTCTATGGTAAAGTTCTCCCATCAAAAAAACAAATCCAAAAAACTGGGCTTTTAGTTGACTTCCTAGTAACTTCTTTCCACTGAAAACGTCAGGTTGAATACCACTATTGATTCCAGTAAGGTTTGCTACTAAAAAAAACAAAAAACAAAAAAAAACTAGCAATGTCCCTTCTCCTGTCCAAACATTTGTCTTTTCACCAAATAGTTGTTTATTTCTTTGTTTTTATTTTTGAATACAGGAAATGGCTATTGAAATTGAATGCATAGTAGCTTTACAAGAAGGAGAGACTAACTTAATACAACATATTTTAATTTTCTCTTTTTTTTGTGCACAGGCTACTTTAACCAGAAGCAATGTAGACTAGATAACGATTGATCACATGTTAACTTCTTGGCAGAGAAAGGCATTTAGAAGCTGCCAGGTTTGTTTAAACATGACTTTAAAGTATTTGTGTAATTCTGGAGCTGGGATAATTATTAATAATGTCAGTTGTTGAAATATCTGATAAAGCCATTTTGTAGATATTAGCAGGGAATTGGGTTTCCCAGGTTCCTCTCTCCTCCTAGTTACAGATATAACAAGTTACGTATAGATTTGTGTGTGTGTGTGTGTGTGTGAGAGTGTGTGTTTGTGGAGAGAGGGAGGGAGGTGTGCTTTGGACCTTGAAAGAAAAAAAAGTCAGGAGGAATTCAACTCTGTAAAAACCTTGACACCAGACAACTCAGGCATGAAGCAGTTGATTTCTCAATTGGGATGTCTTTCAGGAAAAGATGGCATCTTGCCTTCTCCATCAGGACTCAGTAATAATTCCACTATTCATGAACAGATGCCTTGGTCAGATCCCCAAGTGTATCTGAATTCATTAAAGAATCTGGGGAATTGGGGTATTAATTTGAAATCATTACATATTATAGATTTTCTGGAAGCAAGTAAAGGAACATGGCAGGAGAAGGAAATGGTAGAGATAGCTGAATCTCAACAAGACGTTGACTCATAAGACTCCAAAATAGAACTCTTTTCCATAGTACATTTTATAATAATTTTTAAAAATAGAATTACATTTTCTAAGGTAAAGTGATATCAGATGTTCCCAAATATTCCAATAATCTAATAGATTTGTGATTTCATTTATATGAGTATAGTATTTGTTCCAATTGTAATAATAACAATGTACCCTTGTCCTCCCATTCCATGATATCTGAGTCCTTATCCACCCATATATTTGCGGTATGGCATGCACTTAATATGCTAGGAACTTCCTTGACTTCTCTTGTCATTGAATGGCTATCATTGGAACCACAGCATCTCTTCAAGTTGGTTGTCTCTCACTATTGATGTGGGATAAACCCTTTCTCTCTTGTCACAAATGTCTCTGAAATGCAAGATATAAAATGGGATTATAAATTTACAGATCCAGGTATGAGACTGTCTTCACAATAACTCTTTTGAAGGCAGAAAGTGTTCACATATTGAGTGTACCGTTGGAATGTAGCATTTTTTCAAAGACATCTAACATGGCAACAGTCTTATGCTGAAGGTGCTAGTAACATTAATAGTCTTCAAATAATGCTATGGGATCATTCAAAAATATGAATTACTCTATCCCTTTTCTGTATATTAACTGGTATTAAAGAAAATTTGGTATTTATCAGTTTATGGGCAGACATACATATACATATGTATACATACGTACATACACCCATTTTTGTTGTTCAGTCATTTCAGTAGCATCTATTTCTTCAGGACCACATCTGGGGTTTTCTTGGCAAAGATACTGGAGTCAATTTCTATTTCCTTTTCTAGTTTATATTACCAGTGAGGTATTGAAGCAAACAGTATTGAATACTTGCCCAGGGTCACATAATTAGTAAATGAAATCTGACTTCAGGACTGATACTATCCACTAAGCTACCTAGCTGCCCATCCAGACATATATACAGACAATTTATGTATGTTGTGAACCATTTTGAAATATTTTACTTCCAACTATTCTTTCAATGAAATCTTGCTTTAAAAATTTACAGTTAAGTAGAAGTTATGAGATCTTGAATCACAAAGAAAAATGTCACTATCGAGTCATATGATATGAAACTTCAAAATGGAAACAGCTAACAACGTTTGGCTTGGCACTAGTAGTTTGGGTTCAAGGGTTATCATCCATTTAAATTATAGTCACCTGGAAGGCAAAGATGGAGCAATCTTCTTCTTTCTCTATTCTGTAGTGTCTAGAGTAGATCTTTGATGGTAATATGTGTTCAAATAATACTTTGTAAATGAATGAAAGATTATATCCAGTAGGAGAATGTGGGTGGAACATGAATGAAGTGAATTTTAACATCTGTGACAGCAGAGGATCTCTTATTTGTGTGATTGATGTCTGTTTTCCTTTCTTTGACATCTTGTTCATGAACTGGAAGGTTATTCCAGAGGGACTAGACACAAGTCTTAGTACTCATCATATGCAGTTTCTAGAAGCAGGTGGTTGTGGGTCTGGTGGCAGGTGTTGGGCATTTGATTACTCAAGTTGCTCTGACAGGTGATCTAAGATTTCCCCTCTGGTGAAGCTGAGATGTTTCAAGTCCTTCTATCTTACCCTGCTTTGGAGGAAGATAGTGATGATGATAATGTTGATAGTTATCATTTATTGAACACTTTAAGGTTTGTAAAGCATATGTGTGTGTGTGTGTGCGTATGTATGGTGTCTCTTTTGATTCTCGTTACAACCCTGGGAGATAGGTGAATTTTATAGATAAGGGAACTGAAGCATAAAAAAAAAATTTATTGACCCAGGGTCATGTCACTAGTAAGAATTTGATGTGGAATTAGAACTCAGGTCTTCCCAAGTCCAGCACCCTTACCTACTGAAATCTATAAAACAGCTTACATTTACATGGTATTTTCATGTTTATAGAGTGCTTTTTGAAAATGATCTACGCCAACATTCACTTTTATAGATAGAGGGAAATGAAGACCAGAAAAGGGAGATGACTTGCAAAGGTCATGGAAAAAAGTAGGCCTATTGCTTCCCAGTTCAAGTATCTTTTCTGTCAGTCGGTCAATAAACATTTATTAAATACCTTCTATATGCCAAATATTGTGCTAAGTGCTGGAGATACAAAGACAAGAGATCTCTAAATTGGAGGGCCTAACAGTCTAATGAGGGAGACAACATGTAAACATCTATGTACAAACAAGTTATATAGAAGCTGGTATGATTACAGCCAGGACTTGAATGGAAGACAAGGAATTCAGGAGGAAGGGCATTCCAGGCGCAGTGGACAATCAGGAAAAAAAAAAAAACAAATACTTGGAACAGAGAGATGGAATGTCTTGATTGAGGAATAAACAGGAAGCCAGTGTCACTGGATGGCAGATTATATGGTGATAGCGGGTGAGGGGAAAGGTGTCTAAGAAGCCAGGTAGACTCGCTATTTCTAGTGTTTGTAAAATTCAATTTAATTCAATTCATTTTTGCAAACATTTACTAAGAATCTCCTTTGGAGGAAGCTCTGTGCCAGGTGCCAGGATATTGAATATAAAAAAGAAATAATCACTCCCCTCATGGAGTTTACATTCTGTTGGGAAGATGTGCTTGGATAAGCAATATAAAGTATACACAAAGTAATTTCTAGAGACAGAGAAGATTATAAACTTTAAAAATTCCATTGTAATAAGGTTCAAGATTTCTCAGCCCAATACTCTAAATATCCTGGCAACATTAAGTAATGTTATATTGACAGAATCGTGGTCCTTGAATATCACCATGAATGTCTGAAATACACCCCACAAACCCCCCTAATTTCCAATAATATTCTTTTTTTTTTGCCTTTTTGAAGGGCATTTGGGGTTAAATAACCTTCCCAAGGTCACACGGCTAGTTTTTTTTGTGTGTGGGTGTTAAGTGTCTGAGGCCAGAACAGAACTCTGGTCCTCCTGACTCCAGAGCCAGCACTTCACTCACTGCACCACCTAGCCGCTTCCCAATACTATTCTTTTAATGGGCTGTTGTAATGGTAATGGGAATCTGAAGATCTTCCCTGCTCTCTAATAGATGGGATATAATCACAAGGAGCCTGTGGTGGAAGGAGTTTGCTGAAAGGGTGGAGCTGAGCCCACAGGAAGCTGGGAGTCAGAGCAGATAGTGGGAGAGAGAGGACTGCAGGCAAGAAGACAACTAGGTTTGTGAGTGTTGGTTTGTGGGAAGGCTAAAGGATGGTGTGGCTCTCTGTTGTGTTATGGTGTATTAATTTCTATGCTGCTATGATGGATTCATTTTCCTGGTGTTGGGATTTGGTTTTCTGGTGTCTGAATAAATGTTTTGCTTCTGTCTTCTATATGGAGATACCGTTATATTTTGTGATTGAGAACTATACAGATATATTTACAGTTGTCATTGCTGCAATTCAATATAGGTTGTACATGTGCAGTTATGTAAAACATTTAGTGATATTGTGAAAAGTAGTAGTTATATAGTAGAAAAAGTAGTTATATTGTGAAAGACGAACTATATTTCCCTCCATCCTATCCCTACCCCCCCCATTTATTCCATTTTCTACTTTGACCCTGTACCTTTTCAAAAGTCTGTGCTTCTAACTACCCTTTCCCACAATCTGCCCTCCCTTCTATCATCCCCCCTTTCATTCCCTCCCCCCCACTTTCCTGTAGGGTAAGATACCCAATTGAGTGTGTATGTTATTCCCTCCTTAAGCCAAATTCAACAAGAGTTTGGTTGACCCATTCCCTTTCACCTTCTTGCTCTTCCCCTTCATTGTAACAGTTTTTTTCTTGCCACTTTTATATGAGATAATTTACCCTATTCTATTTCTTCCTTTCTCCTTCTCTCATTATAGTCCTCTCTCATTTCTTAATTTTATTTTTTAGTTATCATCCCTTCATATTCAATTGATCCTGTTCCTTCTGTCTATGTATACATGTACACATATATACATACACTCACATATGTATTAATACACACATACACCCTCCTATACATACATATATGTATATATGCACCACATATACATATATGTATATTCCCTTCAACTATCCTTATACCAATAAGTCTCATGAGTTACAATGACCATTTTTATGTAGTAATGTAAATCATTCAACTTTAATAAGTTCTTTATGATTTCTTTTTCCTGTTTACCTTCTCATGCTTCTCTTGCTTCTTGTATTTGCAAGTCAAATTTTCTGTTCAGCTCTGTTTTTTTCATCAAGAATACTTGAAAGTCCTCTATTTCATTGAATGACCATATTTTCTCCTGAAAAATTATATTCAGTTTTGCTGGGTAGATGATTCTTGGTTTTAATGCTAGCTCCTTTGACCTCTGGAATATCATATTCCAAGTCTTTCAATCCCTTAAGGCAGAAGCTGCTACATATTGTGTTATCCTTATTTTGTTTCCACAATACTCATATTGTTTCTTCCTAGCTGCTTGTAATATTTTCTCCTTGACCTGGGAACACTGGAATTTGGCTATAATATTCCTAGGAGTTTTCTCTTTGGTATCTTTTTCAAGAGGTGATTGGTGAATTCATTCAATTTATATTTTGCCCTCTTGTTCTAGAATATCAGGGAAATTTTCCTTGAGAATTTCTTGAAGGATGATTTCTAGGCTCTTTTTTTTGTCATGGCTTTCAGGTAGTCCAATAATTTCCCTTCAATTATTCTTTTTTTTTTTTTTTAAGCAATCGGGGTTAAGTAACTTGCTCAAGGTTACACGGCCAGGTGTTTCTGGGTGGGTGCTAAGTGTCTGAGCCTGGGATTCGATCTCCAGGTCTTCTCAACACTGGAGCTGGTGCTCTTACTCGCTGTGCTACCTGGCCGCCCCTCCCTTCAATTATTCTAATACTGAGAAAAGTTTCGTAAGTTACAATTATTGTTTTTCCATGTAAGAATATAAATAGTTAAACTTTGATAATTTCCTTATGATTTCTTTTCCCTGTTTACCTTCTCATGCTTCTCTTGCTTCTTGTATCTGGATGTCAAATTTTCTACTCAACTCTGGTTTTTTCATCAAGAATGCTTGAAAGTCTTCTATTCCACTGAATTACCATATTTTCCCCCTGAAACATGATACTCAGTTTTGCTGGATAGGTGATTCTTGCTTTTAATCCCAGCTCCTTTGCCCTCTAGAATATCATATTCCAAGGCCTTCGGTCCCTCATAGTAGAAGCTGCCAGATCCTGTGTTATTCTGATTGTGTTTCCACAATATTAAAATTGTTTCTTCCTGGCTGCTTATAATATTTTCTCCTTGATCTGGGAATTCTGAAATGTAGCTATAATATTCCTAGGAGTTTTCTTTTTGAGATCTTCTTCAGGAGGTGATCGGTGGATTCTTTCAACCTCTATTTTTCTCTCTGGTTCTGCAGCATCAGGGCAATTTTTCTTGAGAATTTCTTGAAGTATGATTTCTAGGTTCTTTTTTTAATCATGGCTTTCAGGTAGTTCAATAATTTTTAAATTCTCTCTCCTGGATCTATTTTCCAGGTCAGTGGTTTTTCCAATGAGATATTTCCCATTGCCTTCTCTTCTTTCATTTGTTTGGATCTGTTTTATACTATCTTGACTTATCAAAAGTCATTAGATTCCATTTGCTCCAATCTAATTTTAAAGAAATTATTCTCTTCAGTGAGTTTTTGAAATTCCTTTTCCATCTGACCAATGTGACTTTTTTAAGGCCTTTTTCTCCTCATTGGCTTTTTGAGCCTCTTTGCCATTTGAGTGACTCTATTTTTAAGCTATTATTTTCTTCATTCAAGTTGTGGACTATCATTTCATAGTTTTCTTGTGTCATTCTCATTTCTCTTCCCAATTTTTCATCTACTTCTTTTATTTGGTTTTCAAAATCCTTCATAACATCCTCTATGGCCTCTAACCAGCTCATTTTTTTCTTGGAAGATTTTGGTGCAGGAGTTATGAGTTCTCTATCTTCTTCTTGTTCCATGCTTTGGTACTTTTTGTCCCAAAAATAGGAGTGTAAAGTTGGATTGCTCTGCTTGTTTTGCTTCCTTTGCCTGCTCATGTTGCCACTTAATTACTTGACTTTTGGGCTTTCTGAAACAGTAGGACTCTGCCAACAGACAGGGGAGCTTCATCCCAAATGCTGGGCTTTTCTGAGCTGCCAAAGGTATTAGCTGGGTACCCTCTCTGAAGCCTCCACACACTCTGGCAAGCTGGTCACATACCCCGGAACCTCCACCCTAGACCTCAATCCAGATCCAAGCAGATTAAATCAAGAGTGATTACCCCTCACATTGGTTGCTTGGTCCCCCTACAATCTGCAGGCCAGGGGCTGAAGCTGCCACATGGCAGCAGCTGTGCCCAGGCACCTCAGCAGCTTCTTGCCCGGGGGCAAAGGCTGATGGCACTCCCAACTACTGGATCCCAAAGTCCACACTGCACTGACCTCTCACTTTGTCCTTAGCATCTATGGGTTGATAATTCTGGAAACTGCCACAGCTGCTGGTGATCTGAAGTCCCTCCAGCCAGTGGCTGGTCAGGCTGTCCTGGGGCTAAAACCTCTGGCTCCAGCTGGGCGGGGCTTGACTCCCAGAGTGCTGCGCTGGCTGATTCCTGCTGGCCTGCTGGCCTGTCCTCTGTGGGAGGTTAGCTTCTCTGTCATTTTGTGGGTTCTGTAGCTCCAAAGTTTATTCAGAGTCACCTTTTACATGAATTGGAGGAGGTGGGAGCTGGAGCCGCATGGAGGTCCTGTTTCTACTCTGCTATCTTGACCCCTAGTAAATTTTTTAAGGTGTTATTTTCTTCAGTATTTTTGGGGGTCTCCTTTAGCAGGCTGTTGATTCACTTTTCATGATTTTCTTGCACCATTCTCATTTCTCTTCCCATATTTCCTCCACTTCTCTCACTTGATTTTCAAAATCCTTCTTGAACTCCTCCGTGGCTTATAACTAGTTCAAATTTGTTCTTGGAAGCTTCTGATGCAAAAGTTTTTACTTTGTTGACTTCCTCTGGTTCCATATTTTGATCCTTTTTGTCCCCCAAAAGTATTCTATGGTGTGATTGTGCTTCCTCTGCTTGCTCCTCTTGCCAGCCAATTACTTGACTTTTGAGCTCTTTGCTAGGGTAGAATTCTGCTTCCAGAGTGGAGAGAGCTGTGCTCCAATTTGCTACAGGTTTTGCCATTGTCAGGACTATGAGGAGGGTGCCCTCTCTTCAGCCACCACAAGCTTTGGCACCTTCACCCCAGGACCACTGCCCAAGACTGCGACCCAAATCCAAGCAGGTCAAAGCAAGAGCAATTACCTTCTGAATGGTCACTTGGTCCCCCTATAATCTGTAGGCCAGGAGCTCTGGAGGCAGTCACATGGCAGCAGTGGTAGCTGCCACACCCCAGCCACCTCTTTCCTGTGGGGCAGAGGCTGGATTGTGCTCTTCCATCACCTGGTTCCAACAGCTTTCCCTATTGACCTTTTACTTTCTCTTTGGCATTTATAGGTTGAGAGGGCTGGAAACTGCCACAGTTGCTGGTGATTCCTGAAGTCTGCTCCAGACGGTCTGGATAACTGGTTGGTGTCACCTGGGTCTGGGCCCACACAGCTCACATGGGACTACTCTTGGTTCCCAGCTTGGCGTGATAGACTCTTTCTGCTGGCCTGCCAGGCTACCTTTAGCAAGAGATTTGTTTCTCTCTGTCACTTTGTGGGTTATGTAGCTCTAAAATTTGTTTAGAGTCATATATTTTACAGGTATTGGAGGTGGGTAGAGGGGGAGCTCAGCCAAGTTCCTGCTTTTACTCTGCCATCTTGGCTCTGTCCTCTGGGAAACATTTTAAAAAGTGCCCAGATGCATCACTAGATTATGCCAAAAGAGTACACATCACTGAAAACATTAATAATGCCAATAGACTTTGCCAAGATGGCAAAGTAAAGGCAGGGACTTACCTGAGATTTCCCACAAACCCTTCCAAATATCTTTAAATAATGACTCTTAACAAATTCTAGAGGAGCAGAACCCATAAAAAGGTGGAGGGAAGCAATTTTTCAGTGGAAGACAACTTAGAAGTTGACAGGAAAGATCTGCTGCAGCAGAGTAAAAGAGGAGAACATTCCAGCACAGGTCATGCCATCATGAATAGGCACAAGCAAACCAAAAGCAGGCATCAGAGTGTTTGAATCATTGGCAACAAAGGTGGTTTCCAGACCTCTCAGCCCAGAGATGGTAGGGAGATCAAACAATGAGTCAGAAGAATATTGATAGGGGTTTGTTTGTTGTCACCAAGTGTAGGGATCTGTTGCATTGCCTATATTATGTTGTAGTCCTGACTCTTTGTCTAGGTGATAGGAGGAGCATTAGAACAGCAGAGTTTGTGGCCACAGAGGAATAAGGAATGGTCACAGTTCTAGAGATGAAAAGAGTGCTTGTGGCTGCTCACAAACCAGTGCATAGTAAAGGAGAGTAGTAAATACACCTTTCTCTAGATCATACCACCTTGGAACAGCCAAAAACTTACAGAATTAACTCTGAAAACAGCTGCACAAAAAGTCTGAAGCTTGGGACAATGTCCCCTCCACTTGGAAGCAGAGCCCCACTTTAGCATACAGTTAAAGGTCAAGAAATAGGTTAGCAAGTGAACAAACAACAGAAAAAAATTCTGACTATAGAAAGTTATTTTAGTGACGAGAAAGATCAAAATACACAATTAGAAGAAGCCAATAAAGTAAAAAATCCTGCATCTAAAGCCTCAAAGAAAAATATGAATTGTTTTCAAGCCATGGAAGAGCTCAAAAAGAATTTTAAAAATCAAGTAAGAGAGGTAGAGGAGAAATTGGGAAGAAAAATGAGAGTGATGTGAGAAAAATCATGAAAAGTCAACAGCTTGATAAAGGAAAAATAAAAAATACTGAAGAAAATAACACCTTAAAAAAACAGAATAGGCAAAAAAATAGGCTAAAAGAGATACAAAAATCCAGTGAAGAAAAAAATGTCTTGAAAAGTAGAATTGGCCAAATAGAAGAAAAAATATACAAAATATCACTGAAGAGAACTGCTTTAAAAAGTAGAATTAGTCAAAAGGTAAAGAAGGTGCAAAAACTCACTGAAGAAAATAATTCCTTAAAAGTTATAAGTGGGTAAGTGCAAGGTAATGAACTTATGAGACATCAAGAAACAACCAAACAAAATCAAAAGAATGAAAAAAATAGAAGAAAATGTGAAACGTCTCTTGGAAAAAACAACTGACCTGGAAAAGAGATCCAGGAGAGATAATTTAAGAATTATTGGACTATATGAAAGTCATAATCAAAGAAAGGGACTAGGCATCATCTTTCAAGAAATTATCAAGGAAAACTGCCCTGATAGTCTAGAACTAGATGGTAAGATAGAAATTGAAAGAATCCCCTGATCACCTCCTGAAAAAGATCCCAAAATGAAAACTCCCAGGAACATTATAGTCAAATTCCAGACTTCCCAGATCAAGGAGAAAATAATGCAAGCATCCAAAATGAAACAATTAAAATATCATGAAGCCACAATCAAGATAACACAGGATTTAGGAGCTTCTGCATTAAAGGATTGTAGGACTTGGAATATGTTATTTCAGAAGGCAGAAGAGCTAGGGTTACAACCAACAATCACCTACCCATTGATATAGATGACTTCAAAGCATTCCTGATTGAAAATACTGGAGCTGACTTGAAAATTTGACTTTAAAACACAAGACTTAAGGTAAGTATAAAAAAGGTAAACAGGAAAGATAAATCATAAGGAATTTGATAAGGTTAAAATGTTTATTTTCCTACATGGGAAAATTATATTTGTAATTCCTAAAAAGTTTCCTATTATTAGGGCAGTTAGAAGGCATATACTTTGATAGAAAGTAGAGTTGTGAGGTGGAATATGTTAGTGTGATTATCTAAAAACAAAAATAAAATTAACAGATAAGAAAGTAGAATGCACTGGGAGAAAGGGAAAAGGAAATGTAGAATGGGGTGAATTATCTGACATAAAAGAAGCCTGAAAGAGATTTTATAGTGGAAGAGGAAATGTGGAAGTGGGGAGGGGAGCACATGAAACTTATTCTCTTTGGAATTTTCACAAAAAGGGAATAATATACACACTTAATTGGGGGTAGAAATCTATCTTACCATACAGTAAAGTAGGAAGGGAAAGCCATGAGAGAAGGGGTTAGGGAGCTGATGTAAGGGAGGGCAGTTTATTGGAGGTAAAATTCAGAAACAAAATATTTTTTAAAATGGTCAATGTAAAAGGGGAGAGTAGGATAAATGGGAGGAAATAGGATGGAAGGAAATATATAGTTGGTAATCATTACTATGGAAAAAATTATCATGAATTTCTCTGATAAAGACAATTACTCAAACATATAGAAAACTGAGTCAAATTTATAGAAATGAGAGCATTCCTCAATTGATAAATGATCAAAGGATATGAACAGGCAGTTTTCAGACAAAGTAATCAGAGCTATGTAATCATATGAAAAAAAAATGCTCTAAATCACCATTGATGATAGAATTGGAAATTAAACAACTTTGATCTACTGCTTCATACCTGTCAGATTAGCTAATATGACAGAAAAGGAAAATGACAAATTTTGGGGGGGGGGGGACGTGGGAGAATTAAAACATTAATGTGCTACTATTGGTGAAGTTGTATACTGATACAATCATTCAGGAGAGCAATTTGGAACCATGCCAAAAGGGCTGTAAACCATGTATACCTTTTGACTAAGCTGGTAAATACCACTACTAGGTATCCCAAAGAGATAAAAACAATGGAAAATCACCTATGTGTGCAAAAATATTTATAGCAGCTCTTTTAGTGGTGGCAAAGAATTGGACACTGAGGGGATGTCCATCAATCAGGAAATGTGTGACGTGATTGTGATGGAATACTATTGTGCTTTGAGAAGTGATGAGGATGCTGTCAGAAAAAAATGGAAAGATTTACATGAACTAAGGAGGACCAGAAAAACATTGTACACAGTAACAACAGTATTGTGTGATGATCTACTATGAATAACTTATCTCTTCTCAGCAGCACAATGAGCCGATAGTTCTGTAGCACTTATGATAAAAGGTATTGTCCATCTCTAGAGAAAGAACTGGTAGAGTCTGAATGCAGATTGAAGATACTTTTACTTTACTTTCTTCATTTCTCTTGGGAATTTTGTCTGTGTTTTCTTTCACAGAATGACATGGAAATGTGTTTTGCATGAATATACATGTATAACCTGCAACAAATTACTTGGCCTCAGAATGTGGGGGTGGAGTGGGAAGGAGGGAGACAATTTTGAACTCAAAATTTCAAAAAAGGAATGGTAAATTGGGATGTAATGTAATGTAAATGCAAAATGTAATTGGAAAAAATAAAATACCGAAGAAAAAGATTAAGAATGCCTTTTTAGGGGGAGAAAACACATGGAATGGGTACCCTTTTACCGAAGTCTAATGAATAATTTCCAATGACCATTCCTGTTAATAATTGGTCATGTGATAGTATGTATGTATATATGTGTGTGTGTGTGTGTGTAGAAGAGGAATAGCAAACTTTCAGTCATGTTAAGGTTTATGTTCAGCAGAGTCAAGATGGCTGAGTAGAAGCAGGACCTCCCCACTGTTCCAACTTCCACCTTCCCCAATCCATGTAAAAAAGGGACTCTGAACAAACTTTGGAGCTTCAGAACCCACAAAATGACACAGAGAAGCTAACCTCCTTCTGAGGAAAGCTCAGCAGGTCGGCAGGAATCAGCCAGCGCAGTGCTCTGAGAGCAGGGCCCAGCCCCACACTGAGGCTTTAGTCTCAGGGATGGCCTGACCAGCCACCTGCCAGAGGGACTCCAGATCAGCAGCAGCTCTGGTCCTTTCCAGATTTATCAACACATAGATGTGAAGGACAAAGTGAGAGGTCAGTGCAGTCTGGACTTTGCGACCCAGTAAGTGGGAGTGTATGGCTTTTGCCCCCGGGGAGAGAAGCCTCTGAGAAGCTGGCACATCCAGCCAGTGCCACGTGGCAGCTTCAGCTCCTGGCCTGCAGAGTGTAGGGGGACCAAGCACCAGTCTAAGGGGTAATTGCTCTTGCTTTAACCTTCTTGTATCTGGATTGTAGTCTAGGGTGGAGGTCCTGGGGTGTGTGTCCAGCTTTCCAGAGCATGTGGAGACCTCAGAAAGGGTACCCAACTAATACCTCTGGCAGCTGAGAAAACCCCAGCATTTGGGACAAAAGATCCCCTGTCTGGTAGCAGAGGCCTTCTGAGGCAAAAAGCCCAGGGGTCAAGTTACTGAGGGGCAACATGACCAGGCAAAGGAAACAAAACAGACAGAAGATTCCAACTTTATACTCCTATTTTGGGGACAAAAAGGAGCAAAGCATGAAACAGGAGGAAGACAGTGAAATCAGAACTCCTGCACCAAAAGCTTCAAAGGAAAATACGAGCTGGTTACAGGCCATAAAGGACCTTAAGAAGCAGGTAAGAGAAGTGGAGGAAAAATTGGGAAGAGAAATGAGAACAATGCAAGAAAATTACAAAATAAGAGTCAAAAGCCTGACTAAGGAAAATCACATATAAAAAATAGAATAATTCAAATGGCAAAAGAGGCTCCAAAAGGCAATGAGGAGAAGAATGCCTTAAAAAGCTGAATTTACCATATGGAAAAAGAATCTCAAAAGCTCACTTAGGAGAATCATTGCTTCAGAATTAGATTGGAGCAAATGGAGAATAATGACTTGATGAGAAATCAAGATGCTGTTAAACAGATCTAAACAAATGAAAGAATAGAAGGCAATGTGAAATACCTCATGGGAAAAATCACTGACCTGGAAAATAGATCCAGGACAGATAATTTAAAAATTATTGGACTGCCTGAAAGCCATGATCAAGGTAACAACTTAGAAATCCTCCACCAGGAAGTTCTCAAAGAAAACTGCCCTGATGTTTTAGAACCAGAGGGCAAAAGAGAAGTTGAAAGAATCCACGGATCACCTCCTGAAAAAAATCCCAAAAAGAAAACTCCTAGGAATGTTATAGCCAGGTTACAGAATTCCCAGATTAAGGAGAGAATATTACAAGCAGCCAGGAAGGAACAATTTGAATATTGTGGAAACACAATCAGAATAACCCAGGATCTGGCAGCTTCTACACTGAGGGATCAAAGGGCTTGAAATATGATATTCTGGAAGTCAAAGGAGTTGGAATTAAAACCAAGAGTTACCTACCCAGCAAAACTGAGTTATCATGTTTCAGGGGAAAATATGGTCATTCAGTGGAATAGAGGACTTTCAAGCATTCTTGCTGAAAAAAACAGAGTTGAATAGAAAATTTGACATTCAGATACAAGAAGCAAGAGATGCGTGAGAAAGTAAACAGGGAAAAGAAATCATAAGGAACTTATCAAAGTTGAACTATTAACATTCCTACATGGAAAAACAATAATTGTAACTCATGAAACTTTTCTCAGTAGTTGAAGGGAATAGAAATATACATACATATATATTTCTTTTTATTATTATATATTACTATTATATATGTCTATATATGAGGGTATATGGGCATATGAATTCACATGTGAATGTGTGTATACATGTTTACAGGTATACATAGATAGAGGGCACAGAACCAATTTAACAGGAAGGCATTATACTTAAAAGGTGAAATTAAGAGGTGAGAGAGGAATATAATGAGAGGTGATGGGGAGAGACAGAATGGGGTAAACTATCTCATATAGAAGAGGCAAGGGAAAATGGTTACAATGGAAGGGAAGAATAGGAAGGCAAAAGGTAATGGATCAACCTTATTCCCATTGAATTCGGCTTGAGGAGGGAATGAAATGCACACTAAATAGGGTATTTCACCCTCCAGGAGAGTAAGGGGGTGTGATAGTAATGGCAATTAAAGATTCCCCTGTATTGGCTTGGTTTTCAAATTGATTGTATTAAAACCCAGAGTTTGTTAATCCCACCTGTGGGATGGGCTTGTTGATGTGAAAAGAAAGTCCTGAACTGGGAGGAGCTGGTGACGTAGATTTGGAGAGACAAGAGAGAGGCGGAAGATCTTTTTTGGACGCAGCACCTCGTGGAGAGAGAGAGCCTAAGAGAATTGCTGGTGGCCGCTTTGAATTGCCCTGGACTTTTGAGACCTGCCCCCTGAGCTGCCAAGGACTGAGGAGACATGGCTGTTTTGCTGGTACTTTGTCTGTCTGTTTTGATGTTGTTTTGCCAGATTTGTCCACTGGTGAAAGACAGTCCTTTTGTTGAAGAAGCCCTGGAACCTGGCTGTTCGCTAAGAAGGCCTGCGACTGTCCTGCAGACAGAGAGTGAATACTGTCCACTGGTGAGGGACAGTACTGTTGTTGCAGGGGTCTGGAGACTGTCCTGCAGACAGAATGAATACTGTCCACTGGTGAGGGACAGTACTGTTGTTGCAGGGGTCTGGGAGCCTTTCTGTTGGTTCAGAAGCCCTGAAGAAGGATTTTCTTGTTGTATGTTTACAGAAATCCTGGGAGAGGGCTTTGCTAATGTGTTCAGGGGTTCTAGGACTGTTCTACAGACAGAGGACAAATTCATGAAGGGACTGGCAATGTATCTTATGGCCTTGCTAAGCCTTGTCTCCCCAGGAACTAAGATTGCTGAGAACTTGCCTCGTGTCAAGATGAAGAAAAGACCTCCATTTGGGTATTAAGTGCTGTGTTTAAACTTGATGTAACTCTGGGGTAGATTCAATTGTGATCCAGGGGTGGGGAACTTTTGACCTTTTTGTGTTCTATGGTTGAGCAAATGAATGTATTTTACTTATGTTTGGAAACTAATCTCCATTTGAGAAGAGGGGCTTTGTGGTGGACTTAATTAAGGTATAGCCTAGGGGTGGAGAAGTATTTAGAACAGAGACTTTGTAATTGATTGAATGATTGGAAGGTCCTGGGGTGGGGTAGTACTTGGAGATTATTTAATCATACTTAGTAAATGCTGTATTTTGAATGATGTCATGTTTTGATCTCTGTTCTGGGTTTGTTACTGAATAAAATAGAGAGCACCTATGCTGGTATTTTGAACCTGGGAAGTTGCCTTTGCTTGGTATTACATTACAGGGGGGAAGGCCATGAGAGGGGGAGATGATGGAATGAAGGGCAGGCTGGGGGGGGAGGGAAGTTGGAAGCACCCAATTTGGAAAAGGGATGAGATCAAAGCAGAGAATAGAACAAGTGGGAGGTGGGATAGGAGGGAGGGAAATATAGTCAGTCTTTTACAATATATCTACTCTTTTCTTGTTTGGTATTAGCTATACATGTACAACCTATACTGAACTGCTTATTTTCCCAGTAAGGGTGGGTGACAAGGGAGGAAGGGAATGAATCTTTAATTCAAAGTTTTAAAATAAAATATTTAAATATATATATATATGTGATAAAATGATGTAAGTTCCATGATTAGCTGCTGAGCAAGAACTTATTGTTATGTACAAAAAGAGTAACTCATCTGCCTGACACTTTCATTTCTTTTAAAGGTTCTAATAGTACACATACTTTTGATTTGCATCTGAAGAGTTGGTTTAAAGAAGGATGGGTGCTCTGCCTTCCACACAACCCTTTTAGTTAATGTGCACATGTATTGGTTAGGGAAGACTGTGTCTGTGTTGGGGCAGCTTCTCTTTTGTGTTCCCATTCCTCATGTATGGGCCCTCATAAGTTTCAAAATATCTGGAAGTCTATTTGCAGCAGCAGCATAACCCACCCTCCTGCCACACACATGCCATATCCACTGGCATAGGGATATGTGATAGTAATGGCAATTAAAGATTCCCCTGTATTGGCTTGGTTTTCAAATTGATTGTGTTAAAACCCAGAGTTTGTTAATCCCACCTGTGGGATGGACTTGTTGATGTGAAAAGAAAGTCCTGAACTGGGAGGAGCTGGTGACGTAGATTTGGAGAGACAAGAGAGAGGCGGAAGATCTTTTTTGGAAGCAGCACCTCGTGGAGAGAGAGAGACTAAGAGAATTGCTGGTGGCCGCTTTGAATTGCCCTGGACTTTTGAGACCTGCCCCCTGAGCTGCCAAGGACTGAGGAGACATGGCTGTTTTGCTGGTACTTTGTCTGTCTGTTTTGATGTTGTTTTGCCAGATTTGTCCACTGGTGAAAGACAGTCCTGTTGTTGAAGAAGTCCTGGAACCTGGCTTTTGGTTAAGAAGCCCTGAGACTGTCCTGCAGACAGAGAGTGAATACTGTCCACTGGTGAGGGACAGTGCTGTTGTTGCAGGGGTCTGGAGACTGTCCTGCAGACAGAATGAATACTGTCCACTGGTGAAGGACAGTGCTGTTGTTGCAGGGGTCTGGGAACCTTTCTGTTGGTTCGGAAGCCCTGAAGAAGGATTTTCTTGTTGTATGTTTACAGAAATCCTGGGAGAGGGCTTTGCTAATGTGTTCAGGGGTTCTAGGACTGTTCTACAGCCAGAGGATGAATTCATGAAGGGACTGGCAATGTATCTTATGGCCTTGCTAAGCCATGTCTCCCCAGGAACTAAGATTGCTGAGGACTTGCCTCCTGTCAAGATGAAGAAAAGACCTCCATTTGGGTATTAAGTGCTGTGTTTAAACTTGATGTAACTCTGGGGTAGATTCAATTGTGATCCAGGGGTGGGGAACTTTTGACCTTATTGTGTTCTGTGGTTGAACAAATGAATGTAGTTTACTTATGTTTGGAAACTAATCTCCATTTGAGAAGAGGGGCTTTGTGGTGGACTCAATTAAGGTATAGCCTGGGGTGGAGAAGTATTTAGAACAGGGACTTTGTAATTGATTGAATGATTGGAAGGTCCTGGGGTGGGGTAGTATTGGAGATTATTTAATCACACTTAGTAAATGCTGTATTTTGAATGATGTCATGTTTTGATCTTCTCTGTTCTGGGTTTGTTACTGAATAAAGTGGAGAGCACCTATGCTGGTATTCTGAACCTTGGGAAGTTGCCTTTCTTTTGGCATTACATTACAGGATAGTAGTGGTGTTCAATTGAGTGGCAGGGGTTGGTAATAAGAGAAGTGTCTATATCTGAGAGAATAAATCACCACAAGAAAGAAAAGAATATCCCAATTGGGTTATCTCACTTGCAGTTTTTCATCAGAGGAATGTTTGGATAGTTCAAAGGAGAAGTGAAAAGTAAAATGCCTTGTTAGCAGTCCTGAAAATCGTAACTTATCTAAATATGGTTTATATAGTAGACTCCCAACTATACTAGCAATGATGTGGTTAGTTACTTAATCCAGTTTACTTTGTTAATCTTGTTTAAATTGTTTCATTCTTATGTACTATGTTTCTCTTTACATTTATCATTATCTTCTGTATAGTAATAAAATACCTCATTTATATTACACATTTATTACCTTTGTTCCTATTTCTCCTTTTTTTTCAGGGATGGGGATGATCATAGACATGAACTAAAAAAAATCTCCAGAACATCATGATAGAACATCAGGAAATATATGAAAGGAGAGACTAATCCCCTCAATTGGAAGTAGGCTCCCTGAGCAATGAAACTTGTCCACAAATCATAAAGACTGGGAAAAGAACAGAGGACAGTGAAGGTTTTCAATTCCTTTGAGTTCTACCATTGATTTCTCATAGCTAGAAACATAAAGGGGAGCAGTAGCCAGAGAAGGGACTTTTGGTTGGAGTCATAGGAATTGTGAGCTCATCCAAAAGGCAGATGATTAACATAAAGAAAGCCTTTTTTGTTACTTTATTTCTCGCATAAAAAAAGGAAACTGGATATTTCATTTTGTTATATGTTCTTTCCTTAGTAATTGTGTAATTTACTTTTGTCTCTGTTTCTTGGTATACTTTCAAGTCCAATATTTTACTTATAACTCTTTTTTTATTTTGTCACAAATATCTCAAATTCATCTCTTTTGTTAAAAAAATAACTTTTGGGGGTGGCAGAAACAAGATGGCAGGAAAATTCCCTGTACTCTCCCCATAAACACCTCAAATACCTATAAAAATTACTCTAAACAAACTTTAGGGCTGCAGAACCCACAAAGTAATAGAGAGAAACAAACCTCCCACTGAAAACAGCCTGGAAGATGGACAGGAAGGGTCCATCCAGCCTGCTGGGAGCCAAGTCTAGCACCATGTGAGCCTGCTGTTTTAGCCTCAGGGCAGCCTGGCCAGCCATGGCTGGAGGGATGTTGGGAGAGTAGATCACCAGCACCTGTGGCAGTTTCCAGAATTATCAACCCATAGATGCCAAAGAAAAAGTGAGAGGTCAGTGTAGACTTTGGGTACATGGAGTCCAGAGGTGCAGTCTGGCCTCTTCCCCTGGTGGGGAGAAACAGCTGAAGCATGGTGGCTGCCACCTCATGACTGCTTCAGAGCTCCTGGCCTGCAGATTGTAGGGGTACCAAGCAACCATTCTGAGGGGTAATCACTTTTTCTTTAACCTGCTTGGATCTGGATTGCAGTTTAGGGTGGAGGTCTTGGGGTGTGTGACCAGTGAGCCAGAGCCTTCGAGGCTTCAGAGAGGGCACCCACCTAATAACTCTGGCAGCTGTGAAAACCCCAGCAATTTGGGACAAAGCTCTCCTCTCTTCAAGCAGAGTTCTATTGTGGCAAAAAGCTCAAAATCAAGTAATAAAGTGACAACATGAGCAAGCAAAGGAAGCAAAGCAAGCACAACAATCCAAATTTGGATTCCTTTTTTGGGGACATAAAGGATGCAAGCATGGAATGGCAGGAAGAACATTAGTAAAGTCAGAACTCCTGCACCAAAAGCTTCCAAGAAAAATAAGAATTGGTTACAGGCCATAGGGGAGCATAAGAAGGATTTTGAAAACCAGATAAGAGAAGTGGAGGAAAAATGAGAATGATGGAAGAAAATCATGAAAAGAGAGTCAACAACCTGACTGAAGAAAATACACCTTAAAAAATAGAATAACTCAAATGACAAAAGAGGTTCAAAAAGCCAATGAGGAGAAGAAGGCCTTAAAAAGCTGAATTTGCCTGATGGAAAAAGAATCTCAAAAGCTCACTAAAGAGAATCATTCCTTCAGAATTAGAGTGGAGCAAATGGAAGCTAGTGACTTTATGAGAAATCAAGATGCTAGTAAACAGATGCAAACAAATGAAAAAAATAAAAGGCAATGTGAAATATCTCATTGGAAAAACCACTTATCTCAAAAATAGATCCAGCAGAGATAATTTGAAAATTATTGGACTACCTGAAAACCATGATAAAAAAAGAACCTAGAAATCACCCTTCAAGACATTCTCAAGGAAAATTGCCTGGATATTTTAGAACCAGAAGGCAAAATAGAGGTTGAAAAAATCTACCAATCACCTCTTGCAAAAGATCTCAAAAAGAAAACTCCTAGGAAAATTATAGCTAGGTTCTGGAGTTCCCAAATCAAGGAGAAAATATTACAAGCAGCCAAGAAGAAACAATTTGAATAACGTGGAAACACAATCAGGGTAACACAGGACCTGGCAGCTTCTACATTGTGGGATTGAAGGACTTGTAATATGATATTCTAGAGGTCAAAGGAACTGGGATTAAAACCAAGAATCACCTATGCAGAAAAACCGAGTATCGTGTTTCAGGGAGAAATATGATCATTCAAAGAAATAGAGGAATTTCAAGCATTCTTGATGAAAAAAACCAGAGCTGAATAGAAAATTTGATATTCAGATACAAGAAGCAAGAGAAGCATGAGAAGGTAAACAGGGAAAATAAATCATAAGGAACTTATTGAAGTTGAACTATTTACATCCATACATGGAAAAATGATAATTTTAACTTAAGAAACTTTTCTAAGTATGAGAATAGTTGAAGGAAATATAAATGTGTGTGTGTGTGTATACACACACACACACACACACACACACATATACATATATATGTCTATATAGGAGGGATATGGGTGAATGAATACATATGTGAATCTGTGTATATATGTGTACAGGTATACATAGACAAGAGGGCACATAGAATACTTAAAAGGTGAAATTTAGAAGTGACAGAGGAATATAATAAGAGGAGATGGGGAGAGACAGAATGGGGGTAAATTATCTCATATAGAACAGGCAAGGGAAAACTGTTACAATTGAGGGGAAGAACAGGAAAGCAAAAGGGAATGGGACAACCTTACTTTCATTGAATTTGGCTTAGGGAGGGAATGACATACACAGTCAATAGGATATCTAGCCCTACAGGAGAGTAGGGTGGAAGAGGATGAGAAGGAAGATGATGGAGGAGAAAGCAGATTCTGGGGGAGGGAAGTTAGAAGCACACACTTTTTGTAAAGGGACAGGGTCAAGGTAGAGAACAGAACAAGTGGGGGGCAGGATAGTATGGAGGAAAATATAATCAGTCTTTCACAATATATCCACTATGGAAATGTTTTGCATAGCTACATTTGTACAACCTGTATTGAATTGCTTATCCTCCCAGTATGGGTGAATGAGGAGGGAGGAAGGCAAAGAGCCTGGAATTCAAAGTTTTATAACCAAATGTTTAAATATATATATATAATTTTTACATGCAACAGGGAAATAAGATATACAGGCACTGGTATATAGAGATTCAACTTTCCCTGAAAGGGTATGGGGGAGGATATAGGAAAGAGCAGATTGGGGGAGGGTGTATATAGTGGGGTTGCTGTTTTGTGGTGGTGGGTAGGGGAAGGAAGGGGAGAAAATTTGTAGCTCAAAATCTTATGTAAATGAATGACATAAACTAAAAATAAACATAAAATTTAATTTAAAAAAAACAAGCAAAAACAAATAACTTTTTATTGTTGCTGTTGATAATGATGATGATTATACTCAGGTTTCCAGAGTATGTCATTTAAGTTACATCTTGAATTATTTTGCTATTCAGAACATGATATTCCATTTCCTTCTGTGGCTAATAGTGGCTACTAAATAGTCTTGTATTATTAGAATTTCTTTTCACTATATTTAAAGGTCTTTATCCTGACCCTTTGAAGAATTTGTTTTCATTATATTTATTAAATGTAAGCAGTTGGAGTTTGAAGCATATTTCCTTTTTCTTCTGGAGACAATTTGTACATACTTTTTATTGGTACTTTTTTGTGTTCAGAAATATAAGTGGTTTTCTTCTATATGGTGCTCAGTTTTTTTCTTTATCATGTATTTCTGGGACACTTATCCTTAAGTTGTCTCTATTCATATTGTATTTAAAATCCATATCTTTCACTTCTATATCATTCATATATATTTTTAAAATATTGTTACATTTTACTTCCCTTCTGCCAGATTTTCTTTCACTTTCACTTCACTTCATTTTGTATTCCAAATTTATTATTATCATTTTTTTCTTCTTTGGAGAATCTTACTACACTGGATTAATTTTTTTCTAATCTGGAAATTATTTCTACTTTTAAAGCTATGAGTTTTGAGATGTATTACTTCTTAATTTCTTCTCTTATAGATTTTTCTTTAAAACTATTCTGAAATTTCTTCTTTCAACTCCTTAATTTTATAGATGAAGAAATGGAGATCCAGAGAGGCAAAGAAACTTGATATATGTGATGCAGGTAGTAAGTGGCAAATTGCCATGCCACATTTGATGATTTTGCCACTATGCTGGAGTGCCCATTCTTTGGGTGGCTTGAAAGATGGATATCCATCAATGCAGATTGAGAACATTTAGAAGCGTTCCTTTGACCTAGCTATCTTCACTGCCAACACAAATTATATATAAGGTCCAACTTCGTATCAATGTTTGCTATTGCAGAATGCCCTACCCCTCAAGCTTTTTATGCCAAAGTGTGATAGAAAATCCAAATCTATGGGCCAAATGGCTTATAAGTTATGTGGTCCTACCAATACTTCAAGGAACAAAAAGTTTTAGAATCACTGTATAAATTAAAAATGAAATAAAATTTTGAAAAGAGTCACTGTTAAGAAAGACAATGCCATGAAACTAAGGAAAATGCCATGGGAGTCTATGTTGGATGAAAGATCCTCAAGGGTGGTCAAGATTTCTTCATTTTCTATCATAATGAATACTAAAATTGATGTTTGAAAGATTTCTGGGCAGTTTCTCACAATTTCTTATATTGTTGGTCTCTTTAGCAATCAATAGTTTGTGGCAGATGAGTCAAATTGATATCCTACCTAATTTTTAACTCTAATCAAGACCAGTAGAGTGTAAGCTCCACATGGTTAGAAATTATTTCCCTTTTGTCTTTGTGTCTCCCAAAAGCTTAATAAAAGTTTATCAAATAAATTATGGAATGAATGCTTTTCACTAGACATCTGTTGTATTCATTTATGTCAGTTGCTAGTCATTTCGTTCTTCCACCTTTCATTAAAGAAGAGACTCATATGTTATGAGTCTATGACTATATGACTCACAATGAGGCTCTATTTTCCCAACCATACCATGAGGAAATTGTATAATTAGTCCTCTACTTCAATGTTATTAATGTATCATGGATTTAAATATGGTAGGATTGGTCTCGCTTCAGTTGACATCAATATATCACAGTAGCATTAGAAAGGGTGGGGTTAATGAAGGTTGTTGTCTGGACCTGTGATTTCATTGGTAAGAGCAATTTTCTGTATGTGTAAACTCCCTCTTTGCTGCTAACTCTGCCATGATTTAGTATTTGAGAGGTTTCTGGAAGACTAAGACGTCAGGATACTTACTTATGGTTACAAAGCTAGTATATGTCAGGGGCAGTACTTGAACACAGGTCTTCTTGTTTCCAAGGTTCTATCTACTATATCACTCTGTTTCTTGGGAAATTATGATTTGGGAAAATGAAGCATTATGATTCTATGGCAGAATCATTTAAGGTATGGTGAAATAGGGAGTCTGATGAATGTTTTGGGTTTAGAATCATAGAATCATCTGGAGGAATGCTTATAATACTTTGTTATAAGTCTTTTTAAAAAGATGCGGTAGCTTTTCAATAGCTTATTCCATGTAATAATGTGTGTAAGTTTTCAGGTTCATTTCATTTTTTTGGCATATATTTCCTGAATTTTCAGTAGTACAATGTATGTTTTTAGCAAGTACTGATAATGTTTTTATATTTTATTCATTTGTGATATTTGTGGGGAGTTTCTTCTTATAACTGTAATTCAGAAACTGTCTAATTCAGTGATATGCACATAATTGTCTATGTGCAATGTAAGTAATGGTGCTAATTGTCAGCAGGATTGATAGTGATATTTTTATTCATTTTCAAAATAATTAATTGCTGTTATTTCCAATAATGGAGGATTAACACTGAGATTCTAGGTTGTATCACTGATTTTTGTTCCCAAATCTGTGACTTGAAATCTCTAATGATATAATCTGGAAGTTAGGCACATTCAGTTGTTATTTCTTTAATAGGCAATACCATTTTTTAAAAATAATACAAATTATATGGTAAATAATTAAATCCTATGATGTTTGGAGCTATGTAAAAGTCTCCCTTTGTTAAAATATTATGAAAAAACATTATGAAAAATATATGTGCAAAATAAAAATTAAGCTGTCATGTTTTATTCAAAAGCAATGACCTATTATTTCCAAAAAGCATCATAGCAAAAAAATCATAAAGGCAGTCAAGATTGTGGAGAAGAGAAAGATGATTTTATTTGTCTTAGTTCTGTCATTATTTGTCTAATACAAAATAGAATGATCCCAAGTGATCATAGGATCAATTTCAAGCTGGAATGGACCTTCTAAATTACCTTGTCCTACCCTCTCATTTTATAGATAACTAATTGAACTATTTTGATATTTTAAATGTTCTTGACTTTACCAAAAGTAATGGAGACAGTCTAATATATGTTCTTTAGTTTTGCTTCTTTTGAAAACAGAACATTAGTAGAAATCTAATTTCATTTGATACTATCTTACTGTATCTATACCATTATTCTTCATGATGACAACAGAAATTTTTTTTAAATTTTAAAATGTTCACCACCAGCATGACTTTTTTTATCTTATTTAAAACCCTAGAATTCCAGAATGAGAAAAGACTTTTGAATTAATGAAATCTTACCTCTAGCCTCATGAAGAATTCTATCTCCAATTTACCTGACCAGTAAATACAGAGTAGACTTGGCCTATTTCCATAGGATTCAAAACTTATCTTTGACACTTAATGGAGGGATAACTTTGGGCAAACCGTTTAACCTCTCCTAACCTCAGATTCCCCATCTGAAAAATGGGAGTAGTAATAACACCTACCTCATAGGTGTTATTGTGAGGGTCAGATAAGATACTTCAAGGATTTGTAATTTGTCAGGACATGAAAGAAAACTTGCTAATGTATAATGCTAACAGCTAGTTAGTTTGATTATAATTTGGTGTGGACTAATCTTTTACTGACTGCAATGATGTTTTTCATTAGTCCCTACAATATACTTGCATAATCTACAATGATCCCTAAGTCCAGTCATTTTAGGGATAACCCCTCTATAGTTTCCTATGAAAATGATATGCTCTGTAATTGCCATCATATACTCTTTCCAGAAATAAATCTGCATAACTCAGCAATTTGTTTCATATGTCTTGGTTGAGTTCATGCAGATATTACCCACAAAGGGCCTTTGGTTTCTATTCTCACATGTTAGTTGTTTCAAAGACTACTTCCTGAGATAAGCTATTGGAAAATGGTATGATATTGATCTGTTATTGGTCACTATCATCGCTAGTGGATAAATGCAACTTATTCTAAAAATGTTTTTGTAGATTTTCAGCTCATCATGCTCTATGAATGTCTAACAATTCTCTATCCTTTTTTGGCACCAAAATGTTCATTTTTTTCTATAGATTCTTAAGGTGCTTTGTGAGTATTAGATTGTTCTTTTTCTCAAGTATCCTTTCTATAACTGTCATACCATTTTATCATTGCAAAGAAATACATTAATAATAGTATTGTATATGTAATTAGTTGCTCTAAATTAATTTTTCTCATTGAATTTTGTTTCAAAATTCTAGGAAATCTCAATTTATTAAGCCATAGCCTTCTCCTTGATACCTTTTAAGCTCAATTTATATTTCCTGAAGGACACCAGGGAATTTCTATTTATGGCTTCCATCTACTAATTCAATATGAACTCTAGATTCAAACTCATCTCCTTCAATGTCTGTCTTTCCTTGGTATGTGTTAAGGATTTTACCTAGACCTTATTTGTGTAGATATATTACATGTATGTGTTCAATTAAACATATCATATGTTATGGATATATATGAATAGTGTAATTGTATATATGTATACACATATAGGTATACACACATTCATACACTATATATGTTGTTTATTCATCTCAGTCATGTAAGACTCCTTCTGACCCCATCTTGTTTTATTTTTTTGCAAAGATACTGGAGTGGTTTACCTTTTTCTCCTCCAGCTTATTTTACAGATGAGTATACTGAGGCAAACAGGATTAAGTGACTTGCCCAGGGTCATTTGGCTAATAAGTGTCTGAGGTAAGAAGATAAATCTTCCTGACTCTAGTCCTGGCACTCTACTGTGATACCTATCTGCTTCTCATACTATATACATACATACACACAAATATAATACATATATATGTACATACATTTATATGTGTATGCACATGTGTTATATGTATATGTATATATATAATACTACTTAGTGGGAGAGAGAGAATTTAGCACCATCATCACAAGCTGCCCTATGTCCCCTTTCATATTTTTGTTTTCTTCTGTGCACTCAACAAGAGTCATGATACATTTTTTCCTACATATCTATCATTGACACCAATCTGCCACTCTCCCCCTGAGTAGTCTTATGTATGTATCATATCATTCATATAATATAATAAATATAATGTAAATATGCCTTAAAAACAAATTGTATGTAATAGAGGTACAGTTTATTATACAATCACTCCCATGTTTAAACAGTCAGTAAATATTTACTAAGTGCCTACTATGTGTCAGACCCAACTAAGTACATGGTCTTTCTATATTGAAATGTTCATGTTTATCCAGAATACTAAAATACTAAAAAAAAAATTAAAAACATTCTAATCTTGATGCTTTGTGCACAGAGAGCTAGCTGTATCATTGATGGAATACCATATATAAAAGTTAACAGATTCCACTTAGATAGGAACAATAAACCAAAAAAGTATGTATTACAAAGTGTACCTGAGAAGTATGGAGTTGCTTTTCCTTGCAGCAATAATATGGTAAAACCATGGCAATTCTCAAATGAGAAATCACTCAGTAAGGGACAGCAAAAGACGAGTGGTAGTAGTAGTTGGAGATGCCTTGCCAAGGGAGTACTGAGGCACCAATCGACTCTCTTGCTTACAGTGATAGAGAGGCTACTTGCATTAATTTTGGCCAAACAACCAAAATCAAGAAAACAGAGATTCTCCACCAGCATCACATTTGTAAACGCTCACTCTACAATCTTGGCAAAACTCCTCCATGTGTTATTACATATAATTTTTCCCTTATCTACCCACCTCCCATTGGTTCATAAAAAGGATCCTAACCTCCCCTACCTGAAAACTAGTATGTAAATAATCAGTTCTCGATCCAGTCTCACTTGTTCTTACAAAAACAATCCCCTCCATTCCTCCAAAACAGCAGTGTCCTTTGAGTATGGAAGACTCTTGTGATTTCATGTCCCGAGGAACAATGGTAAGTCCTTGACTTAAAATAAACCTTGAAGAAGAATTAATAAGAAAGTTTTTCCCAGTGCTCCTTGAATTTCCAGAAATAAAGTCACACAGAATAAGCAGTCACTCAATTCCTATTCCCTTTAGTATTTTTCTCCATTTGCAGTTTAGGAACCTTACTTCCTCATCCAAACACCCTCTTAGGAAAGAATCAGAAAAGATGGAAAAGGGAGAGGGGGGAATCTGTCAGAGTGGATAGAGTGTTTAGACATGGACTTGGGAAGACTGGGATTTGAGCTCTGTCTCTGACACTTACTAGGTTTGGGACCCTGAGAGAGTCATCTAATTTCTGTAGACTGAGTTTTCCTCATGTATAAAATGAAGGCACTGCTTTCAATCTCTAAGTTTCCTCTCAACTCTAAATCTATGATTTTGAAATCAGCAAAAGTCGAGAAAAGCATATGGACACTTCCATTTTGATGGACATTGGTTTAAAATAGAGAAATAGACCCATCAAAGAAAAGACAAGGGAGAACTAGAAATAATGGAACTCAACCAAGTGCTTTATAAACTTTAAAATGGAAATTACCTAGAAAAGTATTCCCTACTTAATTACAAGAAAATTACTGGGAAAACTGCAGCAGCTGGGTGGTGCAGTGAATAGAGCACTGGTCCTGGAGTCAGGAGTACCTGAGTTCAAATCCAGGCTCAGACACTCCATGCTTAACTAGGTGTGTGACCTTGGGCAAGTCACTTAAACTCAATTGTCTTGCCTTCCCCCCTCCAAAAAAAAAAGAATCACAAACTACTAACACTCATATGAAAGTATGTTCCAAAACACAATGATAAAAATGCAAATCAAAACAAACCTGAGATTTCCCTTTACTTAGCAAATTAGCAAAGATGAAAGTGGTTAATTTTGGAGTAGTTGTGAGAAGAAAGGCACAAAAGTGCATAGTTGGTGGACCTGTCGATCACTGTAGTATTTTGAAAATAATTGTGAATCATGAAAATAAAATAACTAAAATGCCAATACCCTTTTACTCAGATACTTTACTACTAATCACATACCCCCAAGGAGGTCACTGAAAAAGAAACCATCCCCATATACACCAAATATTTTATAGCATCATATTTTGTGGCCACAAAAAAACTGGAAACAAAGAAGAAAGACCAATATACTGGGTATTGGTTAAATGAATTATGGATGCTGTGAAATTTTCCTAGACTTTAATAAAAAATGAATATGATAAATATAGAGAATCTTGGAATTACTTGCATTATCTTATACAAACTAAAGTGATCAGAGCAAAAAAAAAAACCCCTCACAATATCTATAACAATGTAAATGGAAAGAGAACAAATTTTATATGTATATACACAAAATTATAAAGAATAAGCATGATCCCAAAGGTTAGATATGAGAAAACATCTCTACTCCACTCCTTTGCAGAGATGACAGTATATGGGTATGGATCATTGCATATAACTTTTGTGATATATTGATATGTTCTGTGGATTTTTTTTCTCTTTTTGTTTTTATCCCCTTTGAAATATGATTTGTTATATGTGATGATTCTATGGAAATTGGAGGGGGAAAGATACCAGGAGAAACTTTGTTGATTTAAAGAACAAAAGATATAAATGACTTTTATGTTTACACACACACACATATATCCGTTGGTCTTATAAAAGTCACTTCTAAGGTCCATTTTCCATTATACTCTATTTTATTTCTTCTTTTTGTAACTATAAAATACAATTTAGCTACAGTTAAGTTTCAATTTGTGTACTAAGGACTACTAATAAAAAATATAATCTTTAAGTTTATTTCTATTAGAAAAGAGCTCAAAGCAAATTTATTGACAGCTTTTTAAAACAAAATTTACTCTGTTAATTATTCATACTAGATATTTTCCTTACCTTTACCATAATTTGAAAATAAATTTTACTTCAATATATGTAGTTAATAGTAATTGTGAACCAAACTTCTACAGAAGTTCTACTCTGAGGAATCATTGTGGTTAAAAGGTTGTTCTGGATTCTCAAAGTCCATACTTCAGCATGCAGACAATGGCAAATTCCATTGGTCTGACAAAGCTGATAAGGCTTTGAGTAGAGCTGAGTGAGTGATGGATTCTGATTGTAATCCAAGTTGACTAGGCTAAGTTAAAAAAAATTCTCATGAATAGAAATTTGGCCATGGTATGATGAGGTTACTGGCTATGACAACTCAATGCATGGATTATGATCTGCACTGATGGAAGGAATGACCAACAGATGAAATTGTCTATTTCTGAAGTACTAAATCACTAGAGGAAAAATTAATACTTTTGCAGCATTGCCATTTATTGCAATAAATAACCAATACAAAAAAGCAAAAAACAAAAAAGAAGAAGAAAGACAAAAACATCTTGGGGAAAAACATCAACTTCTACTGAGTTCTTCCTGTTATATGGTGTTTGCATTGTAGAGATTTCAGAAGGTTACAAAATGTAGGGTGAAAAATAATCCCTTGATAATAAACTTCACAATTTATCAACAAAATCTTCTCTTTACCTGAAGAGAAACAAGTGAAGTTATATTGCAAGGATGGAAGAGAGAGGAAGACAGGAGAAAGAGAATCTCCTTGGAATACAGTTCTAGTAATGCTATTGCTGGGTCAAAGGGTTTGTATGGTTTTATAGCCCTTTGGGCATATTTCCAAATTGCTTTCCAGAATGGTTGAATCAGTATACAACTTCACCAATAGTACATTAGTGTTCTAATTCTCACATCCACTCCAACATCTGAATGACTCAAATTCTTATAAATCTGACAAAATTCTTTTCATATTTGAAATATGAGATTTTTATCTGAGAAACTGTCTATAACCTCTTTCCCCCATTTTCTTCTTTCATTCTGATCTTGGCCACATTGGTTTTACTTGTACAAAACTTTTAAAACTTGATATAATAAAAATTATCCATTTTATATCTCACAATGCTCTTTATTTCTTCTTTATTCAATAAGTTCTCATATTCTTAAATATGATAGGTAATGTTCCATGTTCTTCTAATTTAATTGCATCTCTGTCTATGTCTATGTCAGGTGTCTATTTTGATGTTATCTTGGTAAATGGTGTAAGATATTGGTCTATACATAGTTTCTGCCATATGGCTTTCTAGTTTTCCCAACTTTTTTTTAACCAAATAGTAGATTCTTATTTGAAAAGCTTATATCTTTACATCCATCAAACACATTGTGTATATATATATATATATATATATATATTGCATATATATATTACTATAATAATTTAGTACTATGTATTGTATATCTGCTCTCTTCCAAAGATCTACCTTTCTGTTTCTAAACAGTACTAGTTTTGATAATCCCCGCCTTATAATACAGTTTAAAATGTGGTATGACTAAACTTCCTTCCTTTACATTTTTACATTAATTTCTTTGACATCTTTGACCTTTTGGTCTTCCAAACTAATTATTATTTTTTCTAGATCAACAAAATAATTTTTTTGGTAATTGTGTTGGGATGACACTGAAAAAGTTGATTAGTTTAGGTAGAATTGTCACTTTTATTATATTGACACAGTCTACCCGTGAACAATTAAGATTTATCCAATTATATAAACCTGACATTGTTGGATACAAAGCATTTTTAAAATTATGTTCATATAGCTCTTGCATTTGTTTTGGCAGGAATATTCCCAGGTACTTTATATTGTCTATGGTTATTTTAAATAAAATATCTCTTACTATCTTTTCTATCTCCTATCAGCAGGGCTTTGTTCATGACATATAGAATTGCTAATGATCTATTTGGGTTTATTTTATATCCTGTTAGTTTGATAAAATTATTGATTTTTTTCTGTTAATTTTAGTTTAATTTCTAGAAATTTCCAAATTTACCTTCATATCATCTGCAAAAGAGATAGCTTTATTTCTTCATTGCCCATTCTGATTAATTAAATTTCTTTTTCTTCTCTTCCTGCTATTGTTGGCATTTCTAGTACAATATTTAATAATATTGGTGATAATGGGCATCCTTGTTTCACTCCTGACTTTATTGGGAAGTCTTCTAGTTTATCACCATTATAGATATGCCTGCTGATGGTTTAAGTAGATGCTTATGATTTTAAGGAAAAAATACATTTTTATCTATGCTTTCAAGTGTTTTTTTAATAGAAATGAGTATTGTATTTTGTGCATCTATTGATATAATCATATTTTTTGTTACATTTGTTATTGGTATATTTTTATTTTAACAATTTTTCTTATATTAAATCAGCCTTGCATTCCTGATATAAATCCCACTTGGTCACAATGTATGTGATCTTTGTGATATGTTGTTCTTGTAGCTAGTATTTTGTTTAGGATTTTTGCATCTAAATTCATTAGTTAAATCGGTCAATTATTTTATTAATCTTTTTTTGCTCTTCCTGATTTAGGTGGTAGTCACATATTTGTTTCAGAAAAGGAGTTTGGTAGGACTCTATCTTTGCATTTTATTCAAATAGCTTATTTAATATTACAATAGTTGATAATTAAATGTTTGGCAGGATTCATTTGTAAATTCATCTAGTCCTGGTGCTTTTTTTCTTAGGAAACTTATTTATGGCTTTCTCAATTTATTAAAAAAAAACATTTTGTTTAGGTATTCTACTCTGAGGAAGCTAAGTTGCACAGTGAATAGAGGGCTAGACCTGGACTCAAGAAAACTCATCTTCCTGAGTTCAAATCTGGCCATGGAAACTTAAGAGCTGTGTAACTCTGGGTAAGTTACTTACGCCTGCTTGCTTCAGTTTCCTTATGAAATGGCAAACTACAATACTATCTATCATTGCCAAGAAAATCCCAAAATGGGTTCATGAAGAGTCAAATACAACCAAAATTACACAACAACAACAGCAACAAGATGACATTTTATTTCTTCTGTTAACCTGGTCAGTTTATACTTTTGCTAGTATTCTTCCATTGAACTTAAATTGTTGAATTTATTAGCTTCTAATTGAACAACATAACTCCTAATAATAACTTTAATTTCATCTTTGTTAGAGGTGTATTCTCCTCATTTTTACTACTAGTATTTTGGTTTTCTTCTTTTTTTGAAAAAAAATAATAGTAACCAATGGTTTATCAAGTTTATTGTTTTTTTTTCATAAAACCAATTTCTTGTTTCATTTATTAATTTGATGACTTTCTTCCATTAAATTTTATTCATCTCATCTTTAATTTTTAGGATTTCGAATTTCCTGTTCAGCTGGGGATTTTAAATTTGTCACTTTTTTCTAATTTTTAAAAATTATATACCCAATTCATTGATCTGTTCTTTCTTCATTTTATTGATATAAGAATTTGGAGATATAAATTTTCCTCTTTTTATTACTTTTGCTATATCCCATAAGTTCTTGTATGTTGTCTCATCATCTTTCTCTAATAAATTTATTTATTGTTTCTATGTCTCACCATTCTTTAATATTAGATTATTTAGTCTCCAATTAAGTTTTAATCTGTGTTTCTGCGGACCTTTTCTTAAATGTAAATTTTATTGTATTATGGAAAAAGGATGCATTCAATATTCCTACTTTTCTGTATTTAACTACAAAATTTTTATGCCATTATATATGGTCAATTTTTAAAAGATACCTTGTGCCACTGAGAAAAAGGCATAATCATTTCTGTTCTTATTCAGTTCTCTCCAGATATCTATCATATCTAGCTTATGTAAGCTTCTATTTATCTCCTTGCCTGCTTTCTTATTTATTTTTTGGTTAGATTTATCTCATTCTGAGACAGGAAGCTTGAAGACCTCCATTATTATAGTTTTGCTATCTATTTCTACCTCTAATTCATTTACCTCTTCCTTTACAAATGTGCATGCTATAGCATTTGCTCAGATTTAGTATTGACATTACTTCATTATCTATGGTACTTTTATCATAATGTAGTTTCCCTGTTTACCTCTTTTAATTAAATTTTTTTTAGCTTTGCTTTTGTCTGAGATCATCATTGCTACTCCTGTTTTTTTTTTTTTACAAAAGTTGAAACAATAAATTATACTCCAGACTTTAATTCTTATTCTACATGTATTCTTCATTTTAAAATGTGTTTCTTGTACACAACATATTGTAGGGTTTGAATTTTTATCTATTCTGCTATCCATTTCCATTTTATGGGTGAATTCACCCTCCATTAACATTAAAAGTTGTAATTACTAGTTGTTTATTTCCCCCATGCTTTTTTCCTCTCTCTCTCTCTCTCTCTCTCTCTCTCTCTCTCCCTCTCT
>NW_027185761.1:43076784-43102209 GCF_028583685.1 Petaurus breviceps papuanus | reverse complement strand
TCTCTCTCTCTCTCTTTCTCTCCCATATCCCTTCTTAGAAGCCTAAATTACTTCTGACCACTGCTTCTCTCCTCATCACACCCTTCTCAGAATCCCTCCTCCGGGATTTACCCTCCTATTTCTTAATCTGCACACCTTTCTGGGTATCACCCTTACCCTATCTTCTTACTCTCCTAGTTCTCTGTAAATTAAGAAGACTTTTATACCCTGCTAGATGTATACATTCTCCCTCTTTAAAATCTTTATTCCATTTTGAATAATATTCCTGCACCACCTGCCCTCTTTCACTTCCTCCCCTCTACTCTCCTTTTCTTCGTTTTCTGTCTGTGGGATAACTTGGTGCATTTCCCCTCTCCCTTCCCAATCTTATTTTTTAGGATCATCCCATCATTATCAAATCAATCATAAACTCTTTTCTAATGTAAGCTCTTTCTAAGTATCTTAGTATTGATATCATTCTTAAGAGTTACAAATAACATTTTCCCCATGTACAAAGTAAACCCTTTAACCTTATTCAATCTCTTGGACTTATTCTTTCACGTTTACCTTCCTTTGTTCCTCTTTATATTTGCAGGTCAAAATTTTCTGTTATGGTCTTTTCCTTAAGAATAGCTGAAAATCCTTTAACTCATTAAATATCCACTTTTCCCCCTCACAAGACTACACTCAGCTTTGCTGGGTAGGTTATTCTTGGTTGTAAACCCAGCTCATTTGCTCTTCAGAATATTGTATCCCATATCTTTTGATCTTTTAATGTATAAGCTGCTAAATTTGTTGTTGTCCTGAGTGTAGCTCTATAATATTTATTTTCTTCCTAGTTGTTGGTAACATTTTCTCCTAGACCCAAGAGCTTTGACCTGTTAGTTTTCATTTTAGGATCCCTTTCAGGTGGTGATTGGTGGATTTTTTCAATTTTTCTTTTATCCTCTAGTTCTAAAATTTCTGAGCACTTTTTTTCATAATTATTTTCTTGAAGTATAATGTCTGCACTCTTTTTTATCCAAGTCATTTGTTTTTCTAATGAGATATTTCATGTTCTCTTCTATTTTTTCATTTTTCATTTTTTTTGTCATTGGCTTCTCCTTGCCTGATTCTATAAACTTTTCATTTTTTCCCAAATAGTTTACCTTATTTTCATAATTATCTTGATTTTCTTGAATTACTCTTAATTTTTTCCCTAAAATTTCTTCAACCTCTCTTATCTGATTTTTAAAGTCCATTTTTAAGATCTTCTAAGAACTTTTTGGTGGCTTCTGAACATTTTACATTTCTCTTTGAAGCTTTCCAAGTAGCTGTTTTGACTTCATTGTCTTCTTCTGAGTTTGAATCCTGATCTTCTCTATCACCATGGTGGCTATGTTTATGATCTGGTTCTTTTTTTTTTTCTCTTGCTTACTTATCTTTTAATTGCCTATTTCTTGATCGTTAACTTTATGTTAGTGTTTGTCTCTGCACCCAGGATGTGGGAAATAATGTCTCAGGCTTCAGTGTTTTTGTACTGTTGTTTCCTGGGATCTCTCTGGGGGTATTTGACCTTTTGGTTCTTCCAGTGTTCTGTAATCCAAGGCCAGGTGTGATTGCTGATACTCCATCTATGGGTACCCTCGGTTCTCCTTTCTTTACCTAAGCCATTACCAGGTACCCTGGCAACATTATCAAATCAAATGCTATTACTTATTACAGTCCCTTCAGTGACTATAAGTGTCAGGTCCACACCCTCTGCCCTGGAATCAAAATCAGGAACTCCAATTTCCTGCAAGAGATAGGCAGCAGGGCCCCTACCTCTCTACCATCACACTCACAATATGTATTCATTCCTCCTCACCCCTAGTTACAGCCTGGTACTGTGCCTGGTCAGTACATTGTGTTATACATTTGATACCAGTTGAAGGGGTACCCACTCCACAATGTTCTTCTGATTAGTTGCCTGACCCCTATATTATGGGGCAAAAATTCCCAAAAGTAAGGCTGCCACAGCACTTGTTATAGGTTGACTCAAGGGTATCTGTCCTGGGCAGACCAACACCCCATAAGGTCAGATCTTTCCTAATATCCTCCCAAATTATCTTAGCCTGTTCAACTGCTTTACCCTGACTTTTAGTCTTTCTATCAATTTAAAATTCATTTTGAGGCATTAAGTTATTGGGGGAGGGGTGATTTGGGAGAGCCAGTTTATTTTCTGCCTTATTCCATCTGCTTCCCACAATTCTCTCAGGAATAATATACTGCTCTTTGTTTTTATATTTTATTTTTATTTAACTGTTTTTATTGACATTAAATTCAGAATAAACATGTAATACGAACTTAACTTCTTGCCCTCAGTCTTAACTCTTTAGTGAGACTTAATTTCATGCATGTTATGTGGATTATTCTTCAGATAAATAACTATCCAGTCCCCTTTGCCCTAAATTATCTCAGAGAGTATTCCTATCACTGAATATACTACACTTTTAAAGTTCTTTGTCTTTCTTTGTTGGCTCACCCTCAAATCCTCACTAAAAATTCAGCCTCCATGTTTATACAGGATTTCTTCCAGATCAGAATGTTGCTACTGGCACCTTTGTAATTTCAGTTCTTGTTCACATTGGAATAGATTTTCAGGTTTGAGCTTTGAAGAACAACAAAGTACATATTTCATACTATGAGATCATTTGAAATCCTACATTTTCCTCACTACATTTGAATCAATACCTGTCATTTTTATTTTCCTAATATTATTTGTTGACAGACAGTCACATTGGAAAAACAAAGGGAATGAACACCATGTATGGCACAATTCAATTCAAATCAAGAAACACTTATTTAATAGTCAATGTGTACAAGACACTGATGAATCGGCAACCCATTAAGTTAGTCTATCAGTATGTATTTCTTGGATCAGCTCTGCAGATGGACAATGAACTTGGTCTAGAATTAAGTAAGAGGATATTAGGATAGATCAAATTTGGAAGACTGTTTAGCCTTTTCAAAGATCCTAAGCTGTTTATTGCCATAAAATATCTTCTTTTAATACTAATATTGTTCCAGTGATCCTATGTCATCTTAGATCATGGAACAGTATAATTTAAGAAAACCAAATTATTAGTTGACCCAAAGGCAATGGGAAGACCCATTGTAGCTGTTAAATATTACTGTAGTTACATGTTATAACTGTTTTCTAAGGGCCAGCACTATGGGGATGTTCATTAATAGAAGATTGGTCCTTTGTTAACAAGATTGGTTTTTGACCATCGTAACCAAATGGAAAAAAAAATCTAAAATTCCTTTAGTCCTCCTGTGTGGCTCTCTACATCTCAACCATGTTGCTGTTCCTCACACATGACACCTCATTTCCTTTTTCTCTCTATTTACACTAGCTATGCCCCAAGCCTAGAATGATATTTTTCAGTCATTACTTCCTCTTGGAATCCTCCTAGACTCAGTTCAAGCCTGCCTCTTCTTGATGCCTTTCCTGTCTCTTCTGGCAGTTGGTGCTTCCTCACCTCCAAAACAAGGTCACCTTATATCTGCTTTGTTTGTGTTGGACCCAGATTGTTCTGGAGAAGAAAGTGAGACTGGTACTTTGCACAGCCTTCCTTCACTCAAATTAAAGTCAATTGCATGTCATGCCATCATTTCCCTGATGTCATGGTCCTCTTCAAGAATGAAGGAGATATACAACAATATATACCTAAATGTATGCATGCTATCTCCCTTTTTAGGGTAAGCAAGCTCATTGTAAAGGGGAGTCTTTTTATTTTGTCTTTGTATATCTCTGTTTGAATATAGTGCCTGACACATAGTAGGACCTTAATAAATTTCTACTGTTTAATTAGTGAGTTGTAGAAAGGGAACAGAAGCTGCTTAGTATATTAAAATAAACCATCTATTAGCATTAATTTACCTGTTTGTACTCTAAATGTGAAATCCTTATTGGACTGCTAATGTGTTGCTATGCTAGAAATGGAATCATATCAGTATTGGCATTCTTACTGTAAATTAAATCTGAAGGCATAGAGAAATAGATAGCTCACAGAGTCTTCTAGGAAGGGACCACCATGAAGATAATTGCATCTTACATGCTAACATCTGCTGCTGAGGATGAAGAAGTATGGAAATTCTAAAAAGAAATTGACAAGATTCTCCAAATTGACTCAACATACAACCTGATATTAGATGATTTCCATGTGAAGGGAGACTTGAGGAATGATGGCAAAAAATGTGTTGGGAATTGTGGCTTACAATTAATAGATGAAAAGGACAAAAGGCTGTATCTTGCTCAGAGGCCTCATACATATTTATCATGAATTCTTTCCTTGAGAAGAGTTGAGAAGGTGCTAAACATGGTAAGGCAAACGCAATAGCTCACTGAAAAGAAATTGACTATATCTTAATGACAAGAAAAGATGGTTACTGAAGTGGGAGTCATTTCTAAATCAGATGTCTGTGTGCATGCAGGCAGGTCATCAACTAGTTATAGCTGAAGTCAAATTTAATACTGAGCTCGTCTGTTTCAGCTCTCAAGGAGCAGAGTCATAGCTTCAACCATGGATGGTACCCCCCAGAAGCAAAGAGGATGGAGGCATGCAAGAAGTGGTAATGATAGAACCAGGTAGCATTATAATCCTTCCTTCTTATTTTAAATTCCTTAAATTTTTTTGTTATGTAAAAGCTTTTTATTTTTGCATAATCAAACTAATCTATCTTATCCCTTATAATATCTTCTACATCAGGGTTTCTTAACCTTTTTTGTATTGTGGACCCTCTCAACAATCCAGTGAGGTGTATGGATCTATTCTCAGAATGACATTTCTTAATGAATAAAATAAAATTGGCAGAATTAAAGGGAAACCAATTTCATTGACATAGAGTTATTAAAATATTTTAACAACAAATTAATGGACTCCAGGTTGAGAAATCTTGGTCTACATAACAATTATTATTTTTCATTTCATAATGTTAGTATATGTAGATATATTATTTATATCGCTGATATATACATATACAGAGATATGCATATATATTTACATTTAGTTGGATCATTTCTAAATCTGTAATTTGTTTTCTTCAATAAGAGGACATATTTTTGCCACTGTTATGTAATTTTATAACTAGATTTTGTTGAATAATAAAATCAATGAATTCCTTCATTGTTTTTTTAAATATGTGATTAAATGACAGTTTTTAATTGATTCTATATTAAAATAGTTTAATTGATCAGAGTAGATGCACTTAATACAGAATCAAATAACACAAGGAAATCCTTGATATGACCACTACCCTAACAGGGAGACTATAGAGTTCATATAGAGGGATGATCTTGGGTTCTGAGTTAAATTGCACCACATCCTTATATAATCTGTAAAATCATCTTGTCCAAAAGCAGTATAACACCATCTAGAAGCATTTACTCCCTCTTCTGCTCAGTAATCTAGGAGGTGATGCAGAAGATACTTAGAAGTAATACATGGATGTTATGATATTATGCTTTAGTAAATGGGCTCCTAATCTTTTCTTGTGTATCAACCTTACTTGGGCAGCAGGCCAGTGAAGCCTATGTACTCATCAGAAGAAGGTTTTTAAATGCATAAAATAAAAGACATGGTGTTACAAAAGGAACCAGTTATTTTAAAGCATAGTTGTCTAAATATATATATATTTAAATCCACAGGCCAAACTTAAGAAGCCCTCTTCTGCTGTACCTTTAGACTATTACTGAAGTCATATTTTTTTTAATGTTTAATCAACTAGTGAAAGGAAAGAGTGTTTCTGTCTATATCCATTGTCTTTCAGCATTCTTCATGGTCCCATTGTTACTGACTGTCCTGGCTACCAATCAATATCAAGTTAGGTAATGATAGTTTAACAACCAGCAGCACTGATGGAAAGAGGGAGAGGTAGTGATTTTTTAGACTACCAGGTGGTGCAATGGGTAGAGCATTGGGCTTGCAGTCAGAAATAAGTGATTTCAATTCAGAAAATTAGCTGTGTGACCCTAGGCAAGACACTTAATTTCTTTTTGTCTCAGTTTCTTCAACTGTAAAATGGAGATAGTATTAGCACCCACTTTGGATGTTTGTTAGGATCAAATGAGATGATATTTGTAAAGTGCTTAGCACAGTTCTCATAGTATACAAATATTCATTCCTTTCCTTTTATTACACATTAATAAGTTCCCTAATCATTCTAAAATCATATTGGTAGAAAAATACAATACATAGCCTTGTTTTTAATTAGAAAAATATTATTGGACTGATGTTATGGAGACAAATTAATGCAACAGATTATATTAAGGGACTTCCCTGAAATAAATTGCTTATAAAAGGTGGCAGAGAAGATATGAAAGAGATGTTTGATCAGAAGAGGAGGTGAGCCCTTATGTATCATGATGGGGGAAGCTAAAGTGCACTGGCATCCCCATAATGATCCAAGACTTAGAGGAAGGACAGCAGAATTTTGAATGGACTCTCCATGGGAAATGTATTAGAGGACATAGAAAAGAGTTTCACTGGACCGGAAAGCATAGATGAATTGTATTCTGCCCCATCAAAAGAGCACAAAGACTAATGAAATCACATATCTATTGACTCATTTTTTTAAAGTACTAAAAGGGTCATGTGGTATGGATAGAAGCTTATGGTCATAAGATTTAGAGCTGGAAAGTATCTAAATTTTTCACTTAGAGAAATGAAATTCTTAACCCAAGGCTATTACAGTAATTTGAATGTAGTTATTGGTTCTTCCAATCTAGTGTGCTTCCCACTACAGTACACTCACACAGTGGGTAGTCACATATGTAGTATGACTTGAGGTTTACCAGAAGACCTTCTTGATGAAAAACCAATGATCTAAAACAACAGACATTTAAACGCCTGATGTATGGCAGACACTAAGCTAAGAGCTGGATGAAAACCTGGGGAAAGTAGAAGTTTCTGGGAGTGATTCTAGACTAGATAGGTCTCATGATGGAAAGCTAGGCACTACTTGGCTGAGGTTATAGGGACTGGCAACCTGTTACATCTAAGTTTGCCCTGGGTTCATTGTTTTGTGACTGCCGCAAGGGGATGATGTGAGGAACTTATTAATAAGGAAGACATTCATTACACTTAGGACCATGCCAAATTTAAATTTCCTGCCTCAGGAGAGAGTGGGTTTTCTATCAGTAGAGGTCTTAAGAAAAGTTTAGAACCACCATTTGTCACACTTCTCTTTCTCAGTATATTGCTCTCAGAGTTATCTTTCTTCTCCCTTTTTGTCAATTCCCAAAGTTTCCCCAACTCTACCCCACCTCTCTAGCATGTCGTAGATACCCTCTGGAAATATAAGCCCAAGTTAAATGAATTTATTTCTCAGAAAATCTTCCATATTAAACATTATCTGATACCAAGCTATAATCTTTGGCTACTTCCCCACCCATTTTTAAAGAAAGATTTACTAGGGACTAGGTTGAAATAAATGGGGGGAAATGAAATTTTTAATTTAGCTCTCTTCTTTGTAGTGAATGGTGTCAGTTATAGATGAATGAATGTAATATCGTTATTATGAGAGTCTACTTTTGAAAAGGGAAAAAAATGAATGACTAGAGAATTCATGGGGGCTAGGAGAGCAAGAACCTTATTCTTGCCTCAAGTAGAATCCAGAAATTAATTATGGGCCAAATTATTGATTTAGTTTTGCCTAAATTTAATTTCTACCAAAATCCTGTAAGTGATTAAAGATATCAGAAATGATGAGACCAAGAAGTTTCCTTCATTTCTACTCTACAATGAGAAAATGTCAGTATTTGGAAGACTGACAGAAGAAAGTAACAGTGAACAATCTACACAAAGCTTTAATATCTCCAGGTCACTTTCTTCATATCAGCCTCAAGTTGACATGAAAAGTATTATGATCCTCAATTTACAGATAGGAAAACTAAGGCATACCTAGATCAGAAAAGCCATGCAGTTAATATCAGAGCTGTAACAGAAACCTGACTCATCCTACCTTAATTTTTCTCCTACTTTCATGCAACCTCTTGTTTGATTGGAAAACTTGAATAATTTGTACTCCAAAATGACATATTTGCATATAGAACCATCAATTTAGAGCTGGGAGGGACCTAAGAAAACTTTAAGCCTAATCCTCTGATTTTACAGATGAGGAGACACACCCAGAGAATTTTCATGTCTTGTCCATTCTTACAAAGCTATTGAATGGAACAGGGATTTGATGTCAGGACTTCTGACTCTAAATTTGATACCCACCCAATACTTCCTTGTTTTCTAAAGAGGAGAAGGGACATCACTAAGAAAATTTTTGTCCTGCATGATCCTGCTGTCCATGGAAAACAGGAGAATTATTTTTAGTCAGTTTTCTCTAGGACTTCTCTGAGGTGGGCAACAAAGAAGAGACTGTGGGTGGGATGAACAGTCTATCCCCTCCTCTGAGTCACTGTATGTCCCTGGCAAACTGGGCAAGTGGTATTGACTGTCTCTTTACTCAGGGACAAGGTGTGTACTTGTGGTTTCTGGTGCTCATAGAAAAATCAATGCAAGTAAACTGCTATTAGTCCAGATCCCTCCAGAAAAACATTTAAAGTGAGAGAGTGTATCATAGAGGTTTCATCAAGTAAGTGATGTACATGAAGTCAGAAAGGTCTGCATTTATTTCCTGCCTCTGAAATCAACTAACCAGGGGATCATGGAAAAAGCAATTCAACCTCTCTGGAACTCAGTTTCTTCATGTGTAAAATGAGGGCTAATACTGCCTGTAGGAACTTTCTTCCAAGGCTCTCCATAGTGCTAGTAAAGGACTAGAAAAATGTCAGTTCTTGTGAAATTTCCCAGGTCTACTAGGAAAACGGGCATGATAAGATGAAAATTCCTACTAAAAGAATTCACATAAAAGTCTTGTCTATTTTGTATCTGTTGGGGTTTCAACACTTTAATTCTGGGGCCATGCCTAGAAATAAGCACATTAACCTGTATTCTTAATATGTCTTATATTTTACTCATGATAGAAGCCGCAAGGGTGAAATATGTAACTGAAAGTGCTTAGATGTTTGGAAAAACGAAGAACATTTCTTCCTGGTTTCAAATAATTCTTAATGATCTCCCAGCCCATTCTGTTCACTTTGGCTTGCAATTTCCTTTCTCTTTAATGAAGGAAAGCTTTTAAAGGACTAATTCAACTCTGATGAAATTAAGAGAAGCTGTTAAACTTCATATATTGAATATGTAAAAATTATATTAATGAAAAAAGCAATATGAACTTGTCTTAACCAAAATGGCAATATGGACTTGTCTCTGTGTGATGAAATAGAAAAGCCCGTCTCAATTTAAGTAATGATGTTTCTCATAGTTCATCTAGATCAAAGTTATATCCTAATAAAATAGTATCATAATTTCTATTTGCAGATGATTTCACAGTTTACAAAGTACTCTGGCATACATTTTCTTATTTGGCCTTCATAACCATACCCATCACCAGCAATTTTGGCACCTGGGACAAGCAGCAGCAAAATTATATTTCTCTTTGAGACCGATTTTTTTTTCTATTCATGATGTGGAAATAATATAAAAAATAACTAGGACAAATTTGGGTGAATCAAAGCAATACTTCATTAATGGAGGGGCTACTGATAGGTGTTATTTAAAAGAAATCATATGGGCATTTTCTGTTGTAATGAATTATTCTCCCTAAGTAGATGCTAAGCTCAGTAGTCTCCCTTCTGCTAAATGAGTCCATTTAGTCCAAGTTTTTATTTTAGTCCAAGTTTTTTTAAATGAGTCCAAGTTTTATTTTCCTCTAATAGTCAGTTGTTTTGGGGAAAGCCCCAGTCACCACCTTCTGGTTGTAGACTTGAACTAAGGTCTTCCTCACTGCAAGGCTGGTCCTCTTTCCACTATGTCTTGATAACTCTCACTCTAAGCCCTGCTTTTCTTTCTTTTTCTCTTTTTTTCCCTTTCTTTTTTTCCTTTTCATTTCCTTTCTTTTCACCAAACTCAATTGTATTGGTATAGGGAATTCCTGGGTATAGAAACTTCATCTATCAAGGTAGACTCACACCTGCTTTTGACTTAGTCTTAGTCAAAAGTTCTTAACCCTGAATTTGGGAATTTGTAAAAGAAAATATTTTTTAAATATATTTCAACATAATTGGGTCCTTTTGTAATACTACTTTATTTTATGCATTTAACACCATGTTGAGAAGGGATCTAGAGGACTGACTAGACTACCAAATGATTTTATAACACATAAAAAGATATAGGATCTCTTAGGGAGTTTTCTGGGACATTGAAAGGGAAGGAAAGAATGGAAGGGAACAAACATTTAGAGTGCCTGCTATGCGCTATGCACTGTGCTGTCCAATGTTTACAATCCTTACAACAACGTGGTGAGTTAGATGCTACTACTATCCCAATTTTACAGTTGTGGAAACTGAGGCAAACCATTTAATTGATTTGTCCAGGGTGACATAAATACCTAAGGCCTGATTCAAACTCAGGTCTCCTTGACTCCAAACCCCAGTGCTCTAACCATTGCACCAACATCTTGCAGAAGTTAAGTGACTTGTCCTGAGTCAGATAGCTAATATATACCAGAAGCAGAATTTGACGCAGATCTTATTGGATCTGAGGCTCTTTTTATAAGAGCCTTTATATAAGCCTTTATAAGGCTCTTTACCCTTAATATAGTTTACAATTATATTGGCTTTTTTGTCTTTCATGCCATTAATTTTTCAATATTAACAATACAGGAGGTCTAAGCACCTAGAACAGTGCCTGGCTTATAGTACAGTTCATACAAATGCTTATTTGATCCCTCCTTCCTTACCCTTATAGCAGTTATCCTCTGTACTGCAAGAAGGTGATATCTAACAGGTCCCATTGAGATTCTTCTTGAAATAGTGTCCTTATATTATTATAAGTAGGTCCCACAGAAAAGAAATTAATCATGACTGTACTAATCTAGGTAGTATCATCAAAACGCTGGAGCAAATATATTTAAATTACATCAAAAAGATTCTGGAAGCTAGAAGTCCCAGAGAGAATACAATTAGAATTGTCCTCGAGACATTCCTAAGACAAAAGAGACCCAAAGATGCCTTACAAAACATTTTGTATACATTTTGCTTACATGGCATATTTGGCCTGTTGTCTGTTCATGTGTATAAATAGCATCTACAAAAAGGCAGCTATTTAGGGAAAATAATAGGCCTTAATTAAATACGCACAATGGGAAATGAAAGATCCCAGTTTTCTAAAAGTAGGGGATGGTGATTCAGTAATAAATAGCTCCGCCATTTTTAGTTTGCAATCCTTCCCTTTTAATTGTCTGACACCATTGTCCTGTTACCTATTCAGTCTGTCTAAACATGGCTTGGCTTCCATGCCCTATTACACTTGCTAGCTACAACAGAGCTGATGAAAAGCCCGGCTATTCTAGTGTGCTGTAGGCAAAAGGAAGTAACCAAGATCTGATCTTTCCATTGGAGAAGACAGAGGATCAACAAAAGATGCACCTGAATTTGAATTTGGTTACTCCTGACCAATTCAACTCTTCTTAAAGTCTTATGAGATACAGAGCTGCTGTTGGTCAGAAAACTGAGCATTCACTACAGCTTTGTGTGAGATAAAATGCTTAGAAATCAATCATTCCTGTGTGACATAAGTGGGTCTTTATTTTTATCATTAACTAAATTACACTAAAAATCACTTTCATTGGGGGTGGATAGGTAGCACAGTGAATAGAGCACTGGCCCTGGAGTCAGGAGGACCTGAGTTCAAATCCGACCTCAGACGCTTAACACAAAAATAGCCATGTGTCCTTGGACAAGTCACTTAACCCTAATTGCCCTACTTTCCCCCCTCCAAAAAGCAAAATCTAAAAAAAAAAACACTTTCATGCCATTGCCACATCTTCTGAAATCTACATGTAAGAATAACATGGGCTTTCCTTTATCCTAGCCTCATATGTAAATCTCTACCACATTACACACAGAAAATATAATGAAAATTTCTCCATTAATAGCAATGCCAATGCTAATAATAATGTGTGCTGAACATTAAATATACAAGAATAAAAGCAAAAATGGGACTTGTCCACAGACAATTCCAACTGAATGCCACCCAGAGAGAAAATAATAATAATGACAATGATAACATATTCATGTAATACATTGAGATCTTCATATTACTTTCCATATGACAACTGTGAGAACTGGGTGATGCAAAAATTATTATCCCCATTTTATAGTTCAGAGGATTGGCATTTAGAAGAGGTCTTTAAGCAAATAATCTTCATGGTCTGCAGATTGACCTAGAAAATCACAAATTAACATTATCTATTTGGTATGGTAGTTATATTTATTTTGTTAAACATTTCCCAATTACATTTTAATCTGGTTAGGCACCATTGGGAGTTTTGTGGGGCTTCTCCCCTCCCTGCTCCCCCTTCATGAGTTTGGCATTTCTGATCTAGTTCAATGAATTCCTTTTAGAAATCAGACAAACAAAGTGAAACAATGGATAAAGCTGTCATCCTAGAATCAAGGAAACCTGAGTTCCAAATCTGGCCTCGGACACTTCATAGTTGTGTGACCCTGGGCAAGTCACTTAATGTATGTCTGCCTCAGTTTCCCCAAATATAAAATTGGGATAATAATAGCACCTACCTCCCAGGGGGGTTATGATCAAATGAGGTATTTCTAAAGGACATTTCACAGTTCATGGCATATAGTAGATGCAAAATAATTGCTTATTTCCTTCTCCTTAGCCCCTTCCCAAGGTCACACTGGCAGTCTTCTAAAACCTCATTTAATTTGACCATATGCAGAATATCTTCTTTACCTTTTGTGAAGAAATACTTACTGTTGATTTTTTTTGGGAGGGAGGGGTTGGACTTCCTGTTTTTCTGGTTTAGAAAACTGTGTGGAAACTCCCTCCAAGAATGTAGACCCTCCTTTGTAGTGGATAGAGAGCTATCCTCACAATCAGGAAAAGCTGGTTCAAGTATTACCTCTGACATTCACTGGATGTATGATCCTCAGCAAACTGGTTAGCTTCAAAGGGCCCCATGTGACTCTCTGAGATATGAACTTAGAATCTTAGAGAATTTATGGTGCACTGAGAAGTGGAGACTTGCTCATATTTGCAGAGAAATTATGTGTGTGAGGGGGGGACTTGAATCCAGGACTTTCCGACTCAAAGTCCCACACTTGATCCAATATACCTTGCTGCCTATCAATAAATAAAGAAATACCAATTCATGTAAATGAATACATAGAAATTATGTGTATAAATATATACACATGTATATGATTCATATATGTGTACATGTAAATGTGCATGGTATGATATATTTGCATATATAAATACAAATCAGTGTGTGTATGTATATGTGTAGGTGTGTTATTATGAATGTATGTTGTTGTTGGTGTTTTTTAACCTGGACCAGTGACTACATTGGTGCTTACGACTCTCACTCAGGAAATCCACTATACCAATGCAGAAAAGCAACCATTTTGCCATTTATCACATTAGTTATTTGTTCAGAGCACTGAGAATCAAATGATGTCTTATTCAAATCCGGGACCTGTCAGAGGCAAAATTTAGCTTAATCTAAGTCTTCTTGTCTCTGAGATTAGCTTTCTATCAAGTACAAAAGCTGACTCTCTCTATGCCATAATGTGCATGTATGTGTAAAGGCAGTCTGGCATAGTAGAGAAGGAGATGGCCCCAGTGTTAGGAAGACCTGGGTTCAAGTTCTGCCTCTGACACAAACTGTCTGTGTGACAGTCAGCAAATAGCTTCACTTTTGAATGCCCCAAGCAACTCTATCAGAAGATAAGTTGTAAAGCAAATGCCAAGCTATAATGGTAGAGGGGATTTCCTCACCAAGATTTCCCTATGCCAATGAAATCACAGGTCTGGACCAAAAAATAAACACATTTGTAGTATGGACATGTCACCGACCATAAGCATATCTTCTATTTCTGGTTCATTCACATTACCTGAACCTACACTGGAAGATCAGGGAAAGAAGAAAAGGAATAAGTATTTATTGAATGTTTACTATGAGCTAGGCCCTGTGCTAAGTGCAATGGGTACAAAAACTTGTAAAAAGAAAAAAAAAACCCTTGCCCTCAAGAAGCTTACATTATAATGGATAATATGATACATAAAAGGTTGCTGGAAAGGTTTGGGGTGAGATTCGATGAAGAAATCCTCATTGAGTAAAGTCAGGAAGAATGTCAGGAACCACTTCAAGATAACAATAAAGGCTGACCAGCCTGAACTCCTCCTCAAAAAGAACTCATCAATGGGGAAAGGGGACAGACCTTGTGATAGGATAATCCAAGGTAAGAAGACTACAGGGGTGGCTGAAGGATCTAGAGTGAGAAAGTTTATGTATTGATGGAAGTTTCAGAATGAGACAGAAGCAGAGGCATGGAGGTTCTTAAATAGGAGGCCAAACAATTCACTGGGGTAACCCTAGTAGGAGAAAACAATATGTCAACTACTCTTTATAGTATTTATTTAGCCCCCATTAATGTGATCCCTATTTAATCAAATTATCCAAAATAACAACATTAACTTAATATCCTGAACCATTTACTTAGAGAAGGAAATGTTAATAACAATAATAATAATAATAAGTCCAGCCATAAACCTGTTTCATTGTCTTCCCCCAATGCACATGGTTTAATGAGGAATATAAGACATAAACTTACAGAAACATAGCAGTGTTAGACATGTGTCCAGATCAATTTACTACTCTGGACTGTAGACCTTGATCTTTTTAGGGAATATGATGTATCATTTGTTGTATGGGACTGTTCCTCTTCTGGATCTCTGTTTGCATGTTAAATTAAGTCTCTCAGAGAGCTGACACAATATTAATCTATTTAACATCATCACCATCAGTTTTAAGCCTGGGATCTGTAGAGCTTTCCAAGTCTTTCCCCATGTCTGGGCAATGAGACAGCTTAAACCTAGGATCTGCAAAACTATTAAGGTCTGCTCTTCAACTTAAAAAAGTTTCCCCTTAGGCCACAAAAAGGAGGAGTTAAGGACAACGTAGAGAAGCTTCTGAGGTGTTTCAAATCATGTATTTCTATACAGCAGGGCAACCTTTCGCCAATCAGATCAAAAAGCAAAGAATTCTGCTTTCTCCACTCAGCTCCCAACATTTTCTCTCTCCTCCAATCAGATCAGCTCCCCATATGAACTATACATAGTCTTAAATGGGATCTGATTAAAGAATGTGCTGTGACGTTCTATCTCCATTCAGCTTCTCTGCTTTTGTTGACTTCTTAGTTTGTTTTCTGTGTATAGCTTCTAAATCCAGTTTCTATCTACTAATTTTCTGGCTTCTCTAATGCTCCAAATCAAGTCTTCCTTGTGTGTAGCAACCCATTTCTTGGGAAATCTAAAATTCACATTTCTGTCAAATGTGACACAGATAATAATAATAATGATAATATAATGATAATAGTGTTCCCATAGTCCCCAGTCATTTGATTCATAGTATTCTACTCTATTCTCCAGGACCAAAATTGGACATTGAAATTGATGTTAGTTGACCCTTCTTGTATTGTTGCTTTCATTTATATGACTAATTATTGGAAATAAAATTCTCCTTATTCTAATTTCTTTGCTTTGTTTCAAATAATAAATTCTTCCACCAATGCAGATTGCAGACCATCTGTGACTTAGTACCTTAATAGTAGGAAATAGCTTGAGACACTTAGAAATTAAGTGATTTTCCTAGAATCACACAGATAGTAATTGTCAGAGGTGGGATTTGAACACAGGTTGTCCTTACTCCAAGTCCAGTCTTTTAACTACCGTGATGTTTTATCCCTTTGGAAGATATGACCATTCATTCAGTTATGTTATCATTCAGTTATCCTTCAGTCATGTCCAACTGTTAGTAACCTTGCATGGAGTTTTCTTGGCAAAGATATTGGAGTGGTTTGCCATTTAAGGCAAACAGGGTCAAGTGACTTGCCCAGGGTCACACAGCTAGGAAGTGTCTGAGGCCTGATTTGAACTCAGTTCTTCCTCATTCCATACCCAGTGATCTATCCACTAAACATTCTAGCTGCCTCCTTTGAAGATATATTGAAGACCCATTTCAAACGATTTAGGTTAGATGGGGAATGTAAGCTTCTTGAATATAGAGACTGTCTTTCTGCTTGTATTTGTATTCACAGCACTTAACACAAACCTGGCAAATGGTGAAGTGCCTAAAAATGTTTGTTGATTGCTGAAAAAAAGCTGCAGTAAACAGGTTAGTCTGCACACAGCTAACAACAGGGGCTCGGGAAAGGCTGTGAGTCACCCATAATGAAATAACTATCAAGTGCCCACCATGGGCCTGGAGCCAAGCTCTTCCAAGATTACTACTCTTGTACCTCTGGGACTAAAAGGGGCCTCAGGGGTCAAAGCACTCTGAATTTGGAGATGGAAAGGATAGCAGAGGTAATTTAGTTGAACCCACTTATTTTACAGGTGCAGAAAGTGAGGCAAGAAATCTGAAGTGACCGGGCTCAGGTCGCATAGGTAGCAAGCCAAGATTCAAATTGAAGTTCCTTTTTCTCCACTGTTTCTGTTGTTTCTCCCTCTTTGCCCATACCATAGAGGAATATAAGGGAAACCAAGATATATGGAAAACATAAAGAGAGCTGGATTAAATGGGATTAAAAGTCAGAAGGACAGGATTCCAGGTTGTTTGTCATTCTAAATGACTATGAAATCTTGGACAAGTCATTTCAAAACTCTAGGCCTAAATTTGCTCATCTGCAATGGGGTGGGAGGGAATAGATTATTCTTAAAAGTGCCTTCAGGCTCTTAAAAAATTATGGCTCTGTTTCTATGAAGATAAATATTTTCATGAGGAAAAAAATGAAAAATAAATGAGTGATTTTGACTTAGGATGTCTATTGCAAGTCATTTCATAGGTTATCGCTTTTCTAATCTGTTCATGGTCGTGGTGAGAGGGAGAGAACTGTGGAAGAGCATAGTAAAAGGGAGAGAAAAAGAAAAAGAGATAAAGTCTTATGAGCCTAAGGGAAAAAAAAAGTTGGGGGGGGGATGAAGAAGAAAAACAACAAAAATTGCTGTCAGCAGTGAGATGGGGGGGAGGGCGGATGGAGGGGGCAAGAAAAAATTACAGAAAATTGTACCTCTGTTCCCTTCTGCTGACAAAGCCCCCCGCAGCTGCCATGGAAGGAAGGTGAATGAAGTGTGGTTGATAATATTTAAGACATTATGAATTCATTTTATAGACAGAATTTAGACTGGGAACGAGTCCTCATCTGTCATCATCCCGTCTTCTGTCAAATGTATGTTGCCCTTGGCAATGGGTATGCTGTTACTAATTTGGTTTTCTGTTGTTTGGAAGCTTGGTTTTCTTCCTTGGTTCTCTCGGTTGTGGGGGATTTTTTTTTTAATGGATCACAAAATAAAGAGAGGCTTTGATTGATTTCTGATGGTGGTTCTTACTCCATTGTACTTAGTGTCAGGTGCCAAACTGATTGCTTGATGTTTATTACATGGGTGAGTGGGAGGATCTCAGCTCTCGGCTGCTATTGTTCCAACAGTAGGCCCCGGTTTGACTGAACTCGGTGGAAAATCACAGCAAGCAGCCTCTGCTAGGGGGGAAGACCTGGAGTTTTTTTTTTTGTTTGTTTTTGGCGATATATTATTGACCCCACTCCCGTAGCCAGCACCCAGGTCAGGCCCTCTTCAACACCTCTTGACTGTTCTATTTTAATCATTTCCTAACTTTTCTCTCTGTCTCCAGCCTCTCCGTAGTTCCAATTCATCTTCCACATAATTGCCAAACCCTTTTTCCTCAAGCACAGGTCTGAACAGGTCACTACATTGCTCAAGAAATATCGATGGCTCCCAATTACCTAAGAACAAAGCCTCTGTGGATTTAGATCCCTTCACGATCTGGTTCAGATTAAACTTTCTAGACTTCATTTCACATTACATCTTCTCACACACTCATGTCCCTATTAAACTAAACTACTTATTCTTCTCCGTATGTGGCATCCCACTGCCCATTTCCATTCTTTGCACAGGTTGTGTCTGGTACCTGGCATGCTTTTTCCTCTCACCTCTTTCTCTTGAACCTGCTAGCTACTTTGAAATGTCTCCTCCTGGATGCATTTCCTGATTTCCTCAGTTATTGTTCCTTTCCCCCTCTTCCCCAAATCATTTTTTATTTATTATAAATTTATTCTATTAAGTTTCTATCTATTTTTTCTTTACTTAATTGGGAACAGACTTTTCCACAGTGGAATATAAGTTTCATAAGAGCAGGGATTGTCTTTACATCATTAGGGGCTAACATGGAGCGTGCTGCATAGTAGGCATTTAATAAGCACTTTTAAAGTTGAGTAATATTTTTCTAGCTATGCTCAGGAGGGCTACAATGTCCTAATCAGGACAATCTTTGCCTCTGTTCCTTTTGAAATATCCGTCTTATGGACAGAATGATAACCCCTACTGGTCGGCCTATAGTTCCCATATTCCTTACAGGAGGATTTGCACACTGCTCCTAACCATGCAGAGGGAAAAGTCACACAGCCTAAATCCCAAACATTCAGCTGCACTTTTAATTGTGTCATTTTTGAAAGTGGCCTTTCAATAGTCCATCTGTATAAATGTTCCCATTTCTTAAAAAAGAAAGAAAGAAAGGTTTGAGTTTGGATTCTGTGTACAGAAAATGTCTATCTCACCCTTCTATCTATCACTGTTGCTATAAAGACAGGGGAAGGTCTATTTTAAATTATTCATAAGCTTTAGATAGAAAGCCAAGCAAATTAAAATGTAGGCCAATATAGAGTAAAATGATAATGGGCCTATAAGTATTTGTAGCTACTATAGCTTCCATTGGGACAATCATAAAATTAATTTCATACCTTGCACAGTAATTTCAATGGGATCCATTTCTTAGGCCATGGTCAAACTTGTTTCTAACACTGATGGAGATGAGCGAGAGAGAAAAGTATTGAATTTTCTTTCTAATTAGCTTTTTCTTATGAAATCGCCTCTTAATAATTTCCCTTCGTGTCCCGTACATAAAGGTATCTATTCCTTTTAAAGTGCATGTGAATTTAATTTATATGCCAATGATGTTTAAATGCATTGTCTTGCCTGCATCTCATTACTGTCATTAATAAGCATTGGAGTACAGCTCGTTACAAGGTTAATTGGGACAAATCTGGACTACTTCTCTTCATAGTAAATAGGAGCTCTTCTTGCAGTGGGATCTTCCTAGATGGACAGGAAAAGTGAGATTTCACTAAAGCTTTATATCCAGTGTTCTTCTGTGTCATGCCAAGAAATGGGGCACCACAGAAGGCATTCTATGCAGGTTAGGTTTCCTTTTGACACCTGCTTTACTTAGCCTGAGCATTTTATTATGGCATAAATATATTTGGAGTATATAGGTTATTGCTATTTTAACCATCTCTAACAAAAAATGTTTTTTCTTTTATAACAAGGACCATCTCAAAGCAATTATTGGCAAAGTTGGATCCTAGCTACACAACTTGATTTTTTCATTGTCAGTTAGTAATCTTTAGGGGTCTGAAAAAGACATAGGTTCAGTTTTACCTTTGGTTCTTGCTATTTGTGTGATCTTAAGTAAATAAGTAAACCCCACTTGGCCTCAGTTTCCCTATCCAGGGAATGAGGGGATTGGACTAGATAATATTAGAGTTCCTTTCCAATTTTAAATCTATGATTCTATATGTGCCTGGCACATAGGGGAATCTTTAAAAATGCCAACTGACTGAATGGTAAAATGTGGGCAATGAAGGAATCAGAAAATCAACAGAAGGAATCTATTCTAGAATATTTGTCTCAAGAATATCACCTTGCTTAAATATGCAAACTGTCAATGTCGAAAACAATACGAAACATATTCAAGAAATGTTTAAGATATGGTAGTTTGTGTAAGGTGTTATATTATTCCTCTAAAAATGTTGAAATTATTCAACCATTAATGTCATGAATGTATCCCTTTCCTAAATAGCCCTGTGTACTTCTTTAGATTTAATGGAAATAGAACCGTTAATATAGACTTTAAGCAATTCTCCAACGAGTTAAAAAACAATGTCATTCACATAAATTGTAAAGGGCTCCCACAAATGTAATCAAGTCCAGCCAAGTAAAATCCAAGGTAGGTTTTAAAAAAGGAGACATACAGATAAAAATGGAATGAGAACCTACAGAACTGGCAGATTACCACCCCCCCTCCCTTCCTTTGAAAGCTGTGACTACCTACAGACAGCAGCTCACTCCAGTAGGCATTGAGAGGGACTGGTGAAAATGTGTGCCTGCTGATGGAATATTGAAAATTATCTTCGTCAGTGGGTTAATTGGCTTTAATTTTCCCTCTGACTGCAACTTTCAAATGCTTGGTCTTAATTAGCATGGATAAATGAGAAATGTATGGGGATTCACAGTTCTCCATTTTCTTGCTCTCAAGAGTGTTTGGTGCTTTTCCCTCAAGGTAGCTGAAATGACTGAGGGCTACATTTATGAAAATAAATTATCCCGATGTCTTTACATCAGGCAGAATGTAGTTGGAATAGACTTATGTCTGGTCCATTTAAAGCACACGTGTATATACAAATAGCTTAACCTTCAATCTGTGAATCAAGCCAGCTACCAAAGAGAGCTTCATGCTGGCTATGCTAAAAATCTCAGCTAGAGGGAAACATCTATGATTCAAGTTTCAAGTTCAGTCCTGGGTCAGATGAGGTAAGATGATCAACTGTTCACCCTGAGAAATAGTTCTAGAGTTCAGCTGCACTTGAATCTGTGATGCCTGATGGAAAGGACAGACAAATGGACAGACAGAGACAGAAAGAAGGAAGGAAGAAAAGGAAGAGAGGGAGGAAAAGAAGGGAGGGAGGAAAGGAGGACAGAAGGAAAGGAAAGGAGGGAGGGAGGGAGGAAAGAAGGAAGGAAAGAAATTAAAGGAAGGGAGGAAAGAAGGAAGGGAAAGAAGGAAGGGAAGAAAGGAAGGGGGAAGAAGAAAAAAACCTGACAGGTCATGGAATGAAAAGGTTGAAATTTACTAAATGTATGCTTTCGTCCTCTCCGAAAGTACTGTCATCATCAAGCATTATTTCTCAGAATCAGTGGGTTGGTTTTATTTAACCTATTTCAATTTCAAGCATGATATAATTAAGAAAATGACTTTTCTCATTTCCTACAAATATCATAGGCTAAGTTCCAGAGGGAATTTAGACCTTTATTATTACTTTTGATTTATTCAGTAGACATGGAAAAATGTCATGGTTTCCATGGTCAGTGTGTGTTTGTGCAGAAAAATCAATGTGGCATCACTGATTGCCATTGAAGAGATTTTGTGTGTGATTTTCCAAAATGAGAAAATTGGTAACCTTCTCCCATACTACGGTGTATTCTAGGCCCCAGGAAACAATCTATATGAATGATGTGAACAAATATTCTATTGACTTTCTAATGTTTTATTGCCACTACAGTAATTTAAACAAATACCATGTTCTAATTAATCTCATTAATAAAACCAGAAGCTTAATATAAATGTTTGACGAAAGAGAATTTCCAAATTTAATGAATATAATGTACCTTTTCCCCCTATGGTATCTGAATAAATAACCAAATAATGTAAATTTCAAATCAATATGGATTTTCTTTTCTTGTGCCTCAAATTTGGACCAAAGGGAAAGCAAATGCTAACAATTAAACACCTACTATGAGTAAGATATCTTGTTATTATGGGAAATAGAAAAATTAAATAAAAAGAGTGCATGCCCTCACATGACTTCACATAAGAAGAGAATGCCAAACATCCTCAAATACCTATAGTACAAAAAGATTCAGAATAAATATCTGAGAGAGATGCATATGAAATGCTAGATGAGATGCCAGGGAAGGAAGGTAAAAAGGTGGGATTCCTTAGGTCTATATGACACCTAGAACCTAATAATGGGTTGGTTATTTTGGTTTACAAACTGGACAGTTTCTATGGTACTGCTTGATACTTTACGGCCTTGAGTGAATAAGGAAAAGTCACAGTCAGAAAGCTTCCAGACTGTGAGGAGCCAGAAGCTTGTGTGGAAAACCAAGGCACATATCAAGGATGTGGATTGTTAGAACCAAAGGAGGTCAAACATATATATCTGGAGGTCAAACAAAGTCAAAACCAGGAATGACATAGTCTAAGGAGGCTGGCAAAGCTCCTGATCTGGGAACGGGTTGTACGGGTTAGATTCCAAAGCATCTCTCCTCACTTTGGTTGCATCCTTCACTCCGCACATCTAGGACCTTGTTCAGAAGTCATCTTCTCTTGTCTATGTGGCTTCAATGTCTTCCTCCATACTGATTCTGTACTGTACACCTAAAAAATGGTCAGATCTCCCCAGACCAAAAAGGACCTTCCCTGTTGACTCTTTCATACTATTCCAACTCTCTGTTCCTCTTTGGGGCCAAACTTCTCTGAAAGATATCCCCGTACAATTCATTAACTGATTTACCATTTTCCAATTAACTCTTTCAAATTTTCCTCTGACTCTGTTACTTTGGAAATGATTCACAGGAGTCACAAATTCCCACTTCATTTCCATATAGAATAACGTGGGGTTTTTTTTCCTGTTTCAGACCCTTTGTCTTTTCTGCAGCATTAAAACTGCTGACTACACCCTTCCTGAGAGTCTCTTCTCTGATGTATTCAGAGACATCACATTCTTCCCTGCCTCTCTTATTTTTCACTTTCTATCTTTCTTCCTAAAGCCTCTTCTTTTTTTTCCTGACCTATTAAGGCAATTGTTCATACACACACAAACATATGCATATAGTCTATATGGAATATAATAATATATATTTTATTGCCCTCCCTTTTTCTACATTCTCTCCCTTGGCTGCCTTATGCACTATGTGGCTTCAACTGTCATATCTATTCATAGGACTCCTAAATCTACATCTTTAGCCCTCATCTCACTTACAAATTTCAAACCTGAATATCTCCATAGGACGTGTCTACCTGGATGTCTCACTGAAATCTTGGACTCAACATGTTTAAAGCTGTATACATTGACTTTCCTAAATTTATCCAAGTGAGTAGAATTAGTATGACAATATCTCTCCCAATTACTATTACAAGGATTAAAAAAAGATGGCCAGACTGAGAAATGATTAAATAATCCAAAAAGAAACTACTATAAGTGCTTTTCTTCCAGTTGTGATAGCCAGAAACTAGGGAAAGAATCCAGTGGGAAAAGACATTACTGAGAAAACATAAATATAGGGCTGAAGAATGGCAGCCCAGACTAGAGCCTAGCCAAGGATGCCCAGAGTCTGCAGTTGGGCCCCTCTGATCATGAACTAGGGCTCCACAGATTTCCAGGTTTTTAGGATTAGATTTCCCCAGCACATACTACCCCATGTAGATGGTCCATAATGCAGTAATCCTTCCTGAGGTCTTGAAAAAGACTCTGCTAATTACCCAGAAGTAAGTTAATACATATTAATGCCAAAAGGTTTCACCATTTCATCCAGAAGTGCACAGAAGCTGGCCTCAACACAAAGTACTAATTTGGAAAGTAAGGATAGAGAAATGAATAAATTGAATAAATACAGATGATAAAGAAATGTTATCATCCCAAAGATGACCAAGTCAGTATGAGAGAATAACTCTTGTTGTCCATCTATGAGCAAAGCCTGAAAGAAAGTTCCCAGATATCTGTGATAGTAATGGCATTTAAAGATTCCCCTGTATTGGCTTGGTTTTTCAAATTGATTGTGTTAAAACCCAGAGCTTGTTAATCCCACCTGTGGGATGGACTTGTTGATGTGAAAAGAAAGTCCTGAACTGGGAGGAGCTGGTGACGTAGATTTGGAGAGACAAGAGAGAGGCAGAAGGACTTTTTGGAAGCAGCACCTCGTGGAAGCAGAGAGAGAGACTGATAGAATTACTGGAGGCCACTTTGAATTGCCCTGGACTTTTGAGACCTGCCCCCTGAGCTGCCAAGGACTGAGGAGACATGGCTGTTTTGCTGGTACTTTGTCTGTCTGTTTTGATGTTGTTTTGCCAGATTTGTCCACTGGTGAAAGACAGTCCTGTTGTTGAAGAAGTCCTGGAACCTGGCTTTTGGTTAAGAAGCCCTGAGACTGTCCTGCAGACAGAGAGTGAATACTGTCCACTGGTGAAGGACAGTGCTGTTGTTGCAGGGGTCTGGAGACTGTCCTGTAGACAGAGTGAATACTGTCCACTGATGAAGGACAGTGCTGTTGTTGCAGGGGTCTGGAGACTGTCCTGCAGACAGAGTGAATACTGTCCACTGGTGAAGGACAGTGCTGTTGTTGCAGGGGTCTGGGAACCTTTCTGTTGATTCAGAAACCCTGAAGAAGGATTTTCTTTTTGTATGTTTACAGAAATCCTAGGAGAGGGTTTTGTTAATGTTTTCAGGGGTTCTAGGACTGTTCTACAGACAGAGGATGAATTAATGAAGAGACTGGCAATGTATCTTGTGGCCTTGCTAAGCCTTGTCTCCCCAGGAACTAAGATTGCTGAGAACTTGCCTCCTGTCAAATGAAGAAAAGACCTCCATTTGGGTATTAAGTGCTGTGCTTAAACTTGATGTAACTCTGGGGTAGATTCAATTGAGATCCAGGGGTGGGGAACTTTTGACCTTATTGTGCTCTGCAATTGACAAATGAAGGCACTTTACTTATGTTTGGAAACTAATCTCCATTTGAGAAGAGGGACTTTGTGGTGGACTAAATGAAGGTATAGCTTAGGGGTGGAGAAGTATTTAGACCAGGGACTTTGTAATTGATTGAATGATTGGAAGGTCCTGGGGTGGGGTAGTACTTGGAGATTATTTAATCACACTTAGTAAATGCTGTATTTGGAATGATGTCATGTTTTGATCTTCTCTGTTCTTGGTTGGTCACTGAATAAAATGGAGAGCACCTATGCTGGTATTTTGAACCTTGGGAAGTTGCCTTTCCTTGGCATTACAGTACAATATCCCACAAGCTCTACTGGTATTCCTGGAAGAAATGAAGCCAGAATTTAGGAAATGATCATATAAATGAAATGAGAGCTCTAGAGGGGGGAAGACATGTCCTCTCCAAACCATAATATCTTCAAAGTTCACAGGAAGAATAAATAAAATAGAGGAGATTATACTTGTTTTGTCATATTTTGATGATCCTTAGAGAAAAAAAGGAAAACAAAAGGAACACATCTGGGAAGAAAGAGATAGTAATAGGATGGAGCTTATTATCTTAAGTGACTGGAGTGATTGAGAAGATTATAAAAAGATAAAGGAGGCAAAGAGGTGTTGATTACACTTGAATCTCACTTTCATGTGAACCAAACAAGGGAAGGCTGATTATGTACACACACACACACACACACACACACACACACACACACACACACACA
>NW_027185761.1:43071701-43076774 GCF_028583685.1 Petaurus breviceps papuanus | reverse complement strand
CACACACACACACACACACACACACACACACACACACACACACACACTGAGTCTGGCATGGAAATACATTAACAAGTTGGAATCAAGTGGGGACAGAGAAAGGAGAAAGGAGAGAAGGATTAAGAGTGGAAATTTTCATGAGGGATTAGTTAAAATAAACTCCATCTTTAGAAAGTAAAACATGGATTAAAAGAAATAAAAGTGAATGAAAGGGGGAAAAAAAAGAAAGGGCAAGAAACCACAATCATGGACTGAAAGAGAACAGTAGGAGAACAGAAACATATTGCAAAAAATATGGATCACTAGCATTGAGCACACATTTTTTTTTCTGAACATGCTGTGCTTTGACATATACCTTCCAAGAAGGAAAAATAGTGAAAGCAAGGGGAAAGTAAAACAGAATAAGATGGGGGAAAATACACAATTTAAACTCATATTTTTGAATGTGAATCAGATGAACTCACCCATAAAATGAAGAATAGCAGAAAAAATTTAAAAAGTATAATCCAACAATGTATTATTTAGAAGAAAAACACTTGAAAAAGAAAGATTCACACAAATAAAGTAAAGGGTTGGAAAAATTTTTGTTATACTTCAGGAGAACTCAAAAAATCAGAGGTAGTAATCATGTTTCCAGGCAAGTTTATGGTAAAAAAAAATACGCAAAAACTGTATCATGTTTAAGGCCCCTATAGACAATGAATTAGCAAAAATTGTTAATATATATGCTCTGAATGGCATTGCATCTAAATGCTTAAAGTGATTTGTACCATAAAATATAGTAAAAGTGTTATAGCTGGGTATTTCAATATTCCTCTTCAACCTTGACCAATCTCACCAAAGACAAAAAAAGAAGCTAAGGATTACAATAGAATTTAACAAGAGATAACAGGTATTTGATTATTACTAAATAGGAACAGAAAGGATAATGCATATTTATTAGGTTTTCATGACACCTTTACAAAAATTGATTTTATACCATGGTATAAAAATTTCACAAACAAACGTAGAAACTCAGAAATATTGAACATATCCTTTATTGCACTAGAAAACAATAAAGATCACTCAGTAAAATAGATCCATATATAGATGGATTTTTTGTATCAAAAGGAGGAGAGATGTGAAATAATTGTTTGATAGAGTGGCTGGATACAGAGAAGTCTTTTTTCAAGTATTTGTAGTTAATGGAAAGAGGAGGGAGAGAGAGAGAGAGAGAGAGAGAGAGAGAGAGAGAGAGAGAGAGAGAGAGAGAGAGAGAGAGAGAGAGAGAGAGACAGAGAGAGAGAGAGAGAGAGAGACAGAGAGAGAGAGAGAGAAACAGCTAGATAAATATGTTGGAAGATCCAAGAGGAGATGGTATCTAGGGAATAGGCTTAATATTGGCAGGGACATGCCCTCTGATGAAATACAGAAGAGGGAGAGGTGGCTAGGTGGTGCAGCGAATACAGCATGAGTCCTGGAGTGAGGAAGACCTGGGTTCAAATGCAGCCTCAGACACTTAACACTTACTAGCCATGTGACCTCGGGCAAATCACTTAACCACAATTGCCCTGCCCTCCCCCCTCCAAAAAGAAAAAAAAACAGACAGAAGAAGGAGCATTTGTATAAGGATATTACTAGATGGGATAGTGGATAGAACGCTGGACTTTAAATCAGTAAGATCTAAGTTCAAAACTTCCCTGAACTACTTGCTAATTGTGTAATCATAGGTAACTAACCTAACTTTTATGCTTTAATTTCCTTATCTATAAAAATAGAGAAAACAGGATCTACCTCACAGAGTTGTTTTGAAGATCAAATAGAATAGGGGGCAGCTAGGTGGCTCAGTAGATAGAGTGCTGGGTCTAGAATAGGGAAGACTAATCTCCCTGAATACAGTTCTGGCCTCTGACACTTACTAGCTGTGTGACCCTGGGCAAGTCATTTCACCCTCTTTGCCTCAGTTTCCTCACCTGTAAAATGAGCTAGAGAATGACATGGCAAACCATTTCAGGATCTCTACCAAGAAAAACCCAAATGGGGTCATGAAAAGTCAGGCATGACTGAGATCACTTCACAACTCTTTGAATGAATAGGCTAAATTACATGCTGTGAGTTTATGTGTGTGTGGGGGGGGGGAGGTTCAGGGTGGAAAGAGAGCATGTAGGGTCAGTGCATTCAAATATGTGGCAGAAGTGTAAAAGAGAGAGTGGTCTTTGGTGGTAAAGAGGCTGAGAAACTGTGAGACCATGGAATTTGAAGAGTCACTAATGTACATACTGAAATGCTAGAAGATGGTATTAGGGGCCATGATAGAAAAAAAAAGAAAAAAATATATAAAAAAGAAGAGAAGAGAAGGGAAAAGAAAAGAGAAAAGACTGTGAGCCAGGTGTGAAAATCATTTCTTTCCTCTAGAGAATGTGTTTATTTCTGTATAATATTATATATTTGGAGTCAAATTACCTCACACCTTGTCATGAGATGGTTCTTTAATAAGCATATACAGATGTACCACAACTTAAATCTTGTCTCCTGAAATATACTTTTATACAAAAATAATTCAATATAACCTGGTTAGTCCATAAGGCAAGTGTGTCTTATAAAACCAGTGCTATGTGCAGGTTTCTTTGTATTTAAAATCAATTTAATTCAATTCAATAAGAATAATCTATTATGCCAGTCACTGTGCTAGATGCTTGGGACCCCTAAACAACAATGAAAGAGTCGTTGCCCTCAAGGAGTTCCCATTTTAATATATTTGTCAGACCTGAAGTCCAAATTCTCTTCTTTTTCTAATAGGCTTCTAGTGGTTCCTCCATGTTGTCTAAAACCTCCTTGTGTTTTAATAATAAAATAATTTACAAAATGTAGCTGAACAGTGACTATAACTCTGGACTTTGAGTTAGCATGATCTGGCCTCAATTCTTACCTCAGATATGTCTTGTTGCTTGTATATTCACAGGTGAGCTACTAAGCCTCTCCATGCCTCAGTTTCTTCATCTACAAAATGGATGGGATTAATTCCTCTTTTAGCCCTAAAATGTAAGATTTATGAACCTCTAAATGATAGAGGACAGTGAAATGTCTTATTTCATATACCTTATAAGTGAACTTTAAAAAACAATGATCATGTCCTCCATTTGTCCTTTAATACTCAACTTCAATACAATTAAGTGTATGTAATCTTTTCAGTGTGGGAATTCCCTCTATCCCTGCAGTTTGCAACTCCCTAACATTCCAATCCAATCCAATTCACCAGGTGTTTATTGAACAGCTACTATATGCCAACACTTTGCTAGGCATTGCTTACAGAAAGGCACAATGAAGTCATCTAATTCATGCAACTAAGCCCCTATTATGTGCCTAGTGTGTGTGCTGTGCTAAGAACAGTGGATGAAAGAAAGGAAAAAAAAAACTGTGTCTCCTCTCAAGGTGCTCACAGTCTAACTGGGGAAACTATGCAAGCAACTATGCATGATCTACTCTTGTTGAATTCAGGGTCATCTGAAAGAGAAGGCACTAAGATTAATGTAGATGAGTTAAAGCTTCTTACAGACGGTGGGATTTTAGCTGAGATTTGAAGGAAGCAATGGGAAGTTGGATACAATGAGGAGGGAAGGACTTCCAGGTATGGGGGCCAGCTAGTGAAAGGTCAAAGAGTTGGAAGATGGAGTGTTATGGGAAGAACATTAAGACAGCATCACTGATGATGTCACTGAGGGAAAATATCATGACCACAGATCGGTATGCAGAAAATATGTACAGAGAAAATTAAAAAGCAATTTAAGGGTAGGTAACTCTAATGGTTGGGAAGATCAAGGAAGGCTTCCTGTAGAAATGGTAACTCAGCTGTTCTATGAAGGAAATTAGGGGTTAAATGAGATCAAGTGAAATGAAGGCAGAAAGCATTTCATGAAAGGCACTGAGGACAGCCTGTGGAAAGGTAGGGAGACAAGGTCAGAATGTTGGACAGTAGAATGTCTTGATTTGAATGCAAAAAACATGAAGATGAGGTAATGGAAGTTTGGTCCATATTTGAGAGTTACTATGGTTAAGAGTCATTATTTTGAATTTCAACTAGTGGTAAGCTTAACTTAACCTTGCTAGATTGTCCTTAGTTCATACACAGATACTGAATCAATCTATTGGCTTGTATCTGAGTTGTTCATAGAAAATATATAGAGATAGAGATGAATGTAGATAGAGACCAATATGATGCAGATATGAATTTGTACATATGGCAGCTATCTACTGATCTATGTATGGGCAGGTTGATGGTGTAGTGGATGGAGTCAGAAATCTTCCTGAGTTCAAATATGGCCTCAGACACTTACTGTGTTACCCTGGGTGAGTCACTTAACCTTGCTTGCCTCAGTATCCTCATTATATATAGATATCTATCATCTCTATTTCTTTTTCATCAATATATCTATATATATTTATATTTCATACACACATATGTGTGGAAATCTAGATCACCATTCCCTACCCCTATAGATTATACTTCCACTTTTTATGAATGGAAAGTTTTGAGAAGAAAATTTCTTTTTCAGACTACCAGTCATAATTGTTTCTCTACTTAAAGAAGTTTTAAAATATTTGCATCAGTTTTAAAATCTATCACTGTCATCTTAAAGTTCTGTGATTCTTTTCTAGGCATGGCCCACATTTATTTCAGAATTATCATTCCTTCTGTACATTTTGTGCTGTGCATAGCTTCTATGGGCTCTATTCTTGCTTGACCCTCTCTATAATTCTTGTTTTACAAGTTCTTATTATAATGGAACTTAGCAATGACTTTACAGAAAAATAAACCCTGATTCTCTCTATCTTCCCAATAACTGTCTTCTCTCTTTCCCTCCTTCTCTCTCTCTCTCTCTCTCTCTCTCTCTCTCTCTCTCTCTCTCTCTCTCTTTCTCTCTCTCTCTCTCTCTCTCTCTCTCTCTCTCTCTCTCTCTCTCTCTCTCTCTCTCTCTCTCTCTCTCTCTCTCTCTCTCTCTCTCTCTCTCTCTCTCTCTCTCTCTCTCTCTCTCTCTCTCTCTCTCTTTCTCTCCATGTGTGTACAGAAGGATAGGTAGACATATAGATTTAGAC
>NW_027185761.1:43035855-43071601 GCF_028583685.1 Petaurus breviceps papuanus | reverse complement strand
TAGTTCTTGTGATCCACTGGTATTCATACAATGTGAAGGGAGTAGGAGGAAGTCTCCAGCATGCTGGGTGGCTCTATCCATCCCTGAGGCCAACATATGGGAACACATGGATGAGAGTTAAACAAGATCAAAATGTTTATGATCTACACTCTTGGAGGGGGAGCCCTATTGATGAGATCAGGGCAATGATAATAGTTGACATTTATGTAGGAATAAGGACTGGATCTGTAATTTCCTAGGTATAGGGAACAGATTCCCTCTATCAATGAATGTTGGCTACTTCTCTTTGACCTTGTGTCATTGAGAGTTAGCTAGGACACTTTAAAGTTAAGTTGCTTGCCTGAAGTCACATTGTCAGTGAGTGTCAGAGCTGGGGTTTGAACCCAAATCTTCATGGCCCCACTGTCAGGTCTTTAACCACTTCACCATGTTTATGAACTGTTCTAAATACCTGACCTCATTTGATGCTCACAACCCTGTGAAATTAGGGCATTTTTACAGATCAAGAAAGAGGTTTCTAGAACTTAATTGAGTTATTCAGAGTCACACAGACACTGATGGTAACTTCAAGGTTCTCAGTTCCCAGATCAGCACACTGTCCATTATGCTAGCTTGTCTCTCTTTCCCTTTCCCATCTAACCACTGGAGTACTCACTTCTTAAATGACCTGTGAGGCACATTTATGCCATGGTGCCTGGAAACTTTTCTCTTTGTCTCTGTGAGAAATAAGACCAACATTGCCTCGTTCACTACAACATGTTCACTTCTTGCTGAACCCATTAGGATGGGCCTATGGAGCACACATAGCACAGAGATCACATTTCACCCTTCCGCCAGATAGCATCTTTCTGTTTCCAGATTGCGATCCAAATAAAAACATGCATTGAACTCCCAATCAGTGATGGTAATTTAATTTCCCTCTCAGCAATAAGTACCAGACAACAGTTAGGCAATCAGTGAGAAAAACACGTTCGGTCTTCGGGTTTATTTTTACATTTAAGTAATTAAAATTTTCCTCTCTGCTAACTAGCATGAGGTCTAGGTAAGTATATTGCAAACTGACTTAATTGTAGAGGACTCCTTGGGATGGAACTGGGGTTTGGGGGGGGTGGGAGTGGGCTAGGCTGGCAGAGGGAAAGGATACCCTTTGTCAAACCTTTTGGAAGCATCTCGTACAAATTCTTGGTACTTGTATTTGACTCCAGTCAATTGCATTGCAAATGATAGGAACTTCCAAATTTCACTTGAAATGAATCTCCACCAATTCTACCTCAATGGCCATAGTCTTTCCACCAGCATCCCTCTTTGTCTGACATTCTGTTTTTCCCTTGTCTCCGTACCTTATTTTAGAGACATGATAAGATGAAATTTATCTTTTTACATAACGTGGGAAGCACTTTGACTACAGAAAAAAGGACATTAATTATTTTGTAAAATTATCACTTAATTTTGTAGATATGTTTAATTTTGGTGCTTTTTCCCAATGAGTTATGAACAGAACTGAGAAAGTATTATTTTCTTCAATAGATTTACCCCATTTCTGAAGAGTTCTTCATATGTTGTTCCACAGTTATAGACCCATTTTACTGACAAACTATAAATAGAATTATTGCTGGTTGAATTTATTGTCACATACTTCAGAAATGAACAAGTAATATAAGCATTTGATGTCCATGGGGAATGTGAAACCACTTTCAAAAATATCAAAAAAAGGTTGTATTCAGTTTCTCTCACTCCATCCCTAGGAGGCATTGTGGTAGACTGGTCAGATCACCAAATATAGAGTAAGAAAGACTTGTGTTCAAATCCTCCCTTAGATACTCACTAGCAAGTCATACCATTTCACATCTTTTTCTTTAATTAGGTAAATAAGGATAAAATTACCTGTAGCCCTTAATGCACAAAGGTAGTAGATAGGGATGAGACTTGTAATTTCATTGGTAATGGGAATTTCCAGATTTTTTTTAATTAAAAAAATCTTATACCAACCAAAGACAGCATTTTTTGTTTAATTTGCCATCTCAGAGAATGCCAGAGATATGAGCAAGTGAGTGACTTGACCAAGGTAACACAGCCAGTCAATGCCAAAAGCGAGAATTTAAGTCATTTCTTGTCCCCATGGACAGTTCTTTCTCCACTGTAATACAACTACTGCCTCTCACTTCACCAGGCTGTGATCATCAAATGAGATAATGTATGCAAAACACTTTGCAAACCATAAAGCACTACAGGAACCCCAGTTGTTGTTATTTTCATTACTTATCCCCTAGGAGAGTATGACTCATTAAGTGATTAAGTCAGTGAGGTGAATTTTGTTAATAAATTGGCTTCTAAATGCTTCCCAAGTGATTTAAAGACAAAACTAAAAAGCAATCTCCAGAAAAAATAGCTCTACAAAAATATTTCAAGTCGTGAGTCAGATGGATGAGGTAAAAATGTGGCAAGACAACACACATACTAGAGATATGATTTGTGAAGCTGAGAATGACCACTAGTGGGCATTTCATACCATATGGCCAGGAAGAAAGTTTTTTTTTTTTTCCGATAGAGAAAAATGTTGGTTTAGACTAAAAAATTTTTTTAATTATTCAAAGAGCTTCATATAATGGTTTTGTGTAATATAAAAACACATTTGGGGGGGGGTCCAGTTACATGCTTAATTTTTTTCTTCATTTTTTTGTTGGATATAGATTTTACTATTTAGCGATGGCATCTGAAATTCAAGTCTGAAAGAGTGAAAAGAAGCATCATACTAAAAAGAATCAAGGTTTGTCTGTTGCATCCACTGTCAAGTGCAGAAAGATGAGCTGATCTGAAGGCTGACAGGCTATTTTTTATTAGAAAAAAATGTTGGAGAGAAACAGCTCAGGATGTGAAGATATCCTGTGTTTGTGAGAAGTTCTCAACCAAGTTATTTGTGAGCTAGTTGTCACTGGCATTTCGTGAAAACTTCCAGGTTCAGTTGCAACACAGGCAACTTTGTTTATCCTTAAGAGAAACTATTTCATAAACACAGCTCATCTATTAACAGAAATATCCTTGAAAGACTCGACAAATGAATAATGATCTTATCGAGTTAAAAAAAAAATCAGGAAGAACTGCTATATTGCCTTTGGGAAATTGTGAAGTTTGTTTGTTTTACCATAATCTTTCCTCTAAAACTGAGATGTACCTTTTTATTTCCAATACTTTCCTGTGATGTTGTCTGACTGAGGCACAGAAGGCTGCAGTTTCTAAAGAAGTTACATTCAGGTTCATAAGAATGCCAACAGAGAGATGTGGGGTGGATCTAAGTGAAAGTGATCTCACCAGAAATATGTGTGAAGGAAGGAAAGGAATGGTCTGGTCATAAAGTAGGATTGAAGAGTATGCTCAAGATGCATAACCATTCTTCCAGTATTCCACAGGATGACCTCTTAGAATTTATTTCTACAAAAATGAGGCAGTCAGATGTTCCTGCCAAAACAATTAAAAAATTAAAATAAACCAAAAAAATATGGGGAAGTGAGAATAGGGTGTGATCTATAAATGCTGGAAGATAGGGGGAAGGACAATTTATTTTTTATGTTCCAGAAATCCTGTGCCTTGATGTATAAGAAGTCAATAAATAAGGAAAGAGAAAGCATGAAGATCAAGCCTGGAGAATAGAATTCAGAACCTACCAGGTTGGGCTTGACCTGAGGAAGATAAAACAGAAGAATACTTTTTTGAAAAAGGATGACAAAAGAATGTTATTAAATCAGAATCTGTATTAGGAGGAAATAGGAATGAGTGACTTCAAAAATATTCTTATCCGAATGGAGAGAATGAAACATCAAAAGTTAGGAAATAAAGATTCAAAGAAAGAGAAATGAGCAATTTACATGAATTGAAGATAGGTAAAAGGAAGGAGGATGGAGAGCCTATGGGAGGAGAAGTATTCCCCAGATTAGGTTAAGCAAAACTTTGTGTTGATAGTGGTAGGGGTAAAACTAATGGAAAATAAATAAGTAAGGGAAAAGTAAAGACTGACCAATGAATGGGCCATGTGCTCCACAAGTATCCATGAGATTTTAAGAGATCTGAGAAAAAAAAAGCCCTAACACTGGGTGGAGCTCCTGGGTGGATTTATGGGAGGATAGAACAAGGTAGGCAGGGATAGATAAGTTGAAATCTGCGTTAACAGAGAGACTATCCACATTGCTAAGAACACAAATCTACAAAAGCATCATAGAAAACTCTAAAATAGAAACTTTTATAATCAATTGATCAATAAACATTTATTAAGCATTTACTGCATGCAGGTACTGTGCCAAGTGGCAAGGATGCAAAAAAAGTACAAAAGATAATCCTTTTCCTCAAGAAGCTTATAATCTAAAGGTGCGGGGGTGACATGCAAACAAATATAGCAAGCAACATTCAGGATAATTAGGAAATAAGTGGCCTAAAGAAGACTTGAAGAATGAGGGAAGAGAATATATAGGAAGCAGAAGAAATCTGTCACTATAATTAGGAAAATACAAGAAAAGCCACTCCTGGCTATGGAAACTTAACATGTGATGGGAGGAAGGAAAATGAACATATTCAATTAGGGGTCTTTCTGTGATTTAGTAGTGGCACTGCGTGTTTGTGGAAATGATTAGTGTCATATAAAACTAATTCAATGGTTACCGATTCTGCCCTACAAGAATTTAGAACCAGAGACAGAAGAGATTCATCTGCATAGAACCATACACAGGAGATTTCTGATGAAAAGCATATCATTTAAACTGAGTATTTATGTATATAGGGACCATGCTTGTTATTTCTTTGATGTAAGGCAGTCCAAGATGAGAAAATTCCTTCTACCAAGTAAGATAACACTTTCTCAGCAACTTAGGGTCTTAGAAAGGGCTACAAAGAAATGAAAGTTTCAATGACATGGTCCAAAGTCTTGTAGCGACTATTTGTCAGGACTTGAACTCAGGTCTTCATGGCTCTGAGGTCAACTTCTTTTACACCATGACTGACTCAATATATCCTGTGCAAATGAAGATATAAATGCATTACATACCTTGTGAGGAAAGAGGGAGCTATGGGAGATATTAGTAGTTTTTCTCTTTGGTCTTGAATGGAAGAACTAGGAATGAAGTCAAAAAGGAGGAGAATCTTCCTATCTAAAGATATGCAAAAAAGGAATTGCTGCTTTGATTGATAGTGAGTTCCCCAACCAGGGAAGTCTTCAAGAGAAACCTAAAAGATTATTTATCAGGAATGTTTCTAGTATACACTGGACTAGATAATCTCTGAGATTTCTTCCATCTCCAGGATTCTAGAATTCCATTATTTACTCATTGAGGTAACTCATAATAAATTGCCAGTTTACAATATGGGGTTCTATTTATCTTTGTGTTTTAACAGAATTTCTTGTTTGTTCAGTAAATAAAAATTTATTAAGCACTATCCCATGTGCCAGGCACTGTGCTAAGTGCCAGGGATAGACAAAGAGGCAAAAAATAGTCAGTACCTGTGCTCGAAGTGTTTGTAATCTAATGGGAAAAAAACAAACCAGAAGGATTCAAATAGAGGTACCGGTTTCCACTCAATTTTATATGTGGCAAGAGAAACTCATAAGGTAGCTTAAATCAAACTCATATTATATATCTCATGTTACAGTGGACAAGGTCTTAGGTTTGGAGAGAGAGGATCTGTGCTGAAATCCTATTTTTTGCTACTTCCTACGTGCATGATTTTAGGAAACGAATCCCTGAACCCAAGATGTCTTGAGTATAAAATGAGGAGATTAGACTAATGAGGAGAGAGAGAGGAAGGGGGAGAGAGAGATAGGGAAAGAGAGAGAGAAAGAGAGAGACAGACGGAGAGAGACAGAGAGAGAGAGAGACAGAGAGACACAGAGAGAGAGAGACAAGAGATTCATTCCATTTCTAAATCTAAGAACCCATGATCTATAATGTTTAAAAAGTAGACATGATATGACCATGGTGGCATCACATGAATGTTCCCAGATGGCAGGGACTGTTTAACTCTCATCTCTGTATCCCCAGAGCCTAGCACAGCGCCTGGCATAGAGCAGATACTTAAAATGTGCTTGCTTGATCATTCCAATATGATTTTACCAGGTAGTAAACAGTTCAATGATTCATTAGTATCCCAAGAAAGCACTAGCTAGATGGATGCTGATGAAACTAACAGTAAAATGAAGTAGCCCCAACTGTTTTAAAGAAACAGAAAAACATTCAGCAATGCAAATTTGAAAATAATACCCAGGTGGAGTTAAAAATCTCCAATGTGCAAATTCTTCAATTGACCTTGTTGATCTTTATGAACTGCTGAGATAAACATGAAGGCAGGAAAAGATCCACATTGTGTCCTCTAGCTGAATTATTGGAAGAATACTGAATCCTTATCTAGATTCCTGTCTCTCCTCTCAACACTCCCTCCCCCTTATTAAAGATAAATGCATACATATTAGTCATGTTGATTCAATACTTTTAAGGAAAATGGAACAAATTTTTGGTCTGTGCTTTTCCATTGGAATAAAGCTCTCTGAAATAGAGGGGCAGAAAAGCCACTGAACATGACTGTTTAATTATTACAGTGCTGCCTTCCAATTCAATTATTGATTTTATTTCATTTAACATTTTATAATGGATTATATACTTTTCCCCACATTCTGCATGTGTACTAGTTATTGTTGAGCATGGAGTTATGTTTTTAAATATTTTAAATATTTAATGGATTTTCATTTAATTTCTTAAATCAAATGTGCTGTAATATATTTTTAAAAACCCTAAAATATATTAGGAATAAAGTAACAAAAATTATAGGTGGTTTTATTATAATCTTTAAAAGCAAGCTAGACTCTGATAACTAAACATGTCACATTATACATATCAATTAGAATTTATGGATTAATTTAATAGATATTCAGTGTGATGCCATAAATATAACAATAGTACATAATGAAATGTAATTAAATACATCTAAGTCATATGGAATGTAAAATGTTATTTATGTGATTTAATAAATGTATTATTGAACAACACACAACAACAGAGGAAGGAAACACTTTTCTCGATGAATGTTTCATAGAAACTACAGTTTCTTTTGTAGATTTTTAGTCCAAGGCATAAATTGTGCTGATTTATACAATGGCACTAATTCTCTTGGGCAAACGTTGTTACATTTTTCAAAAAGCAAAAGATCAATGGGAATAAACTGGAGATCAATTTAAATTTCACATTTAGCAAAGTGTTTTAGGGTATGTCTCTTTTACAGCCACAGATGTTCCATCGGAGGAGGGAGTGTGAAAGGAACAAAGCTGTTATATATAACCGAACAAGCTGGCAACAATATTTAATCATTTGTAAAACTTGCAAATGGAGAGTATCTGAAATATATATATATATACATACATATATATATATATATATATATATATATATTGCCATGTTCCTCTGTCACACCATTTTGGCCCCGTCTGCAGATTGTTTTCTTGATCTATTGAAGGCATTAGGGAATGACCAGTAATTAGCGTTATAAGACTAAAGGATGATAATATTGGTAGCTACCCAGGCTTTCTAACTTGCTAATTTACAATCCCATTCCAAAAGAGCTGTCACTATAAAACCAGGTCAGTATAGAGGCAGAAATCTATAAATATTGTGCCCATGTCATATTCCATCATCTCCAGAAGGATCATGCACTCTGTCTTTTTTTTAAAGAGGTTTACATATGCCTTATAATACATGTATGATAAATTAAGCACTTTTTCTGAGACCTCTTTAAATGGAATGTACCGAAAACATAATAGTGATATAATTAATTACAGCTGTATTCTTCTTAAAATCGGGGAGAAAAAATTACCCCCTTTTTCGATTAACATGAAATATGTGTCAAATCAGTAATAAAACCCCGATCAATAAACCAATAATAACTATGTTGTTAAAAGCGAGTGAGGGAAGGTATTCGTGGCAAACATATTTCAGAGGTTAGAAACCCTTTTAAAATAAACGGATTTCATCTTTACACTGTGTCATCTAAATCATTACAATGTTTGTGTATACAATTATAATCAGACGATAAATTGCAGCTATTGAATGGATTAAGTCTGAACTTCTTGACCTCATAAATCGGAGTTTGTCACTGCTTTAGAAAAAGCTTGTGTAACAATCAGGTGATTACATGACAGGAGCAGCTGCATGTATGTTAACTGGAAAATATGAAAGGAGAAGGGGAATCCAAAGTTCAATGGCAGAAGTTTGTAAAATAGCTGACAGGCTTTTCTATTAACACTTGCCAAACCCAGTTTTCAAGCAGGCGTTTCCATGTGGTTAGATCTCAGCTTTTTTGCTTTAATTATTAATAGATAATAGTAGTAGTTACCAGTTCTAGAATTCTGTAAGGTTTGCAAAGCATTTTTCATATACCATCTTATTCTTGTCTCATCCCAGCATTGAATTAAGGGAAGAAATTCTACGCAGAAGAGAGGGGGGAACATAGGTAGATAAATAGACAGATAGATAGACAGACAGACAGACAGATAGATATAGATATGTATACACCGATATATAAATATACATATATATGCATATGTACATATATTATGACAAAGGAGTTACAACACAATTTAAAAATGTATTTTTTTTAACCCCGCATCAAGTAGAAACAGAATTTGGGGAACAGAGCTGACTGGCCCTGTTTTTGAAAAATTCCTTTTAGAGTATAAGGAAGAATGAGTTGGGTACTAGAAAAATATTTTAGAATGTTCTCGGAGAGAGAGAGATCTAGAAATGGCATGAAATTCTGAGAATTATTTTCCAGAAAATTTAACATGCTAATACATGATGATGATAATTAGGATATGTGCATGATATGATTATAATTATTATTATTTATGTTACTAGTCACTTAACTAGGTTAGATCATAAACTCTTCTTTTGGAATAATTAAGAAAATGACTATAACAATAATAGCAAAATAATAATAATAATTACTGGTATAGATGTAGTGTTTTCAGTCTTTCAAGCTCCTTTGCATATACGATTCTATTTGATTAGATACATTATCTCATAGCCTCAGTTTAAATTGAAAAATATGAGTTGTGGGCTTCTATTTTCAATTATTCAACAAACATTTATTAAGCTTCTCCTAAGTGCCAGGTGCTATGCTAAGGACTGAGGCTACAGAGAAAGGTGAAACTGGGTCTGCCCTCAGGGGGCAGCATTACAAAGGCAGATCAAATCAGCTGCTCAACTGTGTGTTTAATGCACCAGATAGAAGGAACAGTTTAGATCTGTGAGAAGTATAATAGTGGGCCATGCTGGCCAGAGTCCTTGGAGTCAGGACTCCAAGGTAAATCATTTAACCTCCCCAGGCTTCCCAGCAAAGATTAGTGTAAGTTGCAGAGGAGCAGCTGATTTGGGTCAGTGGACGGTTTTTCCAGTGTAGGAGTGCCTAACACTGATGGAATCCCAGGTCAGGGTCCCTCCTCCAAATTCAGAAAGAAAAAAATACACACACACACACACACACACACACATACATATGCATATATATGTGTGTGTTGTGTATGTGTGTATGTATGCATATATGAAATCAGTTCCAATTCAAATTAATCTATTTGCATATAACTTTCACCTTCAAAAATTCATATAGAATGACACTAATTTCTAAAATTTCATAGATAAAGATGGTAGCAATCAAAATTCAAAGCTAATGAGATTATTATTAATAAACTATTGTCATTTCAATCCCTCTGATAAAAAGGACTACAGCCTCTTATCAACATTAGAGGATTTACAATCCTGCTATAAAAGTCATTTTCCTCACTTTCCCAAAGAAGAGTTTAGGATCTCGCCCAATTTCTTAACTAGTAGCAAGGTCAGACAGACCAAATGAAATCAGCTGCAGAAATAAAGAAAGGAATCCAAGTGTCCCAGCTCCTGAGGAAGAGACACCTTTAATACCCATTATTTAATAACACGTAATGATTAAATTACCATGGAAATAAAATGCCTTGTTCCAAAGGCGTTCTGGGCTGAAAAAAAAAAAAGACAATGACATATGATGTGTAGTCAGCGTTGGTAGAACACTCTTAGAACAGATTAGGCCCTGCAGCCTGGCCACCTGTTCCCAAGAGCCCCTTGGATTTCCAAAGCTTTAAAACGAAGGTTAGCCTGCACTTGGGTACAAAGGGGATCTTCCTGGTGGAGGCTGGCAGGCTACTGGGGAGAGAGCCTGGGGTTGGCTGGGAGCTGCCTCCTGTGTTTAGCAAGGTTGAAAGCTGCCAATTAAAAACCAGTGAGCATAGGCTCAATGGCCCCTCTGGCTCTTCCTTTGTTTCTGGGTGTAACTTCACTCATTAAGATGAATGGTGAGTGGAAAGTTGTAGCAGAGAAAGAGGAGCGAGGCCTCTTCTTGTAAACTGTTCTGATTAATTGCATGGACCCATTCCTCTTGGAGTCTCAGCTCCTTTAAGAGTTAAACAGAATTTCCAGAGTATTGCGCTCCCCTCCCCCCCAGCCACTTATGCTTTATCTTTAAGAATCCCATCTTTTTTTTAAGCCTCAGAGGTAATTTTCTAGAGTTCATACTTTTTCTTTCTCAAAGTTATTGGTTGGAATTGTCTGGTCTATTCAGTTCATGTGATGATACACCCAGGGTTAGAAGGAACTTAGAGGTAATCTAGTCTAACCTCACACCCCATTTTATAGATGAGGAACCCAAGGCCAGGGAGATGGTGACTTTCCCAAGGTTACACAAATATTCAGTGTCAGCGGCGATATCTACACCCATGTTCTCTGACTCCAAAGGCACCTTCCACTGCCTTCCCGCTATTCAGAGCTGCAGAACCAAGAAATACAGGCATAATCAGTCAAGAAGCATTTTTTAAAAATACTTAGTATGTGCCAAACCCTGAGGATACATAGGGCAATAATAAAGGATAATTCTATCCTTTTCATTCTAATGGGGGAGACAACTCGCAAAAAAATAGGACATACCATGCTCAGCTAAAAGATGAAAATGTCATTAAACCTCTCATCTACAAAATGCTTAAAAACAAAAGCCTGGATTGATTGATTTTATTTACACAGTTGACTGAGAAACCTGGTTGTTTTCACATCCTGTTGACACAGTAAAAAAAAAAATGTGGTTGGTAGGAGCCTGATGGAGGAGAAAAAAGTACTTCACAATGGGTTACACCTTTTGGATGACTAGCTGTGTGATCTCTGGCAAGTCATATACTCTGGGTTCCTTTTTCTCTTCTTTAAAGAGGCAGATTGGACTAGATAATCTTTACATTTACTTCTGATGCTAAAGGACTTGCCAATGCCTGATCACGTTTATTTTTATTCTAATTAGAAATCTTTGGACATTGGAAGGGACTTGAAAGCATTAATGAAATCTCTAGAAAGTTAGGGGTTGGCAGGATCTGGGTTGTAATATACGGTGGAGTTTACTACATAAGTAATGATTCTAGCATCTTGAAGGAAAGGGAAAATTGGAAGGTCAGTGAAAGTCTAAAAAAGACTTCATCTTCCAGAAAGGAGGAAGCTTTTCCCTCCTATCAATGGCTTCTTAGCTTCAGTGAAGATTAAAAAAAAAATTCAATCAAGGCCAAATAAGTAAAAAGCAACTTAAATTCATTTTCCTTTTTTTTCTTTTTAGAAAGAAATATAAGACCTTTCTTCTTTAAATGTGCTTTTTAAAAATTAATAGTGGAGTGCGGAAAGGTCTAATTCAATAAATATAGCAAATAATTTTAAATATCTTTTAGTAGGATAATAAAGATACTAAGTTAAATGGTAGATTAGGAGCTAGGGAAGGAAAAGGGTAGAAAAGCAAGGGAAAGACACAGAGGCAGAAAAAAGTAAATTAAAACAACAGAGAAAGATAAATTGTAAAAAATAATCCAGGTAAGAAATAACAATTACCATAAAAAGTAAAGTGAACAGTGAAAGAAAAAGACAACTCAACCAAGTATGTGTTTGTTGAGAACTACCTATGGGTAAAGCCCTGTTCAATAAGCATTTATTAAACACCTACTATTTGCTTAGGCATAAACTTCACTATGAATTTAGTTATTAATAATAATAATAAATAGCAAAGCTGTTGTCCTTAAAGAGCTGATAATAACATGCACATAGATATTTAGCCATTTAGCCATGGGATAATGCTGTCATCATTAAAAAAAAGTTCATACATACTGTTGTATTCCATGTATTGCAATTGTATAACAATAAAAAGATATTTTAAAAATATTATATTAATCAAATAAAATAACATTTCATTAATTAAATGCTAATAAACATTAAACAGATGAGCCTTTGTTTTAGGGAGAAGCTAGGGATGTCAAAATATCCCCTTTCAACTGATTCCAGAGATCCATTGCTTATAACAAAAAATTTACAAAAGGGAAGAAAAACCCTCAGAAAACCTAAGAAACTCATCAATCAATTTGGACATTATATGTAATATTCGGCATCCCTAGTCCCTCACTTCTGCAAAGAAAGGAGGGAGTTACATTCTAATATTTCTTCTTCAGGGCCAAGCTTGGTCACTAAAATCACAGTGTTCAGTTTTGATTTTTTTAAAGCATGTACTTCCATTTATGTTGTTATGATCATAGTGTATATAACATTTCTGGTTTGGATTACTTCATTCTGCATCACTTCATATAAATCTTTCCACTGCTTAATGTAATTTTCATACTCATTGTTTCTTATGGTAGAGTAGTGGTCTATCACATTTCTGCATCGCATGTATGCTCTGGCCCTTCCCCTCAGATCCAAGATACTCTATACACTCTTCTGTAGGGTGCTCTGGTACAATGGGGGGATGAAGATTTATTTATCTCTATGGCCATTGACTTGAGTCCCTAGTACCAGTGATAGGTATAAGTGAATGGTAACTCAGTTCTATTTAACCACTGAACATTAATTAGCTTTGACAAAAGGATATTTGCCTCAAAGGTATGGCAAGAATCAGCATACAATCACCCCTGCTCCCAATAATTCAGGGTATGCTCTTCTCTACCTGACCTCAATCTCTTGAAGAGCAGACTCAAAACTTAACTTGGTTCCTACATAGCATTGGTCCCATCAAGTTCATATCCAGATGCATATCTTTGTCTCTGTGTCAGCTGGTCTAGGCCCATTAGTAATTTGATGGATTAATACTTAACTGGCTCTAGAACCCAGACTCTGGAATACCAGGACTCTAGAGAGTTCTCCTGATCTTCCAAACTCACAATGTAGAAGGTTCCAATCTCCTTCACTTCAAAGATGGAAACACGTGGAGAGGGGAAAGACTGAGAAACCTGTTTCTGAGACATACGAGATCTCAATAGGGACAACGTTCTAAGGCCTCTGCCTTTATAACATCCTCATTTACTGGATGCCATGAGTGAAGGATTTACTAAGTGCCCCCAAGATTTTGGGGACAAAGAGGGATTGGCACAAGAGGGGGTCTTTTGGAATCCCGCCACAGTTACTACATATCAGTCTTCACTACATGGTTAGCTGACCTGAACCAAAGCATTCACACACGCACCATAGTGTCCCTAATGTATATCCATTCCATGTGAACATGACTCTCCCAGAAGCAAGAAGCAGGCTCCCTGGTGTCTCTACATACGGAGACAACATTAGAGATACTCTATGCAAGTGCCAGACGCCCATTACATATATATCACAATCTGCTTAGCCATTTCACAATTGAAGGGCAGCTCCTGGGTTTCCAATTTTTTATTATTATAAGAAGCACTGCTATAAATACATTGGTATATATGGTTCCTTTCTTTCTTTGACTCCACTGGAGTATTTGCCTAGCAGTGGGATGGCTGAGACAAAGGGAACAGACATTTTAGTCATTTTCTTGCTTTTCTAAATTTTCATAATAATTAAACCAATTTTCAAGCAGGTAAAGCAGGGACCTGGAGTTAGGAAGGCCTGAGTTTAAATCTGACCTCAGGCACTTAATAGTTGTATAACCCTGGGCCAGTCACTGAACTTCTGTCTGCCTCAGTTTCCTCATCTGTAAAATGGAGATAATAATAGCACTTAACCCCCAGGGTTATTTCAAAGATTAAATAAGCTAATGATTGGAAAGCACTTAGTACAGTAACTGGAACACAGTGCCATATTAAATCATGATGATGATGATGATTACATTAGTATGCCTCTCTTCCCACATGCCCTTCAATATTGACTAGTTTGATTTCTTTTATCTATCACCTCTGACAATGTGCTGGGGAAGAATCCAAACTTCAGAGTTCTTTTGATTTGCATGTCTTTTATGAGTGATTCAGAGCAATCTTTCATATGCTTGTTAATACACTGAAATTCTTCTGAGAATTGTTTGTTCATATCCTTTGACCACATCCGATGGGAAGTGGCTTTTTGTGGTATATGTTTGTGTTAATCATGCATGCATTTTTGATTGTGGACATTGGATCCAAAGCTTGAGGTCTTTAAAAGAGAGTTTTGCTCATCATTTTTACTCCCAAGTACAAGTCTTTGGGCATTTGCACTGTTTATCTGAGATCCACATGCTGATGGAGTTGTATAGGTTGTCTATCAAACTGCATGTCATAATGTGGGAAATGGGACTGTATGGTCATTCTTGTGTAGATATTCAGATCTCTTCCTGGGCCTCTTACAAGCTTCTGGATGTAAACACCTCCATTCTGGGTATTTTCAATCTATCCTCCTTTTCAGCTGCTTTTTTGTGTTGTTTTCCACCAATAGAAGGTAAGCCAGTTGAGGACAGAGGTTGTCTCTTTTTGATTTTTTTTTCATATCCCCAGTGCTTAGCACAGTGCTGGGAACACAGTAAGCACTTAATGAATGCCTCTTTTCTTCATTCTTCCAGGAGGTTTTGCAGTGATCTAGGGCTTGAAATCACACAAAGGAAAACAGAGGAATGTATAGCAGGTGTGAACAGGTTAAACCGTAGAATAAATGAGGAACCTTGAAGAACAGGACCAAAGGATATAATTAGAAAAATGAATGATACCAAGAGAATATGGGTGGATCATGTGGAAAAGGCAAAGGGGGACATGTGGATAACCAGAATGTTCCAAGGTCATCCCTCTTTATATCAAGAGAAAATGAAGAAAGCCCCCAGCATATTGGGGGGGGCATGGTCAAAGAACATACAGATTAAGCAAGCATGGATGGGATGGGATTTTTATCTTGGTGGGAACATCCTAATCAGTGGGATCACCGATTCCTTAGAGTATTTGGGTAGAATGCCCCTTCTTTGACTTTCTATAGATTCATACAGAATCAAATGCAGCAATAAGTGAACACTGAGAAGCATGGTTCAAATCAGCTCTCTGCCACTGCCTGCATGGTTCTGGCCAACTCACCAAAATCTAAGGGATCTAAAGCTCACTGGATTCATTTGTGAAATGAGGTGTTTGGACAAGAGACTTTAATCCAATGTTTTGCTTTATTTGTCTCCCTGTGTTTTTAATAATCAATACACAATAGTCACACAATGATACACTGAATTACAACCCATCCGCTGTGTGAGATTGACTGCCATCCATGCAATTTTTGTATGATTCTCATTAGCATCCTTTTGTAGCCGCTCCATGTGAGACACAGAAGGACTTCCTATAGGTCTTTTCATCATCTCTGTAACACTCCAGTTGTCCATCTGTTGTTTCCCATTCTTCAGACATAACCAGCCCAATTCCTTTTCAAGTTATGCATATCCTCAGTAGATCTTCTCTTTATATTTTATAGGAGCCAAACAAAATAGCTCTAAAGCTCAGAGACCAGCAAGTCCACCCCTCGTTTTATAGATGAGGAAACCGAGTCTCATAGAGGTTAAATGACTTGTCCGAGGTCATGGATGTAGCTTCTGAAATGGGCTTTGAATCCTGCTTTTCCTGAGTCCAACTTCACTGTCCCATCCACTGCACCATGCTACTTCTCTCTCCTGCAGAAATCATTGGCAGTCATTTGCTCTAATCTACATACATAAGCCCATCCCACATACAATTGCCCTTTAGGTCACCTGAAGTTTTCTCTTTTTTTTTTGGCAAGGCAATTCAAGCTAAATGACTTGCCCAAGGTCACACAACTAGTAAGTGTCAAGTGTTTAAGGCTAGATTTGAATTCAGGTCCTCCTGACCCCAGGGTCGGTGCTCTCTCCACTGCTACACCCAGTTGTCAAAGTTTTCATTCTTTTGAACTACTGCAGAGGGCCCTCCCCAATCCCTCTTAACTCCAGTGCCTTCCCCTGGTAATGTTTTTCCATATATTCTGTACATAGCTTACTTTGTATATATGTTGTCTCCTCCATTAGATTGGAGGATTCAACTCCTTGAGGGCAGGGTCTATCTATTTCTTCTTTTTTGTATCCCCAACACTTAGCACAAAGTCTGGCACATGATAGACACTTACTACATTTTTATTTCTTGATTGGTTGGTTCTCAGGGATTTAGTGGCCCTGTGAGAACCCTGGTACGAAGGGACTTTAATGCAGCCCTTACTTACTTGGAATCACTGAAAGCCCAGGGTAGTTTCATAAATGCAATTAGCTCAGTCTCCTCCTCCTCCTCTTCTTCCTCCTCTTCCTCTTCAATGCTGCATCAAGTAAACTGGTGGAGGGCGGTTGCTTTTCAAATGTATTACTTTCAACTGAAGCTCTAATTGCATTCTATTTTGCTTTGAATAACTGGCTGAAGTCTTCTGCCCAGCTTTGCAAGTTTGTTATCAGACTAAAGGGTGACATTGCTATTTTATTCCTGACCCAATCACCCATTATTAGAAGGTTCCTGGAAGTACTTAAAATTGAATTATGAAGGAAGGGGGAAGGAGAAGAGGCTTTCTTGCTGCTACCTTAAGAACTACATCACTTGCAGATAGAATGTGAATAACAACCATAATCTGTTTTTCTTTTTAAAACACCCATGCAGAAACTAAATTTAAAAATAATATAGGTAACCATATATATATATATATGTATATATAATTCTCTGTCTCCCTCCTTTTCTCTCTCTCTATATTAATCAATATGTATTAATCTCTCTATATGTATTAATCAATAAGAATACATTTATTAAGAGCCTGTTTTATGTCAAGTACAGTATTAGGTTTTAGGTGTATAGATACAAAATTTAGAGTCTCTATATATCTGTATCTATCTATCTATATATATCTACATATATGTATGTATATACTAAACACATTCTCACATTAATCATCCATCCCCCCCCCAAAGAAAAAGAAAAGGAAATATGTTTCAATCTTCACTCTGGGTCCATCAGCTCTATATCTGAAGGTGGACACCATATTTGTAATCATAAGATATTATACATATAACATATATATGCATATATGGAGGGAAAGAGAGAGAACCTAGCACATAACAGACATTTAAGAAATCATTATTGATTGACTGACTAAAAAAAATTCTAGTTATTTACTTTGTATAGTTTTTGAATGCCTTTGGAACTGTGACTGGTCATTGTGTTAATCATATTTGCTAAGCCTTTCAAAGTTGATTATTTTTATATCATCATTGTTATTGCAGAAATTGTTCTTATTTTATGACTTTACTTTCCCTCTGTTGATACAAGTCTTTCTAGGTTTTTCTAAAACCATCTCCTTCATCATTTTCTCAGCACAGTAATATTTACATACCCTAACTTGTTTCAGTCATTCCCTGATTGATGGAAATCCCCTCAGTTTCCATTTCCTTTCTACCACAAAAGTGTTGATATAAATATTTTGTACATATGAGTCCTTTTCTTCTTTCTTTGATCCATGGGACTTATAGACATAGTAAATGGTATCACTGAGTCAAAAGGGATGGACAATTCAGTAGCTTTTGGAGCATAATTCCAAAGTGCTTTGGAAAAAGCTTAGACCAGTTCACTCTACTATTTATTTTGGTAAGTCATTTGTGAAACTAGGGAATTGAACTAGATGACTTTTGAGGTCCCCTCTAACTCCAAATCTAAAATCCTATGACCTCACAGGACAAACCATTACATTTTTTGTTAGAAAATCCCTTGTACCTCACTTACCATTAGATTTATTTGTATAAAAACTACACACAACAAATCCAATCCCTTGTGCACAACCATCCTTCAGTTCCACAAACTTTAATCAGCCACTTACTGTGTGTAAAGCACTATACTGCATGGCAAGGATGACAAGAGAAAAATGAAATAAGTCTTTGAAACTCTGTTTCATGCCTTCCTCCTTTACAGAAAAATCGTCATTGGGAATTCTCATTATGCTGCAAGATTGAATTTCCCTGGCACTCACATATTATCAGTGTTGGACTCAGATTAGAAGAAAGGGCCATGGGACTCCAGGACCTCAGGGGGCTCAGTAAAGTTTTTCTCCCCATCTTTCAACAGCTACTTTGCTTTCATATTTCTTTGGAATTCCCCATTAGGCCTCCTCACTAGCTACCTTTTCCTTTCTTTCTTCCTCACCTTTTCAGCTTCCTTTTGTATTGTCTTTCCCTATTATACTGTAAACCCCTTCAATGCAGGGACTGTTTTTTATGTTTATCTGTATTTGTAGCTTCCCTTCTTAACACAGTGCCTGCTACAAAGCAGTCACTAAATAAATGTTTATTGTCTGACTAATAAGGCTGCTTGGCTTTGTGAAGGAATGAAGTGCTTCTGAAATATATCAGTGAAAGGGGCCCACATCAATGATATCATAGATCCTTGAAATATCCGTAATGTTTTGTTTTGTTTTGCTTTGTTATTAACATAAGGCTCTTCTTCACCTTTTTTATGTTATGGAATATTTGGACAGTATCTACAGAAGTCCATAGACACCTTCTAAGTTGAATGTTTTTAAAAACAGAAAATGTAAAGGATTAGAAAAGAAATCACAGGTTAATAAAAATAAAAGATATAGATATTTTACCTTCCAGGTGCATGGATCTAATGAAATCTATGCCCAGATTCCAGATTAAGAATGAACCCCTGATTTAACCAAAACATATTTCACTTCCTTTTTTTTTTTTTTAAAGCAATCGGGGTTAAGTAACTTGCTCAAGGTTACATGGCCAGTTATTTCTGGGTGTGGTGCTAAGTATCTGAGGCTGGATTTGATCCCCAGGTCATCCTGACACTGGAGCCGGTGCTCTTACTCACTGTGCTACCTGGCTGCCCCGACATATTTTACTTTCAAAGACTATACAAAGTAAGTAACTGGAATTTGTTTGTTTTTGAGTCAATCAATCAATAAGTATTTCTTAAGTGCCTATTATGTGGTAGGTTCCCTCTCTTTCCATATACATACATATATATGTTATATGTATAATATCTTTTGATTACAAATTATCTTTTAGCATAGACCTCTGAACTCTTGGGAGGTCGCTATATGTTAAACGATTTGTTAAAGTATTTTCTCAATAGATAGTAGCAGTGGGGACATAATTAATAAAATTAATTATTTATAAATTCATTGTTTTATTATTTAATTAAAATTAGTGAGATAACTATCACTCAAAAGGTAAAATAATAAACAATTAAAAAATAAATCACTGTAAGGGTAAGATCCTACAAGTGATCCTGTGGGTCATGATTACATCCATTTCTCAGATGAGAAAACTGAGACTGAAATTTTATATCCTTTTTTCAAATTCTAATTACAAATTAAAAAGTGAGGTTAAAGAGAGCCTAGGTACCTTGGCTATCTACTGCATGCCATGCAAAAATAGATAGGTAGTTTTCTTCAGCTTATAATGAACTTCCATCAGAGTCTCACATCAGTCTATTATGAACTGAAACAAAGGCATCTGAAAGACATGAATAAAACATAACAGTAACAATGCTGCTGGAACTATTATGGCACCCAGTGTACATTACATCAATCCATAATTTGAAGACTTGGCTAAATGGATCTTTTTATCCAAAAGAATTGCTATGCTATGTCTATTTGTGCCCTCCATTAATAAGAATATATCATCCAAAATCCATATTAAAATATTTGATGTGTTTGCATTTATTAATACCTGTCATTTGTTACTAAATGCAACTTAACAGTAATTGTTACATGCCTTTGAAATTCCAGTTATGGAGAACTAGTCCAATAAATACTCAATTGATTGAGTAAGGAGTGGCATGTAACCTTTCATTATGAAAATGGACATAATCAATGACAAATGGCATTCCATTCTACTCTCATCAGGTCAAATGGAAATTCCTATCAGCACTTGACACTCTGCATGCACATAGTAACATGGCTTAGTAAGGAGTTTAAATATGGACATTAAATATTACATTAGTACTAGACATTATTGCCCATATTGTACAGTTGACTTTTAAAGGTATCTTTTTTGCCAGCTCTTCTGTGAACATTTTAACCTTTCACTGTAAACCTACCCAAAACTGTTTGGGTCAAATAAGTTATTGGAATTATTAGTCATTCTATATGCTGCTAGTTACCAACTGGAAACTGGCAGAAGCCCCTAGTTCCCTTCAAGGGTTTATGGTTGACCTCCTACATATATTTTTGGAGGGGTCTCTCCTCCTGCCCCAAGTATTAGTGCTTATGCTCTCCCTTAACAAATGATTTAGTATTTTTTTCTGCATGTATTTTAACTTTATCCTCTGCTGCCCCAAATTAGAATTCAAACGCCTTGAGGTCAGGAACTTTCTGTTGTTTTTTTTTATGTCCCTTATTGTCTAGTAAAGTACTAGGTATAGCACACATTTAACAAATCCTTGTTGATTTCAATTCAATTAATTTCAACAAGAAATTACTTGGGAGGTGGCATGGGGTGGATAAAGAATACTGGATTTGGTATCAGAGAAGATAAGTTCAATTTTTTTTTCTCTGTCACTTACAAGTGGCAACCCAGCCACTCTGGGTCTCAAACTCTCCTGACAAAGTGAGATATTAGGAAGATCACAAAGGTTCTTCAGTCCCCAAACTGAGTTTCTTGGTTTTGTTTCTGTTTTCACTGAAACTCCACTGGTGTATATATACACACACACACACATACATACACACATATATACATACATATATATGTGTATATATACATATATATGTATACATATTCAAGTACTCGAGCATAATTAAATTAATAAAATAAATTGTGTATATGCCAATATGAATTAACTCTGACCCCCCTCACCTTCAGGTAAATGAATGTACTGTTTGTTTTCTTTCTCTTTTGCCTTAATTTACTCCATTATCTTCCTGCTGACACTAACAGTTCCTCCATTTGTTGAATCAATATATTAAGTATGAATCAAAATGCAAACTAGGAGCCTTAGACATTTGTAAGTTTGCTATAATTTTTTTCTAATGATTTAACCTCCCATATCTTACCCTAAGAAGGTCCTTGAGTGGTAATGAGAGAATCAATTGCCTTTTTTATTTTCACAGATGTTGGTTTTTATATTTAGAAATGTCTTTTTTTTTTGGTCTAGGAATTTTTTTCCAGCTAGATCTCTGATGCCATTTGCATAGGGAACCCCATATTTGGCAACGTCCTCTCTTAATACAATTGACAAACTACTTGCAGTTTATAGTGAGGAATGAAGTGGTATCCTCTTGGTCACACAGGCAGAAATTCAAGTCAAAGGTTTCTATGTATTTCTATGTATACGTTATATACTATACTTTATGCAGACTTCTACTATGTTTCATCTTTTTATCTTGGAGCTTTACCCCAGTCCTAGAATCCATTCACTAGAATTACTCTCCATCCTTGAGGTCTTTCCCTGTGATTGAATGGCTAGTTCCATGAATTCCATCTAAGGAGACACACTTCTCCATGCCCTGCCCCCACGCCCCCTCCCCCTCGTCTCCCTCTCCAGATTCCATAAACTTCCTTTTCCATCCCCTTCCTTTACATTTTGCCCCATCGCCCCATTTTCAGGTTTCCTTTTTGTGTCTTCCCCAATTAGAATTTAATTTCCCTGACAGTTGCAACTGTCTTTCTTTCTACTGGTTTTTGTATCCCAGCTGTTTAGCACAGGGTCTGGCACAAAGTAAGAGCTTAATAAATGATTGCTTACTGACTGACTGATCACTGACTCTTCTGTTTCTTTTTAACTTACCAGGAATAAGCAAACAATGAGTGTGAACTCAAAGAAAAAACAATGAGAATAGAAGGTCAATCTAAAAATACTGTTATAGTTAAGGCAGCTAGAAGGGTTTGGTGTCAGAAAGACCTGAGTTCCAATGCTGACTAAGACACTTACTAGCTATGTAAACCTGGACAAATGATTCAGCCTCAGACTCTTCATCTGTAAAATGATTGAGTTTGGCTTATTGAATTCTGAGGTCCCTTAGAGCCCTAGAACTATGAATGTGTGTGTATGTGTATACATACATACATACACACATATACATTCATATGTATGTATATATATCACATATCTATGTTTTTAAGTATTATAGTTCACAAAATGTATAATATAATAGGATAAACATTTAAGTACCTATTACATGCTAATATTGTGTTAGACGTGGGGAACTCAAAAAAAGAAAAAAAAGTCGCTGCTCTCAAAGACTTTACAATCTAATGAGAGAAGACAATGCAAAAAGAGGAATTGAAAAAGAGAGAGGACAATTGGGGCAAAAGGCACCAAATACTCAGACATGATGATGGGGTGGAGTTGAAACCAATCAGAACAAATGCAATAGCTAGAATTTTGAGTCTTCTATAAAGGAAGGTTATGGGGGTGGGGGTTGCTCCACCCTCTAGCCTGCCAGTCAGAGTGAGTAACAAACATCCTGGGTGGGAGGCAGGGATGATGATGATGATGATGATGATGATGATGATGATGATGATGATGGTGGTGGTGATGATGGTGATGATGATGATGATGATGACGATGATGGTGGTGATGATGGTGGTGATGATGACAATGGTGAAGGTGGTGATGATGGAGTTAAAACGAAGAAGATGTTGGTAAATGAGAAAATATAATTTTTCTTCAAAAAGCTGCAAATGGTTCTATCTTCTATGAATCACTGCCCACGGTAGTCAAGGAAGGATTGATTAATCAAGTGATCAGTGATTTTGGTTGGAATAGTTATGCCTAGCCATCCAACAGAAAGGATTCAGCGAAATATTTAAAAGATCATCCTGATCTTTGAGGGAAAGGCTGCACAGATTTTCAAACCTAAATTTATTTGTCTCACTTCTGATTCTCATTCATTCCTGGAGTGAATTATTCTAATGTGTGACTGTGATCACAGACCCCTCAACACTTTCAGAGTCTCAGCTAGTGTTTAGAAGCTTAAAATTGCCTCAAATCTGAGAGTGATTACTACTGAAACATATTTGGATAAATAAGTATCAGGGAAGTCAAACCACTATCATCCCCCACCACCACCTTGACCCTCATTGTTCCTTAAATGCTAATGAATGCAGCTCAGTATCCTGACCCCAAGAGCATTTGGGATGAGTGATATTTCCATACTAGTGTCCACAGCCATCACTCTAAGAAGTAACCCTAAAACCTGGCAAAGACTCCTGCAGACACTATAACCAAGGCTATTTAAGAACCCCAAAAGAAAGTCCTTGCCACCAAATTCCTTGGCACTGTGAAATGGTTCAAAATCAGAAACCAATATTATTTTATTAATTGAAATGACATTAAAGAAGAATTATCTTCTACTTTGCTCTTGTACTCTAAGGACCATGGTATTTATCCTTCTGACTTGCAGCTGACACCTTCCAATTATGCTGTCTCCCCCATTAGAATGTGAGTGCCTTAAGACCACGAATTGTCTGACTTTTCTCCTTGTAGCCTGGATGCTTTAGCACAATATTTTGCACATATTAAATGCTTAATGTTTCATTCATTCATTCACAGTCATTCCACTGTGGAGTAGAAACTGAAATGTGGTGGATAAAGTAATTAAGTGTGGAATCAAGAAGGCCTAGATTCAAATTTTGCTTTTGAGATTTAGTGACCAAGTGACCTTAAGTAATTCCTCTAACCTTTCAATGCCACCAAGAAACTCTCTAAGACTAAATAACTGAGCAGATGCCCCACTGCACTCGCAGAGACAATTTCTTAATCAGGAGGTTCCACAAATACCAAGGAATACACATGTCCAGAAACAATGACAATAATAACAATAACAACGCTCTCTTTTTTTTTAAAGCAATTGGCGTTAAGTAACTTGCTCAAGGTTACACGGCCAGGTGTTTCTGGGTGGGTGCTAACAACGCTCTCTTTTTAAATAAAGATAAACCAGCACCCATAATAGAGTACTGGGATCGGAAAGACAGATTCAAATTGTGTCTCTGACCCATAGAAGTCATGTGACCAGTGGCAAGTGTGTCTCAGTCAACTCCCTAAGAGTTATCTACAGAAGTTATCTACATCAATTCTAATCTGCTTTTGTGAATTTCCTCCCTAGATAGAATTCTCACAAAGTGACAACCTGTTCTAAAAAAAACCACACACACACACACACACACACACACCCCAAAATGTTCATTCTAATAATGAACACAAAGTTCTCCTTTATCTATGTATTCTATAATGTGACAAATTTCAGGACTTTACCTTCTGACATGCAGATTTTCACTTTTGTAAGTCAATTGAGTAATTGGATAAAATCCCTAATAGCCATTTTTTAATCACAGCTTTTGATAGAAGTTGTAGAATGAATGCCTCTAAGTAGTATTGATTGTTATCATCATCATTATAGTTAACACACAATTTGGGTAAGGATTGAAATTTTACTCAATAAGCAAATAAAATGAGGTGTATGGGTGCAAATTTCCCCTCCATCATCAAATAAAATAAAAGAAGTATTTTGGAACCACAAAATTAAGTACTGCTTAACAAATCTGTACTAAATCTTGACTCTCCTGGAGTCGTCAGGTATAGACTCACCTGAGCTCTCTCAAATTATCCTCCAAATAACTAAATAATACCTCAAAACAATTTCTGGAATGACAGGAGCTACAAAAGGAAGAAATAAAGTAAGTTTCCAGCTCAAGACAAGTTAGAAGGTCAGCAGGAAAGGTCTGCCATGATGGGGTGTGAGTAGAACATGGTACAGTGCAGGCAACATCCTGGGCAACTGAATTAGCAGCAAAATATTCCTGAACTGTCAAAGATGCTCCATTGAAAGCCACAAGGAAAAATGCAAGTTGGTCTCAAGCTCTCCCAAAAAAGAATTCTTGGAAGAACTCCAAAGTGATTTTAAAAATCAAATAAGATACCTCCAATGCCAAGATAGTGGAGTGAGGAAGGAACCCTTTGAAATTCTTCCAATTTTCCCTCCAAACAACTAGAAAACCACCTCAAAATTGATGTAGGAGCAGGGAAGCAGCTTGCCAGTCCAGCAGGAAAGGTCTGTCTCCCTAGCATGCAAAAGGAATGAGGTACAAGAGCAGCATCAGCAACCAGCCTCACAAAAGGAGACCTGCACCAGGGCTCCAACCCTGGGGCAGCTCACCAGGGAACCCCTGCTTTCCTGTAAACCAGCAGCCCTGTAAGCAAGTGAACTATCTGTGCCACCCCCCAGAAGCCCTTAGCACAAGTCACCAGCCAGTCCTTGACCCTATTGCTGACCTGTATTGAAGCCTCCTCCTGGGACTGGCTAATGGCAAGATTCCTCTCCTGGGGTTTGCCAACAGGAAGACCCTATTTCCATAGCAATCCTGAAGCAGGGCCACACCCTTGGAACAACAAAATTACTCTTCCAAGCCCTGTTTCTCCATAACAACACAGCATTAGGGCCCCATCCCTGAGGCAGAACAGCAGCTATCCCCCAGTACAAACCAGAAAGGAAACCTATCTTCCAGTGAAAGCAAGCAGTTAAGGCATAAAGTTCAGTGAAAGATAGCAATAATACACTGAACCTCAGCACAAAAAGCTTTGGACAATGTAGAACCAGAGCCCAGCTCTAACATAAGCTCTCACACCAAGACACAAAAAGGCACAAAAAATGAGCACTATAAGAAAGAACTTGACTATAGAAAGTTACTATGGTGAAAGGGAGAATCAAGGCATAAACTAAGAGGACAACAGTGGCAAAATGGCTACATGTTTGGCCTCAAAGAAAAATGTAATTTGGTCTCAGGCCCAAAAAAGAATTCCTGGAAGAGTTTAAAAGGACTTTTACAAAACAAATTTAAAAAGTAGAAAAAATTGGAAAAAGAAATGAGAGAAATGCAAGAGAATCACAAAAGAATCCTCAGTAATATGGTAAAAGTTATACAAAAATTGACTGAGGAAAATAACTCCCTAAAAGAATAAAATTGGTCAATTGGAAAAGGAAGAACAAAAGCTTGCTGAAGAAATGATTTCTTAAAAATTGGATTTGAGCAAGTGGAAACTGATTCTATGAGATATAAAGATATGATAAAACAAAATAAAAAAGTAAAAAATAAAGAGAAGAAAATGTGAAAATTTCCATTAGAAAAATAACTGACCTAGAAAATATATCCAGAAGAGGTAATATAAGAATTATTGGACTACCTAAAAGCCATGATCAAGAAAAGAAAAGAAAAAGCCTGGACAATATCTTTCAAAAAATCTATTAAAAAAGAAAAAAGAAAAACTGCCCTGATGAACCAGAAGGCAAAATAAAAATTGAAAGAATTCACCGATCAGTGACTGAAAGAGATACCCAAATGGAAACTCCCAGGAACATCTTAGCCAAATTCCAGAGTTCACAGATCAAGAAACAAGTATTGCAAGCAGCCAAAAAGAAACAATCCAAATATCGTGGAGCTACCATCAGGATTACACAGGATCTGGCAGCTTCCACATTAAAGATTCATGGGACTTAGAATATGATATACCAGAAGGCAAAGGAGTTAGGATGAAAATCAAGAATCTTCTACCCATCAAAACTGAATATAATCTTTCAGGGGAAAATACACACTTAATGAAATGGATGATTTTCAGGCATTCATAATTAAAAGGCCAGAACTGAATTAAAAATAATTGATCTCCAAATACAAGACTCAAGAGAAATATAAGAAAGTAAAAATTAAACAAGAGAAAAAATGAGAAATTCAATTAAGTTAAACTGATTATATTTCTATATGGCAAGGTAATATTTGTAATTCTTAGGAGCTGCATTATATAACCACAATCATATATAAGCAGAGGGTGTGGATATAAGGTGACTCTGATGGGATGATACCCCTCTAAAAAATAAAAGGGAGAGAAAGAAAATTGTATTGGAAGAATAAGGAGGGAAGAGATTGAATGAAGTAAATTATCCCACATAAGAGAGGCATGAAAGAGCTATGATAATGGAGGGGAAAGAGTGGAGCTAGCAGGCAAAGCTTAAATGTTACTCTCATCAAAATTGGCTCAAAAAGAGAATAATATACACACTCAGTTGGATATAGAAATCTATCTTACTTATAAAGAAGTAAAAGAGTGGAGATAATAGAAGGGGGAGACTGATACAAGGGAGGGCTCTTAAGAATTACAAATATTGTCTTGCCATATAGAAATATAAACAGTTTAACCTTATTGAATTTCTTACACTTTCTTTTTCTTTTTTTACCTGTTTATGTTTCTTGTGAGTCTTGTATTTGGAGGTCATTTTTTTATTCTTTACTTTACTCTTTTAATTAGGAATGCTTAAAAGTCCTCAGTTTCATTAAATATCCCTCACCCCCCTCCACCTCCAAAATTAAGAGAGCATGCAATAGTTTATCTGTCAGATTTATGGATAAGGGAAGGATTTACAACCAAAGAAGATATAGAGAATATTGCAAAATATATAATAGGTAATTTTGATTACATAAAATTACAACTTCTTTTGCACAAACAAAAACAATGCAACCAAAATTCTAAGGAAAGTAGAACAATGGGGAATATTTGCAAAAAGTATCTCTGATAGAGGCCTCTACAAATACATAAAGAACTGAGTCAAATATATAAAGACATTCCCCAATTAACAAATTGTCAAATGATATGAATAGGCAGGTTTTCAGACAAAGAAATCCAAGCTATCTATAATCATATGTTAAAATGCTCTAAATCACTATTGATTAGAGAAACTCAAAGTAAAATAACTCTGAGGTACCACCTCACACCTATCAAATTGGTTAATATGACAGAAAAGGAAAATGATAAATGTTGGAGAAGATGTGGGAAAATTGGAACAGTAATTCATTGTTGGTGGAGCTGTGAACTGATCCAACCATTCTAGAGAGCAATTTGGAACTATTCCCAAAGAACTATAAAACTCTTCATACCCTTTGATCTTGCTATACTGCTGCTGGTCTATATCCCAAAAACATCCAAAAAAGGGAAAAAGGACCTATATGTAAAATATATATTTGCAGAAGCTCTTTTTGTACTGGCTAACATTGGAAATTGAAGGGATATCCATCACTTGGGAAGTGGCTGAACAAGTTGTGGTATATGATTGTAATAGAATATTTATTTTGCTGTAAGAAATGACTGGCAAGATGATTTCAGAGAAATCTGAAAAGACGTATATGTACTGATGCATAGTGAATTTAAGAGAACCAGGAGAAAGTTATACATAGTAACAGCAAAATTGTATGATGAACTGGAAATGACTTAGGTATTGTCAGCAATACAATGATCTGAGACAATCCCAAAGACTAATGATGAAGCATGCTATCCATCTCAGAGAAAGAACTGCTATTATTTGAACACAGACTGAAGCATAATATTTTTCACTTTCTTTCTTTTTTGTCTTTTATTCAAGACTTATACAAAATTACTAATATGGAAATGTTTTACATAAATGCACATGCATAACCTATATCTGATTGCTTACTATCTCAGGGAGGGAGGAGGGGAAGAAGGGAAAGAAGGAGAGAATTTGGAACTCTAAACTTTAAATAAAAATATTAATACAAAACAAACCAAATCAGAGAGGTAGAGGAAAAATTCAGCAAAGAGCTGAGAGTGATGCAAGAAAATCATGAAAAAAGAGAATCTATAGCTTGGTAAAAGAGGCATAAAAATACTATAGAAAATAATACCTTTCAAAAAACAGAATAGATCAAATGGCAAAAATGGCACAAAATGCAATGAAGAAAAGAACTCCTTAGAAAGCATAATTGGCTAAATAGAAAAAGCTATACAAAAAGTGACTGAAGAAAATAACTCCTTAAAGAAAAGACTTGGTCGATTTGTAAAAGGAAAAAAAAAAAGGAGTACAAAATCTCACTGAAGAAAATCCTTAAAAATTAGAATTAGGCAAGTGGAAGTTAATGAAACCAAGGGACATCAAGAAATAATTAAAAAAGTAAAAAAAAAGAAAAATGGAAGAAAATGTGAAAAATCTCATCAGAAAAACAACTGACCTAGAAAATAGATCGAGGGGAGGTAATTTATGAATAATTAGACTACCTAAATGTCATGATCAAAAAAAAGATCCTATACATCACATGTCAAGAAATTATCAGAGAAAACTACCCTGATATTCTGGAATCAGAGGGTAAATTAGAAGTTTAAAGAATCCAATAACCTTTTATGGAGACCTCAATCAGCCAGAATGAAATGATTGAAATATCATGAAGTTACAGTCAGGATTATACAGGATTTAGCATTGGATTAGAGGACTTGGAATATGATATTCTGAAGGGCACATGATCTAGGATTATGACCAAGAATCACTTACCTAGTAAAACTGAGTATACCCCTTCAGTAGAAAAAAAAATGAACATTCAATGAAATTCAGAAGACTTTCAAGTATTTCTGATAAAAAGAGCAGAGCTGAATGAAAAATTTTACTTTCAAATACAAGACTCAAGAGAAGCATAAAAAAGTAAACAAGAAAGAGAAATCATAAGGAATCCAATAAGGCTAAACTTTATGCATTCCTATATGGGAAGATGATTGTAACTCCTAAGAACTTTATTATTATTGGGGCAGTTTGAAGGATACAGTGTGTATGGGTGTGAATTGACTATGATAGGATGAGATCTAGAAAAAATAAAATAAAATTAAGGGGTAAGAAAGAGGAAAGTACTGGGGAGAGGAGAGGTATAATGGGGTGAATTATCTAACATAAAAGAAGTGTGAAAGAGTTTTTACAGTGGAGGGGAAGATGGGGAAGGTGTGGAGGAACACTTGAAGTTTACTCTCATTAGAATTGGCTCAAAGAGGCAATAGGATATATTCATTTGGTTATAAAATTCTATCTTATCCTATAGAAAAACAGGAGGGGAAGGAGATAAGAAAGAGTGATGATAGAAGGGCGGGTGGATTGGGGGAGGCAGTAATTAAAGGTAAATCACTTTTGAGGATGGACAGGCTAAAGTGAGAGAGAGAAAGAGTAGGAAAAACAAGGAGAAAATTGGATGGAGGGAAATACACAGGAATGATAACTGTGAAAAAATGACATCAAATTTTTTTCTCATTTCTCAAATATAAAGAGAATTGAGACAAATTTATAAGGAAACAAGTCATTTCCCGATCTATAAATGGTTAAAGCAAATGAACAGGCATTTTTTCCAATTAAGTAATCAAAATTATCTATATTCATATAAAAATGCTTTAATCACTATTCATTAAAGAAATGCAAATTAAAACAACTCTGAAGTACCACCTTACTCCTATAAGGCTAATATGAAAGAAAAGGTAAATGATAAATGCTGGAGGTGATGCTGTAAAACAGATATACTAAGTCATTGTAGGTAGAGTTGTGAACTGATCCAACTGTTCTGGAAAGCAATTTGGAACTATGCTCAAAGGGCTAAGAAACCATTCATACCATTTGATCCAGCAATACCTCTGCTTGGTCTATACCTCAAAGAGATAAAAGCAAAAAGAAAAAAGTACCTATTTGTCCAAAAATACAGCAATTCTTTTTGTGGTGTCTAAGAATTGGAAATTGAAGGGATATCCATCAATAGGGAAATGGCTAAACAAGTTGTGGTATATGATTGTGATGGAATACTACTGAGGTATAAGAAATGAGAAGTAAGATGGTCTCAGAAAAAAAAAAATCCCTTGAAGAACTGGTGCAAAGTGAAATGTAAAGGACCAGGAGAACAGTGTACATATGTAATGGTAATGGAATTTTGAATTTGTAGATCCCTTTGTGTTGGTAAAAGTAGCAGGTACTTAACACTTAGTAACTGATCAAGCCTCTGATTGGGGGAACAGAAGATATGAACTCCTGCCCTTTGTTACAGATGTAACAGGAAGGGGTTGACTAAAGGAAGTGAAATAAGTAATACTGTGTATATAAGAAAAGCCCCAGAGAGGCACAGTCAGAATTTCCTTGAGATTTAGATCTGGTGGTAGAACAGCTACAGAAGAATGGAGAACTGAGTCCTGAGAACTTGTGGTGGTGGAGCTTCTTCTGAACAGGAGCCCAGGAGCCCAGAGCCAGGAGCCCAGGTGACTGAAGCATGACCTGGATGCTAAGACTTTGTTTGCAGCTTGGTTGAGCCTTGATTCCTTGGAGCAGAAATGGTGAAGGAGCTGACATGGCCCAGACCCTGTGAATGTCAGTGTGGAGCAGGACCTCCCCGGAGAGCTGGTCAAGGAATTGGGAACTGTCTGCCATTGAACCCAAGTAGAATCGGGGACCATGGAAGTGGATCCAGGGAATCCGAGAACAGGCCCCAAGTCAAGATGAAGAAAAGACCTTTCCTTGGGTACTGAGTAATTATGGAATTATAGTTTACTAATGACCTAAGGGGGGGGGGGGAAGGGTTTTGTGTACGATACTTAGTAAGACTTTTCTGCATAAGTGACTGATTGTACTTTGAGTATTTTGTCTATTGTTACTGATAAGTGACTGATTGAGTTAATCAAGAGTTTTCCCCAACAGTGGAAGATTTTGACCGTGTACTTTGATACTACTGATAAGTGACTGATTGAGTTAACTTAAGAGTGACTATTTTACTTTGAAACTATGTTGTGAATATTATATTGTGATTTTCTGTGATAAGCTGAAATATGGTAAATGCTGTATTTTGAATTATGCTGTACATTGATTTTCCATGGATGTTTTGTTTTTGTTATGGAATAGAGTGATCACTATACTGAATAATCAGAACCTTAAAAAAAAGCTGTTCAAAGTAGCAGTTCTTCTGGAAAGTTTCTGTGCATGGCATTACAACATATAACAGCAATACTGTTATGATGGTCAACTGCAAGTGACTTAACTATTCTCAGCAATAAAATGATCTAAAACATTTCCAAAGGATTTATGAAAAATGCTATTCTCCTCCAGAGAAAGAGCTGATGGCATCTAAATGCATATCAAAAAGTACTTTTAAATCATTTGATTTTTCTTTCTTTTTTGGAGGGGAGGGTGTCTGTGCTTTCTTTCATAACAGTTAATATTGAAATATATTTGTATGAATGCACATGCCTCTATCAAATTGCTTGCCTAATGAAGGAGGGTTATAGGGAGGGAGAGAGAGAATTTAGAACGAAAATTTTAAAAACAATATAAAAATTGTTTTTATATGTAATTGGTAGAAAATAAAATATAAAATTTTAAACATATATATAAACCTTCATACCTCCTGGAGGAGATAAATCTGAAAGAAATGTGTTCTTAAGCTATTTTTTGTTCTGTACCCTTTCTCTAGACTGTTATAACCTTTGGATCCCTACTCAGAATAATGTTTTTAAAAGCATAAAACAAAATAGATAAAGTTGCAGAGGAAACCAATGATATTGAAATACAGTGATCAAAATATAATTTTTTAAAGTTCATGAACTCCAGATTAAGAGCACCTGGTTTAAGATTTCACCCGTTTTGATAGCCACACTTACTTTTTGGGCTATTTTCAAAGTCTTTCCTTATCCCTAAGCTTCCATCACAATCCTTGCTCTAGCAGATTTTCCCAGTTGGGTGGGACCCATTCTATGTCCCTTTAATATATTCATCTTTTGTCATTCAGTAGATGAACCCTTTTCTCTGCCTCCCCCTTCCCCCACAGTCTCCGACAAGTTTTGCTATTACTTGCAGGCCACACAATGTCATTCTGTTCATGTTTTCCCTGGTGCGCTTCCAGCTGATGTCCGACATCCTTCATCCCAAAGCTTCTGAGTCGAACCACAAGATGACAACTTGAGGATCGTAAGGCAAATTAGTTACGCTCTTACCATTTCCCATTCTCATTAAATCATTGTCAGGACAATGGAGTCATGTTGTGCCATTTCCTGTTCTCATTACAATTTTTGCCACCAGAATGAGGTATCAGAATTTCAATGCTTTGCATGGTCTTTGACAAATAATCATTGACCGTGATGCTTTGACCTTTAGTTCTGTTCTCTATGTGGTTGCTCTGCCAGGCTGTTCTCCCTTGTTTATAGCCTTGGAAATTAGGAGGAAAAGTGTGAAATCTGAATACTGCAAAAACTTTAAAAGATAACTAGAGCAGGCTGAATTTCATTAAAACTCTCTTCTTTGTTTTAAGAACAGTGTGTTTAATCTTGAAAATGATGCTTTAAACCAAAATGGGAAACATTATATATACAAACTCTTTTTGAAAACATACAATTAAAATTTCTTTACTTTCATTCCACTTTTAGTTTTTCCCCATCTTCTGATAGTAATACTTATAACTGATAATTTATGTACATATATATATACATAAATATATACATCACTTTTAGGATTTGCAAAGAACTTACCATGTAATATCTTTTTGGAGCTTTACAATGACCCTTTGAGGAAGGTGCTATCATTGACCCCATTTCACAGATGAGATCATCCAGGCTGTAGGAAAATACAAGCTCCTAGGGGCAGAGATCATCTTCATTTTGTTTTGTTTTTGTCATTTTATTCCGTAGTATTTAGCACAGTACCTGGAATACTGTAGGTATGTTACACATGTTTTTTTAATTAAATTGAATTAGCAAATATACAATCCCTCTTTAAAAGGAACTCAATCAAATTAATATTTCCACCATTTCATTTACACTTTAAAAAAAATCTTGTTATTCTTGGTATACAATTTGAATAAATTACTTCCCCTCCCCCTGATTACCCCAGTTACTTTTCCACCGAGGATTATTTTATAATAGATGGCTTTGTTCTTTCAAGACAGACATTTTCAAGTTCTGTTTGGGTTTGGGTAGAAGTCTTACCAACACTAAGTAATGATTTCTTAACAAAATGGTCCTGAAGCTGTCTATCATCTATCCCTGCTGCATAATAGATACTTCACCTACTTACAGTTGCTACGTTATGGCTATAATTAAATTAAAATTTTCTAAAATATTGCAGAAGCTCAGTGCACCTGAAAATTCATGGCCCTCCTCTTAATCGTGAGTTACCACCTTTTCTTAAGGGAGGTGGTCACAGAAATAGTGCTTTTTTTTGTTATGTGCATAAGACATAAAGCATGAAGATGATGTTATTGGTAATAGAATAAATATCCTCTCTGATGCACATTTACTACATCTTGTTTTGGCCTTTTTCATGTATTGTTAATTTAATCTGTTCAAAAATAGGGTGGAAGACAACCTTGCAACCAAATAATCTTGCATAATCCAGTCAGTCTTTGATGCTGTTGCATATTTGGTGGTGCTCTATAGCTTCTAGAATAAAATATAAATGGCCCAGAGTGACTTTTAAGGGACTGGTTCCAACCCACTTTTGCAGACTAATCTGACAATATTTCCTTTCATATGCTCTATGTATTAACCAAAATGACCTATTAGCTGTTCTTAAACTTAGCAAGTCATCTCTAACCACTCTTTCTTTGTACTTGACTATTTCGCCCACTATGAATGCACTCCATTCCTGCTCCTTCCTCTGGGAATCTTGAGGTTTCTTTAAGGATCAGTTAAGGTGCTGCTTCCTACATGAAACCTTTCTTCATTCCCCAGTCAATGGTTTTCTTCCTCTCCAACTTATTTTGCAGCCCTTACTTACCTGTGTAACTGTTGTGCTTCCCACAATTCCAGAGGAATGTAAGCTTCTTGTGGTCAATGGTAGTTTTTCATGTCGTTACTGTTGAGCACAAAAGTGAGAGGTAACTGCCATTGGGACTCTCAGGAGTTTAGGTTACCTGCCTCTCCCTGCTCAGTTAGCTGGCCATGTGCTTGTGGACCTTGTTCATTGGCAGGGGCGTCCAAACCTTACTCAAGGCCTTATATTTTCCACCCTCATATTCACAACTTATCACCCAACTCTGGCTACTCCAGGGACAATTGTATTTTTTCCTCCAGTCAGTGTTGTTGTTTAGTCATTTTTCAGTCATGTCTGACTTTTCATGATCCCATTTGAGGGAGTTGTTTTGTGTTTTGTTTTGCAAAGATACTGGAGTGGTTTGCCATTTTCTTCTCCAGCTCATTTTACCGATGAGGAAACTGAGGCAAACAGGGTTAAGTGACTTGCCCAGGGACAGACTGTTGGTAAATGTTTGAGGCCATTCTTGAAATCCAGAACATGAGTCTTCCTGATGACAGGCCTAGCACCACATAACCACAGCTGCCCCATCTCCAGTCTGTAGTTTCCCCAAAAAGGGAAAGTTAAAGCGGTACTTAATGTACAAACATGACAGAAAAGGTCATTTTTCCTACTTGAAGAAACCCCTGATAAGCACAAGAGAATCATAGAGTATACTATAGAACAAACAGAACAAAATTCAGTTCATATTCATCCTAATAGTCAACTCAGAGGCCAGCATCTAAGCCTCAACAGGATGCAAAACTGTTCATTGCAAGACTACCAATTATCCATTTCACATTTCACAGCTACTGAACAGTCTAATCAAAAGGAAATCTTGTTTTCTTTTTCTCCAGGGCTCTCTCTTTCCTCCTTCCCTTCTCCTTTTACACCTCTCTTCCTCCTCTTTCCCTTCTTCCTCC
>NW_027185761.1:43017563-43035845 GCF_028583685.1 Petaurus breviceps papuanus | reverse complement strand
TCCTTTTCCTGCTCTTCCTCCTCTTCCCCTTCTTCCTCCCTCCTCCTCCTCCCTTACCTCTTCCTTCTTCTTCCAGAAAATATATGTAAAGTACTGTGCAAACTAAACTCTGAAGTCAACATCATTTTAAAGGTCCTTGGGGACAAATTTTCAAAAATATCTTAAATTGGAAGATTCCAATAGAATGGAGAAGATCATGGATAATGTTATCATGTCACTTTTATAGAAACTGAAATGATATAAATACTCTCTAACCATGTGTTTACTTGCTCATATCTATAAACTCCTTATGAGAATGACTGTTGAATCTATCAAGGACATCCTTACTGAAAATATAAGAAGGGAGCACATGATTTTTGACAAAAGACCACATCTTCATTGTCACACATTTGTGAAAGGCTATAGAGAATTACAAGATTCTCCTGTGTTTATTGCTAATGAGTCCATAAAAGGGTTTGACTCTAGAGAGCAAAATATCAGCTTATGGGCTCTGACCAACAATCTCTCTTCTGGATACATATTGGGATAATATAACATTCCTTTATAACCCTAGTCACCAGTATTTGCTTATTGGTACGATAGCTATAGTTCATGGAATGTTATGATTATAGAAGTACTGAAACTACATATGGTCCAGCGTTCAATGGGAAAATCTGTGGTGGGTGAAAACAGACCACAGCACATGGCCAACAATGATGTGCACCCAAGATGTGAGATAAAAAGGGTTTTCAAGGATTTGCATGATTAACAGTGGAGAGGGTAGTCACATATGACAAATGAAGCAATTGGGAGAGATAAGATATGAACAATCTGGAATTACCCTGATGTCTATAAATATTAAATGGAACTAAAGAGAGACCTTCAGTGTGTTGGAGTTTTATTCTTTGTTGGGGTCTTATAGAAAGACATAGGCAAGAAAACATAGGATAAGAAGGCATGGTAAGTCAGCATGTGCCCTCAGTGCTCACACCAAAGAAATTACACAGTCATTAAGATATTAAAACACTGCTATATTGAAAAGCATTTCAAGATTAAGGTCCAGTTGTCTACACGGGTTTGTTTATTAGCTGATTCCTTGATATAGTGGTTAGACAGCCAATCGTCATATGGCTATAGTTACAGTCTTTTTTTTTTTAAGTGAAATTCTGGGAGAAAGTCAATTTTTTACCAAATGCACAATTTGCAATAGATGGTGGTGATCAATGTTGCAAATCTTCCTCCTATATGATTTGTTGAATTCTAGAAGAAGTAAAAAAATAACACTTTTCTTCTTATGATCAGTGATCGCTTGAATTCCCGCAATATTTTTAATTGCTGAATCTGTCTCTAAAGAGGCTCTATGGAAAAAGCAAACCTCCTGTCACTCTATAATTGTTATTTTTCCAACAGAATGAAATAAGGACTGTGTGCTCAGTGTGGTTTGGAAATAGAAAGTGCTCATGTCTGAAAATGAAGAATCTATATTTTCCATATGTTGCTTATGCATCACTCGTCCATCAGTAAAGAGGGGGGGGGGACTCTCTTGTAGTTTTATTTCCTAGAAATGGGACTTGGTTTTGTAGTATTTTTTCCAAGCTTCTAGATATCTGGAAAGAACTAAAATTTTATTTTCCAAGATTTTTATGATTGCCAGATAAAATTTCTTTCATCCCAAGTCTGAAATGTTTTGAAACCCAATGACATTGAAGAGGAATTCGTTTAGATTAAATTGAGGATTTAATAATAAATTTGCTATTTCTATACTTTGAGCTTTTTAACTTTATGCTTAACATGTCAGTTTTTTGTGTAATTAATCCATCTGTTTGTGCTTGTAGAGTCCTTTTAGAAGAGAGCATTTCAAAATAGAATGTATTTTCCAAGTTCAGAATCTAAAATGAACCTCGTGGATATGGAATTTCAAACCATGTTTGATCCCTCTGAGGTTTCACATAAGATCACACACTGCAAACTAGGACTTAATACTCCATGTGAAATATATTCCCCCAAAAAAATCCACTTCTTCAAAAGTCACATTTTTTATCACTGATGTCATGGAGAGAGATTTTTTTTCCTTAAAAAATTAAATTAAAAAACACTATTGGAATAAAAAATTAACTGAAAGCATTTAAAAAATTTTATATTTTCAATACAGGTGTTATTACATATTTATTGCTATGAATTTTTATTTCAATTAAACGAATATTTATTGTTTACTATACTCAGGGCAGTGACCTGGAGGGAGAGAGAGATGCAGAGATTAAAGGCATGAAGGTCTTGTGTTCAAGGTTGTAACAATTGATTGGGTCAGGAGATAAGATATAAAACCATTGTATGAATGGTCATTGAAGCTTTGATGTCCCACAAAGAGAATCTACTACAATGGTTCTTCACTTGGGGTTCATGGACACAAGCTTCAGGAGGACTGTGATTTTGGAGAGGAAAAAAATACGTTTTTCCTTACTAATCTCTAGGTGAAATTACCGTCTCCTTCCATAGTAGTATTAGCAGTACCTGTGATTTTGTAACCAATAGAAATCAGACATTTTCATATCACATTATACTTGAAAACAATAATTGTGTGTCCAATGTGGCATATATAATGTCATATAAAAATTTACTCAATTATTTAAAATTCTTATTCAAGCTAAGTAACAGCAGTCTTCACACTATTTGAAAAATATAATTGAATATAACTTATCTATGTCTTAAATGGATTGTAATAATAATAGCTAACATTTATATAATGCCTACTATGGGGCGGGCACTGTGCTAAGTGCTTAACAAATATTTCATTTGATCCTCACAATAACTCCCAGAAGTAGGTACTATTACTATCCTCATTTTATGGAAGAACAAACTAAGATAAAAAGAGGTTAAGTGAATTGCCCAAGGTCACACAGTTAGTAAGTGCCTAAGGCTGGACAATAAGTGGCAGGTCTTCATGATTCCAGATCTGATGTTCTATATCTTGTACCACCAACTTCCTCAATTAAATAGCATCATCTTGTTATTTAATGAGCTAATAAATACACAACCATATTGGAATACCAGGAATTTGTTTTAAAAATATTTTGATGACTGGTTTTCAATATAAATTGTTTTTTATTCCTACATATTTTATTCTATGCATGTAATAATATTATTCTGAGAAAGCATCAATCAGCTTCACCAGACACTACCAAATGGGTCTGTGACACTACCAAAAGAGTCTGCGACACAAAAGGTTAGCAACCTAGTCTAATGCCCTTATTTAGTAGATGAGGAAACTGAGGTTCAGAATTTGCTTGACTTGTCCAAGACTATACAGCTAGTTTAGTGTCAGATATGACACCAAAAATAACCCTGGTCACGTATTCTATTCAGTAAATGTATCAAATAAAAGTTCAAGTACACTACAAATCATTTTTAAGATAAAATACAAAGTGAAGAGTGATAAAACAAAAAATAATGTTTAAAATGTAGTTCAATAAAACATTGAATCATTTGGGAATGGAAGATTCAAAAAGGGCACAGTGAGGGTGAGTGGTATTGGAGCTTGTACAAAGAATAGGATTCCAACATGGGAAGATGGGAGGCAAGAAGGAATTCTGATTTACATATGGAACGTCATGAAAAAAATGTAGATGTAAGGACAGTGAGAAATATGCTAATCAAAAGGAGGATAGGATTTGTAAGTGGATTCGCATGACATAATATTGGAAAGGGAGTTTGGAGTCATATTGTAGAGACCTTTATAAACAAGGGTAGGGGTGGCTAGGTGGTGCAGTGAGTAAGAGCTCCAGCCCTGGAGTTGGGGGGACCAGTGATTGGTTCTGGCCTCAGATACTTAACACACACACACACACAACTGGCCATGTAACCTTGAGCAAGTTACTTAACCCAAATTGCTTTAATAAAAAAAAAAAAAACAAGAGTAAAAAGTGTATGCTTTATTCCTTTGGTGATGAAGATTTCCTGGGAGTTTTTTGGTAAGAGAGTGGCATTATTCTGTTAGGAAGACTAATGTGGCACAGCTATAATTGGAGGGTAAAGAGAAATCAGAGGCAGAAAGACAAATTAGGAGACTATTAAACTGGTAATGAAGACCCAAACTATAATGGTGGTAATAAGGATGATGATGATGATGATGATGATGATGATGATGATGATGATAGAGGGGAAGAGGGATGGGAGAGATGTTGCAAAGGCATTTCAGTCCCTCTGCAATCTGACTTTTCCAGATTATTTCACTGGACTCACCTTCAAGCACTCTAGTCTTATTAATAATTAATTTCAGAAACTGAGCATCTTCTACCAGATTGACATTTTTGTGATGATAAAGTAAGCCATTTTTGGTCTCAATTCTTACTTAACCTTTAGTCTTTGAATTTGGAAAGGCTATGTTTGTCATTGTCTCGCCACTAGCCTTGGATGACCCTGGAGGAGAGTGAGGCTGATGACTTTGAGCATCTCTACCTCACTTAGATCCAATTCACTCACAAGTCAAGGACATCCCCCTCATGGTGTCATTGAATCTCTTCAAAAATGAAGGATGAACAGCAACAGTAAATACATCACTAGTGAGTCCCTTATTTTACCTTATACTTTTATGGCCATGTATTTATGGAAGTTGTCCATCATGCATAGAATGAACCCACCTCAGCTCCACCTTTTGAAAACCTTATCGCTTTTATATGCCCCTCAAGACAAGGCTGTTTGTGAATTGCCTACTTGAAAGGAATCTTTCCCCTTCAAATTCTCTTTGAGTGTTTTGTTTCTCTCTTTTACCCTTATCACATGTTTACCTTATATCATTATTTGTTTGTTTGCAACAAGGAAACTCTATAATTAGATAAGAAGTTTTCTGAGGCTGGGGCTAGGGGCTCCAGTGTTTTCCACTTTTATGTTCTCACCATGTAGCTCAGTGCCTTGCCAGTAGTAGACAATTAAAAATTGTTTGTTGGATTTTTTTTTAATTCAGTGGTCCAAAGTCTCAAATAAAACCACAGATGTAGCCAACAGTAAGCCCTGAAATAAAGACACAAGAACTCTCAGCCTCTCTAATAATTTAAAATAGTACACAAAGCCTCTCCTCATCTCCCCAAATGCCAATAGTGCTCCCCCCAAAACTCCCCTGTATTCATTTGGAGTACTATCTATTGTGTATATACTTATATGTGTGTATTTTGTCTCCCCTCATAAAATGCAAGCTTCTTGCGGACAGGGTCTATTTCATTTTGGTCTATGTATCCCTGGCACTGAGCACAATGGTCAGCACACAAAAAGAAATTAATAAATACTTGCTGATTGCTTGGTCTCTTATCAGAGCCATGAAAGGTGAGAATGGATGGACTATTAGAAACCACCTAGTCTTTTTTTTCTTACAGGTAAGAAAACTGGGGGATAGAGAGGAAAAAATTACTCAAGGTCAACTGATTTTTGTGTCAACGTCAGAATTAGAACCCAGGACTCTGGTCCCTTCTCAGGTCTCTCGGTTCCATGTTCTCTCACTGCAACTTTTTCTTTGAAAACAGTTAAATAAAACGAATAGAAAGGTACATACTGGTGACACACAGGACTCCAGTGTGTGTATAACACAGGGAAAAATATGACTGCTGGGTCTGAAGGCTGACCTCTATCAAATTAGTGTATTAACTGTAATAAACATCAACATATACTCAGCAATAAATGTGTTTGCCTTCTTTGGCTTTATCAGGGTTATCAGGGCAGAATTCCAGTGGATCATGGCTTTTTAAAAAGCTCTCTGGGGACATTTGCATCGATCTTTTATTTTTCTCTCAATAAATTTCCTTACAGCTAGCAGGGGCTTTCAAATGATATAGAACTGTGGAATACTAAAGCTAGAAGTTTCCTGAGCTTCTCTGATCTAATCCCCTCCTTTTATTGACGAGGAACCAGGGACCCTGGGAGAAGAAATGACTTGGTTGAGGCTGATGAGACAATATAGACAAACTGATCTGAGGGGGCCATATTCATAATACCCTATGTTCCCTCTCCATACCTTTTCACTGGATGGCCCCCATGTACCAAACCCCCACTTCACTTCTATTTCTTAGAAATTCTGGTTTCCTCCAAAAGCTTTTTGGAGCATCACTTTGGGCATGATATCTTTTCCATTTCCATGGTTGCTAGTGCCCTAACAACCCTTGAAAAATGACTTGTATTTATTTTGTATATACATGTAGATGTAGCTGTTTCACCCAATAGAACATAAGCTTCTTGAGGGCAAGAGACTGTGTCATTTTTGTCCTTGCATTCCTGGTGCCTACCACAATGCCTTTCATGTAGTAGGCATTTAACAAAAGCTTGTTGATTGATTGTCACATAAAGAAGTTGTCTTAGTTCAGAGTCTGGTAATCTATTTCACATTTACTTCATGTTTCATTTCAAAATTAGCCCTTCTGAATTGCAGCAAGTTCTTTCATTTTATAACATATTATATGGGCTATGATTTGAAAGATGAAGAACTTTGGGGTCAAAGGAGATAAAGGACCTAACTCCCTCAAGATTACATAGGTAGGAAGTGATAGGACTAGAACTCAAACCCAGATCTTTTGTCTCAAAATCCATTTTTTTCAGGGGCGGCCAGGTGGCTCAGCTAGTAAGAGCACTGGCTCCAGTGTCGGGATGACCTGGGGATCAAATCTGAGCTCAGATGCTTAGCACCACACCCAGAAATAACTGGCTGTGTAACCTTGAGCAAGTTACTTAATGCCTATTTCTTTAAAAAAAAAAAAGAAAAAAATCCATTTTTTTCAATCCTACAAAACTGCCACTTCCTCATCATCTAAATATTTTAAGTCCAACAATTGGTTCAAATATCTAGGTTTGCACCAAAAGCTCTCACTGAGTCAACTGGTAACCAAAAACGCTAATACTAGGTGGGGTTTTGTTTGTTTTCTTTTTTTAGAGATATAGTGTCCAGAATGAAGGAGGTGATGGGCCTTCAGTATGCCTTTCTGGTATCCTGGAATGTTGTGTTCAACTATAGACATGGATAAACTGGACTGTGTCGAGGGAAGGGCAACAAAGATGGTGAGAAGACTAGATAATGTGCCTTATAAGGATCATCTGAGAGAAATTTTTCCTCCTTCAGCTGAAGAAGAAATAGTTGAGGGGAAATATTATGTTTCTCTTCAAGAACTCAAAGAACTGTCATTTGGAAGAGCTTGTTCCGCCTGGCTCCAAAATGGCAGTAGAAGCAAAGAAATGGAAGAGTCCACTTTAGTCCTGATGTAAAGAAACTGGCAAAGACTGCCAATCCAGGCTTTATTTATTGATTTGTTGATTGTCTAGACTTAAGAAAGTGATTACAAAAATGTTGATAATGCAGAATAATTAAAACTTAAAAGTGTCCTGTGCACATCTTTTGCAGAGTCTTAGTTGTTAAAACATTTATCAGCATTCCACTTGGAAAGCTCTTTCAAAGGTAGGAACAGAGTGGAGTCAATAAATGTAGCAAATATTGCTAAGATATAATTGACAGGACTTCACAATCTGATAGATTTGAGGAAGAGTCAGAGATGCCTCCGATGTTATGAGCCTGTGTGACTGTGATGATTGAGATATCATCAACAGAAACAGAGCTGTTAGATGGAGGGAAATTGGGGGAGGGGGACAAGGAATTCTGATTTGTACATTTCAATTTAGAAATGTATGTGTGTGTGTATCTCCAAGATGTTGGGTTTGGTGACTTGTATTTAGAAAAAATTTGCATTCAAATGATAATTAGCAAACTCATCAAGATCCTTATTTCTCCCTGCAAAACCATTTCCTTCTATTCACCCAGATTCAGCAGTGAGGAGTCATCCTCTCTCTCTTTCTTGTCACCATATCCAATCAGTTGCTAAGTCTACATCCTTAAGATTTCTCTTATCTGGACCCTTCTCTCTATTCACATGATTCTACCCCATCCCAGGGATTTGTTCCTGGTACTGTACTATTTAGCATTTTTTAAAATCAATGGCTTAGGTAAAGGTTAATCAATTTGGCAGATCACACAAATCTTGAAGGGACAGCAAAAATGCTGGATGACAGAGTTAGGATACAAAAGGTCCATGAAAAGCTAGAAATTTAGACTGCTAAGAGGATAAGGGTAAGTATAGCATCTGTCATTTGGGTCTTTAAAAAACCCCAACTTCAAAAGTATAAGATTTGGAGGCATAGTTAGGTAGCAATCATTCCGCAAAAGATATGAAAGTTTTGGTGAACTGCAATTTCATTATCCATTAACCATGTGATATGGCTGATAGAAAAGCTAGTGGATAAATTAAAAGCTATCAATTAAACTTTATCCACTTCTGTGCTGTCAAGGAGCTTACATTCTAATGTAGGAGACAACATGTGTAGGGAAGTGTTGTTGAGGAGTGATATTTTGATTTGGAAAGTTATAGGGCAGTCAGTAAATAAACATTTATTGTGTGTGCCAGTCACTGTGCTAAGCCCTGAAAGATACAAAAAAGAAAAAAATAGCCCCTGCCATCAAGGAACTTACAATCTAATGGAGGAGATAACACATATAGGGAAGTGATATTTTGATTTGGAGATTTATAGGGATGATTATTAGAGATGATTATATAAGGGAATAGAATGGCAAACTCTCCCCAAAAGCAACAACAGAGTTGAATTGATTAGAGTTCCAGAAGTGGGAAAGGGTAAAGGAGAAGCACATGGTAAGGTGCTGAGGAGATGGCAAAAAATGAAGTGAAATATGTCTGGAGAAAATCACAGATTAAGTGAATGAATGACATAGGATATAGGCAATCATCATGCAGGACAACAGGACCTCTGAGCAGGAGTTCCAGAGATGAAACAGTTAAGACCTGTGGGGTTTATATTTTGGTCATGATGGCATTACAGCTGGTGAGGCTGGTCAGAACTATAGAAGTGATTGCCTTACTGTATTCTGCCCCTGTCAGATGTCATGTTGTACATTACATTCAATTCTGGATACTGTATTGGAAGAAGGCTTTTAGTAATCTGAAGTGTACAAAGGAGAATAACCTAGATGGTGAAGGGCCTTGAGACCCTGTCACAGGAAGATTAGGTAAAGGAATTGGAAATATTTACCCTGGAGAAGAGAAGACACAAGTATTTGAAAAACTATTATCAAGAGGAAGGGTTAGATTTGTTCTATTTGTCCCCAAAGGAATGTTGTGTAGAAGTTGTAATGAGACAGTTTTATGTCTGATGCCAAGATATTTTTTCCTAAAATTTACAGCTACATGGTCTTTCTAAAGAGATAGTAGTTTCTTCTTTGTTAGAGAGCTTCAACCAGAGGCTGGATAACCATTGGTCAGATATATCATAGAGAAGATTCCTTTAATTTATACGTTGGAATGGTTACCACCAAGAACCTTATCAAATTCTCTTAGTCTATGGTCTCTCACCTGGACTAGATCAGTAGTTTTTTAATTGTTCTCCTGACCCCAGTCTATCCTTTTCCAAATCATTCTGCAACATAACTGCCAAACTGGGTATTCCTAAAATGCAAGTTTGATCATGGCACTTCCCCAATCAAGTGGAAAGTACCATTGTTTCTCACTCTGTATGATAAGATACATGCTCCTCTCCAGGCTGGATTCCCAAAGTCTACAATGTTACAGACAACTCTTCAACTTGGAAGGTCACTCCACCCCTCGACCTTGAAAGTACTTTCTGCTCCTATGGCCTCTCCCTCCGAGTGACTGGTTCCTCCTAGAACCTCCATTTTCAGATGGAGAACCAGGCCAGTCAAGTCTCCATATCTCTCTGGGCTGTACTCTTGATTCCCCCAGACTTTCCCTAACACTCCACACTGGAGACCTTCATTTTTTCCCCTCTCCTTTGCTTCTCTGTTCCCTTTCATGTCTTTTCTTCTCACATTATAATGTAAGCTTCTTGAGGACAGAGACTGTTTTTCTTTTTGTTGTATTTATATTCCCAGCATTTAACAAAATGCCTGACACAGTGTAAGGACCTAATAAATGCTTTTCTGACTTGAGACCACTATTGGTCATTAAAAGCTTTTCACAATCTGGTTCTACAATACCTTTCCAGTTTATTACATACTCTAGTCCTCTACACACTCTGTATTCTAGCCACACTGGTCTCTTCCCATTCCTCATAGACAATATTCTATCCCCTGTCTCTGTGCCTTTGTATAGGTTACTTCCCATGCCTGCGATGCATTCCTTCCTTACTTTGAAGCAGCGATAGAGAAGCAGATTGAGCATCTGACCTGGAGGCAGGAAGACCTGAGTTCACATCTGACCTCAGATACTCCTAGATGTATGACCCTGGGCAAGCAATATGACCTCTGTTTGTCTCAGTTTCTTCATCTGTAAAATGGGGATAATAATAGCGCCTAATTCTCAGAGTTATTGTGAGTATCAAATGAAACAATAACTGTGCAGTGATCATTACGTTGTAAGCACTATATAAACCTTAGTTATTATTAATGTTATTATTACTACCTCTATTCTTTTACTCTCAAGTTCCCTTCGAAGCTCATTTTAGATACTACTTCATACACCAAGCCTTTTGTCATATCTTATGTCTAGTTGCTAGGTTCCTGTCCCCCAACTCCAGCACCACCCGCAAATCAGTGACTGCATGGCATTCCATATAGGGCTCATGCTCCCCTTCCCTCCCATCCCCTACTATAGTAAGTCTATCTCTGGACTCACATAGCTTGGATTCATCCTTGTCCTTACTCCATAGGGTTCATTCTTCTGTGTCTCTCTGAATCATTACCCCTACCCTGGAAAAACTCTGGGTAAATCCCTAAAAGACAGTTTAGGTATGACATGTCTAGGGTTTCCCCCTGCCTAAAATAGATAATAGAGAGTATCTTCTAGAAAGGGCATTCAAAATAAAATATGAATATACATTATATATGTCAACTATTTATTTACTCTACCACTGAAAATGCTTAAAACATGACTTACAAGTCCACATTAGCAAATACAGAAACATGAAATGATAACATATCACAGGCATTATACTGTCCTTAAAAATAAATACAGTGTTGTGGGACTTTGAGAATAGATATTTCACTTTCATTGCAGATATGCTTACACAGTGTAAATTCACAAGTTCCGAACACCTGGACAAACAAGGCATGCTGGGATTCTTTCTGGACTTGCAACTGGTGCATCATCCTGGAGGTGGGACTTCTTTTCTGAGAAGCATTACTATTTTAGGAATCACCTCCTACTTAATACCTGGCCCTGAACTCAGAAACTCTTGACTTTTTTAACTCAAAAGTTTTCCACCACCCCCTGCCAGTGCAGAAAATGTCCATTCCTCAGATTCTCTGGTTCCTGAGCTAAAATCAGTGAAGAAAACAGAAAATTCAGCAAGGAGTCAGTTCCACATAGACAAGCATGTCCCCCCTGCCCTCCCATATGCTTATACTCACCATGGCTTCTGGGGGAAGAGAGGAAAGAAATGCCCTCCTCCCCTTGGTAAATATCCAAATAAGAAAAAAAAGTACTGGAAGAGACCAAAAACAGAGGCAGATGTTATTCTCCTGCCCTTCTCCTACCACGTACCAAGAGGAAATTCATCCTGACTCTGACCAGTCGTCTTCAAAACAATCGCCATCACCAATGACCAATCAGGAGTCATTGTCACCTCCATGAGATACATTTTGTCATGGGGTCACAGCACAGTGTGTTGCATAAAACAATCAGAATTCACACATAGTTCCATGGGACTATCCCAGTCAAGTAGATCTAGAATTCTCCAGATTGTCCCTACTGCACATAAATGGTAACTTATCTACAAAACCAATAAAGGAAAACAGTGGGGAACTACTATTGTTCTGGAGGAACCCATTCTTGGTACCATATCACAACATAGTTGAAAAAAGAAGGAAAGGAAGGAGGGAGGAAGGAAAGAAGAAAGAAAAGAAGGAAGGAAGGAAGGAAGGAAGGAAGGAAAGAAGGGAGGAAGGGAAGCAGGGAGGGAGGAAGGAGGGTGGGAGTGAGGAGGGATGGAGGGAGGAAGGAGAGAGGGAAGTGAGGAAAAAAGAAGAGAGGGAAGAAAAGGAAGAAAGGAGGGAAAGAGGGGATAAAGAGAGAAATGAAAAGAGAAAGGTGGATAAATGGATAGATGTATTGACAGGAAGGGAGAGATGGATACATGGCTAAGCATAAATATGTAGGTAGATGGATGGCTAGATAGGTAGATAGAAAGCTAAACAGACAGAGAGACAGACAGATCCACCTCTGGGGTACTCCATTATGCTCTAGGAAACTTTTCATTCTAGAAGATCACTCCAGTCCTAGAGTAGCTCATCAGCACCCTCTGTCCCTGGGGCCCCTTTTCTTTTCTTTTTTGCTTTATTTTTTTGTTTTGGAGGGCAATTGGGGTTAAGTGACTTACCCAAGGCCACATGGCTAGTGGTGTGTGTGTGTGTGTGTGTGTGTGTGTGTGTGTGTTGAGTGTCTGAGGCCAAATCTGAACTCAGGTCCTCCTGACTCCAGGGCCGGGGCTCTATTCACTATGCCACCTAGCCGCCCTGGGCCCCTTGTTCTTATTGGCAGGTAGAGTTCTTCCCAGAATCTCCACTTAAGGAGGGTGCCCAGTTCATCCATCTCTTTATTTCTCCCTTGGCCACACTCTTCTGGAGTTCTTTATCATGCCTTAGGTAATTTCCCTCTCAACCTTTCTCCCATTAGAATGTATGTTCCTTGAGGATTTTAATTTTCCTTTGTATTTTGAGCACTTAGCACAGTGCCTGGCACATAGTAGGAGATTAATAAATGTATTTTAACTGACTTGTTGATAGATACTTCCATATAGAGATATATAAGTAAAAACACAGAGTATTTAGCTGTTCATTGTGTGCCAAAAAACTGTGCTAAGTGCCAGGTTCTGGGGTTACAAATGCAAAAGCACAGACTGTGCCTGATCTCAAGATGCAATCATTCTGATGTGCATGCAGAAAAGGAGCTGAAAAGCTTTTTTGTGGCATGGATTGGTAATGATCTGGAAATGAAATGGAATGCTGCTTCTGGGCTTTTCCTTTCTGAGCCCAGAATCCGAAGGAGAGAAACTAGCGTTATGTGGGGATGAGAAAGAATGAAGATATTGACTAGTGTTCAAGTAGCATAACTTAAAAATGGTGGTCATGAAGCACCATGATACTATTTAAAAGAGAGGGGAGGGAGAAAGAGAGAGACACAGAAAGACAAGAGACAGAGAGACACAGAGAGACAAGACACAGAGAGAGACAGAGAGATCAGAGACAGAGACGGAGACAGAGACAAAGAGATTTTGAATTGGGAACATGCATGAAAATGCCAGCTCTGCCCCTCTCTACCTGACTGATGCGTGGAGGGCCCTTCTAGTCCTTGGACTGTGCTCTCATTATTAGTAAAATAAGGAGATATGTACTAGATTGTACATAGATTGTACTTCTAGTTCTAAATCTATGATTCTATGTCCCAAAATATTTCCGTGCCAAGTTCAACATACTCCATTCAGATTTCCATGAAATGTTGCTAACATTGTACACAGATGTTCCTCAAACCACCCAGCTCAAACCCTAATCCTACTGAATGCAATTTTAAATATTTTATATGTCATATTATATAATATAGCATATATAATATTGACTCTATTATATATAATATTACATATGATAATGCATATAATACATTATATGTAATGTTGAATTGGTTACATATAATGTTTATATAAATACAATATTTCAAAGCTTTAATGGTAATCTGAATAAAGATGAGGCAGCTAGGCCACATGTTGGATAGAATGCTAAGCCTGGACTCAGGAAGACTCATATTCCTAAGTTCAAATCTGGCCTCAGACATTTACTAGCTGTCTGACCTTGGGCAAGTCATTTAACACTGTTTGCCTAAGTAGCCTCATCTGTAAAATGAGCTGGAGAAGGAAATGGCAAACCTCTCCAGTGCCAAAAACAAACAAATAAACAAAAGTGGGATCCTGAAGAGCCCATCATGACTAACGACTGAAAAATAACAAAAAAAAAAGTCCAGGGAATCAGCATTTAAATTCTTAAATTGAATGGATGGGATCTCAGCATCTGTTCTTTTCCTTCCTATATGCTTACATTCTGACATCATCAGGCCCCATTTTACCTGAACTGGCTTGCTTCCCTCCTATAATAACCTGCAAATTTTGACTCTTTCTCTTCATAAAACATTCACTTTGTAATACTTGTTCTAATCCGGTCCTCTATGGTACCCTCTATTCTCCAAGAAGTCAACTCCCTGTAAACAATGAATGACTTCTGCTTAGTCAACTCTTGGGTACTCCACTTGGGGAAGCCCTGGTTACTATCTTCTTTGGTGATTTTGACACTGAACCCCATTGACTTTCCCAGTGGTGTGACAGCCTTGGCCTCAAAGCTCTCCATCTAACTATACCTCTCTGATTTTCTTGTGATTTGTTTCTAGCCCTGATTTGTTTCCATCCTCATTCTGACCTGCCATTTGCCTTCTTGCCTTTTGGCCTGCCTGGTCTGAAGCAATCTGAAGTGTTTGTTTCTCGATGCCCTCCAAACTGTGGCTTGCATTTTTCTTCATTTTTGTTTCTTTTATTGAAAAAAATGATTATCCTTTCCACTTTCTACTCACTGCCTCTCTCTTTTTTGATTATTCCTTTATGGCTCAGTGCATTTACTTTCCAATTGTTTCCTTTTGAGATTTTTTCTCCCTTCCCACCCATTTATAAGTATAATATATAATGTTACATAAATGTGTCAGATCATACATATAGGAGATAATCCCTGAATTTCCTTAAAGGTAGAGTATGTCTTCAATGGATGATTATTCCCCTTGTATTTGCTTATGGAAAGTTATTCAATTTAATTTTATGAGCTTTCAAGCAAAAATTATTAATTCCCATATATAAGCATCAGGTCTAAAGAACACTTCTTCCCCCACCCCAGAAAAGAAGTATCAAAGCCCACCTGTAGCTAAAGGAGTAAAGATCGGCATTACCTCTTCTTGAAGGCACGAAAAAGTTTTCCACCATCTCAAGTAAAGCATCAGTATTCCCTTTCAATGCTGTGCCTTAGGAATCCTCATGTTTATAACACTTCTCGACTGGAATAAATCTCCTTGCTGATTATCACAGCAGTTGGCCCGATGCCACCAACAGTTCTGGGAACAGTGTTCAATCAATGTGTAAACCAGTGAAATGCCAGGAACTTTTGGAAGACCAAAAAGGGTGATTAGTTTTTGAAGAATAAACAATAGTAAAACATTGAGAGCCTCCTCTCTCAAACAGTGCTGAACGGAATTTTCCATGATTTCAAACAGATCCAGAACGAAGTTATACTTTGAGCTGTAGGTACTAGCAATTGATTTATGTTTTGTTACTCTATTAGAGCACATTTAAGCAAGGCAAAGTATATCATTTGGCGTTTAAAAGAAATAAACACTTTTATTATTAAAAGTAATATGTTTGGAATAGTGCTATCAACACACTTTTATTTATAATTTAATAAGAAACTTGAGCTATAAAAAATGAGACGTTAGGAAAAAGATAAAAATAAAATGGTAGGAGCTAAAATTCTCAGATTTTGGCTAGGAGCATTCAGGCTAAACATCCTAAGATTTTAACACTGCTGGGTGTATTTTAAACTAAGAGGTAAGATTCCTTTGGAGTATTTTTGGGGTTGAATGACTGTTTAAAAAAAAGCACACCTTAGAGAAATGTAAATAGAAACAAGACCCTCAAGCTTAGTTTTCCAGGGAGAAATGAAGTTGTTATTTTAATGTGTATTTCTTTAAAACAAGCATTACTTAAATTTATGTACTGTCAGCTTTGAGGAATGGGTATATAAACTATAAAAAAATATGATTGGAATTTGTAGATGAAAGAGTTTAGAACACTTCAAGTGTTTGCTAGCATTCCAGGATTTGTGCAATGGGGGCTTAGTACAACTTGGTTCTTCACACAACTCATCAAATTTGTCCACTTTCTGTGATCCCTATTGGAAACGCAAGGTGTCTCTCAGGTACTCAGAAGGGGAATTGGGAAATTGACCAGCTCTTACCTAGTAATTGACATATAAATCAAAGGGATCATTTGAAGATGTTTTGATAACGGGAGGGTCCAAATCATTTGTCCTCAGGCAGTCATTGTTAGTACCACTTTGATCACTTTTAGAGTAGTAGGAATATTTTCCCAGTAGAAATTACTACCTGACCCCAAAGGACAAGAGGGATAATATGTAGGAAAATTGGAGAGCAACCTGATTGGCAGGTTGTAGCAAACAAACTGAATGAACTACATTCAATCTGATTTCAACCCTTAATCTAATTTATTTAATACAACAATGAGAAGAGAAAGGCCAAGAGAAAAAATTCACATAAATCATGAGCATTGCTCCCCTGAAACAATTGACATAGACCTTCTTTCATAATAGATCTTAAGATGTCTATATTAAAATTGTTAATTTTGTTTATACTTGCTATTTTTTTCAATTTTCTCATCTATAAAATGGGATGCACTTCCTTCCTCACAGTGTCATCGTGAGGAAAACCATTTGTCGATCTATAATTAGAAAGCCCTTGTGCAAAATGTTCTGAACTTGCTGGGAAAACATGGGTTCAAATCCTACTTCAAATACATAGAGATCTCCAGCCTTGGTTCAGTCATACCTTCCCTAAGCCTCAATTTTCTCATCTATGTAATAAGTTACTTGGAGTATCTACCTTCTAGAGTAGTTGTGAAGATAAAATAAGATTAAAATATACAGTATACCATATGTTAAATGCCACATAAATTTCAATTTTCATTAGCAAACATTTCCTTCGGGGAATGGTAGAAAGTTGAAATGTCAAATACCATTATTCAAGTTTAGAGGAAATATAGTATAGTTGAAAGAGAGTGGTCGTAGAGTCAGGAAGGCCTAGGTACAAGGCTATCCTTCTACATATCCTGGCTATGTGAGCCTGGGTCAGTCCCTTTACCTCCAAGTGCCTCAGGAAAAAGCAAAACACTTTAAGGTACAGAGAAGGTGCTGAGCTAAATGGTAGAATAGGCTTTCTCAACACATAGATCCTGATACTGAAGAGTCATAAGTGCAGAGGAAAAATTATTTGAGTTTTAAGATAGGTAAAATTAAAGAATTTCCTTCTCTGAAATTTACCAAAAAATAATACATGTAAAATATTTTGTTGTATGCTTTAGTGTTTGGGGCATTAAAATTCTCTTAGTATAGAAAGAAAAAAATATTATTTTTGAATCCATATATAATCAAATATACATATGTGTATACATACATGCATATATACATACAAACACATACACATACCAATAATTATTATAAGGCATGGAAAAAATAATGGGAACCTTTAGCTTTCAATCTATTATTTTGTTGCCAAAGTAATATTATATATAGTTATTTTCTCTATATTTTTTGAAGATAGAACTATAACAATCTTATCATAGTAAGCAAAAGATATTGAGAAAAATGTAAATACTCTTGTAACTTTAGCAAATTTCCACAATAGGAGTTTCAGTCTTCAGTCACTCCCTCTCTCCCTGACATTTACTCCTCCTAAATTTATTCTTGCTTGTCCCTCTGCTGGCCAATCCCTCCACTCGTCAGGATTTTCTGGGGCCATCTCTCTGACGCTTACAACCCTCTCCTCCTTTCTCAGTCTTGATGCCCCAATAAACGAGCTAACCTCTACTGTCCTCTACTCTATAGAAGCTTGCTCTTTTGTGCTATTGATTTTCATACCTTTCCAAAGTCCAAATCGGATGAATTCCATCATTTTGCCTCCTGTGTTTTACTTTTAGGCTGCTACACAGAGCTGGAGAAATTCACCTAACTGTTCAAAGTGGGTTTACTTCACATTTATGTGGGGGATTTTTTGTTTGTTTTTATTCCAACTGGACCTGTCACTGCAAGGCAATCTTTCTACTTTTCCATAATCAATTCTCTACATATTACTCACCAGGCATCCTGTTCCAATTTTTCTTTTCTTTTCATTCTTTCTTGAAAGATCCCTTCTCCCCACTGTCTCCTCCATGGACCTTGCCTCATACTTCATTGAATAAAAAAAAGAAATCATCTTCTAAGTTCCCTCTTTCATTCATACTATCTCATATCTTCTTTTTTTTTTTTTAATTTTAAGCAATCGGGGTTAAGTAACTTGCTCAAGGTTACACGGCCAGTTATTTCTGGGTGTGGTGCTGAGTGTCTGAGCCCGGGATTCGATCTCCAGGTCATCCCAACACTGGAGCCGGTGCTCTTACTCGCTGAGCCACCTGGCCGCCCCTTATCTCATATCTTCTTGATAATACCTCCTTTACTCC
>NW_027185761.1:42977416-43012563 GCF_028583685.1 Petaurus breviceps papuanus | reverse complement strand
GGGGAGGGCTTATTTTCGGGATAGGTCTTATTATCGGGGAAACACGGTAGTTTCTGTCTCTCTTTGTCTCTCTGTCCCTGTCTCTCTCTCATTCCAGTTGATCTCCTGAGCTCCAGTTACACATCACCGAGTGTTTATTAGACATTTCAAACTGGATATCATGCAGCTATTTCAAATTGCAAAAGTTGTTCAATATTTAAAACAGAATTCATTATCCCCCACCCATCCCCCCCATACTTCCTACAAACTTCTTGTTGTTGTTGAGGGCATCACTATCCTTCTAATCACCCAGGTTCATGAATTCCCTTCCATTCTCCATTCCTCATTCTCCCTCACTCTACATATCGAATCATTTGACAAATTGTATCATTTACCTTCACAATTTTCCTCACCTATGTCTCCTTTTCTCCACTCATACAGCTACATCCCTCACAGTGCCCCTCAGTGTGACTCCTATTGCTGTACCCACCTTATTGATCTCCCTTCCTCAACTCTCCTTAGGCACTAATCCATCCTCTACTGAGCAACCAAAATGATTTTCAAAAGTTTCCTTCTCTCAACATCTCCTCTATACTCGATAAACTCCAATAGCTCCTTGTTATTTCTAGTATTAAATATAAAATCCATTAGGCATTGAAAGTTTTTCACAACCTGGCCTCTTCCTCCTTAGTCTTTCTAAGCTTCTTACACATTACAACCCTCCACATAGTTTATGGTCCAGTAGCACTCCCCTACTTGCTGTTTATCACACATCATTCTATGTCTCCTCCATCTGTGCTTTAATTCCCCTATTCCTCATGTCTACCTCTTACAATCCCAGATTTCCTTGAAGGCAGCTGAAAAGCCACCTTCTGAAGATCTTTCCCAGGGTCCAATAACTAGTAGTGCTTTCTCCTCGAAGTTTACCTTATGTTTATTTCTATGTATGTTGTACATACTCATTTATGTACTTACCATTTGCTCCCAATAGAATGTAAGTTCCTTGAGGGCAGGGACTATTTTCACTTATTAATTTGTATGCCAAGAGCTTATACACACACACACACACACACACACATATATATATATGTGTGTGTGTGTGTGTGTATGTCTGGTACATAGCATGTATATAATAAGTGATTTCTAATTGAGTAATGATTTTGAGAGTTTAGTACAATCCTCTAGTATTTCTACCTAGATATTCCTTTCAACTTAAAAGTGTAGGAATGGAGCAAGCATTTACTTTCTCTATGTAAGAGAATTTTATTTTTTTTCAATTACATGCAGAGATAATTTTTAACATTTACTTTTACAAGATTTCAAGTTCCAAATTTTTTTTCCTTCTCTCCCCTTCCACCTCCCAAGATGGTATACAGTCTTATATAGGCTATACATGTACGATGATATTAAACATATTTTCATATTAGTCATGTTGTAAAAGAAGAATTGGAACAAAAGGGAAGATTCACAAATAAGGAAAAAAGAGCAAATAGTATTCTTCAATTTGCATTCAGATTCCATATTTCTTTCTCTGGATTAGGACAGAATTTTCCATCATGAGTCCCTTGGAATTGTCTTATATCATTGCATTGCTGAGAAGAACTAAGTCTGTCAAAGTGGGGTCATTGCAAAATGTAGCTGTTACTGTGTACAATGTTCTCCTGGTTCTGTTCACTTCACTCAGCATCAGTTCATATAAGTTTTTTCCAGGTTTTTTTCTGAAATCCACCTGCTCATCACTTCTTATAGAAAAATAGTATTCCATTACATTCATATACCACAACTTATTCAGCCATTCTCCAATTGATGGCCATCCCTCAATTTTTAATTCTTGACAACCACAAAAAGAGCTGCTATTAGTATTTTTGTATGTGGGTCCTTTTCCCTTTTTTATGATCTCTTTGGGATACAGACCAAGTAGTGGTATTGCTGCATCAAAGGGTATAGTTTTACAACCCTTTGGGTATGTTCTAAATTGTTCTCCAGATTGGATTAGTTCACAACTCCACCAACAATGCATGTGTGTTCCAATTTTCCCACATCTTCTCCAAATTTATCATTTTTCTTTTTTTGTCATATTAGCCAATCTGATACAGATGACATAGTACCTCAAAGTTGTTTTCATTTGCATTTCTCTAATCAATAGTGATTTAGAACATTTTTTAATATGACTATAGATAGCTTTAATGTCGTCTTCTGAAAACTGCCTGTTTATAACTTTTGACCATTTATTAATGGGGGAATGACTTGCATTCTTAGAAATTTGGCTCGGTTCTGTATATATTTGAGAAATGGAGCCTTTATCAGAAATCCCTGGATATTAAAATTATTTCCCAGCTTTTTTTACTTCCCTTCTAATATTGGTTGCATTGGCTTTGTTTGTGCAGAAACATTTTAGTTTAATGTAAACAAAATTATCCATTTTGCATTTCATAACATTCTCTCTCGATTGGTCATAAATTCTTCCTTTCTCCATAGATCTGACATGTAAACTATTCCTGGGAGCAAGCATTCATTAAGCAACTATAAGGTGACAGACATTATAAATATTATACCATTTGAAAACTAACTTGATAATTAGTTATGGCAGAGAGACACAATGTAAGCTTCACACTCACACTTCAATGTTCAAATTTCCCATTGTACATTGACTTAATCTCCTATATTGTCTCAGTGTCTAATACTAAAGATGATCACAACTATATTTCAGTGATAGCATACTTACTTCAGTCATCTTGAGCAAAGCAATCTTTTAAAAAATATGTTTAGCATAGATGACCTAATTCAATCAAGAAAATAACATTTTACATTTTTTCTTGGGTGAAGGGCCCCACCTTCCCCTCCTCTAGTAAGTCAGCTGTTGTCTCTTTTTTCCCCCCATCCTGCTCCAAATACCCCAGGCCTTTGTCATGATCAATTTGTAGTGGAAAGGGGCTTCTTAATTTAAGAAGAAGGAAATGAGACCCAGAGGTTTTAAACTACTTGCTCTAGAACACACATCAGAGCCAAAATTTGAACCCAAGTCTTTCAGTCCCAAATCTAGAACCCTTTCCACTATCCCAAGCTGCCTACATTGTCATTGTCCTTTACACACACCTTTGAAGAACGTTGCATGTAGGACTCACTGAAGATTGGAGTCTAAATGGAAATTAAAGTACATGCACCGTATTCAGTTTTATCCTTTAAAACACATTTTGAGATTTTTTTGGTTGTTGTTATTCCTTGATTCTGAATGCTGTGTGAGACAGCCATTTCTGTGGGGGCGTCTAAAATATTCTTTACCCTTGTGAATAACGAAGCCACATTTTCATAATGGAACCAAACTCAAAAGTGGCATGAGGAAATCTGGAGAAAACTATAAATAAATGCTCAGTAAAATAAGCAAAAAAAATAAAGCACTCTATTTCAGAGTTAAACATATTTCCACTCTCAATTGGGTATGTAACTTTCCTGGGCTTTTATTTTGTCCTGACTTCTTTCTTACAGGAATGAAAGGCAAGGTGACCAAGTGTCTTCGCTGCTTACTCAAAGGGTACAAAAAGGTACAAAATCCTTACCACATCCTTTCCTTGGCCTGATCTTGGCATTCCCAGTTGGCTTGCTGGTACATATTTTCATCCTTTGATTGTGCCTTGAAATGTAAGTATGTAGCATTCCTGGATGCATTTTATAATGCTTGCTTTTTGCTTTTGTGGCCCAGCAGATGATTTTCTAAGATAAAATCAATTACACAACTCTTTAAATCTCTGTGGGGTTCCATCCATTTCTGCATAGGTCACTGTTCACTAATGATCATGTCACAGGCATGGGATTTTTTATGGAATTGTCTTTTACTAGAATAGTGTTAGGACCAGGACATTTCATGTCTTCCATTTAAAAAAACAAACAAATAAACAAAAATTTCCTGTTATGTGGACTCACCTTTAAAAAAATTAAAAGTATTTCTTGCATAATATTTTAGGGCAGAGGTTTAATTCCCGTCCCCCACCCCTCTAGGATCCTCACTTAGGTTTCATACTATTCTTGTATTTTAATATGTGAGCTACATTTTATGACTTATAAATGGTAATAATGAGAAATCTCAAGATCTCTCTTTTATTCAAACCAAAAGATTGTTATGATTGCAAAGCCCCATTCAACACCCTGGAAAGATATTCCAATTGATTTAAGATCTCCTTGATTTGGGAATTCCCTCAAATGATGCAAGTGGCAACCATGCTTGCTCATCTTTTGTGATTTTCATTCCTGTCCTCCAAAAAGTCTGGTATGGGGAGTTGGTGGCAAGGTCCATCTTACTGTGTCATTATTTACATTTCATCCTGGCCATCATTAAATTTGCAGACTAGAAGGAGAATATGGCACATGCATAAAATAGCTGTTGCAAAAGGAAGTAGAAATTTCCAGTGCCTTATTGCCTTTGTACTGATGGCAGTCATTGTCTGGCAGAACATACTTTCCAGAAAAATGAAAAATGACACAAAAAAGGAGTGAAGGAAAGGAGTATTCCATTCAGGGACAGCTCCTTCACTAAAGAGTCAAGCTTTTGGCTTTCCATACCTTATGTTATGATACGACTCTCAGATATCCATAGCACCTGCTAGACTTTTAGACTGTTTTGAATCAATGACTGATTCATTACAGCCTTCTTTGCTCTAGTTTATTTTTCTGTGCTGAGAAATTCAACAGGGGGATTGGAGGCAGGGCACTCAGACCCTCCCAAGATTGAATGTAGGTATGAAATTTAAGGAACTGGGTGGTGGATGGCCTGCTACTTGTTTTAGTTTCCTGCTGTGTTTTATTTTAAGGAAATGTCTTTTGCTTTACTATGATGTTATGTGTTTAATTCTGGCAAGGTCGGGAATATATCCAGTAAAAAAAAATTGCAGGTCATTAGCAGAAGTTTTGAATAAAGGTTTCTGGGATCCAAATGTAGCAAATATTTTTTTTTTGCTCAGTTGTTTCAATCATGTCTAATTTTTCATGACCCTCTTTGGACTTTTCTTAGCAAAATTCTGGAGTGTTTTGTCATTGCCTATGCCAGCTCATTTTGCAGGAGAGAAAACTGAAGGAAATAAAGTTAAATGACTTACCCAGAGTCACAAAGCTAATAAGTGTCTGAGGCTAGATTGAAACTTAGGTCTTTCTCACTTCAGGCCTGGTGCTCTATTCACCAGACCACCTAGTCTCCCTGTAGCAAGTGGATATGTGCTGTCATCAGAGTGGACTTTTCCTTTAGTGACACAGAAAATAACCCATTCATGATTGCCTCCTTGTCCACATTCTTCCACGATCTACTATGGGGGAGGCATGCAATAAACTGAGCTTTTTCCTTATGTTCTCCAGATATCACAAGGATATCAATCATTTAGTCATTAAAAATTCTACTTAGCTTTTTATTTTATTTGTTTTTATCCATTAAGCATGGATTACTACATCCAAGGTCCAATACTAAATTCTAGGGGTGCTGAGAGAGCCCATCCATAACTGTTCCTGTCTACAAAGGAGGTTATTGTTTGATGGAGGAGACAACATGTAAATAAACAGTTAGATAAAAGGTTCATACAGAATTGATGGATGAAAATCTTTGAGGAGAAGCCTCTAGCAGCTAGGGTATGAGAAAAGGAATTCAGATCAAGGATGGTTTTTCATTAATTATCCCTTAATCTCAACATAGGGCCAGACCATCTCTTTCAACCATGCATTGTTTTAAATCCTTTACACTATATTGCCTTCATAATTCTTTGTTTGGAATTTATTCCCCAACTATGCCACCCCCCATTCCCCTTTGGGTAATCCTATACTTAAGTGCTTTGGAATTGATGCTATTCTAGAACTCAGTCGGATCTATCACTGTAATAATATTTGCAATAAAAAGAGGAATCGTTGAATGTTTGGTGCCATTAGAAGAACTTGACAATTTTCTAAAGGAGTTAATGTAGTTGACTGCCTCCCTCTTTTTTGCTCCAATCTGGGACCAGATCATTGACCATTTTCAATGTCTATCCAGTGGAAGACAGACGGACCAACAGATAGGTGCAAAGATACATACATGCACAGATATAAATATGTGAATATGTAGAAGCATATATAGCTATATAGGTATCATATAATAGGCAGTTAGGTGGCACAGTGAATCAAGTACAGGACCTGGAATCAGGAAGATTCTTCTACTTAAATTCAAATCTGACCTTGGACATTTACTAGCTGTGTGACCTTGGGTAAATAACTTAACCTTATTTGTCTCAGTTTCTTATTTGTAAAATGAAGTGGAGAAGGATATAGCAAAAACCACTTCAGGATCTTTGTCAAGAAAATCTCAACTGGGGTCATGAAGAGTTGGACATGACTGAAAGGACTAAAAGATGGCTACAATAAATACATACAATGGGTGAGTTTCATAGTTTTTCCATCTAACTTCATTTCAGAATCTGGACAATGGACTTTCTTCATTTAGTCAAACCAAGTCAACAAACATTTATTAACACTTACTATGTGCTAGGCATTATGGTAAGCCCTTGGAATATAAAGAGGGGGGTGGGGATCATCACTGCTCTTAAGGACTTGACATTCCAATTAGGGAGTCAACACAAGCAGAAAATTCTGCAAATACGAGACAGCTGGAAGAAATGAAAGATCATCTAAGAAGGAAGGCACTTGGGGGAAGGAGAAGGCCTTCTGCAGTGAGTGGTATTAGTGAGTCTTGAAAGAAGCTGAGAGTCAGATATGAGGAAAAACAACACCCCTGGCATGGGGAAGAGGTGGGACAAATGCAGATAATGGGAAAACTAAGTGTCACATGTGAGGAACATGTAAGCCAGTGTAGATGGATCATAGAGTATATAAAGGAAAGCCAAGGATAAGGAGACTGGAATGGTAAGAGGTGTCAAGTGTAAAGAATTTTAATTGCCAAAATATTTTGTGTTTGATCCTGGGGTAATAAAGAGGCCCTAGAAAACTGAGTCCACATAAGGGGTGGGCATGGGGGATGATATGATCTTGTCTATACTTCAGGAAAATCATTTCTATTTGGTTTTCCTTTGTTCTTTGTGAGATCATTAGACCAAACCCTTTCAAAGGCTTATGCATCTCATGCAAAAGGCTCAGCAATAGTTCAAAGACCATTCCCAAGCAGGAGCATTGGGAGGATGTTACCACCTTTGACTTGCACTTAGGACTACATCTTCCTCCATGACAATGGTTATTTCCTTTGGTGAGCATTTATATCCCTGTTTATGATCCCCTTGAAATCAGGCATCCAGGAGTCATTGAACACATCTTTATTTTCTTCCCTTTCAAACTATCTTTTTAATATTATTAAGAAGAATTTTCTTGTGGGGATAGGAAGGGAAGTCTTGGAACATTTTCTTCATCCAGCTCTATGTTGAAAGATGTTCTTTGAAAATCTCAAACCCAGGCTTGGACATACACGAAATTATAGACAAAATATGGTGCCACCAAACTCCCCTTATCTCCACTCCTTTTCTGTCCTCTCTTCACAGTTCCATAGAATCATAGATTTGGAACTCAGGGAGACTTTAAAGGCGACCTAGACCAACCTCACCAATTTTAGAGATGAGGAGGCTTTGACCCAGAGAGCTGAGATAATTGGTTCAAGATGATGGGAGGAAAAAGTAGTTGCAAGAAGGTTCAAAGCCAGATTTTCTCATTCCAAATCCAATATCCTTTCCATCTGGCCATATTTTTTTTCCTGCTAGGAGCTAGATAGATATGAGTCTTCTCTGTAGGATATAAGTTTAGGCCTTTCTTAATCAAACTATTTTTTAGGATCCTTTTCTTTCCCCCTCCCCTCCTTTTGTCAAAATCTCCTGCCAGCCCAGCTTCTAATCATTTGTTATTGTTGTTCAGTCATGTCCCACTCATCATAACCTCATTTGGGTTTGTTAGTTTTGTTGTTGTTTTCAGCAAAGATATTGGAGACGTTTTCCATGTCCTTCTCTGGCTCATTATGGAGATGAGGAAACTAAGGCAAACAGGATTAAGTGACTTGCCCAGGGTCACATAGCTAGTAAGTGTCTGTGGCCAGATTTGAACTCAGAAAATTAATCTTGCTGACTCCAGGTCTGGCTCTCTATACACTGCACCACAAAGTTATCCTTATTCCTAATCATAGATGGAGTAAATAGTTTCCAAAAGTCCCTCCTCCAAACTATTTCTTCCATCAGGGTTCAAAGGCACTTAATACATTTATCTTTTTTTGTATTTCATAGCACACTAATCAATAATATCCACTAAATAGATCACATGCTTCATTAATATCTGTATGAAATCAAGCAACAAGAAGGAAGACCCCCAGAATATTGACGCCTTTTAGTGAGTTTATGGAAGAACAAGGATGAGGGTCAGTCCCACAGAATCATGGAAGGAGTACAATATGCATCACTGAAGAAAATATTTGTATCATTGAGATAACATATCCGTTGGAGAATTGGAATAAAAAGGGCGTGATTTGACCCAGTAAGCTAAGTACTAGAGACTTCAGAAAATGTTATCCCAATGAAACTGGCACCAAGGATGGACCCTTGTCTATGGAAACAGAAAGCTTCGAAAGGTTCAGTGGAATAGTTACTAACTCCCTAGAAAGACATTTTGCCTAGGGCTGGCTACTCAGATCTGAAATGATACAAAGTTTCCCTAAAGGCAAATTTAAGGGCATATAACATTTGGGAATTTGGCTTTATTATGCAAACTAAGCTTCATTTGTACATGGGTGAAACAATGTTTGCAACACTCTCAAAGAAACGATTTTAACATGGTATTCAGAAAGAAGGAATCATAGAAAAATTGGATTTGTATGAAACTATGAAATGGAATTTATTGTATTAAAGTTTTACTCCTTTTAGACATGACCTGAAACAATCACTCAGATATTGAGCATGCATTTAGAAGCAGCTGGTCAAATAATAGGTCTCCACTGTGCCTGCAGTCAGGAAGACCTGAGTTCAAGTTCAGCTTAAAAATGCATTAGCTGTGAGTCCCTAAATAAATCTCTTCACCTCTGTCTGTCTCAGTTTCCTCAACTGTAAAATGGGGATAATAGTGGCATCTTCCTCTTGGAAGTATCAAATGAAATATCATTTGTGATGTGGGTGGTATGTCTGTTTCCTTCACCTTATTGTGTCTCTTACTCCCTACTCCCTTAGTTGAGGTCCTCTTTGCATCACACTTCATTAAAAAAAAATTATCCCTTCACTGACATCTCCCACTTCTCCCACTCTCCTCATTTCATACACCCAAGATGTCTTTTCCCACTTTCTCCTTTTCACCCCTGCCTCACACTAAGAAGTGACTTTGCTCTTTGTCAAGATAAGTCTCCCACTGCATTCACCATTGATCACATTCCATCCCATCTTCTCCAGCAGATTTCCCCTCTATTATTAGCACTCTCAATAATCTTCAACCTCTCTCTGTCTATTGGCTGTTCCCTACTGCCTACAAAACACATGTTTTCCCCATACTTAAAAACACTCACTTAATCTGACCATCTCCTTTGCTTATTATCCTATATCTCTCCTCCCTTTCATGGCTAAATCCTTTGAGAAATATATCAACAATGAATGCTTTCACCCCTTCTTCTCTAACTCTTTTCTAAATTCTCTGCACTTTTGCTTCTGCCTACATCCTTCTACTAAAAATACTTTCTGCTCATTTCCTTCCTTTCCAGTCTTATTTCATTTCACCCTACCCCATGTGCTCTATGATCCAGTGGCACTGCCATTATTGTTCCCTGCCCATGTCTCCAGGCTTGCCACACATTTGTAACATCCACACATTCAGCCTTCCACCTAAATTGACCTATTGGCTATCCAATAAATTGACACATCATTATCCACCTCCGTACCTTTGTTCATGATGTGTTGGAAACAGGACTCAAAACATGACATTCCTGTTTTGAAGACCAGTAATCTATGTGCTTATATTGTTCTCCTCCTGTGTTTTTATAACAAATATTTCCATTATACATGTGTGCCAAGATGGTTTACTGGGGTGTGGCCACTGTTTATGCTACAGCCACTTTGGAGCCTGAGGTGAGAGCTGGGTGGTTGGTAGGACATTTGGCAAGCCACACACCAAATGTGCAAATTTTCCCTTAACACTTTGTGACCAAATGGATAGAAAGCTGGCCACAGAGTCAGTAAAACCTGAGTTCAAATTCCATCTTTGATACATACTGGCTATGTGAACTTGGGCAAGTCATTTAAACTCTTAATATTCTGGAAAACTCTCTAATATAACAAGTCATAGAGAATTTACCAACCTTCATTTGTAGGGGAAAGCCATCATCCTTCCTCTAGAATTCCCTTATGGTAATGACATTGCAAGACTGGTCATTCTCCCTCAATGGGAAAATAAGGAGGTGAATCAGGAAATCTAGTTGAAACATCATCTTAGTAGGTGTTTGACAGAGTGGAACTAAAGTAACAGCTAAAGCTTTGCATTTTTTAACCCTTAAAACCATGATGGTGACATTTTGTTGACACCACATCCCATAGTCACAGTGGCAACACAAGGAACTAAAGAGACTACATGTATGCATGAGAGCCAATCGGAGAGACCTCAACATTGCTGGAAGCTGGGATAACATGAGAACTGCACATGCTTTGGGGAACAAGGACAAAAAGAAGTAATGCCAGTCATGGCTAATGGACACCTAAAGGAAAAGTGAAGATAGTGAGATGTTTGGAATTGGAGAAGACAGGCTTCTAAAGGTATTTCTTCCCTGTGAAAATTTCAGTAATAGGAAGTTAACAGTTCTCCGCTAGTCAGTATAAAGCTAATCTTACAGAATTTGTAAAGTGTAAGTTTCCTGAAGGCAAGGACTATTGTATTTTTGAATATCTAAATATCAATATTCAATAGTTAAATTTTTGTCAAATGAAAAGTGATTGACTTGAGTCATGGGGAGTTTGGTGAGAATCATGGGATTTATATGTTAAACCCCTGGAGTGGGTTTCCAAGAGAGGTTATGAAATTAGCTCCCAGGGATGGGGACAATGTCATTCAAAATAGATTATTTTATACTGAATGACTTAAATTTCATCTTGTTCTATGGCAAAAGAATGGTCAATATGGAATTCCATACCTCCTTCCAGCTCTCAGATTAAATTTGACAAATATTTATTGAATACCAACTACATACAAGTCACCATGGTAGGCACTAGAAATACAAGGAGATGTGAAAAAGAGTCTGTCCTCAAGTCTGTCCTTCCTTTCATTAATCTATAAGTATTTTTTTAGCTGTTCTGAGTGGAAAGAGGGCTACATATGTGTTCTTTTTTTATGGAATTGCCTTGGCTTTGTATTATGCAGTAATACCTTTGTGGTAGAGAACGCACATGTGTCTGAGTTATTGTTTCCATATTGATGCAAACATATTTCCCTTATAGTTTATACAAAACAAAAATCTGGCCTTAGAAAGAATGATATTATTCAACATATTGATAATAAGAACCCACTGCGGTATTGACCCAATGATGGTTAAGATATCAAAGATGCTCTTTTACAACAGGGTATTATTTTGTAATTTAAAAGAACTGCAAGAGAAGAAACTGAAGACATGATAATTATAGAGCACATTCAGCAGAGTTGTCAGTGGAAATACCATTTAAGGAAAATAATACCATGTTAAGAGAAGTGAAAGTGAAAGAAACTGAGAAAGAACTTAATGTTGATACAAGTACGATCAATTATACATGTCTGGGAAGGGATATTTATTTATTTATGATATATTTGAAAGTACTTGGTCACTGAAAATATTATAGTTTGCTTGGTGAGCAAGAGCTTTCTCTTAGCATGTTTGGAAGCTGAATTAATCCTCCCTCCTTTCCGCCCCCCTTTTCTTGATGCAGCCTTGTCTAAGAGAGAGAGTGCTTGGGCTTGAAGGCAGGAAGATCTACACGCAAATCCCAGTTATTTTTACCTTCATGACTTTGGTCGAGTCATTTAACTACTGTGTCCCTTCAGCAATTCTCTAGGATTTATCTTCTATTTCATAGATTGAATGTATAATTTGGTAGTCAGGAAGCACATACAGAGGAAATTCTCCATGGAGATGAATAAGGTCACAGGATTTTTGTGTATTTCTCTAACAAGCACCCATCTTCCTTCACCAAGCACCCTACTATAGATGGGTGATTTCAATAAAAATGGAAATTATTTTTCTTGGTACCTCTGATGTTATGGGACTAGATATAGGATCAAGAAGACCCTTCCATCCATAAGTCAAGGCCTTGTCTGTCTGGTAGGCTTTATTAAGGTTTAACTGCCATCATCTTCCTTCTTTCTTATTATAAGGGTCCCCAGACTCCAGATTACCTGGAGGAGAGATCACGTGACCATTTGCTGATCCTATTTAGTAGTAAGTTTTATTTTACCTTTTTGCCTGCTTAATCATAGTGATAGATGATATCAAGCTTCCAGTTCATTAAAATCCCTCAATTTTTAGTCTTTTGGGCTGGGAGTTTTGTTTGTTCTTAAAATACTTCCTCAAATATATATATATATATATATATATGTCTATTTAAAGTTCTTTTTGGCTTCTCCAAAATCCATCATTTGTCTTCATAATGCATAACATTTTGCTGGGTAGTTAATTCTGGTTATGTTGCCCACATTTTTTAACTTTGTAAATATGTATTACACTTTCTGTAATTCTCCCTTGTCTTCCTTGGAAAGGTTGCTTTGATTCCAAATATGTTATGCTCATAAATTATTCTTGTGTTTCTAGAAGTTCAAAGCATTTTTACTTGCCTTTGTAGGATTGAAATGTAACTATGATGTGTCTAAGTATATTAAATCTTGGGTTCTTCCTGGTTGGCTCCTGTGGATTTTTTTTACTTGAATTTCACTAGTTTTCTTTTATATTATTCCAAAATTTTTCTTTAACATTTTCCTGAACCAGAGGGTTCAGAATTCATTTTTTTCTCCTAAGTTCTCTGAGACCTCAATAACCCTGAAAGTGCTCTTTCATGATCCAGTTCCACTGTTGTGACCTAAATATTTTCCAATAATTTGGGTAATTCATCATCTTTTTCAGCCAGTATTTTCCACCTATTCTACACTGTGTGTAATCTGTTTTCTCACATAATACATCTCTTGTTGCTACATGGGTTGATCATTTAATTCATAATTTCTTGCACAACTATCCATGTTTTTCTAAGATCATTGAGTTAATCATTTCTCATAGCACAGTAGTATTCCATCACAATCATATAGTGCAACTTGTTAAGTCATTCCCCAATGGATGGGCATCTCTGGAATTTCCCGTTCTTTGCCACCACAATTGAGACATTTTAAAATTATATGTAATTAATTAGTAAATTGCTCATAGACTCCAACACTATACAAATGTGAACTGTTATTACTACTAGTAGGATTACTGACATCTCATTCTTTTTATCTTTTTTTTCCCCTGGAATTCAGATACAAATAATTGGAATAAGTTGCTATCCTGGTATTTCTCTTCTATATTTATTATCCTGTAAAGGGTTTCCCAAGTTAGTAAAATGACAACTTTCTGCAACTGAACATGCATTTTAAGATGTAAGCTCATCTTCTGCAGATTCACCAAAAGTACCTTGAGGACAATTATGATAAAATACATGATGACATGGATGACATGCATCTTGTCCTCTTCCCATAGGATTTTAATTTCTTCCACTAGGTAAAGCTCTTCATCCATTGCAGTTTGGATTTTCTTAATAGTTGATATGAGGACATCTATAAAAAATGCTGTTCTAGATGGCTTATTGGTATATCCAAGAGGTTTAGGATATTTTTAATGCTGCCTTGATGTCATTATTGAATTCTCAAGGATATTGGAGGGAATTGAATTTGTAGTATAGACATTTATTATCTGATAGTTCATAAAAGATAGCCACTTTCCAGCCATCTCTAACATATGTCCTATCGACTCTAGTCTCCTCTTGCTTCTCTTCCAAACGTAACATGACTTGGGTCCTAGTTCTGATAAAGGAGTTTTCATTTTATCTCTCTAGGTCATTATGACACATTGTAGTCATCTCCAAGCCAAAATACTGCATGTGTGTGCTCTGCCCCCTCCTAACTATAGCTCCCAATATCTCTTTTATACTCCTCTCTTTGAATCATCCATCTTTGAAGAAAGACACTGCCTTCATTGCTTACATTTGCATCTTCAGAGCATAGTATAGTACCTAGCACAAAATAAGCACTTAGTCTTTCCTTTCATCCATTCATTCTACTGTATCATTTTAGTCACCTGATCATGTAATTGTAAATACCTGACAGAAAGATGCTAAGTTTCTGCAAGCTACTGTGATATGTTGCACAGTTTCTACTATTCCATTGAATAATTGGCATTAACCTGGTAAGTCCAGCATCCTCAAGGAAAACCTAGTGACACTGACTTGATCTTGAGTCACCATCACAAGCCCTTCTGTTTCTATAATGCAATCTGCATGCCTCACCTATTTTTCTAAGTCTCTCTGCTTGCATACAGTTGGTTGAGTTCATTTAAAAAGCACTGATAGAGTTTCATCGGAATAGTATCAATTTGATTCTACTCTTGGGCCTTAGATGCATCACAGACTCCATTTGGAGATAAAGCACTTTCAACTCTATTAAATGAATCTAGACATATAGGCCTTCTATTTTGCCAGCCTTTACTCTTTGGGAAGTCAGTCAGTTAGTCAATAAGCATTTATTAAGCTCTTTTTATGTACAGGGCATCATGTAAATGCAGGCAACACAAAGAAAGGCAAGAAGTGTGACCTACTTGTCTACAATTGCAAATGTTTAACTATTACCATTGTTGGCATTATGATTATCACCATCATCATTATTGTAGACTCCTAGAAAAGTAAAACCAGTAGAACAGTGAGATTTTCTACTTTCCTTGCCTTCCCCAATGAAGATCTACCAATCCCAGACACTTACTTATCTGTCTTATTCTTGAAAATATCTAATAAAAGTAATTGTGCAATTTGCTTTTATTTATTTTGCTTTTTTGGAGGGGGAATGGTAAGGTAATTGGGGTTTAGTGACTTGCTCAAGGTCACATGGTTAGTTTTGTGTTAAGTGTCCGAGGTCGAATTTGAACTCGGGTCCTCCTGACTCCAGGGCCGGTCCTCTATTCACTGTGCCACCTGGCCTCCCCTTGTAATTTGCTTTTAAAAACCTATTTTAAAGTAAATTAGTAGGGGCGGCCAGGTAGCACAGCAAGTAAGAGCACCAGCTCCAAGTGTTGAGAAGACCTGGAGATCGAATCCCGGGCTCAGACACTTAGCACCCACCTAGAAACACCTGGCCGTGTAACCTTGAGCAAGTTACTTAACCCCAATTGCTTAGGGGTGGCCAGGTGGCTCAGCGAGTAAGAGTTACGGTTCCAGTGTTGGGACGACCTGGAGATCGAATCTCGGGCTCAGACACAGCACCACACCCAGAAATAACTGGCCGTGTAACCTTGAGCAAGTTACTTAACCCCGATTGCTTAGAAAAACAAAGCAAATTAGTAAAAGTGGCAAGCCCATATTTGGAATGGAGTGTTGTCCTTTATATAAGAGGTGATATGGTGCAATGGACTTGCAGTCACAAGACTCAAACTGAGATCCCACTTCTGGTCTTTATAGCCATATCACCACAGGGAAGTCAGCTAACAATTTTGAGTTTCATCTTCCTCATTTGTAAAATGGGGATAATGATGCCTCCAGCATCTCTTATTGTCTTTGTAAGGTTCAAAAAGAAATAAAGGCACACATGTAAAAGAACTCTGCAAATGCTAGCTCTTACTGTTGTTTATGTGAAAGTCACAGAGAGCTGGTTTGGGAAATCTCCATAGAACTCGCCGAGACTGAGGTTAGGTGGGTTGGGATCTTGAGAGGGGGATACTCCCCAAACAAGTGCTGAATAGCTCACTGGCAAAATAGAACAAGGGTTTGCTTGCCTGTGGTGTCCATGGTGAATAAAATATGAAGAGTTTACATTGCAGTGGTGTACTATGTAGATGTCCTCCTGTGATCATGTCTTTCATATGCAATTCAGATGTGTAATAGAGACATGTACAAATAAATGAGCTATCAGGATATGTATACAGCTTCCTCTGGGTGTTTATTTGGGTGATCTCTCCCATAGCTTCCCCAAACCTGGGAAATGACACAGTAATGCCTTTTAAAAGTCTCTCTTTCCCCTGTAGTGAGAAACGAGGTTTTACTTGTCCTTGGAGCTTTCTTCAGCCTAAGAAAGACGTTATCAGGTGATGTCAAAGGGCCAACATCCCAGCAGTGAAGAAAGGAAGCCAAATTGGAAACCACAACAGGAAGCTTGCTGGGTTTTCAAAAAATGTAAATGCTATTAAATAATTACTCACTTGAAAGATTTTGGGTTCTGTCAGACTATCCATTGTGTTTAACAGGCAACAGAAGAAATAGAGGTAGAGTGGATGGATGAGTCGAGTGTAAAGCCAGCATTTTTGTCAAGAATATTCAAGTTTGATGTTTTTGCTTCTGATATGCACTAGCTTAGCAAGCTGTGTGACAGTGGACAAGTCACTTACCCTCTCTATACCCTTAGGCAAGTCTCTAAAATTAAACGTTATAGAAGAGCTCCTAGACTATACTGGCAGAGTGCCCACCGTGGAAGTTCTTATGTCTCCTCTCCATCCACAAGAAGAGAAATACCTGATACCAGCTTCTATTGATCTAACTACCTTTTAACCTCGTCCCCCAGAAATTATCATCGGCATAATTTATATTGATTTGTTTACATGTCACGTTGCCCAATAGAATATTAATTCCTCAAAGGAACAATTTTTCTTTCTCTTTCTTTCCTTCTTTTTCTTTCTTTCCTTCCTTTTTCTTTCATTCTTTCTTCCTTTCTTTTTTCCTTCCTTCCTCTTTCTTTCCTTTCCATTTCCCCTCCTTTCCTCCTTCTTTATGTCTTTCCACCTTTATTTTTCCTTCCTTCTGTCATTCCTCCCTTCCTTCTTTATTTCCTTCCTTCCTTCTTTCCTTTCTCTTTCCCTGTCTCCCTCCCCTTCTTTCCCTACCTCCTTTCTTTTTATTTCTTCCTTCCTTCCTTCTTTCTTTTCTTTCTTTCTTTTTATTGCCTATCCATCCTAGGAATATAACTCAGTATCTTGCATATAAGAGAGCAACTGGTTTTCTTTGAGCTCTTATCTGTCTAGGTCACTTCTCTGCCAAAGAAACTACAATGGCTTCATATTACCTTTAGAAACAAAAAATAAACTGTTCTATTCCACATTTAAAGCTCTTTACAACCTGGTCCCATCCTACCTGCCCATCCTTATTGTACATCCATTCCTCTCATCTACAGTTTATTCAATCCGGACTTCTCACTCTTCCTCATGCACAGCACTATGTTTCCCCTCTCCATGTTTTCATATTGGCTTTCCCTCATGCCTAGGAAAAAATCCTCCTCATCCCTAACTCAGAGTATCCCTAATTAACTTCAAAACAACAGCCTTCCAACATAAAGGCTTCCCCTGATTTCTTTCACCCCCTCCCATGCTACAACTCTCTTCCTCAAAATCACCTTTTATCTATTTTAAAATTTATTCCATATAAATATACAAATGTACAAATTATCATTATATTATTAATATTGTTTGCTATATTTATAGCGATCCTTATGTTGAAGTAAACTTGCATTCCTAGAATATTCATATATCTCTACTAATAGAACGGAAGCTTCTTGAAAGCAAGAATTGCTTCATTTTTGTCTTTGAATCTCCAGTGCCTAGCTTCGTGCCTGGGATACCGTGAGTGCTAGGTAAATGATTATTGATTAACTGATTAATTGGTGTTTAATCAAAGCTTATTGAATTGAAAAGCTCTTTTTATTACTATGACTTCAGGTAATATTTCCGAGTGTTATGGCTATGTTCTTTTCTACCCTGTTCATCTGCATCGAGCAGCAATAATAATCCACAAAATTTAGGAGTTTTGCAGTATTTAATTCTAGTCGAAAGTGGCAGCTCTTCTCTCTACAGCAGAAAATAAGTAATCACACAATGATTATGAACCACTTTAGTGTCCCAAAGTCCTTCTCTGTAACCTAATTAGGTCTTTTCATTAATCGGCAGAATTTCTTTTTTCTAAGTCTAGAATTGTCCTTCTCTCTGTGGTTACCAGGCTGAGTGACTGCCCAAGGTTCTTTTGTTTCAGAGGCAGCTCTCCCCATAAGTGTGAGACAATTTGTCTTTGTGTCAGAGGGAGCAGTTTCATGGCTGGAGGTAAGGAAGCACATGTTTGCCTGCAGTCTTACCTGGAGATATGGCTGGGCTTATGTTACAAAGACTTCAGCTGTATAAATACATTGTGCCATCTGTATATGGCAGGGGAATTGAGCCGGGAGAAGCTCAAGACCTGTGTCAGTGTTCTCACAGAAGGACTGTTTATGAACAGATGTTATGTGGTGTTTTTCACAGAAAATGGACTCTGGAGAGAGAAAATGTCTATCAATTACCGAGGTATTATGTATAACAGCAATTTTTAACCTTGAGAACCAGACTTTAAAGTTCTCAGTGAAATTTGTGAGACTGTGGCTACTTTCTTTGTCTGAAGTTAAGAGCCAACCTTGGGTAGTACGCAAACTGTCAAAGGCAAGAGGGGCTTTTGAGATCGAGTATATGCATGTGTGAGGAAAGGGATGCTGAATTCAGGTTTTTGAAATCGAATATGTTCCGTGCTAATGACCCTTACAGATTTGAAATGATACCGATGTCGATAGAAACTTTATTTTTCGTCTTAGAAAGAGACTAAAGCCAACTTGAAGGCTTCAGCAGCAAGCTGATTTTGATAGGAAAGAAGCTTTCTTAGAAGAATTGCTCATAATATCATATTAATTCCTTTTCAGCTGGAAGTTTGGAAGGCTCATAATTTCAATCAGACTATTAGAGATACCAGTGTTTTACAAAATAAACATTTCCTTTCTATAAGGGACTTCCTGGTTGAAACTGAGCTTCATATACCCCAAATCAGGAGAGCCAGCAGATCTCAAAGACAGGGCGCTCCAGCAAGAATAATCTCCGCTTGCCATGCCAAGAACATCGCAGCCCCTATGTGACCTGTTGACAGACACCATGCTTTGCATAATATATATATTTTCATTTTCCCTTAGCTCTCTTATTATTTATTCAATAAATCCTTTTTTCTTGCTGACAGCAGTTGTATTTATAAAGCTAAATCCAACACAGCAAAATGTTCATCACTTTATAAACTAAATGCTAATGTTTTATTTATATGCAATGAAGAGAAGGAAAAAAAGGACTGAATTGATGTTTACCTAACAAGCTGCAAAAAAAGTGCAGTAACATAATAGTGGAGTTCATAAGCATTCTGGCTGGTAATTTTTGGTGTCAACATTTGAATTGCAGAAAGAGTTTATGCAGACATAGCACGTATACAAGTGCAGTTTAGATCTACATCGATAAAAATAACATCTGTTTAAGCATACATTACATTTAAAAATAACTGTACAGTGATCAGCTGGTTAAGTACAGTTAACCAGATGTCGCTTTTAAAGTGCCAGATGGAACAATGAAACTAAGATTGAAAATTAAAAAATACTGTGAAAGGTCAAATCAATTAAGCAACCTGTTTTGTTGGCATGTAACAGTTAAAAGTAAGTTTCGACTACTTAAAGAGTTAGCAGTGTGAAGATGAAGCAGTTAACATGAGACATTTTGAGGGAAGTTGGGTTTCTTGAGTTTTTCGATGTCACCATAGAGTTTCACATACTCCTGGAGGATTAAGGGTTGATGGTTCCTTTTGCTTTCCCCAAGTTCTCCCCGTCAGGGTTAGCTTTGAGAGTAAATGGTATCTAAAACTGAAGATGAAGATTGTGTTTATAGAGGAAGGGGGCCCAATTAGGTCTCCAGCTTGGGAAAAAGAAATTCCAAAAGAATTATGTACTCTGAGAGCAGATTCTACAAATATCCAATATGCTATTTTTTTTTGATGGTAGGTCTTTAATTTTACCATGTGTTATTATTTTCTAGGGTTGTTCTGCCCATGGTATGAGAAGGTTTCTGTTGATCATTGCCTCTGCTTATTTCACTGGGAAATCCCAGAGATTATTGATAGATGCCAAAGACTTGGAATTCATATTCATCAAACCTTGGGGGAAGGATCACCTTTTAAACTTTTTGTTTGAAGAACTGTTTTCTTCTCATAATTTCATTTTGGATAGTTGTAATTTGACCAGAAAGGGCACTGGTGGCGAAGTATGAAGACAGAGAAGATCTTGGGGGTTAAAAGAAAATGGTGGCCAACGTGGCTCAATTATAATCACCTGCAGAGGCCTTTCTTATTCCCCTATCTGTTTGTTCTTTCTCTCTTTCAATGATTTTGCACAACTTTGTGCTGAATTTACAGACATGGCATAGGCACCGTGTAAAGCATAAGAACTTGGAGGGCAGAGACTGATTTATTTTTTTCCCTTTCTTCAGCACCTAGCACAATTCCACAAACATTAAAAATACATATATATGTTGTCATTCTATGACTTAGTATGCGGATTTAGGAAAGATTTGGGTGCAACTAAGTGGCACAGTGGATAGAATGCTGGACCTAGGAAGACTCATCTTCCTGGGTTCAAATCTGGCCTCAGACACTTACTAGCTGTGTGATCCTGGGCAAGTCACTTAACCCCTTTGCCTCATTTTCCTCATTTGTAAAATGAGCTGGAGAAGGAAATGGCTAACCAATCCAGTATCTTTGCTAAGAAAATCCCAAATGGGGTCAGGAAGAGTTGAACGTGATGGAAAGCAGCTGAGCAACAGTAACAAATACTGATTGAATTATTAGCAAGACTAAGTGAATAATAACAAATATCTCAGAATTCGTTTTTTTCTTCTATAGCTGGACATTATATATCATACAATCCATCCACAGGTAGTGTCTGCTGATGTGTCTCTGATTGCCTTGATGCCATAGTATGCTAGACATAAAAAACAATCCACAAACAAACCAATAGACATTAACTTTGTGTCCTACACTGTGCTAGGTGCTGGCTATCCAAATAAATATTAGCCAGTTCTTGCCCTCAAGACATTTATATGTTTCCAAGGTGAGACATTATGGGCATATGGGAGTATGAGCCTATTACCTCCATAGTGACCACCAAATAGTTTGGGGAGGGCACCAGCAGCTGGTAGGATCAGGAAAGGCTCCATTTACATCAGAGGGTTTTAACCTTTTTTCTGTCCTGGACCTGTTTATCAGTCTGGTGAAGCCCATAGACCTTTTCTGAGAATCATATAATATACTGCTAATTATACTATGCTAATATTGCTGCTGATAGCATTGTGCTTTGTTGTCTACAGCTATAATTGAAGGAAAGCCTAAATTTCAGTTAGACATGAGTGAAAATAAAATGTTTTTTTTTCTCAAGTTCATGAACCCCATGAAATCCATGAACAGCCTGTTTAGAACCTCTAATGGGAAAGGAGGCTATTTGGACTGAGTCTTAAAGGACACAAGTGAGGAAGGAGTGGAAGAAAGGAAAGAATGTACTGAAGAAGGCATGGGGTGATAACCCAAGCAAGGACACAGGGGAGGAGATTCAGTGTTATGTGTGAGAAATAGCAACGAGGCCAGCACACTTGGACCTCAGATTGATTGCCAGAAGGTTAGGGGTATATAACTGGAAAAATTGTTTAGGGTCATGTTGTGAAGGCTTGCAAATGCCTAACAAAGAGCCTTATAATTCATCCCAGAAGTAATAGGGAACCACTGGGTCTATTGGGTAGGGAACTGACATGGTCAGATGCTCCTTCCAAGAAAATTACTTTGGCTGCTATGTAGAGAAAGGCTTAGAATGAGGGTAGAAATTGGAGGCAGGGATTCTAATTAGGAGGTCATTGCAAAAAAAAAAAACCAACAATGACTAATCCATCAAAAAGTATCATTAAGCACTTATTATGAATTTTTATTTTATAAATTGTAGGGAATAGAGATGAATTCTAGTATCTGTCCCAGCCACAAAGAGCTTATAATCTAATAGAGAGCCAGAAGATAGTGAATGAAACAATAAGTTTCTTTTGCCTGTAGGATATCTATTTCCCATAATTAGAAGAAAAAGTAGGTGCTGAAGCATGTTTGCCCTTTCCCCTCTTTCATTATTCATTCTTCCCCTTCAAATGTGTCATCTGATGGATGAAGGTACTTCCTCCAAAGGAGCCAAACATATTTATCCCACAGCTTCTCCTTCTCTGCAATTCTTGTCCATAACGGTCTTATATAAGTCCTTGTATGTCTTAAGTCTTGCATAGAGGGCCTACCCAATTTGCTCAGAACCTTCTTTGAGGTCTACCAAAGTTAGCACCCTTTATTCTTCCTATACGACCAACTCACCTTCTCTTCACCTTCTCTTGTCTCATCCTATCTTTGTCTAGCATTTTGTACACATTAAAATAAAGGAGGCTTAGCTTAATGCACTGAATCCTTCTGGGATCCATGGATTTATTTCAGGGAGTCTATAAACTTGAATGGGGAAAAAAATATATATTTTCTCTAACTTCTAATTGAAATTTAGTACTTTTTGGAATTCTTTAAAAATACTATTCTGAGAAAAGGCCATAGTTATTACCAGATGTTTTTTAAAGGATCCATGACATAAAAGGAACTCCTGATTAGTAAAGTATTAAACTTAAAAGACAAGATGATCTGGATTAAAATTCTGCCTCAAATACTAATTATATGAAAGTTACTTACCTTCTCTGAGCTTCAATTTTCCCATTTATAAAAAAGGAGATAATGATAACTCCCACCTCATAGGTTGGTTGTGAGGATATTACATAAAGCTAACAATTAGGTAGTTTTTGAAGGTTTGAGAAACACTTTGTGTGCATGTAAACTGCTTTCCAGACTTTATTGCACTACCTACATATGAGCTGAGATTATTCTAGCTGCAACAAAAACTGATTATCAGGCAGACTTAGACTTTTTACTTGGAAACTGATTTAAATTGCTAGTTATTTGTTATTTTCATAAAGGTCTTGCTTTTAGTGAAATCATTGAACTTAGGAGCACAGACCTACAGCTGTGAAGAGCCCTTAGAACTCATCTGGATCCAGCCTTCACATTTTACAGATAAGGAAACTGATGCCTAGGGAAGGTAAGAGATTTGCTCAAGATCATATATTAGTAAGGACTGTCAATATAACATACGGTTATACATGTGGAAGTGTATATATATACACATATACAACACAAAATATATGTATGTATACATACAATTATTTATGTTTATATGCAAATATAAACACAAATATATACATAAGAAAACATCAACAATATATCTCTGTCTATCTCTCTATATTTAAAGCAACAGAGGAAAAAAGCTTTGGCCACTTAAATGAAAAATCAACTATTTCTCATGTAAAGAAATCCAGCTGAGCAGTTGACATGTAAAGTAACCTTTAGAACAAGATGGCCTCGATGTGATGTCATTTAAATATAATCATCATTTCCTTGAGAAAGGACCTTGGCCTTACATGGCATGAAGGAGAGTGCTCGGGGAATGAAGGGGAACAAATTCTGAGGTCAAGGTCATGGGTGGGACTTGAAAAGTTAAGTCTCTGCTTCCCCTCTCTCCCACTACCACACCCCAGAAACTAACCCAGGAGGGCTGGTTTTCAAATAACACCCAGTGGTTTTTAAAACCTCTAGAAAACCTGTGTTAACAGGACACACTGGTGGTTATTAACATTTTTGTTAGAACCAGTTTTACTGGACGCAGTTCAACAGCAACAAGGAACTCCCAGAAGACACCGGGTACCAGTGAGTTTTCAAGATCATTAGTAAGTGATATTTGGTGGTGAATATCCTGGGGTCAGTACTGGCATGAATTGAGTCAGCAGCCCTCCAGAAGGACTGACTCCTTAAAAATAGGGAGAGGCAGGGAAGAAAAAACCTGGTAATGAGACCTGACTAATATCAAGGGCCTACTGTTCTGTACCCACTCCCTCCTCCTCAGTTAAATGAACTGTTAAAAGACCAAAACCAAGACGGCTGCTTGAGAGCCAACAATAACGAAAGGACTTGCAGCAGATGGTCCTACCTCTCTTTCTGATTACAGCAAATACATCACCTCCCCTCCATCCCCAGCGCCCACAGTTATGGAGAAGGGCAGGACTTTTGAATGGCTGACATTGAGCCGAAGGGAGAGGCAGAGCCCAGCTTTGGCTGGAACACCAGGACTGCTTTACAGAATTATTAATAAGGCCAGAGAAGGATGCACGGCTCCCTGCCCTCACATGCAGGGACTGTGGGCAATTTGCCTTCCTCCCTAAAACCTGTTTCTTGCTGGACAGCTTTCAAGTACAAAACAAATATGGGGTCCATGGATGTCCCTGCTGTTTCCAATAAAAAACACATGATGTATGACTGGTTGTCCAGGGGAGAGAAAGCACTAGCTGCCTGGCTAAATCTACCTAGATATTTAAAGACTCTTCAAGATGCTTGGTGTGTCTTTTCCCGGGAAAGGAGAGAGAGGGAGGGAGAGAGGGAGAAGTGGAGAGGGGAGAGAGAGACACATAGAGACAAAAAGACAGAGACAGACAGACACAAAGGGAGAGAGACAGAGACAGAGAGACAAAGAGAGAGACAGAGACACAGAAGGAGTGAGAGAAAGACAGAGAGAGAAAGAGAGACACAGAGAGACAAAGACACAGCAGAGACAGAGAGAGACACAAAGGGAGAGAGACAGAAACAGAGACAGAGACACAAAGAGGGAGACAGAGCCAGAGACAGAGAGAGACACAGAGGGAGGGAGAGACAGTGAGACAGAGGGAGAGAGACAGACAGAGACAGACAGAGACACAGAGGGAGGGAGGGAGATATGGAAGATGCATATGATTCACTGAAATCCTCATGATGTAAAGAAAAAGCAGGGAATGCTCCCAGTTCACAGAACAGACCTTCTGAATTGAACTCATGACACAGAGTAGGCAAAAGTCTCATATGATTGAGCAGAAATGTCTAACAATCTGCCTAATTGGAGGGAAAATTCCCCTTGCTGAGGTCACGGATCCAATGGTGTTCTGAGTATACCTATAGAAAAGAGCGGACCCAAAAGACAGTTTCAAACTCTTACCATCGCTTACAAATTGTGTGATGGTGGGCAAGTCCCAAGGTTTCTAGTCCTCAGTTTCTTTATCTGAAATGTGGTGGAAGAAGGTTTCTAGGTGACTTTAAGGTTCCTTTCAGAATGAAATCTTTGATCCCAGTGTTTCTTTAGAAGGATCTCTTCAATTGCCATCCTAAGGGATGTGCTCCAGCCAGACCACTGTCTCTTCATATCTTTTTCTGAGACGCTTCTTACGCTGTGTCCTCCTGGACCTGTACCCCAGTCCTCAAGATTGGGGGAGAGCATGCTGGAGAGAGAGGCTCCCCTGATTTAGTTCGACATCAGAGGATAGAATATAAGGGCTGACCGCCGTGTATTCCTCAATCTTGCTACAAATATGGCAGGGGGAGTAGTAAGTAAGTGGATGGCGATGATGGATTCAAATGCTTCTTGGCCAAGTCATGTCCAATTCAATGGTAGCTCCAATACATGTCCCTTTCAACACTGTTCAAACAGCTTCAGGACTATTTAGAGCCATGGAAATCTGTTAGCAGTAATAGACCGAGGACATTTGACCAAGTGCCAATCAAGTTAACTTCCCAGCTTGTGGTTTAGAGCTTTTTGTTTTAAGCTGAACCTGTGATTTTATCAGTGTGGGGAACAGCTCTTTGAGGAAACTACACCAATGCAGAGTAATGTTTACTCTGCAAATGCATTGGTTCTGAGAGTGGCCCTGGCCCCAGCCACTGAGAGACTTGCCTGAGGTTCAATATATGTGAGAAACAGGACTGGAACCAAGGTCTTTCTGAATCAGAGGACAGCTTTCTATCCCCTACTTTCCATTGCCTCTTCTGTAATTTAAAGTAGAAAGAGGCAATCAATAACATGCAAAAGAAAATATCTCAGTGCATTTTGTCTGAGATTATTTCTAATTTATCTTGTTGTACGTAATTATTGCCATATTTTCCCTGTAATAGACTTTGCTCCTTAAAACAAAAGCTATTTCTTATTTTCCTTTGTCTTCCCAAAGCTTAGCTCAGTTACTGACACATAGTAGGCACTTAATAAATTATTTTTTGACTTGCCTTCCCTCTATGGAGCAAGTTACCTTTTTTTTTCCTCCTTGAATAGGGAGAGGTTCATCACCACAAGGTTGGCCACTGGATAAAGAATTTGGCCACAGCCACAGCCAACCCAAGGTATGGAGGATTGGGATTTGTGTAGGTGGAGGAATTAACCACACTGGTGGAATCCTAACTCTTTGGAAGTACTGCCAAGCATATGGGCTCAAATGGCATCCATGTACATTTTGTTGACCTAAGCAACTTTTGAATCTCATAATTCAGTTCTGTTTAAACAACTTCTTCCATCCCAGAAGGGAAAATTATCTATGTATCTACATCTATATCTATCTATCTCTACTATCTATCTATTATACACACATATACATACATACATACATATTTAATCTACTTTAAACACAAATCCTATAAAGGGGACAATCCTAAAATTAAAGCAATATATAGTCTGCATGTTGTCTAAAAATCCCTTTCCACCAAGGGCTTAGGTGTGATACACAATCAATTATTTTCTTTCTGGCATTCCCCAAGCTAGCACAGATCTTCCAAATTGAAATCATATGTGATGATTTTCTAAGAGAAAAAAAAATTACAAGAAAAATAATTCCTAATAAAATAAAAATGGATCTGAAAATATCTGATTAATTCTCAATTATTTCAGATTTATTCTGTGTATAGCTTATATGTATGTGGTTGTTTTTGTGTTGTTTCCCCCCTTAGACTGTGAGTTTCTAAAGAGGAGGGAGTGGTTTTTGTCTTTCTATTTTCAGGGCTTAATACAGTACCTGGCACATTGTTTGTGTTCAGTCATTTTCAGTCATGCCTGACTCTTCATGACCCCATTTGGGGTTTTCTTGGCAAAGATACCAGAGTGGTTTGCCATTTCTTTTTCATTTCGCAGATGAGAAAGTGGAGGCAAGCAGATTTAAGTGACTTACTCAGGGTCACACAGCTAGTAAGTGTCTGAGACTGGATTTGAATTCACGTCTTCCTGACTACAGGCCTGGGGCTCTATCTACCATATCACCTAGCTTCCCATGTGGTACATAGTAGATGTTTAATAAATATTTATTGACTGACAGATATATAATATCACAGAAGCTTTGATGTTGGTATTTTTTTCAAAGCAAGTTTAGGTCACTAGTTAGTACAAGGGATTTTCACCAGTCCTTACACCTGATCTTGAATAAATTAGAATTTAACATTTCTTGACGAATTAGTCTGAGTTCTACTACCTTCTATCTTCTTTATTTTCTAATAATAAGAAATACAATAACTATAATCATAATTTTTCTATTAACAATAGAAAAGCCGCATGGTGTAGTCTATAATGAGAAAGCCTGAACTAAGGAACACTTAGGCTCATGTTTTTCTTCTGACACTGCCTGGTTGTGTGGCCTTGTCTGCACAGTGCCTCAGTAACCCCAAGGAAACTTAGAGCACTATAAGTTAGAGATGAGTTGCTGATCTGCATAGATGGAAGAAGTTTCCACACCAGGAGGTCTCAACATCAATGATTTCATTGGTCTGAAATTAAAGAAATAAATGAATGCCAGCTGACATTTACATGGTGTTCTCGAGTTTTAAAAGTGCTTTGAATGCATTGTCTGTTATGATCCGCCCATTAACCCTGTGGGGGAAGTACAAAAGTACCATGGTTATTATTTATCTCCATTTTACAGAATTGACCAGTGTGAATCCAAGGCTTGCCTGTGAGGGGCAGCGTGGTAAAGTGGAAAGAGGGTTGGATTTAAAGTCAGAGGATCTGGGTGTGACTCTCATCTCTGCCAACTGTGTGACCTTTAATCAATTGCTAAACCTCTCACAGGGTTAGACTAGAAGGCTTCTGGAGTCACTTCCAGCTCTCAATCTATGATTTTATATTCCTATAGTGTCCGAAATATAATTCTAACCCATGTGTCCTGGCTTCCAATCTTAACCTGTTTCCATTTTAGTAAGTGCATGAATTTTCTTTAGGTCCCTTATAGTAGTATGATCAGGCATGTGATTCTTAATTTGTTGGTTTTTTTTTAAGTTGATCATCAGATTATAAACATGGGCCCAAAGGGTTTTCAGGAATATGATCAGAGTTTTTCACCTGTAAATCTTAACAAACAGCTGCCTGTTCTATTGCCTTCCTTGTTTTCATTGAGCTTGTTTCATTTTATTTTATGTGAAGGCACATAATTACATTATTCATTAATCCACAAGTATCTGGCGTTTGTTCATGCTTACAGTTTTCCTTATTTATTTTGCAAATGTGCTGCTTTCAATTTTTAAAATAGGTTTTGTGAGAGAAAGGTTGGAAACCTCTTTCATTAAACTAACTTGCTTCACCCCCTATTTTGTTTGATTTGCCATATTCCCTTCCCCAATAAAAGGAGCTGAATTTATGTAGGTTTTTTATTAGATCCCCTGTCATTTTGATCCTTTCCTTTCAATCATCATTTTTCCATCCACATGGAAGATTTCGACAAAACACGCAGCATGGATTGCTTGCTATGAAACACAGATAGGTTTTTTTTTTCTTTCCAAAATCGAAAACAGAAGAGAGCCCTGAGAATCAAACAAAAGAAATTAAAGCCCGAGATATGCCACAGTTGTCTTCTGCGGCAGTTAGAAATTTAATTATTTTATCTCATAGAATAATGTGCCCTTCAGAAATCATTTTGGACTAGATGTTTCAAACCAATGATCTGTAGTTAATTATCTTTAATAACTGTTGCACATTATGGTTAGATCTATGTTTTTGCTAAACCAATTAATAATATCTTCATTAGTATAAAGACAAGGTAGCAGGATCCTTTCATTTTTCACATTGAAAGAGTAGATATTTTAAACACTGTAATTTACTTTGCCCATACATTCCCAATGATATGACTAATTAATGAAACTTCAAAGACATATAACTTCCAAAAGCTACTTATTTTAAAGTCATTGTTGAACATTTAATGACATTATGTTGGGGGCATTGCTGACACCCTAACTATCTGTGTCCTAGAATTGACTAAACCCTTTTAAACCACCAAAATGCTTAATGTGAAGAAGAAAATTAATCCGACATTATTTCTAATTAAGAAACCTGTTGATTGCGGAAGCAAGAATGAAAAGTCAATGAGTACTCTCTTCTAAGGAGATATCCCTATTAGTTGGTCAAGTACATTCTCACAGGATCTTTATAGATAATTTGCTAGAGTGAGACTAATGTCAATATCTGAAGCTTGAGTATGGCCATTTCATTTCCCCTTCCCCCTGCCACAGGATGGGCTTGAGCAGGGTAGTAGATGTTCTCTGTGCAATTGTATGAGAGTATCTCAGAGTTAGAAAGGAATGGGAAGAACGTCTCCTGAAGTCTCGATCTTTTTAGTCATGTCCAACTCTTTGTGACCCCATTTGGGGTTTTCTTGGCAAAGACACTGGAGTGGTTTGCCATTTCCTTCCCCAGCTCATTTTATAGATAAGGAAACTGAGGCTAATAGGATTAAGTGACTTGCCCAGAGTTAAACAGTCAATAAGTGTCTGAGGTCAGATTTGAACTCAGATCTTCCTGACTGCAGGCCTAGCATTTTATCCTCTCCACCACCTAGCTGACCCTATACCCTCTGGGTCATACTCAGACAATAATCCTCACAACACTATATATATGACAAGTGACCATGTAACTTTTGCTTGAAGGCTTTCAATGAGAGGGAACCCAGCACCTCTGTAAGCGGCTGATCCCACTTTTAGATGGTTCTCATTCTTTTACTTATAGCAAACCTAAATATGTTACCTCTGCCCATTACTTCTAGTTCTGCCGTTTGGAGACAAACAGACCAAGCACAGCCCACATAACAGTTCTTTAAATACTTGAAGACATCTATTCTGTCATGTCTGTCCCTCCCACCGTCTTCTCCTTTCCAGACAAAATAGACTTCATCCGGTCAATATCCAGACTGCATTTTCACTTGTTTTCTGCCATGCCTCATGTCACCCTCCTCCTGGTTCCTCTGGGTTCCTTCAAGTGTTAGCTAAAGTCCCATATCTACAAGAAGCCAAAAGAGAGACAGAGATAGAGAGACAGAGACAGAGACAGACAGACTGACAGAGAAAGAGAGGGGGATAGACAGAGAGACAGACACAGAGACAGAGAAACAGAGAGAGACAGAAAGACAGACAGAAAGAAAAAGAGAGGGGGAGATAGACAGAGAGAGAGAGAGAGAGAGAGAGAGAGAGAGAGAGAGAGAGAGTTGGTACATAGTTATTTGCATGTTGTCTCCCCCATCAGACTGAAAGTTTCTTGAGGGCAAGGGCTGCTGGTGCTGGTTATATTCCCAATGACTGGCACATGTCGGGGTTTTTGTTTGTTGTCGTTTGGTCATGTCCAACTCTTCGTGACCCCACTGGATGTTTTCTTGGCAAAGGCACTGGAGTGGGTTTGCCGTTTCTTTCTCCATCTCATTGAACAGATAAAAAACTAAGGCAAACTGGGTTAAGTGATTTGCCCAGGGTCATAAAGTTAATAAGTGTCTGAGGTCAGATTTGAATCATGAAGATGAATGTTCCTAACTTCAGTCCTTGTATTCTATCCACTATGCCACCTAGCCCCACCTGGCACATAGTATACACTTAATAAATGAGGGCTGACTGGCTGGCATGGACTAGGAACATTTCACTATCCTTGTTACCTTCCTCCAGGAGTGGGGAACCTGTGACTTCGTGGCCTTAAGGACACAAGTTCCCCACCCCTCCTTTTTAATACTATTTCAGCTCTTCAATGTCCTTCCTAAAATGTGGCACCCATGATTCCTTGCATAGATACTCTGACCAGGGAGGAATCTGGTCCAATGGGACTATCATGCCCTTAGTGCTAGACAGTGTGGCTTTCTTCACTCAGTTCATGGACTACCTTATCTGTCTTGGCTACAATATGATATTGTTGACTTGCTCTGACGTTATGGTCCACTAAACTCACCTTCCTTCATTTTTTCAGATTAACTGCTGTCTACACACACCTCTTTCCTCTTTTAGTTGTGAAAGTAATTAATTAAACCAAAGCATTTTCCTTTTTATTTATAACTATTGGATTTTACTTTAGTAGCTTTGGTCCACTGCTCTAGTTCTCCAGTACCTTGTTGGATCCTTAATTCCTCGTGCAGTGTTTAACTATCCACCCTAGGATTTTAGCTATCCCTCCTAGCTCGTTGTCATGAATGAATATGATAAACAACTCATCGCTGTTATGTGACTTATTAAGAGTCATATAAAATGCAATGGTTTAGTAGTAGCTGCCGGATTTCAGTGGATTCTCTACCCAGTCTTACCTAGATTCTCCCAAACTACATGACCCTACATAACTCTGGACTCAGTTACCTTACCTGTAACAGGAGGACCATAACAGCACCTTCTACCAACACAGAATAAAGTGAGATAATATTTGTAAAACACCTTAAAGCACTACACAAATTCAAGATTAGTATTGTTGCTATTATTAGTATACTATGTCCAGGATGATCTTTAAATCAACCATTAAGATATGGTAATGAAGGAGTCCAATTCGACAGTCTGGCCACATGTGGATATAATTTTCAAGGATATAAGATACATTTTTCTTCTGCCTTTGCCCTTTTTACCAAAAAGAAAATGTGTGATGGTAATATTTTAGCCTCTTCTAAATAAAACTGAAAGAACCAAATCAAACTGGCAAGGTTATATCATTCTGGTGGTTTTTAATAGTGTGTTTGTTTAAATTGAAGTGAAAATTCATTCAAGGAACTTCTTATCACCAGGATACAAGGTTCAATGTGTTCACTTAATTGTTGTCATTGGTCCATATCTCTGCTTACAGAATCATGGAACTTGTCCCAACCATACTAGGTTCAGAAAGTGTTCCTGACTCTTACAGATGGCACGAGTAGTGCTAATTCCTTGTAAATGGAAATCATTAAATATCAATCAAACCACAGTCATCAACTCCTCTGTAGTGTCCAATACTATTGACAACTCCCCTCCTTCTGGATACTTTTCCCTCCCTGTTTTGTGTGTGTGTGTGTGTGTGTGTGTGTGTGTGTGTGTGTATGTGAGAGAGAGAACGAGAGAGAAAGGGAGAGACAGAAGGGGGAGAGAGAGAGAGAGAGAGAGAGAGAGAGAGAGAGAGAGAGAGAGAGAGAGAACCTACTGTGCAGTTTTATAATCCACATCTTTGCTTAGATTTGTCCCAAGACTGTTCTGAACCTTCTCTCTGTTCTTGAACTCTTCTCTCTTGGCACTCTCTGGCTTGGTGCTCTCATCAACTGGTAGGAAATCAAATATCATCTCTTTTTAGTCTCTTTTTTGAACTCTAGTTTCAAAGAGCTTGTTCAACTCTTCTATCAGAATGTCCCATAGGTAACTCAAGCTCAACATGTCTAAAATAGTCCTCATTATCTTTCCCCTCATCCTCTTCTCCTAACTTCTGTATTTTTATGAAGTGCATTTTAATCCTTCCATTTATACAGATTTACAATCCAGGAAACATTCTAGATTCTTGTACTCCATAAATCAATCAATGCCCAAATCTTGTTGATTTCATGATTCCACCTCCCCAATATCTTACATTTTTGCCTTCTCTTCACTCATACAAAAGCTACCCTTTACCTAAAGTCCTCATAGCACCTTCCCTAGATTATTGCAATACCCTCTAATTGACTCCCTTGCCTCTTCTCTCTTCCAATTTGAGATCATTTTGAATACAGCTGATAAAATAATATTCTTAAAAGACAGGTCAGACCATGTCACCTTCACCAAGTCAGTGACCAGTACCAAGCTTAGCCCTAGTAAGGTACTTAAAGGCATATGAAGTGACTCTTTATATACAAACCATAGGCAAATCACCTAATCTCTCTGTGCCTCAGGATACTAATATGTAATGTGAGAGCAGGAAAACCCATGCCATATACCCTCAAAATTTACTTGATTGGTTGAAAAAATTCCAAGTAATCTTTGTGATTGGTGTTTAAAAGTAATTACTTTGTTGGGTAGCTAGGTGGTGCAGTGAATAGAGCACTGGCCCTGGAGTCAGGAGAACCCGAGCTCAAATCAGGCTTCAGACACTTAATACTTACTAGCCGTGTGACCTTGGGCAAGTCACTTAACCCAAATTGCCCTGCATTCCCCCCTCCAAAAGAAAATTACATTATAAAGCATGTGTTTTTAATGGTCTCAAGGTGAAGAATATTTGTTGATGCATAGTTACATTCTAAATCTGATAGAATAGAAGCTCCTTGAGGGCAGGATAATTTCATTTTTGTCTAATCACAGGTCCTGGTACGTTGTAGGCACCTAGGTGCTTTATATACTGATATATATGTAGATCCTGATTAGTGTGTTTAATAATTCCCATGAAATGGTTGCATTATTTGAATTCACTCTGCACATTTCAATTGGGTTGGAATTAATTACCATATTTTACATAGCTATAATTTTAAATAATGATATATTAAATATACGTAACCATTTTATGAGTATTCACACTAATTGGGACCTACCTGTAATACAGTTTTAAACCTTGATACTTCCAAAAAAGCTTTCATGGGAAAAACTAACATGTCACTAGACAGTGAAATTGAGTAGTTAGGTTGCTTAGTGGATAGAGCTCTAAGCCTAGAGTCAGAAATACCTGAGTTCAAATCCAGCCTCAGATACTTACTAGCTGTGTGACCCTGGGCAAATCACCTAACCCTGTCTGCCTCCATTTCCTCATCTGTAAAATGAGCTGGAGAAGGAAATGGCAAGCCATTCCAGTATCTTTGCCAAGAAAATCCCAAATGGGGTCATAAAATGTCAGACACAACTGAAATGACTGAACAACAACAGACAGCAAGATAGCAAGACCATTTCTACCCAAGGTCCAAAATAGCATGTCAATTCAGGCAAAATTTAGCCACTTCAGGGGAAAGGGGTACCATAGGATCATAAGGGATCATAATCTAAGAAGAAATTGAGGAGCAGAGAATGAGCTAGGGACATGTAGCAACTCGATTTGCCCCCAACGGACTAGTTCTTTTATTTACTGATGTAGTAGTCAATATCATTCATTTTAGCTGGTGCCAGGAATGATCTCTACCATTTTAGAAGATGGAAAAAAGGATAAATCACCAGGAAAGAAAAAATAAAAACCTGCCATGTATGGGAAGAACATATATAAGTTGTAGGAGTTTTAGAAGCAAGTTATTGGAAAAGAAAGGTAATACAGAAACAAAAGATACTAATACAAAGTTGCAAAGGAAACTGAAGTCAGGTTTTTCACCTGCAAAATGGAGAAGGGATTTTCAACTTGTTTCTGAGGTCCCTTGTAGCTTTTGATCTATCATCTGGAGATACTCTGATTTTAATATAATTATAGAAAAACTATTGAAACTCAGTCACCCTAATTTGGACTGAAATTATATAATGTACTATGCACAATGATTTATATAATCACTGATCTGGAATCCTAGGGATAAAATAATCATGACACTTGTTACCTCCATGAGATCAGGGACCATGTCTTAATTAAATTTATATCATCTCTAGCACCTAGCAGAGTGCTTTTCATATAGCATGTTGGTGAATAATTGAATGAGTTCCTCAATCAATCAATGCACATTTATTGAACCCTTACTATATGCCTGACACTAGAGATAAAAAGGCAAAAAAAATCCCTTCTCCCAAGAAATTTACATTCTCTTTGGAGAAGACGATAGTGTGTGTGTGTGTGTCTGTCTGTCTATCTATCTATCTATCTATCTATCTATCTATCTATCTATCTATCTATCTATCTATCATCTATCTATCTATCCATCTATCTATCATCTATCTATCTATCATCTATCTATCTATCTACCTATCTATCATCTATCTATCATCTATTTATCTATCATCTATCTATCTATCTATCTATCTATCTATCTATCTATCTATCTATCTACCTATCTATCATCTATCTATCTATCTACCTATCTATCTATCATCTATCTATCTATCCATCTATCTATCATCTATCAT
>NW_027185761.1:42967629-42977406 GCF_028583685.1 Petaurus breviceps papuanus | reverse complement strand
TCTATCATCTATCTATCTATCTATCTACCTATCTATCATCTATCTATTTATCTATCATCTATCTATCCATCTATCTATCTATCCATCTATCATCTATCTATCTGTATACATATACATATGTATGTGTACACATATAAATATATACACACGCATGCACACACACAGACACACTGGAATTAAATACAAGATAGTCAAGGAGAAGGACACGAGCAGTTCAGTGGGTGTATGGGTATAAGGACAGGATTCACATAGAAGGTGCTTGAATTTGTTGGCTGTGCCTTTAAGAAGACTGGGATTACATGAAGCAGAGATGAAGAAGAAGTCCATTCTTAGGCTGGAGAGCCAGTGCAAAGGTATGGACATGAGAGATGGAATATAATTGGATAATAGTGCAAACAGAAAAAAAAGAACATGTGATGAGGTTAGAAAGACAGGTCATGAAGGATTTTCAAGTCATACAGAAAGGTTGATATTTGATCAAGGGAAAACCACTCAAATTTATTGAGTAAGGGAGTGTCAGGGCCAGATTTACACTTATGAAAAATCCCTTTGGTACTTTTGTGTAGGACAGATTGAAGTGTGGAGTTTTTTGAGATGGGCACTAATTGGAAGGCTATTGAAATAAAATGATAAGATCTTTTTTTAGGAATAGGGAGGTTAGGGTGGTCTAGTGCTGTGATTTCATCAGTATGGCAAATTCCAGGTATGGAACTTCCCTCCTCTGATGTAGAACAGTAATTCGTCTGTAACTTGTAGCCTTGCTGTGTTCCTTGGGTCATTGAAAAGCTAATTGATTTGCCTCTGGTCAATGAGCTAATACGGGTCTGAGGCAGAACTGAACATAGGTCTTCTGACTTCAAGGTCAACCCCTTATTAACCACACCATAATGAGCAAAAAATAATAATTTTAATTAACATTTATGTCTTATGCATATATCTAGAGAGAATATTCTTTTGTCTTTGGGAGACACTTCAACATTTTCTATTAGCAATAAATAAAATCAACTCCTTTGTCTGGCATTCAAGGCATCAGTCTTGGTATCACCCCATTTTCCTAGGCTTAGCCTACACTATTTCCCAGTTTGTATTTGGCAATCTGGTTAAACCAGACTACTGAGTATCCCCAAGACACAACGCACACTCTTCTACCGTAGGATCCTTTGGTTTATATCATTCTCTATACTTTCAATGCATTTTCCCCATCTGTTTTTTGAAATCTTATCCTTCTTATACATTTACCTTTCATACCTCCTCCTTTAGGAAAGACTCCATCAACTTGCACATGTTCGCTTTTCTTACTCACTTACATTGAATTTTGTAGGATAGTTATTCATGCATTTTCCCCCTACTCTTCCAGATTCATTTGATCAATATAGACAGAGACTGTATGGACATAACATATAGATATGTATTATCTATTTTCTATCTCCTCTATTATTATACCAGTGATACTAAGTATAAAGTTATAGATGTAGGAAAGGAAGCAAACAAACAAAACCTGCCACTTACCAGGCACTTTCCTAAGCACTTTCAATATTATCTTATTTGAACCTCGTAATAACCCTGAGAGGTAGGTACAACTATTATCTCTAGTTTACATTTATGGAAACTGAGGCAGGCAGTGGTTAAAGTTAATTGTCCAAGGTCACATAAGTAGTAAGTATCTAAGGCTTGGTTTAAATTCAGATCTTCCTGATTACAGGTCCAGAATTCTATCCATTGTACCATTTAGTTGCCTCTAATCTAGATATGTAACAGATCTCAAAAACTTTCCAATTCAATCTGCTTCTTTTACAGTTGAGAAAATTGAGTCTCTGAGAAGAGAAGAGGAATGTTCAAGGTCACATCAGTATAAGTAGAAGAGGGTTGAAGTGATTTCAGCTCCCCATGATCAGCAGGAAATTCCATCTCTCTTTGTCATAGTCTCCAAAGGCACAAAGTTGATATCACTCAATGGACATTAATGAGGTACCTGGTGCATGTAGATAAACTAAAGTAATACAAATAAGAAGTTATGCAGGAGAAGAGGAATAAAGTAGATACCCCCAGAGAAATGTCTGATCATTAAAAAAAAAAAGATGACTCCAGGTATCCAGCAAGAATAAATAACTGATGAGTTGCCAAGTGTTCCATTGGTAGCTAAGCAATATCAAGATAATGTGAAGGACATCTCCTGTAATGTTGGATAGACCCCATGGTGTATTTATGGGGGAATATGGGCCAAAGTTACACAATATGGGGATAAATGGGTTGGGCTCTCCTTCACTGGTGGGACAACCCACTTAGATGAGATCAAAGATCCATTAGTAAATTATAATATCTCCCTCCAGCACCCAACACTCTGGTATAAGAGGAGCCTAACCAGAGGATTTGGTGGTGAATTGAATTCAACCTCAGTTAGCCCAGTTCAGAAAAATGAAAAAAAAAGGACACCCTCAAGTTCTTGTCTTCATACTCCATCTCCAGCCTTCTACCCATTCTGTGACTTCCTCTGTGACAGTAAAGGGAGAAGAAAAGATGCACTTTTTAAGAATGTCAACATAAATTTGCAAATAGTTCCAGAATCCAAGGTCACTCCTGGGAATGTGGTTTTAATGGGATAGAGATGTCTCTAAGTTGTTGAATGCTGTTGGTCATTATTCTTTTTTTCTCTAACTCAAAGAAAACGTGCATGAATCTCTTTGTAAGAACATTGCCTCTCATGTGGTTTTACTTACTTCTGAATATGGCTCTAATAATGCCAGCTTGCAGACAAACTGAGGATGACAATTCACTCCAGAGTAGTGCCATCTTACTATTATCATGATTATTATTAGTGAAATATTGTATTAAAACCATTAAAGGAAAACAATCTTTATTTGCTCTTAATTCTCTTGCTGCCATGCTAATCAAAGCCATTCCTGCCTCTGCTATAATTTGAAAAGCTGTTATTATAGGAAGATCAGAAAAAGAAAGTGGAGAAAAGACCAGGAATATTGGCTTCAGATTTTCTACTCAACTATTACTTTGCTCAGAATCATAGGATCATAGATTTAGAAATTTAAGGGACCATAAAGGTCATTTCATTCCCACCCCCTCATTTTATACTTGCAGAAATTGAAACCCTGAGTGGTGAAGCAATTTGCTTAAGGATACCAGATTGTGATAGAGCTGGATTTTGAACTCAACTCCAGTGAAACTAAGTTCAGGATTTGAAGTTCAATGTTCTTTCCATTCTACCACAATGCCTCTTTTTATATAGTGTATTCATAAAAATCCAAATCAGTTGAAATATATATATGTATATATTTGTGTATATATGTATATAATATTTTCCCCTAGGGGCACCTAGGCAGCTCAGTGGATAGAGTACTGGGCCTGGAGTCGGGAAAATTTATCTTCATGAGCTTAAATCTGATCTCAGACACTTACTAGCTGTGTGACCCTGGGCAAGTCATTTAACCCAGATTGCCTCAGTTGATTATCTACAAAATGAGCTGGAGAAGAAAATGGTGAACTGCACCAATATTTTTGCCAAGAAAACCCCAAATGGGGTCATGAAGAGTTGGATGCAACTAAAACGACTGAAGAATAAAATCTTTTCTTTTAAGGATGCGATAAAAATTATCACAGAATCACAGAGGTCAGCAAAACAATATATATGATGGCTATGATAACATTGATAAAAAAAACACTAAAATGAAGCCATACCTCATGTAATTGTAATGATCCATCTCAGACCCACAGAAGGCATGAAAATATGTGTCTTCTTCCTGCCTTTGGTGATATAAGGGAGTACATGTTCAGAATATCACATATACTATCAAATAGGGTCCCTGTTTTAGTTGGGTTTCCTTAACAGCTTTTCTTTGTCAAAGGGAAAGGTTTATTTAGGGGGACGGCACACTAGAATCACATGACTAAGGACTCCCCTATTCTGGGAGGAGGGAAGTGTTTCTGATCACATTCTCTAGAGCCAATATCGGTTATTTAGATTTTTTTCTAAGAATTTAGATCTTGGTTCATTTAGAATTTGTTCCATTTAAATTACACCACATAAGTCATGTTTGTTTTTAAATGTTGAACTTGAGTTTAGATTGTATCATTAGTCTGGTCTCAATGAGGAAGAAGGTAAAGAAGGGAGGTATGGTCATCTTTCTAAGCAAGTATAACACATTTAGGACCCCAAAATAGCTATTTTCCATTGCCCTTTGTGCCTTGGACTGAAGTGGGCCCTATTGTGCCCAATACCACAACATAATTGTGTCTAAAACAATACACAATTATATTGTAGTGGTGTAATTTAAATGGGGTGACTACTGAAAGACGTCAGGAGGTGGAAGTGATCTGGAAGAAACGATTCATGTTTGTTTTAGGGCATTTTCAGTTTGATCTGTGATTGGTTATACCAATGACTGATAAACTCCTTCCTTTAGAGGTGGGACTGATTAACACAAAGCCTTGCACCAATTACTTCTGTTCCATGATTTCAGATTTGTGCCTTAATACCCCATGACCAGTTTATCTTACAAATAGATGACATTGGTACCCAGAGTCTTTAAAAATTGCATAATGTTGGAAAAAAAAAAGAATTGCATAATGTTAGACTTGGAAGCCACCTCCAAGGACAGCTAATCAATCCTAGACCTGAAAAAAGATTCCTCTTACATGTCAGACAAATAAACATTCAGTCTTGTCTTGAATCCTTGCAAAGAAGGGAAGCTTGCCACCTCTACAGACAACCTATGTTACTTTGAGACAACTCTAACTGTTAGGAAATTATCGGGGAGTGTAGTAAATTTTGTCCTTTTGCAGTGTACTGTCACTGTCCTCTGTAACAAAATAGACCAAATCCAATAAAAACTTTGCAGTTACTAGTTACTTAAATTCAATTATCAGGTCCTCTCTGAGTCTTTTCTTCTACAGACTCAACAACCCTAGTGGATACTCATTTGGCATAGACTCCACCATTAGTTTCTCCTGAATATTCTTAACATTCTTCCTCAAATGCAATGACCAGAACAGGACATGGTGTCCTAATATCATCTGACATGGGAATAGAGCAGAGGTATTAGCTATGCCTGGAAGCTTTTCAGCAGAACTTTGGTGTTGTGGTGAAAGAAATCATATGGAATCGAATCATCACCACAATTAATCAAAAATGAAATAAATAATAAATAATGTTAACATTAGTGAGGAAGATACTTTTATCCATAGAGCATTATATGTATTTAGAATTCAAAGAAATTACTTAGTTCAAAGATGCTTAAAGCAGTTACAATTGGGGATAAACTGGAACATTTTGAGGTTTCTTTTGTGAACCCACTCATCCCTATACATACACACATAATAGTTTTGGAAACCATGTTAACCCAGGCACTAAATTACCTGATACGGTCTCAACTTTGGATCTAGTGCCATTTTGCTTAATTAATTTATTGTTTTCAAATAAGAGCTCAAATTATACTGCATTTTCTTCACATCAACATTATAAGGTAGGTAGCATATTATCCCCATTTTACAAATGGGGAAACTGAGCTTCTGAGAGCTTATATGACTTACCAAAGGGATCTACCTAATAAAATGGAAGGTCAGGATCTCTGGCTAAGCCTCTTCCCACATTTATGGTCACTTCACCAATTGTTTATTCCCTTGATCATCGGCAGAAAGATGCCAAATTGCACTTCTTCTGTATCAGGAGAGTAGGGAAGCAATCTGCCCATATTGTCCATTGGGCATGCCTATTTCCCTCAAAACTGAGCTGTGGTAACTTTCCAAAACTGATTTTACATAAGATTTATGGGGTTTTTTTCATTCAGAGGAAGAAAATAAATTAAGTATTTCTTAAAAGTAGAAATAAACATAGCAATCTAGCCTATGCCTTAGATCCTGGGATGAGTGAGAGTTGAAATTAGTATTTCTTTTTATTTAACCATTTTTCACATTCTCAGTTATCTTTCAAAAGCATCAGCTTCCCCGAATATAGGTTGGAAAATTATTTCATAATGTAAATGAATATTTTAAGCTCTGCGAGTGCATTTTTAGCAAAATGCAGATGACTGTAATGTTTCTAAAGGTCCGAGGCTATTTGATATTCAGTTTGTTCCCCTGAGAACACATTTTATTCGGGGGGAAAATGCGATGAGTCAGTAGTGGTTATGAAAACATTGAAAACTCTATTCTAGGGCTAGAGCATTTATTTGGTTACCTTCAATTTTCAAAAAAAAACATTTCTTGGGAGTCTGTGCTTTGTAAGAATTACTGCCCATGAGAGCTAAATCAACCTTAAAAAAAATTTTTTTTGGACAGTCACGTCCATTTTTTTTCGTAGTGCTGAATCCAACAAATGAACAAGGGGAAATGGAAAATTACAAAGTCCATATTGTTTTTTCATCATTTTGTCAACATGAAAAATATTTCTGTGTTTGTTGGATACTCGAAGAGTCAAAGATGGTGTTTCAGCGAAACTGGTAGGAGAGATTCAAATTAAATCCCTACCTGGGCATGTGTTCAACATTTGAAATGATATGAAATAAAAGCCTTTCTTCATACCCCAAATTTTGGGAAGAAGGTTTAATGATTTCCCCCTATTCTCAACATTTCTTCTTTCTGGGTTGAAAGTTGAATTATGAAAAGATAAAGAAAGCATTTGTGCCTAGCAGAAATCCTACAGTCTGTGGCATGGGCTGGATACTCGAAGAGTTGTTGAAAATAAAATGCACTTCATTGTACATCTGGTTTACTGGACTGAACTGAATGTAGGATCTTTTCATTGGTCTCAACATGACTTTTCAGATCTTCCTTTAATTCTCTGTAAATGACTTAAGATTTTTCAAAACAGCTCAAAAGGGTTTGAAATCTAGGTCAGGTAATATCCTTAAAAATCTGAATACCTTTTCAGTGAGAAAGGGATATAGGAGAGCTTCTACTGTTACCGAACACTATTGATTAATATCGCATTCCTCCCCCGCACCCCCGTTTTATTTCAGAGACCTTTAACTGGGTAAAATTCACAAATCCAATATGGGCACAAGTCAATAACCAAATTGTTAGACTTTCAAACTGTCCACAAGGCGGCAGTAAAACCTCTCCCATCCTTTGGATAGCTTGAATTATTTGGTACTCATTTTCTAAAAATTTAGAAATTATATTTGCAATAAATGTTTATTAAAAAAAACTCTTCTGCCCCTCAATTTTCATGTTGCCATTCAATGGCATGGCTGGGCTGACAATATAGGAATTGTCCAGGATGAGATCATTCTACAATTTCTATGCTATGGGAATTTGGGGGAGAAGTTGCCTTAGAATAGTGATTGTAGAAACTAACACTACCCCTTTACCATCACATGAGCTTTATAGCTTTTCATAAGAAGGGAGAGAGGCTCCATGCTAGGATCCGTCTCAGCTTTTCAGATGGATTGTGAAGTTTTAGGCTTGACTTTTTATATGCTTTTGATTTGAGGTGTAGAATTGAGCAACAAATTTTTTTTTAAGTTTCTTCCTCCTCTTCCTCCTCCTTTTTTTTTCTTTTTCCCTCTTCTAATTCTTCCCTATTCTTCCAAGCACCTGGCAAGGAATTATAGCCCTGAGTACTGAATTGTTGCAGATTTTACTTAAAAACAAGAAAACACTCTCTTAAAAAAATAATTCCCATTTATAAAGTGCTGCTTGAAGGTTTGCAAAGAACCAAAGTTCTCTTATCCTCCCCATTTTCAAGATGAGGTAACTGAGGCTCAGATAGCTATAATGCCTTGCCTAGGGTCATAAAGCTAGTAAGTGTTTGAGGACTGGAATCCAAACTCTTCCTGACATCATGGTCTAGATTACAGAGTCAGAATACCCAGATTTAGAAGACCTAGGTACAAATCCCACCTTTGAGAAGTGGTATGATATAGTGTATAGTATTCTGAATTCGTCAGGAAGACTTGCAGTCAAATCCCATGTCAGGCACTTAGGTTTGTGACTCTGGGACAGTCATGACCTCTCCAGCAGCCCCTCAAGCTTGGAATTCTCTTTCTTTCTTCTATCTCTTAAATTCCTTCAAATCTCAACTAAATCTCCTTGTTCAGCCAGATGCCTTTCCCAGTCTTCCTTAATGTTAGTCCTGGCCCAGCTTCTCTCCATTTTTTTCTGTATGTATTGTTTTTTGCATAGTTCTTTACATGTTGTGTCCTTCATTAAATTGTAACCTACTTGGGTCAGGGAATGGTTCAGCCTTTCTGTGTAACTTAGTGATTACACGGGGGTACAAAATGTTACACATAAAAATATGAGCAAGCTTGGCACGTTGTAGGTGCCTAATGAATATCTGTTGACTGTCTTGGCATCACTTTCTCTCTGCAAAATGAGAGGGTTGAACAAAATGCCCTCTGATGATCTGTCTCATTCTGTCTTTCAAACTGCTCTCACAGGTGTGATCATGAGGATGGCAGGACTGTTTAGGACTGAGATTCACTGGAACATGCCCCCAAATCTCCTTTCAAAGCTGTGGTTTGCTTGTGTTATGTCATCAGGATCTACCTGGGTTGGAAACACACACAGGCTCATGGAGGGTGTCAGACCAGTAAAAGACATTACTAGCAGAGGGGGTAGAAATAGCAAGGATGCTTCCTGCATGAGCTTGAACTACTCAGCAGAACAATGGGGGCCCTGAGGCCCAGGAGGCCACCACAGGCACCTCTGGCACTGTGTGGTGTCCCAGGAGTGGGCGCCGTTCCAGTGAACAATGGACAAGGTAGACACACATTGTGCAAAAGAAAAACCAAAAGGGTGTTTGGACAAAATGAATCCTAAATGTGCTCTGGTGCAACAGCCGGAGAGCTGGCCAAGCTCCCCTGCAAGCCTCAGGGACTCTGGCCTGGGGAGGAGCAGGACGGAGCCTGGCGTCCTGGCAAGGCCTCCAGGTTCCAGAGGAGGTCAAAGCCCATTATTTACATGCTCCTATTCAGGTCTTCAAGCACCTCCAGGAAAAAGCAGCAAACAGGCCCAACATTTCAGTCCTTCTCATCTCACTGAAGAGTGAGATTGTTCAGAAAAGCTTCCAGAAAGGAAGGAACTGAGCCCAGCTTTGTCATTCCAAACAAACACTACTTTTCTTCCCGTTTGCACCTTCTAAGTGGGGGAGTTTCATCTGATAAATACTCCTAAGAAAAACATACATCATGAACCTAGCACTTAATTTAGCAAATTCAGGGCATTATGAGGTTTTATAACTAGCTACTCTTGCAAAGTGCAGGGGATGATTTAATTGTACATTAATGTGCAAATGCAGTGGCTAGATTCTTGTTCAGACAGGAGAGAGAGGGAGAGAGGGAAAAAGAGAAAGAGACAGAGAAATAGAAACAGATAAGCAAAGACAAAGGGAAAGTAAGACAGAGAAAGAAAGGAGATACAGAAAGTCAGAAAGATGGAGAAAGATAGAGACAGAAAGAGAGGGGAGGGAGACAGAGAGACAGAGAGACAGGAATTCAGGACAGAAAAGAGAGACAGGCAGAGGAGACAGAGACAGAGAGACAGACAGATGAACAGAGAAAGAAAGTGAGACAGAGATTAACAGACCGAAAGTCAGAGACAAAGAGTCAGAGACAGAGGGAAGGGGGGATAGAGGTGCAGATACACATAGACAGCTAGACAGGACAGAAAGAGATGAAGATAGGCAGGGGAGATGGGAGGGAGGAAGGGAGAGGGAGAGAGAAAGAGACAGACAGAGAGACAGAGACAAACACATACACAGAGACAGAGAAAGAGAGAAACAGAGACACAGAGAGACAGACAGTGACAGAGAGAGAGAGAGAGAGA
>NW_027185761.1:42896487-42967529 GCF_028583685.1 Petaurus breviceps papuanus | reverse complement strand
GAAAGGGAGAGAGTGAGAAAAAAAAAAGAGAGACAAACTAATAAATAGGGGTAAACAAAGACAGACAGATGGAGACAGAGACAGAGGGTTTTCCTTAGGTAACAGCCTCACCAGATTCAACAGCATCCTACCCAATTCACCATCTCACTGAGAGTCAAGTAATGATTTTCTGACTTTCAGAAAACCCCATTGATTTGAGACATATTGGAAACTCACAAGTTTCTCCAAGTGGGTCTGGGTTAAGGTTAAGTTGTCCTTGACAGCCTTAAAAGAAAGGTTTGAATTGTTGCCTAACCACCTTTCACCCATCCCTAATTGAAATTTAAATGACAATGTGCAGTCCAATCAATAGCTCTTTGTCACACTTGGAAGATCAAGGATCAGATTTCCCCACAGGAGTTTACATGGCCCCAGTTCCTTGTTCTCTGGGCAAAAGAGGCTGCATCCTGCTGCTAAAGAAGTATTAGAATACCTGCTCGCCAATAATTACTTTGGAAGAAAAGAATTTAAATCATACTTTATAGCTGTTAATTTGGAAAAATTCAAAGGCTTGCATTTCTGCACTTGGTTCTTAGATAAATATGACAATGGAAATATTAGCCAATTGAAAATAATCAGTCATTATTTGACTCTTTTCACTTAGTTATTATTACAAGAGGATACATAGTAAAAGCTATAGGGCATTTTTTTTCCCAGGGTGTCTATTTCTACATGCAAATGCTTACCTAATGGCTTACTTTATATAGGTTTTAAGGTTCAAAAGTGCTTTACACATATTATTTCATGTGCTCCTTAGAATAACCCTATGAAGTAGATAGTACAGGCATTATGATTCCCCACATTGTCCAGTAGAGGAAACTAAGGTTCATAGAAATGAAATGATCTGCCCATGGCTTCACTACTACTAAGTTTCTGACTCAAAGGCACCATTGTCTACATTATGCAAAACTTCTTTCCATATAAGGGCGTTAATATGTCCAAATGTATCTGCACATGATTTTCATAATGGATTTTTAAAAAATAGTTTAGTGATGACTTGGGTTTTCTTTCTTTTTTTTCTTTTTTTCTTTTATTTTATTTTTTAAGCAATTGGGGTTAAGTAACTTGCTCAAGGTTACACAGCCAGGTGTTTCTGGGTGGATGCTAAGTGTCTGAGCCTGGATTCAACTGGTCATCCCGATACTGGGGCCAGTGCTCTTACTCGCTGTGCTACCTGGCCGCCCCGATGACTTGGGTTTTCATACCATAGTCATTTCTCAATATATCCCACCCTTCTCAAATGGGGCATATGCCTCCATATTCAAAATTTTGTTCTCATAGACCTGTGGTAGAGTGGTTACAGTAGCAGACATAGAGTCAGAGTTCCCAGGTACTATCTTTGTCATATCATTATGATTTTGAGCAAGCCATAACCTATATGGGTCTCAGTTTCTTCATTTTTAAAATGAAAGGGTTAGAACAGATGATCTTCAATGTCCATTCTTTCTCTGGTCCTCTGATCCACAATAGGGTGGGGAGGTGATCTGTTTCATTATCTGTTCCTGGGAGGCAAGATAATTCATTGAAATTCATTTAATTTGCTCTGCCTTTTAGTATGGCTTTGTATTTAGTATGTCTTTTAGTATGGTTAGTATTGTGGGATTTAGGGAAATCATTCTCCTGGTTTTGTTATTTCCTATAACTTCTTTCCATATTTCTCTGAATTACTCATCACAATACAAGTGTTGGTGTCATTGATGAGGTGAAATTATACTTAATCTTCCTCCTATTCTCTAGATATGGACACTTAAAAAAAGTTTATTGATCTGTTTTTCTTTTATAATACAAACATTTCCTGGTTGTCCCCACTTTTTGAGAGGTCTCTTGTTAAAAAAAAATAACAAAACAAAAAAAAAATGCAGCAAAATGAACAATGTGGAGATTTCCACTGAAAGGGTATTTAACATTCCATATCTGTAGCACCCTCCACATCTCCACATGCACAACCTCTATTTTTAAAATGTTCTCTAAAAATTAATAGAAATCAATTTATTCTCTATCTCATTTCCATTCCACTCCCTGCTATTTAAAAGAGAAAATAACAATTTTTGTAGCAAATATATATATATATATAGTTAAGTAAAACAAATTCCCTCAGTTGTCATATACAAAGATATATTTACCTCCCTCCGCTCCCTAAATCCATTGCCTCTATCAGCTGACAGATAGCCTGTTTCATCATTGGTCCTCTTCAATTGTGGCTAGTTAGGGCATTGATCATAGTACTTAGAACTTTCAAAGTTGTTTTTATTTTCATTGTTGCTGGTATTTTATATAAATTGTTCTCCTGGTTGTGTGCATTTGCATCTTCATCTGTTCATCAAAGTCTCTCAAATTGTTTTTATAATATTGATGTCATAGTTTGAATTCTTCTTCTGGTTCTGCTAACTTCACTATGCGTCAGTTCATACATCTTTTGATGCCTTGTTAAAATCATATTTTCTCTTTTCTTATAGTGTACTAGTATTCTGTTATTTTCACTGACCACAGCTTGTATAGCCATTCCTCAATTGCTAGGAATCCCTGTAGTTTCCAATTGTTTTCATAATCACAGCACAGCACAAAAAAAAAAAAATCCGCTATAAATATTTCGTACATATAAAACCTTTTCTTATTTCTTAGATTCTTTCAGGGTATAGGCCAAACAGAGGCATAGCTGGGTCAAATGGCATTCAAAGCACTGTTTGGTAACTTTTTATTTATACTTTCCAAAATGATTGTGCCCATTCACAGGTTTACTAATAGTGTTTGTGCCTGTTTTCCCACAGCCTCTCCAACATTTTGTCATTTGTCATTTGCCTTTTCTGTGATCTTTGATAATCTGGTTAGTGTGAGGTAGAATTTCAGAATTGTGTTTTGTGTACCAAATCTGTTCCAGTGATGGATCTCATTTTTTAAATTGGTACCAAATTGTTTTTGCACTGGCTAACCTAATCTTTCTTTATGCATCAATATGCTTCTCTTCTCATACCAAGATAGCATTGTGACCTTACCCAGCAAGACTAACCAGTTATCATCTGATTTTGTTCATATAAAACATGCCTCTGAAGGTGCTGAGCTTTCAGTGAATAATGAGCAAGGTATATAGATGCTCTCAGATTGAGGGTGATCTGTCAGAATTTGATCAACAGCTTTATTGGAGTACTCCTGTAACAGTAGGTGTATTCATGCATTAATTCATTCAACAAACAGTTATCCAATGCCTTGTACATAGTAGCACCTCATAATTTTGTAACTGAATTGCAAAATATTATAGAAGTGCAGAGCAGGGAGAGATCACTTCTTTCTGTGGTTTCAAGAAGGGAGGGTTCCATGAGAGAGGTCAAAGTACAGTTGGTTTCTAAAGGATGGGAAAAAAATGAACAGATGGTACTGGGGTAAATAGGCCTTCCAGGAGGAGGAAAGAGGGAACTAAAGCATAGAACCCAGAACTTCAGGGGTACCATTGAAAGAGGTGAATAGTCAAGATTGGCTAGGATATAGTGTTCATGAAGTGGAAAGAGAACTAGGCTTGGAATTATAAAGCTTGTATTTAAATCTTGACTCTCTTTGTGACCTTAAGTCACATTGAGAAGCTAAGAAATCAAGTTGCTTAGGGCCTCAGTTTCTATACCCATAAAATGAAGGGGGCTAGGCAAGATGATATCTAGAATTCCTTCCAACTCAAGTATTCTGTGACTTCATTATTTTGTTATTGTTGAATTAATTCAGTCATGTCCAACTCTTTGTGACCCCATTTAGGGTTTTCTTGGTAAAGATACTGGAGTGGTTTGCCATTTCTTCCCCAGCTATTTTACAGATGAGGAAACTGAGGCAAACAGGGTTAAGTGACTTGTCCAAGTCCATGAAACTAGTAAGTATCTGGGGTCACATTTTAACTTAAGTGTTCCTGACTTCAGGCCTGGAGCTCTATTCACTGTGACAACTAGCTGCTTCCTTGTAGTATTGTTAAAAACACAATTTATGCTCTACAATACTTTATAACTATGGGCAATCTATTCCCAGAATAGAACTGGGAGCAGCTCAGAGATGCATAATTAAATTATATTGTAGGAGATAATTTATCATGTAAAACATAGCCTCTTGTCACTACTCTTTCCTGCTGAAATTTGTGTTGCATAAGACCCATTGGGACTTAGGTCACCATCCTATACCCATTGGCAGTCATTCTCAGATTGGTCTCCTCGTCGAATTCACCACATTAATATTTCACCATTGCAGGCCTACATACTGAAGTCTACTTCAGCATAGGCTTACTTTGTTACTCTTTCCTATAGGGCTGTCGAATTCCTTCAGTTAACTCTCAAAGACAGGTCTTCAACCATTCAGGCACCAAGCACCATGCAAGACTATGTGGATAAGTGTAGTCCCATAGATGTTCCACCTTCCTTCCCTCCTCTCCATTCAAATAAGCTCTGACTGTGGACTCAAAATGTTTTATTTTTTCTCTCGATACAGTGAATATAGTATAAACAGCGTCAAAAATACCTGAGCTCAAATTCCATTTCTTCCAGTGACTAATGGTATGCCCATAGGCAAGACTTAAGATAATAGATTTAGAACTGGATCCCACCCCTCCACCATCCCACCCCTCCACCATCACCACCCTCTGCATTTCACAGCTGAGAAAACAAAAGCTTGAGGAGTCTAGGAGAGTGACCCAAGTTCATACTGTCAGTAAGTACGAGATAATAGGTAGAACATTGGAATTGAAGTCAGAAAAATCTTAGATCAAATCCTGCCTCAGATAGTTAGTAGTTGTATAACTCTAGGAAAGGCACTTAGTCTTAGTTTCCCCATCTTTAAAATGGAGACAGTAATCACATCCACCTTACAGGATTATTGTGAAGATCCAATGAGTAAAACGTGCCTTGCAAATAACAGAGAGATTCTCTGCCTCTCAGCCTCAGTTTCCTCATTTCCAGAAATAAGAACATTATTCTTGTGGAATCCCAGCTCACAGGGATATTGTGAAGAAAAAGTATTTTGCAAAGTATAAAGTATAACATGAATGTGAACCATTGATTCATTGGTTTTTCCTTTCTCCCTTGCCTGGAAAAGGCACAGACTTTATAAAGAATGGTACCCACTCAAGACAGGGTGCATACCTCTTAAGGGCAAGAAAGAATTCAATAGAATGCTTCTTTGTTAAAAACACACACACAAACAAACAAACAAAAAAACCCCAAAACTTCATAACCAAAAGAGGAAATAATCCAGGACATAAAAGATGGATTTTAAGCTTCTGTATACTAGGGAAATGATAACAACAAAACCCACTACAAATGATCTCATTTAGCATCAACTGTTAGAAAGCATGGCTTATGTACCTGTAATCTTAGGGAAGAGGTTGCAGGAGTAAGGAATCTGCAGCCTCGAGGCTGAGTGAGGGGTTTACTGGTGTTCATTTGTTTCAGTCACAGTCAACTCTTCATGACCCCATTTGGGGTTTTCTTGGCAAAGATCCTGGGATGGTTTGCCATTTCTTTCTCCAGCTCATTTTACAGATCAGGAAACTGAGGCAAACAAGGTTAAGTGACTTACCCAGGGTCACATAGCTATTAAGTGTCCCAGGACTTATTTGAACTCATGAAGATGAGTCTTCCTGATTTCAAGGCCAATGATATACCCACTGCCCCACATAGCTTCCCTACTATTAGAACATGGCAAAAACAGAGTAGGTGCTTAATAAATGTTGATTAATTGGTAAAAGTTAGCAAAATAGCATGCTCTGTCAGGGCTTGAGCTATATCCACTTTATCTTTTTATCTCCTTCTCTATTTAGTGCCCTGAACATAATTGATGCTCAATAACATTGCTTGGTTAAATAAAGCAATAAATTAATATTGATAAACTTAATATATAGATAGTATTTTTATGCTTCTTTAAGATTTACAAAGTTTTCCAAATAACATCTCATTTTTTTCCTCCTGGGTGGTAGCTGGTATTATTATCATCATTTTACCAGTGAGACAGACAGAGGTTTGGGGAATTGCCTAACATCATATAGCTCATATCTGGGGCTAATTTTGAACTCAGGTCTTCCTCACTCCAAGTCCAGTGCTCTATACACTGCATAACCTAGCTGAATGAAAGAAAGCATGAATGGATGGATTGCAGGATTGATCGCAGGATGGATAGATAGATAGATGGATGGATAGAAGGATGGATGATTGGATGGATGGATGGAGTACCAAACCCCACATAGGAGAATGTGTTTATGTGAGGAATATGTCTCATTTAGAAATAATATGATAGCTAAAAATGAGCAGAAGGCAAAGAAGGGATTGTTTATTAGGGAGATAAATGCACCTGAAGACATGAAACCTAGGAACCACAATGGAGTAAGCATGATGGGAAAGAGCATTTGGGCAATGATCAATCATGGGAGGAAAATCAGAAATACTGTCAGTGGAGGATACAAGAACAGAATGAGAAAATAGACGAGTTCAAGAAACAGATCAAAAGCCTGACAAAGAAGTAATAAGGAGTCATGGGGAACTTTGATCATTCAGATATTTTCTTGTACTTTCTCCCATCCAAAAGAAGAGCACAAAATAAGTCCTTGACTTGCCTAGATTGTTATCCTTTAATGAGTGGAGAAAGCACATTCCATTTTGGGTCTGGTTCTCAGAAACAACCAGGTGCTGCCATAGAAATGACAGAAACTTTAGTTGGAAGTGATCACTCCAGCATAACCTTGGTGATGAAGAAAAAAAGAAGGGAAAATGAGGTATATGCCCCAGATTTTGAAAGAAAGAAAGGGAGAAAGAAAAAAGGGAAGGAAGGAAGGAAGGAAGGAAGGAAGGAAGGAAGGAAGGAAGGAAGGAAGGAAGGAAGGAAGGAAGGAAGGAGAAAGAGGAGAGAGAGAAAGAGAGAGAGAGAGAGACAGAGAGAGAGAGAGACAGAGAGAGAGACAGAGAAACACATATTTCAAAGAGTTCAGCAGAGAGATGGGTAGGATTCTATGGGCTAAATTATTCTATGGGAAGTCAACCCAGGTGGGATGACTCATTCTCAAGAAAAAGAAAATAAAAGGAGAAACATGTAAAGGGTCCTATATATGCAAAAGAAATCCATCCCTCGGTTTATTTTTTTTTTCTAAAGACACACAGAAGATAGAAAGGGAAGATAACAGAAATTGTATACAAAAGCATGATGTGGTCCTGTAAGAGCAGTGTCAAATTTGCTCAGAACAATCCCAGGAACGCTAAGGATCATAAAAATGGATAGGTTGGGAGAGTAGGTATACTGGAGAAAAGAAGAGAATTAAACAGAGGATAAAATTATACCCAGAGTGGATAGCACAGTAATAACGGAAACTGGAAAGAAGGTGAGATTAGTATTTTTTCTGATTTTTTTTTCAGCCATAGAGGATGGAGAGTTGACTTTAAAACCAGGGAGACCTAGCTAGAAGTCTTGCCTTTGACACATAAACTGTGTAACCCTGTCCAAGTCACTTCCCCTCTCCATGTTCTACTCTAGGCAATTCTCTAAGACTACAAGTTACCAGGAAGGTTCCAAACCTGCAATGGTGAAGGAAGGCCCACCACTGAAAGTTCTCCAAACCAATGAAATCACAGGTACAATTCCTTTACCTATACCTTTCTCTGCCCGCAACTGGAAAGGCCAGAGAAAAATCAGACTGATATTCTGAGAGGGTGTCACTCAGGTACAGATCTGGCTCTTTAACCTCTGAGATCCTTTCATCCAGACAAGGATTCTTTGATTCTATGTGACACTGTAAGTCAGTTCAATCTTGAAGGCTAGCTGAGTAGATCTACTTTGATTTTCTGGATTCCTTTGCCCCCTGGCCAAATTCATCAGCTTGTTTGTTGATCCTTAAAATTCTTTGAACAGTGGGGGAAAAATGTTTGTGCCACGCCTGAAATTTTAAAAAAGCAGTTTTCAAATTTCAATGCCTAGTTGAGGTAGCAGCCATGTCAGGCAGGGTACTGGACACTGGGGATGTAGAAGGGACAGTATATAGGAAGGAAAAGTAGGCAAGGGATAGAACCAGGTTGTTTGGCAGATTTGTCAATTCCACCTCAGGGCAATCCCTATGCCTTCCACTGAGTTGGGAAAGGACCAGGTAGAAGCTGGGCAAAGGAGCCATTGTTTCATTTTCAAACAGAGCCAGAGCTGCTAGGCATGCTTTCTAAAGATGTTATTGTTACCATTTTAATATAGCAAATTATATTTGTTAAGTCTATTTGTGACTAAAGAGGAATGAGACTTCTAGGACAATTGGGCCCATTACTTTATAGTCATATGCCAGAGATATGTAACCTAGACCCCCCACTGTATACACGTGGCTTGTCATTTTTGGTATCTGTGCCTTTTCACCTCCGGGGTGACACCGCACCTCTGCTAAAAATGAGCCAGCCCGTCTCAAATTGTCACACATCTGATTGTTGGCAGATTGCTCTGTCTGCCAAGGCGATATTTTGGAAGTCAACAGTTTTGCTACATTGCCGCTTGCATTCTGTTTGGGGAATGTAGGGCGTGTTGGATGGGAGGAGACGTAAATTATTCTCTTCAGTAGGAATAGAAGCCCCCAGAGGGCAGAGGCTTCTCTGACCTTGTTTTTGTTTCCCCAATGCTTAGCATAGTGCTGGGCACATAGGGTCAGAGGATCTTGGATTGGTATCTGGAAATGGCCTTCAAGGTCACCTAGTCCAACCCCATGTGGCATGGACTCCATCATTTCTACTAACCCATTTTGGACATTCTCAACATCCTTCCTAAAATACAGTGACCAGAGTTGAGCACTACACCCAACAACAGATGAAGATTGGGTCCCAGAATGGTGACTTGATTTACCCAAGGTCACAACAGATAGAAAGTAAATATGAAGAGAATTAAATTGAATTAAATGTAACCTAGAAACCTTCTGATCTATCTTCTCTGCTGCCAGTTGGTTTGTGGTCAATCAAATGAAGATGTGACTTTTGCTTTATTCAAAACATTAAGGGACTTTCTGGTTTTTGCCTTCCTTTGTCTTCACAGGGATTAGCAAACTGTCTAATATACATATAGTGCTTAATTTCAATAATAGTCATAGCATTTATATAACATTTTAAGGTTTATAAAGTGCTTTATAGACATACATATTTTATCTCATTTGATCCTCACAGCAATCTTATGAGATAGGTTTAATTACTGTTCCATTTTACAGATGAGAAATCTGTAGCTGAGAGAAATTGCTTGAAAAGAGACTTGCTTGAAAACTCAAAGCTAATAAGTTACAGAAGCAATATTTTAATCCAGATCTGCACGACAGAATAACCAGGGTTCTCCTCATATGCTCAAGGTACACATAGTTAAAGTACAATCCAACAGCCATTTATTCAGCATCTCCTATGAGAGTACTATGTGAGGCACTGATACCAGGAAGGTCCTTGTTCTCTTGAGCCTTAGAGTCTATTTGGTATAAATCTATTGCCAAATAATGTCTACTATGGGCATTAAAAGTGCAAACAAAAAACTATACTATGTGGAAATTTTATTATGCCTGGTGGGAACAGGGTGTGGGTCCAGAGAAGGATTCTTGGAGAATATGGCATCTGACTTGGCCTTCAAATGAAGGTTAGCAATTTAACATGCAGAGGAGGAAGAGGATGAGGATGTTTCACGCATAGGAAAAGTGTTTATACGGACATGAAGACATGTGTGGAGGATGATATCTGTTCCAAAATGACTAGAGCAGGAGAGGATTTGGAGGCGAGTAGTTCTCAGGATCCTGTGACGGCCAACAGCCAGAGGCCTAGGAAAGACTAGAAGGCCTGTCAAGGACAGAGCGATCAGTGACCTCGTATCATAAGCTCCATATGCCACCCATGCAACCTTGTTCAGACTATTGCCTCTCACCCTCTGAGTCAACTTCCTAGAAGCCCTAGCTTCTGTGAAAGCACATTTCAGATACAACATCCAACACGATGCCCTCAAACCCATCAGGAATTGCTATTTATTTACTCTGTATATATTTGGTATAGAGAACAGTAGATAAAGAGGTGGCCTTAGAAACAGGAAGGCCTGAGTTCAAATGTGACCTCTGCTGCAATACGGTCACTGTGACCCTCAGCATACCATTTATTCTCTCTGTTATAGGCAACTTTCTAAGAGAAGGAATTGAATAGATGTCAGCCTGCATTGGGAGAGAGAGTTTCCTATATCAATGAAATAATATCTAATTATCTCCCAAGTCTATTGTAACATCTCTAGTGTATGCCTCTTTTCTGTCACTACCAGACACCTGATGCAGACCCTCACCAGCTCCCTCATGCCTGGATTACTGCAATAGTAACTGCCAGGTCTGCCTACCTCAAGTCTCTTCCCCCTCCAGTCCACAGGATTCTTCTTAATTGCACATCTGACTGTAATACTCTCCCTCCTCCATTTTAATAAATTCTAATGACCCCCTCTTAACTATACTATCCAGCCTATTAACTCCAGGACCAAAATTGAAAATCCTCCTCTGATTTTTAAAGTCCTTCATGACCTGGCCCCTTCATGCCTTGCCTCTCTTCTTAAACCTTAACCCCCAAAGTATGCCATGCAAATCAATGACATTGGCCTCCTTGCTCCATCTCCCAACTCTGAAGGTTTTCATTAGCTGCTCACCATGCCTGCACATCTCTCTCCTCATCTCTACCTTCTGACTTCTCTGGGTTCCTTCCAATCCAGGCTAAAATCCCACATTCTAAAGAAAGCCTTCCAATTTCCCTTAATTCTAATGCCTTTCCCCTGTGCTAATCCCCAATTTGTCATGTATGCATCATGCTTATACACGAATACTTCCCTGTTGTCTTCCTAATTAGACTGAGTTTCTTGCAAATAGGGAACATTTACTGTTTTTCTTTGTATCTGCAATAAAACAGCGCCTGGAAAATAGGAGGTGTTAATAAATGCTTATTGACTGACTGATACACTGATAGGTCCAGGCCATATCCCTATCCCTATAGTGAATAAGTACATTTCTATGTATATCTCTTTTCCCCACATTATAATATAAGCATTTTGAGGGCAGGGGAAATTCCACCTTTGTCTTTGTATCCCAAGTATCTAACACATTGCCTGTAGTTAACAAGTGTTCCATAAATGTGTGTTGGATTGAATTATAACAACCATAAAACAAAAAAGATAAAGCTAGAAATGTAGGTAGGGGCTCAGTGGTGTTGTCTTAAAGGAGGCTGAGGAGTTTGAAATTTATTTGGTAAATAATATGAAGTCTGAATGGTTGATAGAGCTGGAAGGGATCTCAAAGCTCCCCTAGCCCCACCCCTCATTTTGGAGATGAAGAATCTGAGGCTAGTTAGAAGGATGAAGTTATTTACCTAAAATTCTACTGGCAGTAAGCAGGATTGGAAGTCCTTTGACTTCAAACCCAGATCCCTTTCCACTGGCTGCATAGTGAAGGCTGGATTAGAAGGAAGAGGAACTAGAGAAAGGAAGGCTATTATAACAGGTCATGATATCAGTGTAAGTCAAAGCAAAATATAACTGGAAAGGTAAGTCTTTTCTTGAAATTCATCTTGTACATTCCAAAACAAAATCAAAGCATATTTTATTAGATTATTTATGGTTTTGAATGATCTACTTTGTTGTTCTTTCTATACTATAGAAAGCACATGCTCTAGTAAAAAGCATGCTGAGATTAGTGCACGTGCTTTAGCAAAAGGCATGCTGAAGTCAGCCAGAAAGACTGAGCTTGATTCTCAGGGCTTAATACTTCCTAACTGTCTGACCTCAGAAAGGAGTGAACCTCAGTTTCCTCATCTCTCAAATACTAATAATAGTAACTATAAGAACTGCCTTACAGGATTGTGTCATTGAAATGTCAAGTTTTATTGGTGTTCATTTCTGTGGAGTTAATTTGTCTGTCATTGTAACCACACAGATTCGCAGCCTGACCTAAACAAGTGGTCTACAGAGTGGGACCAGAACACAAGCCTAAGAAGTATGTGATCAACCAATGGAGCATGGGAAAACAAAGCCAATTACAATCTCCTAGCAACTAACCACATGCAAGGACTGTCTCCCAAACAACCACACACACCTTTTACCAATTGCTTCAATATCCACCCACCTTCCATGACTGTGTGATCTCCCCACCTCTCCCTTACTGTGGGCTCCTTGGGATAGCTGTAGTCTAATAGCTACCTGGGCACTTGATTAGGAAAATTTCTCTTCCTATGCCCCTGGCATACCCACCATTGGTCTCTCAGATCACTTAGTGGCAAGTGCCCCTTGGAACAGGAGGTTTGAATTACAGGACAGTGAAGGTTTTTACAAGAGTTCTAAGACACTCATTCCTTTTTTTTTTTTTGGTTCTGGGTAGAATACAGTGTTTCTTAGTAGCTCATGAATATAACTTGATAAATGAATAAATATACATATATTGGGTTGCATACTCTTTTTCCATTTTTTAACTGATAGAATGATATATCATAAAGCTCATTGGTTTAACCAATTAAATTAAGTTGTCCAAATTTGTGAATGTGTGTGTGTGTGTGTGTGTGAGACAGTATAGTAGAAAGAAGAGAAGTCTTGGAATTAGAAAACTTGGGTCCAAGACCCAGTTCTTCCTTTTATTAACCATAAAAAACACTGCTTTTGAACTTCTTTCCTCCTTTGTAAAACACAGATAATAATAGCCATACTACCTACCTCAGCATTGTTGAGAAGGAAACACCTTGTAAAGCTTACAGGGTTTCTAGAATGGCACGGTCTTATTGTCCTCAAAAAGTTTATTTGATTTTATTGAAGCAACAATTCAAACTTTTATACTTGGAACTAATTCTTAAAGTAATGCTTTCTTCATAAGTAACTTTAAAACAAGTTTAGACATATCTTGTACCAATTTATTCCTTATTCTCCCCATGCTTCTCCCATTTCAGATATTAACCACTGTCCATTGTGAAGGAGATGACCTAACTTCATCCTCCACAGGAGACCCAAGTAGCAGAGTGGGAAAGATTCTCATGTACTTGTCACAACCTGCCATACCCAACTGTGTGAGGGCTTCACCATCAGGTCCCTAACTGCATCAGGCAAAATGACATTGGTCTCCTTATATTAGTCTGAAGATAAACCACTATCTCAAGTTAGGATACACATCACTATATGGAAATCAATGAGTAGACAAGAATTCAATGCCTACTATGTGCCAGACACTGTATTAGGTGCTGAGTATGCAAGATAAAAGTGACAGTCCCTGCCCTCAAGACTTTACATTCTAATGAAGGAGGAAACTCTGAAGACATATGGGTATATGTATAATGAACGCAAAATAAATACAAGATAGTTTTGGGAGGGGGTACACTCCTAGTTGCGGGGGGGGGGGAAGATCAGAAAAAGCATTATGGGATAGTGAAGAGAGGACCAGCAGTGGAATTAAGAACACTGGTTCAAAGTCCTTCCTCTGACACATACCAGTTGTAGAACCCTGGATAAGTCACTCAAGGAAGTTGCTGGTCTGCACCTGTGGAGGGAGTTTCCATTCCAAGATTTCTAGGGATTTCTTTTTTGGAGGGAGTAGTGTACATTATTTTATTTTTATCATGGTTTCATAGATGTTGGGAAATTCCAAGGAGGAAACTCCCACACCCAGTGGGCAGCTCCTAGTCTCAGAGAATTAGCAGGAGCATAGAGAAACTAATGACTTGTCTAGGATCACCCAAGAAATATATGACAAATTCAGAATTTGAATCTGGTCTAGCCTTCTATCCTGACTCTCAGGAGTTCCATAAGTATATAAAATCAAAAGTCTAGACTAAAAATACACACACACACACACACACACACACACACACACACACACACACACTGGAGGCAGGGTAATCTATCAGACAGAATGCTGATCCTGAAATCAGAGCATTTGATCTGCGATTCAAATCACCCTTACAAACTGTGTGACCATAGGCAAACCACTCAGTTCCCTTATAAGTGAAATGAACATAATGATACCTTTAAGATCTACCTGACAGAGTTTTTGTCCTGAGGGTTGAATTAGACAACACATGTAAAGCTTTACAAACCTTCTAGCACTATACCAATTCCAGATACTGTTATGATGTCTGACCAGGCACTTAATGTTTTCTAATCATTTCTTAAACAAAATTTAGGACTTTTGAAAAGCCACCTATCCACTCACCAAGTGAGCAAAATCTTTGACACTTGCAATTTTTCTCCTGGTCTATAATAGCTAGACCAGTGGGTTTTTGTTTGTTTTGTCCTGTCTTTTTTTTTTTATTTTTATTTTTTGGTCATACTTCCTAGTAATGAAGATTTTGAATTTCTTTAAAAAAAAAAGAGAGAGATTTTCTCATTTGACTGCATTCCTCCATATAAATGTGTGGCTGAGGCTGTTTTGAAATATAGGATTTTAAATGAGTAACACTCATCCTTTTAAAATGATTTGTGAGTGCACATTTTAAACTGGTTAATGCTTATTTATTACAAAATGCAATAATTATGGCTAATGGAACAATGTCATTTAAAGTAGGATAGTGAGGTGGAAGCTGCTTGATAATTAGCATTTGCAAAGTGCTTTTTTTCTTTAAATTTAGGAATGACAGCCAGTGGGCAACCAAGTTCCACATGTCTTTGTACCTACGTCTCTCTGGCTTCTTCTTTAGGTTACTGGACAGGAGCCAATGTTGTTCAGAGAGAGGGGCATCTTATCCATTCTACATATTTCAAGGCTGCTGAAAAAAAATCTTCTTGACTAGAGAAGATCTCAAATACTGCAAGACAGACAGTAAAGGGTCCAGAGAAGGTTCTACACCCATGCTGCCATTTACAAAATTTGCACAAAATGGGAATTTCTAAATGTTTGAAGACACCAAAGAAATTAGTAATTTTCTCTCTTTTTTTTGTTTCCTTTATTGACCTGCTTTCCCTTGAAGTATTATGGATGGTCTAGTGTCAAGGGAACTGGGTCCAGTGTCCACAGTGCCACTGCCACTTATTTCCTACCTGGTCTTGGGCAAATCAGTCTCTTTGGTCGTCAGTTTCCTCCTCTGGACAACAAGAAAGTTGGACTAGAGATGACTTTTCAGGCACCTCATGGCCTCAAACCAATGGAAAAATAGCAATGATGCTTGGAAATTGGAGGTCCTCGTCACCTTTACTTGACCTTTACTTAACCTTTGTCCTCTACCTTAGATTTGCTTTCCCTGTCTTATTGGCCATGCTCCATAAAAATTTTCAATTCAGTTCATCCTAAGTAGGCATTAGAAATGGGGTGTATTTCACCTAAATATTAGTTAAACATAAGTTAGGTGCTTCTGCCCCAGCCACCAAAAGCCATGGAAAGACACCATTTTAATCTTTTTGACAACATATTCAGAGACATCTCTTCCTCCATAGGAAGATGGCATCCATGGGCCTGGTATAAACAAAAATTCTAGCTTCATTCCCTACAGACTGAGAATCTCTTGTACCATCTAGTTTTAGGTCCTGACTTAACTCTAACCCTAACCCTAATTCTGCCACTAACCCTAACCTTAACCTTAATAAGGATACCTCTGTTTAGTGACTCTTTAGAAATGATACAAAGAAACTGAAGTTTTAATTAAACTGCTCCAGTGTATAAAAATGTATTAAGAGTTCTGTCTTTCATTTGAGTTCTCCCCAACTAAGTAATCGAGACATTAAACCAGATCTTACTCTTAGTACTTTCACTGGCATTAATCAATAAGGGAGTGACTAGTCATTTATCTGGAATTGGGGAAATGATTACTAACATGAAACCTAGGCCTGATTTAGGAGAGAGGGGAAAGTATTTAAATTAGGGAGGCTAGTCTTGTTTTAATCTTTTTCTGTAGTGGTATTTGCAGACAATGGGGAGATTTATGAATTAATTTGTTTTAAATTAAATTTTATAAGGTAACTAATAGTCTACTAGCATAAACTGAACTTTCAATTGCCCTTGATTTTCATCTAGATCTGAAAAGAGAAACTTTGTTTCAGAAAACAAATAACACATTTAAATATATATCTGTTTTATATTATATAACATACTACATTGTATGTGCATGTATACATACATATGTGTTTATAGACACATACTTGGGTTTATATGCACATATATACACATGTATATGTATTGCACAGCAATTAAAGCTTCAAACTACAGTAAGTTTTTTGGGGGACATAGTATGTGTGTGTGTGTGTGTGTGTGTGTGTGTGTGTGTGTGTGTGCTTTTAAAAAGAAAATCCATGTCCAGAGGAAAAACTCTAGATTTGCAACCACAGAGCTATAATCAATCCCAACTCTGACACTTCCTAGCTGTGTGACCTTAGGTAAACTACTCACCTTCTCTGGGTCTTAATTTTCCCATCTGTAGAATGGCTACCAGATGATGTCTAAGTCTTTGCCAGCTCCTAGGTCCTATGGTCTTTTAAAATTATATCTTTAAAAACTGATGAAGGATATCCCCATCAGGCAAAAAAAAAAGAATAAAATAAAAGGTGGCTTTCAAATAGCTCTTCAGTATTTGTGAACATACATTTTCTCACTTGATCGTCCCAACAATCCCTGTGATGTATAAGGCATGTCATCCTCCTGAGTTCCCAGATAGCCTTAGAGAGGATAAATGTCTACCCCAAGGTCACACTGTTGTTCAGTATCAGCAGTAGGATTCAAAATCAGCACTTCAAAATACAACTGACTGGCTCTATTCTCAGAAGAGTAGAATGATAATGAACTTTGTACTTCCCTGGTATTTTTTCATCTGGGTACTTGGCCCAGGAATGTATGTGACAGTCAGATCACATTTCATACCTACTTTTCACCTCATCTCTGTTTCCTCACAAATGCTTCACAGGGAATGAGTATCAACACTGATTAAATCACAGATCCATGGGCACATTGAAGTAAGTTTGTGGTACCCAGGATGGGTCATTACACAAATAAGTGCCATGTTACTTGGAGGAATTAGACTGTTCCTTGCTTCCTTTCTTCGGATCCCAGGAAGGTTTACAGCTAAAACTGCTGCTCATTCCTTTCTTCTGTGACTATTGCCTTTACTATTAAAAAATTAAAAACCTGGGGTAGCGAGGTGGAGCGGTGAATAGAGCACTGGCCCTGGAGTCAAGAGGATCTGAGTTCAAATTCAGTTTCACATTTGACACTTACTAGCTGTGTGACCTTGGGCAAGTCACTTAACCCCAATTGCCCTGCCTCTCCCCTTCCAAAAAGACATAAAAAAATTAAAATCCCCAGATTGGCCTTCACAATTTGTCTCCAGTCTATCACTCAAACATTTCACATCACTCTCCTTCATGTGCTCTCCATGCCAGCCAAATTGGCCTCATGTTCCTTCCTCTCCCACCACCATGCCTTTGCAGAGATGGTCCTCTATGCCTGGAATGAAGTCTTTCCTTACTGTCACCCTTTAGAATCCCTAGTATCATTCAAGGTCTGACTTGTGTGCCACTTATTGCAGAAAGCCTTTTTTGTTTGTTTGCTTGCTTGCTTTTTGGAGGGCAATTGGGGTTAAGTGACTTGTCCAAGGTCACACAGCTAGTTTTTGTGTTAAGTGTCTGAGGCTGGATTTGAACTCAGGTCCTCCTGACTCCAGGGCCAGTGCTCTATTCACTGTGCCACCTAGCCACCCCTACCTTTTTGGATACCCCCAGTTGTTAGTGCTTCCTACCTTTTAGAATGATCTCTTATGTATATCTCTGCACAAATGCTGTGTCCCAACCATCGTCATCCCAATAACTTCCAAAAGGTATAGTCTTTCCCCTCCATTTCGTGTTTGCATTCCCAACTCCTGCTGTGGTGCTTTGCACATAGTGGGCACTCAATAGCTGCTTGTTGGATAAAAGATAAAGATTATTATATTTTTATATTCTCATTTTCAAGGCCTAGCATGGTACCAGGTATATGGTAGGAGTGTATTAAATGTTTGTCGATTGATTGATTAGATTGGACATAGCACTGGAAACAGTACACCTAATAATATTTTTGATGAGGAGATTTGATAGAGATTGTCACATATTGCTTTTCAGCACCAGTAAAGAGTGTACTCATAGTAAAGTTTTATACAATCACTTAACCTTTGAAGAAATTTATGCAATTTCCCTGTGGATAACTTGAAAAAGAAGATGATAAATTCTATGTCCTGGGTCTCACAGCAAAGCATGCTTCAGACCAAGGTTAACTTCTGTGGGGGATCTAAAAAAAGTCTATAACAAGTCCTTTGCCTTCATGAAACTTACAGCCTTGGTAACACTAACAGAGGTCAAATGATCAAGTTCTAAACTGAGCAAATCCAAAGGTCAAATACACTATCCAGACAATAAGGTAAGCAACCAGGAAAGAGAGAACTCATTAGTGAGCATATGTAGTAGGAAAGGCTTCAGCCAGCTGATAGGAAGCAACATATTGTTCTAGAAATATGACCAGCATGGGAGGCAAAAGACCCGGATTCTACTCTCTTTGCTGTTCACTACTTTACTTATGGGGCCAGTAAGACCCAGAGCTTTCTCATCTTCCAAAAAAAAAATGAGACCCCTCACAGAGGGTCATCATGAGAGTCAAATCAAATGTGTGTTAGCTTTATAAGCAGTAAGGAGTCATAAAAGTGTGACATTGTTAGCAGACTCTTGTAATGTAATGCCAAGCAAAGGCAATTAACAAGCTCTGGGTTTTAACACAATCAAACCAAAAACCAAGCCAATACAGGGCAATCTTTAAATGCCATTACTATTACACTCTTGAGTTATTTTCCCAATCCCTATTTCAGACTAGAAGGCTAAATCCCCAAAGCAAGGACACTACTTCTTCCTTCAAAACCTAAAGGTATAATTGAGGAACTGGGGGCATCTTCCTAATCGTAAAGCTCATGAGACTCCATCTTTAGGCTTGTCCCCATGATTACCAGTTGGTATCAATGCATCAGTTAGGTGGTGAGGTATATAGAGTGCTAGATCTGGAGTCAGGAAGACTCATCTCCCTGAGTTCAAATCTCATCCCAGATACTTAGTAGATGTGTGACTCTGGGCAACTCACTTAACCATGTTTCCCTCAGTTCCTCATCTCTAAAAGAGCTGGAGAAGGAGATGGCAAACCACTCCAGTATCTTTGCCAAAAACACTCCAAATGGATTCACAAAGAGATGGACAGCACAAAAATGACTCAGCAACAAGAACAAATCAGTCAATCAATGAAACTGATTTAGTCTTGAGAAATAAGTATTTAATATGTTGAGTTTAATAGAGTTGGTACAAAACATTTCTCCAAACTAGGGATACATGATTTCCAATATACATATAGAATTCAAGAGAAAGGGTCTTCAAACTTGGAGAGTAATTGTGGCAAAGAAATAACCCATACGTCTTGTTCCTGGAAATCTTTTCCTTCCTTTATTTGGGGGAACTCATGGAGTTCACTTTAGGCATAATAAGAATTTCTGGCCTCAGTGACTCTAATTTGTCCTAAACTCTGGATGAGGACATTGTCACCAGTCACTGCTATCCTGGGGATGCTGGTAGGATGCAGATAAAAACTATGAAGTCTTTGGCACCCATTGACAACCTCACAATCTTCCTCTAGATGTTATGGGGAGAGGGAGAAGACCATGACCAGTGCCTGAGGCCAGGTCTAATGCTTCTAATCCCATCTCCCAAGAGATCCCTTCTCACTAGTCTGGCTCTCTCTTCTCTCCATTGTCAGATGCTTGAATCTTCTGGATTCTTAACTGGTTTCCTATTTTGTACTCAATCCACAGGATATGACCAAGTTTCCTCAGCTCATCTGAATGTATTTCCCATGTAATGTCTCTCTAGTTCATCCAGTCTTAGTCAAAGCCTATTATTGATTGATTCAATTGTGAAGTGTTCTCATCTGGTTAAATATCTTGACAATTTAAGTGAATTGAGGTGATTTGGTTGATTAACTCAATTGTCTCCTGTTCTAATAGTGAGATACAAAGATAAAATAATAAGCCTCCAGATGAACCTTGTAAACTCCCCCATCAGACTGCAGACTCTTGAAGGACACAATTAATCTGTGTGCTTAATGAATATTTGTATGCCTAATGACTAGCATAGTGTCTTGCACATAGTAGGCATATAATACATATTTGTTGAATGAATAGATGCATGTACTTATAATTATCATGATTTAGCTTTAACTTAATGAGTCAAGTGTAAGCATGGTTCCCAGGCCTATATATACCCACTTTTCCAATTGTTCAAATTGCTGGATTGATCATAGTATTTTTTAAATTGTAAGATCTACTACTCAATTTCAGGAAACACATTTTCATGTTGGAAGAGAGTCCAGAGATTCCATGGTTTATGTTTTTGAGCATAAACCATGCCAGGAAAAAATGTTGTCTACTATATATGTGAAGCATCTTTTTCTGAACTATTAGACTGTGGGCTCCTTGATGGTAGGGACTGTCTTCTGTCTTGCTTTGTATACTTAGCACTAAGCATGGTGCCTGGCACATAGAAATTGCTTAATAAATGCTAGTTGCCTTACCTTGCTTAAGGACCTAGAGTTAGGGGAGCCCTATGCCCTTCTTAGAACTCACATTTCATTTTGGACAGATAAACTTATTATGATGCTCCCCACTCCCCAACTCAAGCATAGCTTCCACACATTGCTACTAGTTCTGCCTTTTGGGTCCAAACAGAAGTCTAATTCCTTTTCCACAGGACGTCTCCTCAAAAATTTCAAGATAACTATTATATTCTCTCTGGTCCCACCCCTTCCTCATATGCCCCCAAACTTTCTTTTCTCTAGACTAGACCTGGTCAGTGCATAGAAATTGAGTAGATGTTTTGTGTTCTTTTATTATTGACCACAGGGCAGCTAGGTGGTACAGTGGATAAAATATCAGACTTGAAGTCAGGAAGACTCATCTTTGTGAATTCAAATTCGGCCTTAGACACTTACTATGTGACCCTGGGCAAGCCACTTAACCCTGCTTGTCTCAGTTTCCTCATCTACAAAATGATCTGGAGAAGCAAATGGCAAATCACTTTGATATCTTTGCCAAGAAAATCCTCAATGAAGTTATGAAATCAGACATGACTGAAATGACTAAACAACATATTATTGACCACGTTGATAGTTTGACATAATAGTTTGCGGTGGAGGGGAGAGTCTTGGCTCGGAATTCTAGTCTTTTCACTGTTAAATCACCTTATTTGACTTAGATAAAAGCAAGTGGATTTAGGATGGTGATCTGAGGCGAGGCACATGGGGTACCATGGACAGCACCTGGGCTTGGTGGTTAGGCAATCCTGTGTTCAGATCCCACTTAGTTCATTTCCTTGCTATGGTCCTCTGAGCAAGTCATTTAAACTCTTTTATCCCAACTTTCTTTACTATAAAGTGGGGATAATTTTACCTACCCCACAAGATTGTTTAAAAGATTGATGAGATAATAAAGATATATCGTTTTGTAAACCTTCAAAACATGATATAAATGTGAGTTCTAAGCACAGAAATGGAATGATGGTCTATGCCTCATGGTCCACAGCCAATTTCTATGCTACCAAAGACTCTGCTTATATGAATGACTGCAGACTTTTCCTTGTGGCCAGAGCTTATATGCTGCTATACAGCTCACACCAGCACCTGTTTAGCAGCAGGAATAAATAAGAGGCAGGTTTATTTCCCAGTGGTATGCTACATTATAAGTGCATTAGCAGCTGCCTATGTTATTGCTGTAATCCTAATAAGTGCCATCCATTATGATGGCAATAATAATATAATTCTTGCTATATGCAATGTGTGATTGAGTGAAACTTGCTACAATTTATTTGTCAATTATAAATTTGGCTTGCTTTGTAGGACCAGAATTCCTGATGTCCTGCTTTGAAAGTTTTGACGTCTTCCTTTTGTTTGAAGGCTTGTTTGAGATAAGAGCAGGGGAGCTGACTTTGCAATACCTAATGCCTTGGTACAGTATGTTGGAGCCAGCTTTAACTGGTTCAGAAAAGTGAATTGTTAAAGGTTCAGTATCAGGGTTTATATCTCAGAAATTGGCAAATACTACAAATAAGAACTGGGTTTATTGTTCTGCTGATTGTCTAGACTTAAGGATGAAGAAAATGTCAATAATACAGATTAAACTTCAAAATGTGTTGTAGGTACTCCTCCCTCCAAGAGCTGGTTGTTAAATATTTACAATCATACCATTGGTTAGAAGTGAGAAAAAGGATACATTCTTGTGTCTTATACTGATACTTCTCAGACTGCTAATGTGAAATTTAAACGGAAGCCAGTATTACTCAGATTCTTGTGAAAAAGTAGTGAAATAGTGGACAAAGCATTCTGCTTGAAGCCAAGAAGATGTAGGTTCAAATCATGCCCTTTTTTGAGGGGGGAAAGCAAGGCAGTTGTGGTTAAGTGACTTGCCCAAGGTCACCCAGGAAATAAGTGTGACAATTGTCTGAAGCCAGATTTGAACTCAGGTTCTCCTGACTCTGGGGCCAGTGCTCTATTCATTGCACCACCTAGCTGCCCCTTGAATCACATCCTTTATACTTATTTCCTTGGTCAGTTTCCTCAACATGTCACTTATCTTTGATGTACCTCAAGAATCTTCCTAGGACTTCTCTACCAAAACATTGATGGGGTGTGGTGCCCATTGGTGGGGGGAGAAGCCCTCCTGAAGAAATCACAGATTTTCCCATATTCAATTAAATTCATACATTTATAATCTCTTACAGTATGCCAGAGCCAGGGTTGGACCCTGAGGAAACACATTAAAAAAAGGAATCCTGTTAACAGACAACATGTGTACAGATAAATAAATGTAACATGTTTACAGAGAAAATACACAGTAATTTCAGGAGCAGGGGAGATACTAAGAACTGAGGTGATTGGGAGAGGCTTTATGTAAGAGGGGACACCAGGGCTGAGTCCTGAGTGGAGCTAGAAGTGGAGGAGAGATGGCAGCAGCCTGAGCAAAATCATGGAGGGGGTGAAGAGGGATGACACATATGGGGAACACTGAATAGGACATTTGGACCTGCCATGTAGAATGACTATATGATTATGAAATCAGAATGTTGTTAGAGCTTATGAAGGACATTAACTGACAAGAGTTTGTATTTTATCCTAGAGGTAATAGTTTTTGAAGGTTCTCTTATCAAGCTGTGAGAGTCATCATTGGGTGTCTTCATCAGGAGAACCTGGATTCAAGTCTTTCCAATCTCCTTTTAGTTACCCACTTACCCTGTGACCATCCCAGGCAACTATTGAACACTGCAGATTGTGGGGGAGGTGCCTGTATACATGGGTGGAGGGAGTTTCCTCCCAAGGAGCAGGAAATCAGTGGTACAATCCAAGAAGAAAATTGTGCTGGGGAGTAGAAACAAAAATGAACCAGTCCCTGTACTCAGGGAACTTACATTCTACTGGAAGGCACATAGAATGTTGATATAGGACTTAGTGGTACATGGTAGCAGAGTGTTTCAGCACACTGTACTTGTGTAAGGATGTATTTCTCACCATTCCTTGTCACTTCAGCTAATTTGGAGGAAGCATGCCTTGCAAATTATCATGGGGCTTATATGTCTCTCTTCTCCTAACTCATGTCATCTGATGTTTAGTTAAGCATTCATTTTGTTTAAACACACGTCCCAGGAGAGTAATGTGAAGCAGTGGATAGAGGACTGAGCATGGAGTCACTTAACCCAGCTTGCCTCACTTTTCTAATCTGTAAAATGAGCTGGAGATGGAAATGGAAAAGAGTCCAGTATCTTTGCCAAGAAAACCCCAAATGGGGACACAAAGAGTTGGTCATGACTGAAACAACTGAATAACAGCAAAAATAATCCTAATGGAATGGCTGAAAAAGTTGCGGTATATGAATGTAATGGATTATTATTGTTCTGTAAGAAATGATGAACAGGCAAACCTCAGAAAATCCTGGAAACACTTATATGAACTGATGCTGAGTGAGATGAACAGAACCAGGGGAACAATGTACAAGTGTAACAGCTACAGTGTGTGAAGACTGACTTTCATAGACTTGACTCTTCTCAGCAATGCAAGGATCTAAAATAATTCCAAAGGATTAGTGATGGAAAATGTGACCCATATCCAGAGAAAGTAATATGGAGTCTGAATGCAGAACAAAGCAGACTGGTTTTATTTGTTTGTTTTCTTTATTATGTTTCCTCCTATTCACTCTGGTTGTTCTATACAACGTGACTAATGTAAAAGTATGTTTAATGCGAATGTATGTGCACAGCTTATATCAAATTGCATGCCATATGGGGAAGGGAAGAGGGAGAAAATTGAAAACTTGTTGAAGTGAATGCTGAAAACGAAAAATAAATAAATTAACTTAAAAAACAATCCCAATGAATGTCATCAATCCCAGCTCATTGTGAAGTATGTGGTTGTAGAATGATTCATAAATCAGCTGCCATTTTTCAATGGGGGGACTTTCAGTAAATAACTTGAAAAACACTTAGGTGATTCCATATCACAAATCAAACTGGAATTTGCCCAGTGTTCGAGGAAGACTTCTGTTGCAGGGGATGATGTTAATTTTATTTTTTTTCAAATGCTTTATTAACTTCTGATTTACATCATTTATTTCTGCCAGATTTTAAGTTACAAATTTTTTCCCCGTTTTTCCCCTACCCACCGCCCCAAAATAGCAGTCCCACAGGATATCCCCTCCTCCAATCTGCTCTCTCCCATATTTTCTCCCATACCCTCTTTGACTTTTCCAGTAGGGCATGATGTATCTCTATGCCCCAATGCTTGTATATCTTATTTCCCAATTACATGTAAAATAGTATTAATAATAGTATTTATATATTTTTAAACATTTGATTTTAAAATGTTGAATTCCAGATTCATTCCCTTCCTCCATTATCACCCACCGTTACTGGGAAGATAAGCAATTCAATATAGGTTGTACATGTGTAGCTAGGCAAAACATTACCATAGTAGATATATTGCAAAAGACTGACTATATTTCCCTCCCTCCTATCCCATCACCCACTTGTTCTAATCTCTACTTTGATCCTGTCCCTTTTCAAAAGTGGGTGCTTCCAATTCCCTTCCCCTCGGCCTCCCCTCCCTTCCATAATCCCCCCTTTCATCCCATTCTCCCCTACTCTCTTGTAGGGTGAGACACCCTATTTAGTGTGTATGTCATTCCCTCCCTGAGCCAAATTCAATGAGAATGAGGTTTTGCCTTTTTGCCTTTCTGTTCTTCCTCTCCATTGTAACCATTTTCCCTTGCCTCTTCTATATAAGTTTACCCCATTGTCTCTCCCCATCTCCTTTCATTATATTCCTCTCTCATCTCTTAATTTCTTCTTTGAAGTAGCATCCCTTCCTATTAAACTGGTCCTGTGTCCTCTATCTATGTATACCTGTAAACATATATAAACACATTCACATATGTATTCATATGCCCATATACTGTCATATATCGACATATATATATATATATATATATATATATATATATTTCTATTCTCTTCATCTATTTTCATACTGATAAAATTTTCATCAGTTACAATTACTGTTTTTTCCATGTAGGAATATTAATAGTGCAACTTTGATAAGTTCCTTATGATTTCTGTTCCTTGTTTACCTTCTCATACTTCTCTTGCTTCTTGTATTTGAATGTCAAATTTTCTGTTCAACTCTTGTTTTTTCATCAAGAACACTTGAAAGTCCTCTATTCCACTGAATATCCATATTTTCCCCTGAAACATGATACTCACTTTTGCTGGGTAGGTGACTCTTGGTTTTAATCCCAGCTCCTTTGCCCTCCAGAATATCATATTCCAAGCCCTTCTATCCTTCAATGTAGAAGCTGCCAGAACCTATGTTATCCTGATTGTGTTTCCACAATATTCAAATTGTTTCTTCCTGGCTGCTTGTAATATTCTCACCTTGATCTAGGAATTTCTGAACCTTGCTATAATATTCCTAGGAGTTTTCTTTTGGGGATCTTTTTCAGGAGGTGATCGGTGGATTTTTTCAACTTCATTTTGCCCTCTGGTTTTATAACATCAGGGCAGTTTTCCTTGAGAATTTCTTGGAGGATGATATCTAGGTTCTATCTTTTATCATGGCTTTCAGATAGTCCAATAATTTTTAAATTATCTCTCCTGGATCTATTTTCCAGATCAGTGGTTTTTCCCATGAGATATTAAACATTGCTTTCTATTCTTTCATTTGTTTGGATCTGTTTAACAGCATCTTGGTTTCTCATAAAGTCACTAGCTTCCATTTGCTCCAATATAATTCTGAAGGAATGATTCTCCTCAGTGAACTTTTGAGATTCTTTTTCCATCCAGCAAATTCGGCTTTTTAAGGCATTCTTCTCCTCAATGCCTTTTTGAGCCTCTTTTGCTATTTGAGTTAGTCTATTTTTAAGGTGTTATTTTCCTCAGTTGACTCTCATTTCATAATTTTCTTGCATCATTCTCATTTCTCTTCCCAATTTTTCCTCCACTTCTCTTATTTGCTTCTTAAGGTCCTCTATGGCCTGTAACAAGTGGTATTTTTCTTTGAAGTGTTTGGTGCAGGAGTTCTGACTTCACTGTCTTCCTCCTGTTCCAAGCTTTGATCCTTTTTGTCATCAAAATACGAGTGTAAAGTGGGGTACTCTATTTTGCTTCCTTTACCTGGTCATGTCACCACTCAGTCACTTGACCCCTGGACTTTTTGCCACAGTAGGACTCTGCCACTAGACAGGGGAATTTCATCCCAAATGCTGGGGTTTTCTCAGCTCCTGAAGGTATTAGTTGGGTGCCCTCTCTGAAGTCTCCACACACTCTGGCAAGCTGGACACACACCCCAGGACCTCCACCCTAGACCTCAATCCAGATCCAATCAGGTTGAAGCAAAAGTGATTACTTCTCAGACTGGTCACTTGGTCCCCCTACACTCTGCAGGCAAGGAGCTGAAGCTGCCACATGGGGGCAGCTGTACAGCCACTCCTCCTCAGCAGTTTCTTGCCCTAGGGGGCAAAGGCCAGCTGCACATCCAACTACTGGATCCCCAATTCCACACTGCACTGACTTTTCACTTTGTCCTTCACATCTATGTGTTGATAATTCTGGAAACCACCAGAGCTGCTAGTGATCTGGAGTCCTTCCAGCCAGGTCAGGCCTGCCCTGGTGCTAGAACCTCAGGCTTGCAGGCAGCTGGGCTCAGCTCCCAGAGCACTGCTCTGGCCAATTCCTGACTGCCTGCCAGGCTGTCCTCAGTGGGTTCTGTAGCTCCAAAGTTTGTTCAGAGTCCCCTTTTACATGAATTGGGGTAGGTGGAAGCCAGAGCCCCACAGAAGTCCTGTTTCTACTCTGCCACCTTGATTCCATGCCCTGAGTTGTGATGATTCTAATGTTCATAGTGAAATAAGATCATCATAGCATAGTCCATAGAGGGCTGACCTGGGATTCAGGGAATCCTGGGTTGAAGTAGTCCTGACACTGACACATTCTATAGGTACATATGCAAAGCATTTTACCTCTTAATTAGTGTCCCCAGGCAGTATAAATTACAGAGCAACTGACAAATTCCATTGGGGGAAAAACTGTACTAGGCCTTCTACATCTTGAGGAAACCACAGGACTAGGAGAGACAGAGATAGAGATAAGAAGAAGAAGGAAGAAAGGAAGGAAGGAAGGAAGGAAGGAAGGAAGGAAGGAAGGAAGGAAGAGAAAGGGAGGAGGAAAGAAGAAGGAAGGAAGAGAAAGAGAAAAAAAGAACAAAAAAGAAAGGAAGGAAGGGAGTGAGGGAGGGGGAGAGAGAATAGAAAGAACAAGAAAGAGAAAAAGGGAAAGGAAGGAAGACTGGAAATAAATACTATAAAGAATTTTATCCTCAGATCAATTATGTTTCAAAATTCTGACTACATCTAGACAGGGTTTTTTTTTAATCTAAAACTCAAAATATTACCAGAGATATTAAATAAGAGCTTATTCCTCAAAGATTTTTAATCATCTGACTTAGTTCCAATGATAATGATGGTCTTGATCACTTTCTAAGACAGGAGTTTGAACAGGAACATTTGCTTAAAATGTCAACTGAGTAGATAAGCCCAAAATAATTCCATACTTCAAGTATCTCTAATGTTTCCGCAGATCACGACCTTCTATGACTTAGTCTTTGAGAGCTGCTGAGCCTGAAAAATGAATCACCTTGAGACCGACCTTGTGATTCAAACTTAGCTCATCTTATTCTCAGACAACAGACGTGTTCTCTATCTCCAGGTCTTTTCAGTTAGGTAAAGACCTCCAGAGTCTATTCTCTGCTGAAATAGCATTGGAGAAAGATCTTATGGTCAGCTCCATACCCCAAGGAGACATCAGAATGCATTGGGATTTAGTGCAGGAGCCTACCAACACTCTGTAAACAATACCCAATTCATGAATAGAAACAGAGAACTACACCAAGCAACAAATGATTAGTGTTCAGCTTCCAGACCATCCTATAACATTAAAAATGTCTTTCAGTTTTCAATATCTTAACACAGAGATAGAAGAAAAATGTTTCTGGCAGCTTCTCTGCAAAGATATCAAAACTTAACTTTCATTAGACACTAACATTGGCTTACCTTGCAGATTTACAGAGATTTTTTTTTTCTTCCATATAATTTGCATGACAGCCCTTGAACTCTGAATGGCATGTTTCTTATCCAGGTGACTCCTAATAAAGTCCCCTGGTAGAAAGGCATGGACACATCTCAGGTTTGTCAAAATTGTGCTTTATCAAATCATGTCACTGGTGCTGTTCCTCATCCCGTAGCCTCTTTTTGTACATGGCCTTAAAGCACGAACTGGAATTTTTGAGATCAATTTTCGGGTCATCAGGTATGATGATTGGCAGCAATTAAATTCCATATTGTTACATCTAAAACAGCGGTCCCCATCTGCATATCTATCTATCCATATATGTATATATAAATATACAGATACACATATGGAAAGGGAAAGGGGAGAGAGAGAGAGAGAGAGAGAGAGAGAGAGAGGGGTTGGGGGTGAGAGACTGCAGAAGAACCTAATTTCATTTAATAAAATAATACATTCAAAATGAATTTATCTTTTAAAACAGGAGTTCTTAAATTGAGGTCTCTGAACTTTAAAAAAATCTTTCAGTAACTGTATTTCATGTAATTAGTTTCCTTTTTTAAACCTATACGTTTTATTTTATAAAAGTACTAAATTATATTAATAGCTAACATTTACAAAACACCTACTATGGGCCAGACACTGCTAAACACTTTACAATGATCTTATTTGAAAACTTTATTCTGAGAAAAGGTTCACAGGCTTCACCAGGCTGCCCAAGGGGTCCATGACACAAAAAAGTGATTAAAAAACACTTTTTCAAAATATTATCAAAATGATGCAGAGTTTTTGAAACCTCTTTGCCTACTGTATCTTATAAATCATTTATTTTCTGGAGATAGGCAGAATTTTATCTCTTGCACTTGCTTTCTGGTCTTGTGATTTCCTCTACTCAAAAATTTTCCAGGGATTATTAAAATGCTTCCCCAGTCAAGTTCAATCACAGAATCTCAGAGTTCAAAGAGACTGAGCAGGCTACATAATCTAGGCTTCCCTTCAAGACCTTGCTCAAATCTTACCTTCCTCAGGAGGCATTTCCTTATCCCTGAGTTGTTAGTGCCTTCCCCCTTTAGATTTCCTTTCATCAGCAATAATATAGAGATTTGATGATCATTTGAAGGAAGTGGGGGTACTTAGTACAAGATAAGATTTATGGTGAGGAAAATAGCTGTCTCTGAACATTTGAGGCACTATCATGTGCAATAGGGATTCAATTTGTTTTGCCTAGATCCAGAGGTCAAAACTGGAAGAGTTATGGGTAGAAGTTGAAAAGAGGAGAGTTTAGACTTGATATCAAGAAAAAAAATATTCCTAATAATGCCAGCAATCTTAGGAGGCAGGGGGTTTCCATTCACTGAAACATTTAAGCAAAGGCTGACTGGTATGCTGTGGAGAAGAGGATTTTTTTAGGCATAAGTAGTGACTTTATGGTTACCACTATTTCTTTCAACTTTGAGAGTATATGGATTTGTGAAATAATTCCAGACTGTTAAGTAGTCCATACTCTAGGCTAAACATCCACTTAACTGTGTTTTCTCAAGAAGAACATGAGAAAGTTTATCAAAAGTCTTGCTAAAATCTAGCAAAAAATCCTTTGCCTAATATTCAAGGTCTCTCCCCACAAATTGTCTCACTCTGACCTGGTCTTTTCTTTTAGTACTCTCAGCTCTGTACTCAATGCTCCAGCCAAACTGCCCTACTCTCTGTTCCTGAAACATCCTTTTTGCCTTTGCCTTCACTTTTCCCTATACCTACAATGTCCTCCCCTAAGTAGAATGTAAGTTCCTCAAGGGCAGGAACTGTTTCCTTTTTATCTGTGTATCCTTAGTCTCTCATGAAGTTACTAGAAACAAATAGACTGTTAATAAATACTTCATTGAACTTAATTAAATTGAAGTGTAGTTATCTGTTCAAGCTTTGCATCTGCAGGCATCATGTCATCTCTAAATTTTACCTCTCTCAATGCCTTGCATTCTGTTCTGCCCACAGTGAGTGCTTCAGAAGCCTCAGTTTTCTGTAGTAAAATTGGGGTAATGATATTCGTGATAGCTACTTCACAAAGTTGTTGTGATGATTAAAGGAAATAATGTAGGTAAATATTTTTTTTTACTTCAAGGCACTATTTAAATGTCCATTCTTATTAATAGATGTCCGTTGCCTTGAATCACTTTTAACTATTAATGATTTCATCTGAGCACATTGTGAAATAACTTTCACGATAATATGTCAGTGAACTTTTAATTTGTTTTGATTCTTTGAGGGAGTATTTGGAAGAAAGTAATTTTTCAGACTGTGGTATCAAAAAGCACTCTGTAGTTCTTCAACAATATCCTTTAATCTGATTTGTAAGAATGTGACCGCCTACGTCTCACATTGATCTTTAACCTCTGGAAATCTCTAATGTACAAATCAAGCAACAAGGTGGTGCAACAAAGAAAGCACTGGGCTTGGAAATCAGAAAGATTCATCTTCACGAGTTCAAGTCTTCCCTCAGACACCTATTAGTTGTGTGACCTTGTGGAAGTTACTAAACCCTGTTTGCCATGTTTCCTCATCTGTAAAATGAGCTGGAGAAGGCAAGAGCAAATCACTCAAGCATCTATGCAAAAAACAAACAAACAAAACCTTAAATGGGATCACAAAGAGTCAGACACAAAAGAAAAATGACTGAAATGTACTAATTATACAATCTGGTATAATTCAGTTACCTGTGTTTATGTCCTTCTCTTGTACTAGGTTGCAGGCTCCCTGAGTGTCAAGTCTCTTTCTTATCTAAGTCCCACAGCACTTAACAGAGTTTCCTGTACACAATAATTGTTTGATGAATGGAAAAGTGAATGAATAAATGAATTCTTACTACCATAGAGTATTTGTTATCTTTACTTATCAAATTAGTTTCAATAAAATGCATTTAATCTAAAAAATATCAATGATATGTTCCAATGGGTCCAATTCATTTTCCCGTATTTAGGAAAAATATGTTTGAGAACAAAGATAACTTATGTAACTTCACAAGAACATGCAAAGTATTCATCATTTCAGTCAACTTCGAAAACTCTACCAACATATGTCTGAATCCAATCATGACTCGGTAGAACATGAATTAAGAATTGAAAGAGACCACATCTAATGGTCATCTAATTGAGTTTAAACACAAAAAGAGAAAGGAATTAGTATAATGGGCATAAGGATCCCTGTGGGTCCCATATTGACTTAGAAAACCCCATTTGGGGCAGCTAGGTGGCACAGTAAATAAAGTCCTGGCCCTGGAGTCAGATGGACCTGAGTTCAAATTCAGCCTCAGGCACTTGACACACTAACTAGTTGTGTGACCTTGGTCAAGTCAATTAACCCCAATTGCCTTGCCTTCCCCTCTCCAAAAAAAAAAGAAAGAAAACTACATATTAACATTATCTATGTTTATTATATTTTTATTTATTTTGTTAAATATTTGACAGTTGCATTTTGATCTGGTCCTACCACAGTCAGGTAGGACCAGACTGTGTTCTTGACAACTCTGGTCCAATCCAGCTGCCTCATTTTACAGATAGAGTTCTCAGATGTGAAAAGATTTTCCCAATGTCATAATAATAATGATAATGAAATAAGAATAAGTAAGAAGCAGAGCTGCTATTTGCACCCAGACTCCTCTCACTACAATTCCAGTCTTCTTTCCATTGTACAAAATATGGCTACCTTAAATCCTAAGAATATGGCTTAGGGAGTGGCCTGAGGCACACAGACAATGGAGTAGTTTCCTCATGTCAAGTGACTGTCAGAGGCAGCATTTGAAGTAAAGTCTTCCTGATTCTAAGACTAACACTCTATTCACTAAAGAACCATGTAAAACCATCCATTTCATATGAATTAGTATTATAGGAAAAACATTGATGATATGTGGTGAGGGGGTGGGGTAGAAGAACAAAGCTCCAGTTTAGAAATTTCACCTTTCCCTTGTCTCTGAAGCCTTCCCATCTAAGCAGTGGGGCTCTTACATAGGTGGATTAAGGACCAGGAACTTATAAAACATATGAAGAGGGGTGCTGATCAAACACCCCCACCTTTCACTATAAAATGTGAGAGTTTATTTTAATGATTTATTCTTATGACAGAAATTAGGATAACCAAGCTCTCAAAGATGAAGATGTAATCGACGTGTAACAAGAGGGACTCTGGTCAGACAGAAGGGTCAATTTCCATTATAAGGATTGTGGGATGCTGGAGCACATTCCTAAAGGGGTTTGTGGAATCCCATTATCTGGGGGTTTTAATGAATAAAGTATAACTATGTTTGCCAGATAATTGATGCGAAGTGCTGTCCAGAAGCAGAGAGATGAATGAGGCTACCTTACAGGTCCTTTCCAGCCCTGGTTCTATGATTTGCACATTATATTGTTTGACAAAAGTAATAAAGGACTAAGCATGCTTTATTATTTTTTTCATGTCATTAACAACCTTTATGCGTTAATGCAGTACCTGCCAATTACTTGCATTAAGGTAAATGGCTAAAATATACAAATTAAGTTATGAGCATACTGCTACATTTATCAGATTAACTGAAAACCTGGGAAGACTATCAGACTATATTAAATGTACAAAAACCTATTCTTCGGTGTCAAAGTCTTAGGGATTTTTTTTCCCCTCAAATGCATATGGCATGAGCTTCTATTCTGAATATATTCTAGGGGTAGGGTTGCATTGAACTTCATAAATAGATTAATGAATAAATTGGACAAAGACTAGCAAATCAAGTCATTTGACTTCTCAATCACTAATGGGCTAAGGTAGAGTTAGTGGGATTTCTATACTTAACTATTATATGATGTAGGTTTCACACCAGTTAATGTTTTCACCAAAGTAGATATCTCTCCATTTAACTTTGGGGAGAAAATCATGCTCTTAAACGAGTTTGAAGGCCTTATTTTTAAGTATTTTAAGTGTATTATTTTGTGCTCACTTCAATAAAGAACTATTAATCTAATTTCTACTACACAAGATGTTGATTTCCCTTTGGTTCATGCATTATTCCATGGGCTTTTAAAACTAATATTTTCCTAGAATCATAAATGACTACAAATTGTGGCAAGCCACAATCAAGCAATTGATTAGCATATTTTCTGCACCTACTATGTGTCAGGCACTGCTCTAGGTCCTGAGAATGTAAATAGAAAATCAAATGGTTCTTGCTCTCAGGAAGTTTGCTTTATTTATTTTGGTTTTCTATACAAAATAAATACAGAATAATCTTATGAGTGTGGCACTAAAAGGATCATATGGGAAATGACCCATTTAGTGTGAGCCCTGATGGAGTCAAAGGGTTCCAAGGGGCAGAGGACAGGAGAGAGCGCATTTAAGACATGGAGGATGACCTACACAAGGGTATGGAGATGATAAAACAGAAGGAACAGCACAAAGGCATTTCAGATAGACTAAAGTGCATATGAAGGGGAATCATTTATAATAAGGATAGAAAGGTAGGGTGGGACAATGCTGTGAAGGCCATTATATGCCAAATGGTATGGGTGTGGTGCATGTATTAGCTTAGAGGTTATAGAAAACCACTGGAGTTTATTGAACAAGGAAATGGCATGAGCAAATTTATGCTTGAGGAATAAAGATAGCTCTAGGAAGGATGGATAGAAGGGGGAGAGATGACACAGTCTATCTGAGATCTCCCAGTCAAAGCCAGGGAGCACAAGTTCTTTAATGAGAAGCATCAATGGAATATCTGACAAGACTTCATAGAGGACCTCCAAACCACCAAATTCCAAATTCTGGATCAGATTAACTGGGAAAAGTACCATTTTATCTGTAACCATGGAGCTATATTGAAATACTTCATGTTGTTGTTTTAGTCAGACTATTTCTTTTTCTCAGGTTTAAATAGACATAGTTCAAATCAACCTTACTTCTCTGTAGGTCAACTCCCACCCTGTTCATTCAATTTGTGTTCCTATGGAACCTCCCATCTATTGTCAATCCCTCCTCACTTTAAGCAAACTTGATCTTCCTGGTGGATACCACATCCCCTGTACTCTCTTTATTGGAGGCCATTCCCTTTGATTTTTCTCAAGGGTATACTCTTTGTTCTTTTTTTTAGAAAGCAATTGGGATTAAGTGACTTGCCCAAGGTCACATGGCTAGCTTTTGTGTTAAGTGTCTGAGGTCAGATTTGAACGCAGGTCATCCTGACTCCAGGGCCGGTGCTCTATTCACTGTGATACACTTTGTTCTTAACTGTTACTCCTAGACTAGTGATGTCAAACTCAAATAGAAACATGGGTCATTAAATTGTACATAGAAATTGTATATAGACTTAGAAAACCACAAATTACATTATTTATGTTCTATTTCTTCAAACACTCTTTCTAGCTCACCTTTTTTCCCTTGGCTTTAGAGACCCCACAATAGCCTGATTTTCCCTTTCTCTCTCTAACCATTTTTTCTCCATCCTCTCTACCAGTCTCATGCTCTTTCCAAATTTTTCAAGCAGGTGTTCCCTTCTCTTCTTTATCTATTCTTCCTCCCTCATTCATCTCTACAACTTCAGTTACCATTTCTCTGTAGGTGACCCCCAAATTTGTAGATGACTCCAAGATTTGTATTTATAGCCTGATATTTTCTTCTGACATGCAGATGTGCAGGCCCTGTTGTCTCTCGGACATGGGAATCATATTGGTGTTGAGGAAAGATTAAGAGATTTGCAGTTAGAGGACCTGGGATCAAATTCTATTGATTCTACTTGATACCCATATAACCATGAGGAAGTTAACAACTTAGGGTCTCAGTTTATTTGTGTATAAAATAAAGATGCTTGACACAGTGACCTTTAAGGTCCCTTCTTGGTCTAAATTCGTGGTCCTATAATCTCTACCTCTATAGCTCACCAACACCTCAAACTCAACATATTCAAAGCAGAGCTTATTATCTTTTCCCCTAAACTAAGATGTTTAGAGACAATCAGATACTGCAGTGGGGATTCTTCCTTAAGTACAGTTTGGAAGTTTATTTCTCTGAAGTTCATTTCAATTCCAAGATTGTCATTTTGACTTCACTCTCTGACTCTATGTCTCCCTCACCTTTTATGATCAATTATTTATCAAGTCCTCTCAGTTCCATCCCTATGAAATCTCTGGCATCTGTCCCTTTCCTCTCGAGTCTCACTACCAGAGCCTTAGAGGAAACCTTTATTCCCACCTCCCTTGTCTCTAGGAATAGTCTCCTAACAGATTATTCCATGTATACTGTCCCCCTTTCCTCCAAACCATTCTCCATAGTATACCCACCACGCCATGATTTTTCTTTTACTATATAGATCTACTCTTGATTTTGTTCTCAAGGATCTGAAGTCACTCCTCATAAAATAAAATTCCTAGCTATTTTACCAGAGAGGAGGCGTAGTACAATGGATAAAGAATATGTCCTGGACTGAAGAATAACTCGGCTCAAGTCCTGCCTCTGACATATACAAACTTTATCATCCTGGGTAAGTCATTTAACTTATCAGGGATCCAGATAGCTCTCTACGACTCTAAGTAGCATATTTATTACAAGGGTTTTCTTTTTCCTTTTTCAAAAAAATAAAGGTGAGAGACATAAGTGGGAGAGAAAATGAATGGTTAATTGAAAAAATGCTTTTAAAAAGATTAATAGTTTCAGTGAAGAGGCTAGTCTATATTGGTGCACAGGATTTTCTTACCCATAGCTCCTTATAGCAATGAAATTTCATAGTTGTATACTCTACACAGCAGCTAGACAACTTTCTGCCTCCTTAACATTCCTTGCCTGTACTTTCTGCCTTCTCTTCCTTTTCTTCTTGTTGCAATCAATGCCCAGTATGTCATTTCTTCCTCCTTACCTGGTTAATAACTAACCATAAGTTAAATCTAATTCAATTAGAGATGCCATGTGGTACAAAGGAACAAGAGTTGAATTTGGAATCAGAGGAACTAGGTTCAAATGCTAGCTCTACCCCTTAATACCTGTGTGACCTTAGATAAGTCATTTAACTCCTGATCCTTAATTTCTTCATCTATAAAATGAGAGGGCAATATGAGATGCCTTCAAAACCAACTTTTTCATCTAAATCTGTGAACTAATTGCATCCTCCTTTAGAACACTCTCCCCTCCTATATTTGTACTTAGCCTGGCATTTTGGGCCCCCATAAGATGACTGAAACTTCAAGAAACCTGTAGGTGGCTACTCCTAAAACTATAGCTCGTAGGCCCTCACTGGGGTGATTTCCATTAGCAATCAGTCAGAAGTCACAAACAGTCATTAGAAAAGACATTTACTAGGATAGCCTAGTTAAAACAGTAACTACAAAACATTCCCCTCATAAACCTGGAACAAATTCTCCCACAAATATAAAATCAACCAATCAATCAGGAAAACTGTATTAATTATCTATTATGTGCCAGACACTGTGCTAAGCACTGGGGATATAAAAAATATTCACAGCATTTGTGGGAAGAGTGGGCTCATATATAAAGGACAGTGTTAGGGAGGCATACGTGTTAATTACATTCATGGCAAAGCCATTTCATATCTCCTATACAACAGAACATTCAAGTCCTTCCTAAATCTGAACTCTTGACTACCAGAGACAGCTCTCTCTTGAGTCCTAAGGCAGAAGTCATGCTAATCCCCAAACCTTCCCTCCATATAGTAGGAAAAGCTCCTTCCTCCACAAAGACCAAATTGAACCTTCCACCTCTGGCTTTATGTAACATTTTATTTGAAACCTTTGTGATTCCCTTATGTTTACTCCATATACAATGATCTCCCATACTAGATTACAGTGTCAATGAAGGAATGAAGGTGCTCCACCCCACCCCCATCATCTGTAGAACAGTATTCTGTTTGTAGTCACTATAGTTTTTTATTGAATTTACCTGCAAAGCAGACATTAATGTCATTTCTTTGATATTTTTTCTCCCCACTGGAAAAAAAAATCACATTTGTTTCTGATATTGAACCAGTTGAACCCTAGTATTATCCTTTGCGGTGCATGATGAAGGTCTCGGGCATTTCTCTCCCCAATGGAAACCTTAGTTGAAGGAATGAACTTTCATGAATGCGATAAGTGAGGTAGAGACCCCAGTACCACACAGGAGTGTCCACTCTATCAGTAAAGGAGGATTTATTGTGAAGTCACTCTGTGCCAGGCAATGTGCTAGGTGCTACAGAGTAAACTAATCTCTGTCCTCAAGGAGCAGTAGCTGTTGTCCTTCATTCTCGAAGAGGGCCAAAATGACATCATTGTGTTAGTGTGTAATGGTAAAGGGGATTTGAAGATCTTCCCTGCCCCGTGTAATGGCAATCAAACAAGTACTCAGCACCTTGTTTCAGTGGAGCCTCGCCCTTCCTTATATCAAGTGTTTGTTAAGAAGCAGAGCTTGTGAAACCCGCAGTGGGAGGAACTTGTTGATGCAACAAGAAGGGGTAGAAAAGGGAGGAGCGAATGACCAGAATAAAAAGCTGAGCACAAGCTGAGAGAGAGCCAGAACTGCTGGGAGAAAGCAGCAATGAAGGCTGAGAAGCTATCGTGAGTGAAAGAGGGGCTTTCTTGCTTAAGAGAGCCTGTTGGAGGGAAGATCTGGGAAGATTTTGGAGTGTTGTTCACTGCATTGGTTATGTGTACCAACTTTGTGGTCACTATGATGAATTTGGCTTTCTGGTTTGGGGATTTGGCTTTCTGGTATTTAAATAAATGCTTTGATTCTGTCCTCCATGTGGAGAGCCTATTACATTTTGTGATTCACAACTACATCAGCATATTCATAGCAGCTGTGGGCTCTGTGAAACATTGGTGTTATATTGTGTCAAGTTACAGTGTGTCCAACTACAGCTGATCAGACCAATATGAGCTCCAAATACTCTACTCCAGGTCAGGCACAAATAGGCCATGTGAACATGTGGGGTGGATTCTCTACATTTGCACAGCTCATGGTTCTTTTGAGTTGCTTCAATTCTGCTTTGCTCATGGTGCACAGCACCTTCTCCGATGAGGACATGCCATGCTGAGCAGTCCTGTGCCAGTGTCTTACATGTTAATCAATTCCAAAGTTCTTCAGAGAGACCTTGAGAGTGTCCTTGTATCTCTTTGTCCTGACCACCAAGGAGCTAACTAGCTGGGAGAGAAAACATATTCATATAAATGCAATATTTATTAAGTGCTTACAATGTTCAAAGCTCTGTGCTAATCGTACTGACAATACAAGTAGAAAACCCACAGTCCCTGTCCTCAAAAATCTGCCATTCTAATGAGGGAGACAACATATAGGAAAGGTTTTGGCCACAAGCAGATGGCAAGTTCTCATGATCCTTAATATGCAAACAGAAAGCATATGTTAACACCATTTCTTTAATGTTATTCCACTGGGTGGGGGGAGGGGGCGAAGAAACATCAGATCAGTTCCTGATATTGAACCAGCTGGACTCTGGCACATGCCACTCCTATCCTTTGTGGTACCTAATGAAGGGGACCAGCATTTCTCTCCCTCATGGAAATTATAAGCCTTCTAACCCACAGATTTATCCATCTTCCTTGCAGACAGTTGTAGACTGAGCTCATCAAAAATCCCAAGTCTCTCACTATCCTTCCTTCCCTGTGGTGAACAATTCAAACATTAGCAAGACTTGCCAGGAAGATTCCCTTTGCAGTTTCTCCACCACGACTCTCACTTATTTCCTCACCAACTGCTAGCCCTGCCTTGGATGACCTGGATCCTACCCCACAATGAAGGCCGCCAAGACAGACTCTTCTTTCTCTTAGACTGTCTGAAAATGAACAACGGGGATACAGGGAGGAGCAGATATCGTTAACACCCTCTGACAACTGTTAGATTCATGTTCTCAGTGAGCTCTCACAATTCACACAGGGAAAGGAGGAGGTGACTGAGGAAAGTGGCATCTCCCGGGAGATCAATCGGAGCCTTGACAGGTAATGAAGAAAAGAGGTTGTTTCTGGTAAGGCAGCCATGAGAGTGAGCAACCTTCCTAGAGAGCAGATGGGAGCTTGGGCAGAGATACTTCTTAATGTGGCCAAGAAAAGACCCATTTTTATTCAAGGAAAAATACAATAAACACAGACACCAACTAACTGTTTACATAAGGTCTATGGTCCAGGCCTAAAAATCTGCTGTCTGAAGAGAGAGCCAACCTAGGCTAATGGCTGATTCTCCATTTCTATATTGGGACATCTTTGATGCACCCAACATTCTATTTTTTAAGGTTTTGAGGAAAAGAGGAGGGAATAAGAGACAAAGGTCTGTGATTCATACCTCTCTTTGCCAGGTACAGGCTTAGTAAACTTGGCTCCCTCCCCAACAGTACACTCCCTTCCCCCAGCCAGCAGATTTCTGTTCCCTTAAATAAATGTTAAGAGATCTGAAAATTGTGAGGACTTACTGTTCCTCCAATCCCCTCCTCTAACACTTGGAGCTGTAGATCTTTGGGGACAAAAAGAAATCTGGACACTTCCCTCTGTAAACATCATTTATCATTTGGTGTGTGTCCCACTGAAGGAAAGGGTCAGTGTATATCTCAACCCCTAATAGGTTAAGGTATAATTAGGAATTAGGAATAACCCTAATTCCACATTCTTGAAGAAGACCATGATGTCAGAGAAAGGATGACACGACTTGCAGGTGACTTTGATTTGAGTGAGGGAGGGCTGTGCAAGGTCACCGGTCTCACTTTCTCCTCCAGAGCCATCTGGGTCCAGGGGCTGGATTTTCATCAGGATGACTGGAGATGGCCATCCAGTAGCATTCAATGGGAGACCCTGGTCCTTTTAGGCTAAGAACTTTTTAGGTATTCACTTAGAGTGAGGTAACACCCATTCAATGAATAGGCTTATTTAAGAAGTGAGTCATTTCCCTGATGCTATGGTCCTACTAAACTAGAGAGTAAAGGACTGAGAACAACAGGGCATTATAATGGTCAGAGTGCCAGGAAAGACAGGGAGTGATTTCTCCACTGACTAGCTTCTAAGTACTTGGCTCACCATACCACACTCATAGGCTGACATCTCTGCAGACAGATCATATGGAACCTCAGCTACCAGAGGCAGCTCCCAGTTTCTGAGGTCTGACTTGCCAGAATGGTGGAGTTTGCTATAGAGGAAATCCTGGGTTCAAATGCTACCTTAAGACACAAGCCTTGAAACCCTAACCAAATCACTGAGCCTTAAAGCTGATAGGTGTCATCCTGGCTAGAGCACTGAAGCTCTGAATTCAAATTCAGTCTCAGACACTTACTAGTTGTGCCATTACAATCCACACTTATCCTGTTTGACTCAGTTCCCTCATGTGTATTATGAGGTTAATAATAGCACCTACCTCCCAGGGATTTTGTGAGAAGAAAATGAGATAATATTTATAAAGTGTTTTGCAAAACTCAAAGCACGATATACTAATGATTATTCTCATTACCTTCTTTGTGTCCCAGTATCACCATCTGTAAAATGAGGAGGTAAGACTTGACAGCTCCTAATGCCCTGCCCCCCAGCTTAAAATCTATGATCTTCTGTGGTTTCCTAAGTGGGTTTTAAAGTCTGCCTCCATTGTCACCTGGGGCTGAAAAGGCTTTTCCCCATAATTCATAGCCCCTGAATTTTTAGAAAGCACTGAACAGAGCTGTCCTCCTCTGTTTCCACTGCAGGGGACTCTCAACTTCTCTTTTGCACTCTGAGATCTCTCTAGCCCTCTCTTCTCAGGCAGTTTTGACTTTTCTTTTGTCTTCCTGAATTTACCAATGTTTAGCAAAAAGAGGCAAAACTCATGCTTAGGCCAAACCCTAGTTATAATCTGTTTCCTTTTTTGTTGCTAGTACCAGTCTCTCATCCCACCTGACCAGACCTGCCAAGTTGGGTTTTTTTTTTTTATTTCCTAGAGGACGCTTTTTTATTCTGTCTGCTTGTCTGCACTTGTATACAAAAACCTGTAATTATATAATAGGTGAACTCACTGTTGTGCTATTGTGCATTCTTTTCTTTTTATAAACCAGCTGAATTGGTACTTTTTTTTTTTAATACTTTGGCTCTATTGTTAATCACTTTTATAACTGTTACAGCTTCCTTTTCCCTTGTCTGCTGGTTCTTTGACCTTTCCATGACCAGCCAAATACTGATGCATAAAGTATTTTAAATAATCTGTCTTTATCTATTGTTAAGACTTTGGTGTTCCTTAATTTTATGTGATTTAACCAAATATGGAATTATGAAAATTAGTAGTTATATTTCTGTAACATGTTAAAAAATCTGATCTTTCTTATTTGAAAAAGGTCACAACCAAAGCAATTCTCCTTCTCTCTCTCTCTCTCTCTCTCTCTCTCTCTCTCTTTCTCTCTCTCTCCCTCTCTCCCTCTGTGTGTGTATGTGTGCATTTATCCACAGGAAGAAGATTATGATTTTATCTTTAGATAGATAGCTAGATAGATAAAAAAGGGACATGATATCTACTCTACAATGTTCCTTTTGACCCTTCATCAGAGATCAGTGAATGTTTTCACAGTTGTTGGTTGAAACAACATGCCTGCTTGACTGTGTGACTAAGTAAAAGACATAAAAGATGTACTCTACAGAACGTGTTCTCAGTAAAGAGTTGTTGAATGACTGGTTCATATATAACCCTGACCCTCAAAATTCTTACATATTAAGGGGAGATGGCAGAAAACATAAGCTCCCCTTTTTAGAAATCACTTACCAACTAATCAGGCCCAGGGCTCACTCTCTTAGACTTGGATTATCTAACCTCTTATGTATTTATTTATAATTCATTATAAAATTTGTATACACACATTTTAGAGCTCTCTCCCCTACCCCATCTCCTATGATTTCATCAGTATAGGAAATTGCCCTTGTAGAAATTTCTTTTACTTATGCAGATCAGAAACTTCTCACTAAATTATAGTCTTACAGAAGGTCATAAGGTTACATATTTAGAATTTAAAAAGATGTCAGAGTCCAACCATTTCAACCCTCTCATTGTAGATATGAGGAAACTGAGGCACAGAGATGTATGCAAGATAACTCTAGTATTAAGCATCTAAGGTGGAATTTGAACCCAAGCCCTCTAACTTTAACCCCAGTGTTCTCTGCAACGTGCCATGAGGAGTTGTCTTTGGGCACTGAGCATTTAAATAACTTAGTTATTGTCACACATTGTGCACACAAGCCTTCCTTATTCTAAGACCAGCCTTTTATCTTCTCTACCACACTACCTCTTGATAATTTAATATGTACTATCTCATTTATTCATTCATTCATTAGTTAGTCACAAATTACTTGAAATAATACAAATAGGAAGTGATGGAGCTCTAGAATGAGTGATCCCATGATACATGTTTCCATCTTTGTCCAAAAAAACAGGCCATTTACTTCAAAAGCCATTACTATTGAGACTACTAATACTACCACATAACCACTACCATAACTACCCCCATTACAGCTACTACTGATACCACCAACACAACCACCATCAACACCATCACCACTACCATAACTACCCCCATTACAGCTACTACCAGTACCACTGACACAGCCACCATCAACACCACCACCACTACCATAACTACCACCAACACCATCACCACTACCATAACTACCCACATTACAGCTACTACCAATACTACCTATACTGCCACCATCAACACCACCACCACTACCATAACTACCCCTATTACAGCTACTACCAATACCACTGATGCATCCACCATCAACACCACCACTACCATAACTACCACCATTACAGCTACTACCAATAACACCAATACTGCCACCATCAAAACCATTACCACTACCATAACTACCACCATTACAGCTACTACCAATAACACCAATACTGCCACCATCAACACCATTACCACTACCATAACTACCACCATTACAGCTACTACCAATAACACCAATACTGCCACCATCAAAACCATCACCACTACCATAACTACCACCATTACAGCTACTACCAATAACACCAATACTGCCACCATCAACACCACCACCACTACCATAACTACCACCATTACAGCTGCTACCAATACCACCAACATAGCCACCATCGACACCACCACCACTACCATAACTACCACCATTACAGCTACTACTGATACCACTGATACTGCCACCATCAACACCACCACCACTACCATAACCACCACCATTACAGCTACTAACAATACCACCAATACTGACACCACCAACACCACTACCATAACCACCACCATAACAGCTACTACCAATACCACCAATACTGACATCACCAATACCACTGCCATAACTACCACCATTACAGCTACTACCAATACCACCAATACTGCCACCATCAACACCACCACCACTGCCACTAATATTACTACTACTACTACTACTACTGCTACTAGTTACTAATATCACTACTACCACTAATTGAATAATAATAATAAAGATGATGATGATGATGATGATGATAATAATGATTTATTTGTGGTCTCCAAGTTTTTATTTAAAGGGATCCAACCTCTAATTCAGATGTTCTATTTATTTGATCATTTATAGTACCCAGAGGGAAAAAAAAAGATACAGACTACAAAACTAATATGAACCATCAACATGATATAAGAACTAAAAACAAAAGGTAATGTAATCTTGGACTGAATTGAGAGCCATAACTTCCTTTAATAAAGAGGCAATTATAGTGCTATCTGCCATGTTGGTAAGATCACATGTGGAGTTTTGTGTTCAGGCCTGGGTAATATACTTTTGAAAGATCATTGGTAAGACAGAGATCAGCCAGATGATGAGCAGGATGGTGAAGGTTCTTGTGTTATATGAGGATCAACTGAAGGAACTGGGATTGGAGTTATGTAGTTTATACAAGAGAAGACCCAAGAGGAACATTATAGCTGGCTTCAAGTCTAAGAAAGGCTCTTTAAAAAGGGTTACAAAGAAGTAAGTTGATCAAAATTGATTAAACATGTAATATATGCCAGGCACTATACTAAGCACTTAGGGTACAAATATAAGAAAAAAATCAGTCCCTATCTTCAAAGAGCTTATAAACCATTGTGGGAAGATAGCACAACCTTCTCATAAAGGTGACATAGTAATGAAGAGGTGAAGTGATTGGCCCATGATAGGTTGGCAAAGGCTCACATAGCCAGGATGTATCAGAGGCCGGGTCTTCCTGACTCTGAAATCTGCTTTCTACCACACAGCTACTCATACAATTGTTATCTCTGTAAAATAGCACTTAATTATAGACCACTTAAAGAAAAGATTGAAAACAAACAAAGGCTGTCAGCTGGAGACTGGAACAGAGTCAGATTCAACAACTTTGAGGTGTTTGGTGGTGTTTCTAGGCCAAGGTACTTCAAAGTTCATGTTGTTAAGCAATTTTCTCATAACTTTGCATTTTGAAATATTGGCAGGTAGACAAGATATGAAATAGATGGAGCAGGAAGTTAAAAAAAATAACAGTCTCTCGGCCTACCTGAATATATTCCACTATACTGTGTTTAAAAAGAGACCAAAAAATTATTACCAGACTTTTCTATCACAATAATAACAGCTAGAATTTATGTAACACTCTAAGGTTTGTAAATGCTTTATGTGTTACACATTGATTCAGTGAAGTAGTTGCTATTATCATCCATAATTTACAAGTGAGGAAACTGAGGTTCATAGAAATTATTTTTTTCCAGACACATCCATAACTAGTAAGTATCAGAAGCAGAATTTGATCTCAGGTCTTCTGGACTTCAGGTGAAGTGTTCTATCCATGGTCTTACCTAACTGTCTATCCCAGCACAGAAAGATACAGTCTAAGAGGGATCTTTGGGCCACCAAAAAGTAAAATGTCTCAACCAGGGTCATATAACCAGTATATGGCAAAGGCATAGCTTATACCCAGGTCTTTCTGGCTCTAATTCTGGCTCTCTAGTTCACCAACCTGCCTATCTTCAAAAAGAAATGGCAATAAGATATAGACAGACAGAGAGACAGAGAGATAGAGAGAGAGAAAGAGAGAGAGAGACAGAGAGAGAGAGAGAGAGAAAGAGACAGAGAGAGAGAAAGAGACAGAGAGAGAGACAGACAGACAGACATAGAGACAGAGAGAGAGACAGGGAGACAGAGAGACAGAGATGATATAGAGAGATAAAGATAGGTCAATATTAATCAGACAAACAGATGATAGACACAGACAAACATACAGAGAGAGACAAACAGGAAAGCAGAAAGATAGATATTTCATTTCAGGCAATTGTTTGCCTTTTTTTTTCTTTTGGAAGCAGGGTAGATTACATAGGTAATGAATAACCCTGAGAAAACTGTGAGTCCAAACTTGCCCACTACCTCTTACTAAAATGTTTGTCATTGCTTTCATGACTCAATAACTCAATCCCACTTCTCCCCTGTGGCTCCCACAGATATCTCCTACAGTGTACCATATCCTAGGCCTTGCTTTGCTTCTTGCTTTCATGTTCTATGAGCCTGTAAAACCAATCATGAGCAGCTCTCCTGTGGACTACTACTGTGAATAACTTCTAATCTCATAGTATAGTGAACTCTATTTATTCAGCAATAAATTAAAGCAAAACATTCAAGAAACTAAAGCACAATATTAACAAGAACATAACATAACAACTTATTACTAAGGTGACCATATAGTCTTAAACAAAGCATATCAGTCACTAAGTCACAATCTCCCCAATCAATATAAAGTACCCATCTAAAGTCTTCTTTCATATTGATTGGAGGCTGACTTTCAATCATCCTTAAGCCAATCATCCTTAAGGGATAGTGGAAAGTACAAAGGCCATCCACCCCTAGGTCACAGTGAATTACAATATCATAGGTCAGCACGGAGTACCCAAGTAAAGGCTCCTTTCATCTTAACTTGAGACTGACTTTCGTCTCCTCTTCCATGCTCCAAGCTTTTGCTTGAATTCACCCAACTGTTACCTGGAATCACAGGTAGCAGCTCTTCCATGTCCCAGCTCATGGGAACTGCTCCACTCCAAGCACTTCACAGTTTCTGTTTCTAGGAAAGCAAAGCTCAACAGGGCTACCACAATATTTACACACATTGACAGCACCATCATCTCAATTCACTTTCTGTCTGAGAAATCAACACAAATCAACAGATAATAGTACTTCTGTCTGACAAAGTAACTCAAACACAAATCAACAGAGTGCTTCTGTCTGATAAAGTAAAAAAATTCAACAGAATACTTTTGTCTGACAAAGTAACAACAACGCAGAACAATGGACAGAACATCAGACAGAGGGCTGACATCACAAACATCCTCTCTCTCACTTCTGCTTGGTCCCAGTTCATGCTCTAGCTTTTATCTGCTCTGTTCCTTCTGTTCCACTCCTCCTGTTCTGTTCTTCCTGGTCTTCCCTTCTTTGGCAAGCTCTTGCCACCATGGTCTTCATGTGATGATGTTAATCCTATTAAGGGAAGGGAAAGTCTCCAAACTCCCTTAGGTCTATTAAGGGCAACACAATGAATACTGTTTCCAACAAAGACTTGACACAAACAAAGGCAAGGCTCAGAGGAATTTGAATAGCTGAAACAAGGAGCAAAGTACAACCTTGCTTGCCATTATAGAGCCATTTCCCCAGGACTCTGATTCCCCAGGATCCTGAAAGGTGACAATTGCTAAGACTGGGTTAATTAGACCAAACTAATCTCCGTATTCTCTGATACTGTGTTCATCCTCCATGATGATACTACACCTTAACATTTAAACAAAAGTCTCCAGGAGGCCTTGGAGCAATGGATTTGTTTGTTTTAATTCCCAGATCTCACCCAGACTGTCAGTGTAATGACTACTCAAGACTATCCCACTTGCTAAGGATTTTTGACTTCTCCTGATTCTTACCTTAATCACTTTATGCCTTCTTAGTCAATTGTAAAGCCAAGCATGAGCAGCTTTCCAGAAGACTGCTGCTGTGAACAGCTTTCAAGGTTCTGATTACATAGTATAGCAAACTCTCTATTTATTCAATAATAAATCAGAGCAAAACATTCACAGAAAATCAAGGTACAGCATTCAGAATGTTACAACTTATCACAGAAAATCAAAATACAGCATTCAACATGTCACAACTCAATAACTTATCACTAAAATGGCCATATAGTTCTCACCAAAGTGATCACAATAGTTTTCAACAAAGTACAATCATTTAGTAACTCAATCATTCAATCATCCTTAAGGAGACTTGCCTCCTTACTCAATCATTCAATCATAATTTAGGAGGCTTGCCTCCTTAAGGGCCACAAAATACAAAAGTCAAAGTACTCCACTCCTGGATAGTACATCCATTTAGTCAGTCACAGAGTCCTTAATTCAATCACAAATTACAATCACAAATAAATTACAAATCTATCAGTTACTACTCAACAGAAAATAACACAATTCAGCAGACAGGGCTTCCAGCTGTCTGACCATTACATCCATACCTAGTTAGTTACCAGAAAAGGAAGCAACAATATCTGGCTTTTCAAAAGGTGGGGAGGGAGAGGGGGTGGAGGAGAATCAATGGCTGCCCAGAGTCTCATCTGGCCAAATCACACAACTCTTCCCAAAGTGAGTCCCAAAGCAAAACCTCACATCACAATCAGTCACTACTCAATATTCATGGAGAGATCTTTTCATCTTGCCTCAGGGCAGGCTTTCAGCTTTCATGCTTTCCCTTCTATGGTCCCATCTCCTACCTGAATTCACCAAACTGTCACCTGGGTTCAAAGGCAGACAGCTCCCAGTTTCTTGTCCAGCTCTCCATGCAGTTCCTGTTCCACACTGAAGCTCACAGTGTCCAGTCCACTTTAAATCCTTCACAGTCTCTGTTCCTGGAAAGTCAAGGCTTAACAAAGCCACAGACAAAGTACCAACACCACAGTCATGCTTCCTCTGACAGCTCCTCAGCAACTCTGGCTGACCCTCGGAAGTCTTCAGCAGAAGTTTCAGCTGATTCCGAGAATCAAAATCACTTCATCCAGGTTCTCAAAATAAAAATCATTCTCTCCAGCCTGGGCCTTTCTTCCTCAGCCTCCAGAACCTGCCTTTGAGAAAATCTGAAATTCCAGCTAGGGCTTCTCCTTATATACCTATTAGCTCCTCCATGTTCTGCCCCTTCTTATTACATCAGCAACTTCCTGTTACATCAGAAACAGGGGTTCATACCTTCTGTTTCTTTAAAAGAGGCTTAATTTGAAACTAGGTGCTAAGCAATACAAAGGGATCTTCAAATTTCATTACCATTACAGCAATCTGGTGCCCCAACCCACACTTCTAGAGGCCCATCATATAGATTTTGGACTAAGAAGATACTCAATCATCTTAGCCCACTCTTGCAGAGAAATTTCAAATCCAAGAGATCTACCACCCCCAGCCTCTCCAGAAAGCAGATATTATAAGTTTGCATGACCATACCTGACTAAGCAAAAAATTTGAAGAAGAAATTTTAGTTGGCAGAGCAATACAAAAGAGGTTGTCAATTGGGACAGCACCCTTTTTCTGTCACCCTTCAACCTATTATGTTCATTGATTCTTTCTTCAACTGTTTCTTTAGTTATTCTCCAAATCTCAAGGTGCCACAAGGCACTGTGCAGCTAGGTGGTTCATAGAGTGCTGAGCCCAGAGTCAGTAAGACTTATCTTCCCGAATTCAAATCTGACCTCAGATACTTACTAGCTTTGTGACCTTGGGCAAGTCAATTTAACTCCATTTGCCAGTTTAATCATCTATAAAATGAGCTGGAGAAGGAAATGGCAAACCACTCTAGTATCTCTGCCAAGAAAAACCCAAATGGGGTCATGAAGAATAAGACAAGATTGAAAATGACTGAACAACAATAATGACTTTGGAAAGTAGACAGTATATTCTAGAAAAACTTTCTTCTCCCTTCTCTCTACACGAACCATCGAAAGGTCTCTGCACACTTGAGATAGGTTTTGTTCCCTGTGCCTGTATTATAGCTTCAAGACTTTTGATTTATATCTAATAATTACTGATAATAATTAACACTTTTCAGTGCCATCCATAGATAGCCTCAAATCATAATAAATTAACTGATACCCTGTTTGTACAAGAAATTATTTCATTATGCTGTTTTTAAAATTAATATAAAAACACTTTAAACCTCTTATTAGTTTGAATAGAATTGACTCTGTTTTTCCTATTTGTCATAGAAAAGAACCTAACCCGCAGAAAGATAACCAGAAAGATGGAGGGAACTGTCTATAATGACCACATAACATCTGGTCTAATACTTCCTCCAGAATACCTACCACTTATGCTGTTAGTTCTCCCTTTTCCTCCTTTCTCAACGCATTCCCTTTTAAAGAGACAGATGACCTCACTGTTCTCGAGGTTAGAAGGAAATATGAAAGAAGACTAAATAGAGATACTCATTCATCTCCTTTATTCCAGGTGACTCATAAGCATTGAGACAGACACAGATATATTTGCCACAAAAAATTGTCTTGTCATCACAAGATTATTCCTAGTTAGAATCCAAGAAATCCATATCTCTCTGTATCATCTATTTTTATGACTTGAATGTATTTAATGTTGTGTATGTGCATGAACTCAGGGTGGAAGGAAGTGCAGATCAGAGATATTTTCTCATTCACAAGCATATGTACAAAATAGCACCAGACAGAATGCATTTTGAATTGAATTGATTTAAATACAAAGGGTAATGATGGGGCCCCCCCCCCCCCCACTTTTTTAAAAATTTCCAGTTTCAGCTTTGGCTAAAATGCTCAAAGAGTCCAAGTATTTTAACATTTAAGAAATATATGTTAGTGTGTTATTTTAGCATATATATTTACCTAAAGAATAAGCATATATATGTATATATTTGGGTGTATAGATGTATACATATATAAATATAGAAGCAATTCATATTTATGTATACATATGAATGTATGTATATATGCATATTTTTGTGTGTGACAAGCAGCTGTGATAAAGGATATAAGCCCTCAGAGCATTTTTCACAATTGGAAAAGCTTCATAGAACAAGTACCCAGGTGAAATAGTACAAAAAAGTACCCTCAAATAACCTTTGAACATAAATTCAACTGGCCTAGAGGTATGTATTGATCCTAGTACAGAGCAAGACTGCTTGTGGGAGAAGGAAATGGTCAACTGGAATGTGGAAACCAGGGAAAAAAGTTGCCGTCTGGTTTCTTCCTCGTTTAGTCAATCATTTTTCCAAACCAGGCGCTAAGTTCGGTTTTTCCATATTGCTGAAGGAACATACATGTTGCTATCTCCTTCTCATCAATCAATAATGACTTCGCATGTAATTACTGCGTCTAGGTCCTGGGGATATGAAGAGGAAAGATTCTTGTGGCAAAACCATTTTACTTTTGCAGTTCATGACCAAAGTTCTCCTGAATTCTCCTATTTCCAAGGAAATTCTGGCAATAAATTTTGAAAACAGGATACACAGAGATAAGGAGAGTGGGGCCATCTAGTTTTTGCTGTAAGGATCATCGTGTATGTGTGTGTGTGTGTGTGTATGTGTGTGTGTGTGTGAGAGTGTGAGTACATTGAAAACACCTTCTAGGAACACACATCTGTTGAAATGAATGCCCAATCTGATCTAACCAGTCCAATTGACTTGTCAATCAAACAATATTTATTAGGGCTTGCTATGTCCCAAGCACTTTACTAAGCCCTAGGGATATAAAAAGAGGTAAAATAGTCCCTACCTTCACAGAGTTCAAATGGGGAAGACTACGAATAAATAAATATGTACAAATCAGCTTTAAGCAGAATATATAGAGGACAAGTAGGAATTGTTTAATTTGGGGGGTGGAAACCTTGAACTTGCATGTAGTTTCCTAAAATAAAAATGCACTAATTTTAAAGAAGTAAATAGACCTCTGCTCATCATCTATTTTCCATTCCTTTAGCAAGGAAATGATGGTTCATTGAATAGGGTGATAGACTTGGAGTCAGAAAACCTGAGGTCAAATTCTGTCCTTGACACTTATTAGTCATGTGATCCTGGTCACCTTATGCCACCTCCCTGAATCTCAGGCATTGCCAATTGTTAAGGGGGGGGGGGTGAATGAGCTGGCTTCTAAGGTCTCTTCCAGCCCTGTAATCCTATGGTACATTATATGCAACTCATTGTATTCCCAATTTGTGATACACCACATGCTTGTTATAACATGTTGTTCCTACAATTGCCTTAAGTTGGTATTTTAGGAGATTATATAGCAGAAGACTCTATGAAAGTTGGCTCTGTTTCATTTTTTTTTTTTGTCTTTGGATGCCCACCATTTAGTACAAACCTGGAACATCAAAGGCATTTAATAAATGCTTTCAGATTTTCAGAACTGACATATCACTCTTGAAAAATCTATATAATTATGTAGGTAAATGAAATTTCTAAGAACACATAGTATATTGTTCATAAAATGAAGAGTGAAACCTAGGAGTTCTAGCCATTAGTCAAAAAATAGTAAAATCTATTAATTAGAACTATTCAGAATCTGCATGGATTGCTTTTGAGAAAATAGCTATTTCTGTCACTTGGAGTCTTCAAATAAATTTTGATGGTCCTATGTCAGGTATTTTGTAGTGATTCTTGCCCAGTAGATATTGGATTATAAAGCCTCTGAGGCCCCATTCTATGACTATGATTTTGTATCTTCCTTCTTTCCAGTCCCACATTTTCCCCAACTGTGAATTATTTTAACTTCAAGTGTTACATTTATTCCTATTAAAGTGTTATCTTATTTGACTCTGTCCAGCTTTCAACCTATTGAGATGTTTAGAAATATTTGCCTCTGTCATCCAACATGTCCATTATCCCTCGTGAATTTCTTTCATCTGAAAATTTAACAAGCAAGCTATCCGTACCTTTATCCAATTCACTGATTAAAAGAAATTACACTGCACTTACTGGATAGTTTATTGGGGGAGTGGCCCAACATGGGTTCCAAATACAAATAAAGATTAAAAATATTGCTAAGAATTAGAACTATCCCAAAGTAGAATGGGCTGCCTTGAGATATAGTGGCATCTCTTCCATTGGTGTTCTTTAACCAAGGGTGAATGACCACTGGTTGGTAATTTTATAGAAGGGACTATTTTACTTGGTAAAGGCAGAACTAGACAGTATAATGTCCTACTCCACTCTGAAATTCTATAATTCTGATGGCTGAAAGCCTTAAAGGTGCTTTATTTCCCTGGGAAGCCCAGAGATACCTAGAAATAGACCAATACTATCAGTTTTTACTTAGACAAGTTAAATGATGTTTCTTTTTATCTTCTACCCATTATTCCCTTTTGTGTCTTCAGGAAACTAGTCGATTCAATTGAACAAACATTTATGAAGTGCCAGTCGTGGCAGGCAGTATATTAGGCATTAACAATACAAAATTAGAATAGTACTTGACCTCAAGTAGCTTACATTATATTAGGGGAAATCCAAATACATAGAAATAATTAGATAATATATATATATATATATATATGAAACATTTTTGTAGGGGAGAGGTAACACTAATAATTGGGAAGGCATGTCAAGGAAGGACTTGCGTGTGAGAAAGCATTTAGTCACAACTTCCCAAAACTTCAGATTTCTCGTAAATAAAATTTTGATTATATGTGTTCTACTTATTATGTATAGTTTCCATAAGGAAAATACCTAATATTCTGGGCTGCCTAACATATTTATGAGCATTTCTTAATATATCTCTCATTCATTACTGTTTCATGCCTCTTAACATAAAAACAAAATTGTGAATTTATTGAGCACAGGAATACTTGGAACCAAGATTTTTACCACAAAGGAGGACTTTGTTTGGAGAGCATGATAGATAGGCCACCACTAAATGGGGTAGCTACAGGCACACTGGTACGTCAAAGGAAATTTAGGTGTGGGGGAGAAGAGGAGGAAGGTGAGTTTGGTGATTAGTTCGCTCTGGGTTCACAGTTGATACCTTTCCATTTTAATTAATTATTCTTGTTAATTAGCTGCTCAAATCTAAGTTTCTAAGCTGCTCAAGAACTGCAGGTGATGTGTATACCTTTTTTCTAGTCAATCAACAAACATTTGTCAAGCACCTACTATGCACTACACACCCTACAAAGAGTAGGAGATAGAAGGGAAAATGAAACAATTCCTGCTCTCTAGGAGCTTATATTTTTTGGGGAAATAAAAAGTACCTTGATACCTAAGTATATACAAAATAATTACATGCAGAGTAAGTTTAATAAAGCAACTTAAATATTAGGCAGTTGATGAAGGAGGCACTCATTACTGAGACATGAGGAAAAGGTTTACATAGTCATTGTTGTTTGATGTATATATTGAAGCAAATTTAGTATTCTATTAAGCAGTGTTAAATAAGATCATTCCAGGCATGGAAGACAGTCAGTTCAAAGGCACAAAGAAAGGAAATGGAATGCCATGTGAGAGGAACAGAGAGAAGGCAAATTTGACCAAACTATAGAATATGGGAATTCAATCAATGCATAATGGTGCTGGAAAATTAGTTTAGGGTCAGATTGTGAAGAACTTTATAAGTGAACCATTTACTTCCAGGTCATAGTACTGAAAAAATAATGGACTATGTACTTTCTCCAGTATACAGAAATTCTCAAAATTCCCTCAAAAGTGTGATTATGCAAGAGGTAATAGAATAAATAGGGTTGAATCCACACAACAAAAAGAGAGTTTTCTGATAAGCAAAAATTCTTAAGAAATAACATTCCTTAGTACCATTTCCTCATGTACAAATAGGGATATCCAAACCAGCCCACTATTTTGTGGTTGGGGTCTATATTGGGATTTCTATACAACTGAATAAACTTTGCTAGAATATGTCCAACCTTATTCTCATTCCAACTAAAATGAATATCAGACTATGGTTCTACTCTGCCAAAATGGAGTAGACCAGTACTGCACCAGACTTCAAGAAAAAAGAGACAAAAATCCAGCTGAGGTCAAGTTAGTTCTCCAGAAAATATTTCAGTTACAATCAAGGCTGAGGATCATTGAATTTCCCCACTCAGGAAGAGACTGACACAGTTTTGCAGCCTAGGTCTGTCAGTATACTGAAAAGTAAATAAGTAATGGTCAGCAAAATGGCTGATAAAAGGATTTTAGAAGGACAAGGGTAAAATGTCAAGGATTTTAGAAGGACAAGGGTAAAATGTCAAAGATATCAAGAGAAAGAAAATTCAATCAAAAACCCACAACCAGAAGAAGATAAATCAACAGAGATGATAATAGAAACGGAGATGAAAATAGAAAGAATGATAAGCATTAAATCCTCCAAGAGAATACAAAATTATTTTTAACAAATATTACCTCCCAAAAAAGAAGAAAATAAACCGATACCTATGGATACATGGAATTCTGCCTAATCCTACAAAAGTATGAACAGTTCAAAAAGGAAATGAAAACAATAAGAAAATAAATTAGGCCTGTATATATGTCACAAGTTATGGTTCTAAATGCAGATATTAAAAAAAAAACACCAAAGCCCAGGATAAAAAAAAATAGTTGATGCTGGCAAGTTTCTTGAAGAGAGCAAAAAAGAGTTTAACAGAGTAAGAATGAAGAAAAAGTAATACAGTGGGGCAAAATCTGGCAGGAGAGAAGCAAAAAACACATTAAAAGAACACATGATTACTATACAAGAAAAAGCTATAAACATCAAAGAAAGACTGTCTAAAAACAACTTAAGGATCAGAAGTTTCCCAGAGAATATGATAAAATAAACAAATACCATGATGCAAGAAATAAAAGAGGGAAATTCCCCCAAACTTTTGAATACAGGAAAAAAAAGTCCTAAACAGAAGAATCTCCAAAAAGCAAATAGAACCCCCCACATCAAACTCTATGACATATAGTGGTTACATATAACAGTGACAATGGCAAACACATTCTACATTGACCAACAGAAAGCCCTTGAAAACACAAAAGAAAATAAATTTGATTAACATGAGATTATTCTGTACCCAGTAGAAATCGAGGAACCGAATAGAAGGGCACATTCTGAAAAGCCAAAGAAGTCTGGGTACTACCCAGAATGGAATGTCCTGAAATCCTAAGCCTAATTAATAACAAAAGTGATGGTCATTCAACAAATGAAATATTTGAAATATTCCCATGAAAGGAGTCAAATATTTGACTTATAGACATCCCAGACAAAAAAATACAGGATAATAAATAAATACAATAACTGAAGAATGTCATGAAATGTAATACCTCATGTTTAGATGTTATTTTAAAAAGAGAAATAAAGAGAAAAAAAAGAATTATAAGTTTAAAAAACAAACAAATCAAGAGATAAAAATCCACTCAAGGAAACAAAGGTGTAAGAGAAAATTAATGAAAATAGAAAAACAAAACTGAAGTAACAAGAACTAGACCTCACAACTCTTCTTCAGATGAATTGTATGGATAACTACAAGAATGGGAATCCGTAATATATGTTGAAAGGGGAGATGAAGAACAGAAGATAATGGCTGGATATATAAATTCCATACGTAAATAACAAAAATGATAAATCCTCTATCATCTCAGCAAGAAGTGGAACTACAGGAGAATTAGAGATATGACAATATGGAGGCCTTGAACCTGGGGGAATGAAAAGGGAGGGTATTAAATAACAATGTGGAAACAATTTCATTAAAGAACACCTGCATGGAACTTCCTTCCATGCATACACTTGGGATGGGTAATAAGGATATCTTTTGGGGTTCTATTCTCAAGCACAGTGTCAGGCATTAGTAGGTATTTAGCAAATACTCATTGACTTACTCTGGTGGCAATTGGTATATCTGGGAGACTACATCTTTGAGAGAGTGTTGTGGCTCCAAAGTTAAAACCTGTGCCAGGAGAATGAATATGCCATGACTTAAGCAAAACTAGCCCCTGTAAAGATGACAGAGGTGGAGTAAGAAAGATGATGCAAGAGAAATTAACATGGACATGAAAAGGTACAACCAGTGTGAAGGAGAATGATTATGGGAAGTAGGGGTGGGGAGAATTGAACTGCAAGTGCATTGGTTTGGGATGTGGGGCAATTTGTATAATGAAACATTTTTTATCAGTATACTTCATGAATTTATACATCTGAGAGTGAGTCATGATAAAAAATAAGGGATGGTAGGGTAGAAACTATGATATTAATGATAGAAATTGCTTAGATGAGGGAACTCACACCTGGTACTTCAAGCATTTTACCTCCATAAAGAATACAAATAGATTAAAGTAGAAATCAATGAGGATCTAGATCAAGAAGCAAAAAGTAAAATTTCAGAGGAGATAGGAAGAGAATTAATGGGGAGAAGGTAACAGTGTCCTTAGAAAAAGGCACATGAAAACTATTAGCAAAGAAAGCTCAAGGGCAGAAAAGGAGGGTACATTTTGAAGTAACTATTTAATTAAATGGTGGGAAAGAACAAAAAGAAAAGAAAATAGATAACAACATACATATAAAGTAGAAAAATAAATCAAGAGTTTAAGTTAAAGAACCAAAATAAAAGAAAACATTTATAAATAGTAGTATGGGTGGTAAGGAGTGGGGAACATATGGCAACAGCATTGCTTCAAAGTAGTTTAAGCAAAACTAATCATAGGGACAAAATGCTGATTAAAGAGGAAGGAAATAAACATATTTCCTAAAGAAATATAATGCTAAAAATGCAGAGGAAAGCACAAGCCAAACTCTCATAATTAAATATAATTGTGTTGCTGTTGTTGTTTAGTCATTTTTCAGGCATGTCCAACTCTCATGACCCCTTTTGGTGTTTTCTTGGCAAAGATGCTGAAGTGGTTTGCCATTTCATTCTTAGCTTAATTTACAGATGAGAAAACTGAAAGCAACAAGGTAAGGTGACTTGACCAGGTTCATACAACCAGTAAGTGTCTGAGGCCAGATTTGAACACAGTACTTCCAGACTTCAGGTTTGGAGATCTATTTATTATATCTAGTAACTGTTCTAGCTACTTCAATAAAATGAAAGAGTGACAGAACAGATAAGAAAACTAAACTCCATGAGCTGTTGCTTAAAAGAAACATCTGTAAAAAGATGTATAGAATCAAATTATAGAATGAAATATAACTTACTATGAACCAGATTTTTTAAATTAATATTTGCGAACATGGTACTAGACCAAGGAAAAATAAATATTCATATTATCAATATAGACAAATTGTATTATGCTACAAATAATTATCAAATCCCCATAGTAATATTAGACACAAAACTCTCTAGCATGTATAATCATAAAGGAAAAATTAACTGATCAGTAAAAAGATATGGATAGAAGCATAATAATACTCAAACCCTATCAGAGCTTAACAAAACTAATATAAAGATTTTTTAAATTGAATAAATTTCTATTGAATTGAGAGTTAAAATGTTTGTTGTAGTTTTGGACCACTAAAGAATATACACATTTCTCATTATTAAATGACACCTTTACAAAATAAAAGACTATTCATTAAGGGTATAGAGAATTTATAAATAAATGTAAAGAAAACTTAAAAGTGCTATACACATTGCAACAGCTCATAAGGCATTTAAAATATTAATGAATTAAAGGAATACAAGAAATGGAGAAAATATAATAAAATACAAATAAGAATAAATTAAAAAACAAATCAAGGAATCTAATTATATGAAAGACAATGATGATGATGAGAAAATATACCAATATTCTCAAGATGCAGCTAAAGTAGAACTAAAAAGAATATATATATGTTTATATACATACATATGTATACATATACATACATATGCAAATATATTGCTAAAACATATGTTAACAAAATAAGAGAATTATAAGAAACATTATTTTAAAAAAAACTAAAATTAAGAAATAAACCATAAATGGAATATTGGAAGTATTTTTTAAAATAAGGAGAAACAAAAAAATAATCATTTTATACCTTTAATGAAAGAACTAAAAGATGGTTCTTTGAAAAGACTAAAAAATGATAAATGTTTTGCTTAATCTAATTAGAAAAAGAGTAGAAAATCAGACAAAACCAAAAATGAACAAAGTGAAATAATAAACCCAGACTTTTTATTTAAATTATTGGAGCATACTCCATACAGAGGCCAACTCAAGTGAAAATTCAAAGGAAGTAGAAAATTATCTAGAAAAATGTTGAATCCAATAATTATTCTCATAGCAAATAAACATCTTAAATAACCCAATGTCAGAGAAAGAATTTGAACTCTTTCTTAAGGAATGATCATCTGTGGCCCAGATGGATTTACTACAAAATTCTATCAAACTTTTAAATTTCAAGTTAAGGCTTATTCAACATAAATTCAAAAAAATATTATAGAGAATGCTACCAAATTCTTTTGGGGGGAATCTGGAGTTAGGAAGATCTGAGTTCAAATGCAGCCCTAGGCACTGAATAGTGGTATAATCCTGGGCAAGTCACTTGATCTTTTTCTCTTTCAGTTTCCTCATGTATAAAATAGGAATAATAAGAGCCCCTATCTTTGTGAGCTTTTGAAAGGATAAAATAAGATAAAAATAAAACATGACTTCTTATTAAGAAATGATATAATAATAATATTATATATGTATATGTAATATAATAATAAAATAATAATGGCACAAATGTAAATTATAAAAAATATTGCAATTGTAAAACACTTTTCATACCTTATAGTGCTGTATAAATACCAGCTATTAAATTTAGACCTAATACCTAAACAAAGGAAGAATAAAGTAAAGAATTAAAGACCAATATCATTAAGGAATGTCACCAAAATTTTAAATAAAATTCTTTCCAAAAGGTTGCAACAATCTTAAAAAATATTTTACTATAATCAAGATAATTTGTAGAAAGGATATAATGAATGTTCAGCATTTTAAAAACAATCTGCATAATAAGTTTGTTAGAAATTAGACCATTATATTAATACATGCAGAAAAAGCCTTTGATAAATTCTTTGATTCACTTATGCTTAAACCCCTTTAATAGTATAGGTAGGGATAAAGTGACATTTTTTTAAATGTGATCAAATAATTTTTCTCTAAAATTAAAAGCTAGTAAAACATGTAATGACTAAACACTGGCAGCTTTCCCAATAAATGCAAAAATAAAATAAAATGCCCTGTTTTTCCATTTATTATTTAATAAAGATCTAGGAATACTACCAATAAAAATGTAGAAATAATGAAGCAATAAAAGGCATCCATATAAGCAAAGAACAGAAAAAAAATACATCTCTTTTCATTGATATATCATCATGATTTACTTTAAAAATTCTAGGAAATAACTAATAAGCTAATCAAGACCATGCTATGATAGTGAAGTTTTAGGTAACTTAATAAACATAAAACTTCATAGCATTTCTATTTATCAATATCAAAATCAAGCAAGCAATGAAGGAAAAGGGAAATTTCATCCACAAATAAGTAAAGAATGCACAAGATAACTGGGAGAAAATATATCCAAGGATACTCTGTTCAGTAGGGGGAGGGAAGTGGGTAGGAGTGAAAATATGTAGTTGCTAATTGGAGAAAAACAATTAAAGGGGAAAAACCCCAATAATCTTTGAATAACCAAAAGGGATTGTCTTCTTAGTAAAGTGTATTAGTTTTAGTATATGTGTAAGAGAGGTGGCCCACTCACCCACTCTAGTTAATACAACTACAAGACAATGACTGTTTCAGTCAAAGGGCCACGCTTGAGGACCTAGAGAGCCACCTGTGTCCTTAAGGCTGCAGGTTCCCCACCCTCGTGGGACACCTTTATCAGTTGAAAATGTTTTTTGTTGAGTTATAGAATTGATCGATCTAAGATCTGAATGAGGTGTGGCTGTTTCCTATATATCTCAGTTGAATCTATTAATGAACCGAAGATATAAACTTGATCAATTTGAGTGAACTGCTTTTAGCCATTGGATGAAATCAGATGATGTTAGACAAGAAATGTTTTGGGATTAGTTGAACACAGGCACGTCTCTGGGCCTATGTACTATAGGCAAAAAGATTTGAGCCAAAAAGCAGTCAAGCTTTAGAAGTGTCTGGAAGATTCAGGCCCCTTGGGTCCATGCATACTCATAGAACCCTGGGCAAATCACTTGACCTTTTTTGCTTCTCAGATTCCTCATACACAAAATAGGAATAATCATACCACCTACCTCTGTGGGTTGTTGGGATAAAGTAAATCATTGTGAAACACTTTGTAAACCTTAAAATCCTATAGAAAAGTCAGGTATTAAAATGTGTAGGCAATAACAAAGCAGAGAGAAGAAATACAGGGAATATCATACTCTGCTGTCTCCCTACCACCACCATTAGCATGTAATCCATCAGAGCCTGGACGGGTAATAGGGATCATGTCCTTTTCAGGGTCAAGAAAGCTGCAACTATGGACTTTACAAAAGCCTAAACCCTCAGAGCCCATCAGAGAGTTAATCTGGAGGGAACTTAAGAACTTCAGGATTTCATGAATGGAGAAAAGGACTTCTAATAATTAGTTCTTTGTTCACATGAGCTCTCCATTTTTGAACCCATTCTCCCAAAGAACTTGAAGTGAAAGGAGAGATTCTGTCCCAGACTCTTAGGGGAGATTGGTTTTGTACCAAGTGCACTAATTATGCCAACTTCTAGTAAATATTACCTTACAAAAGTTAAGTAACTCTGCCTGGTTAATTGATAATCAGCACACTAGATGGAGGCTTGTTAACAAAAGTCCTAGAAAAATATTCAGTCTCTCATGCTTCCCCTTAGAGTTCTGAGGGGAGGACCATTCAACCACCCTCTGGGGGCCCAGTTTGGTGCAGTGAATGGGAGCTGGAGAAGTAGCCCCCAGCACAGCTTTACATCTGAATTTGAGGAAGTCCATTTTGGCTGCTCAGATCCCTTTATATTTACTTCCCCCACTGTTAGCAGTATTCAGGTCTGTGAGGTTGCCAGATTGCCAGGCTCTATAGAGATGGGGTGTTCTTATATTATTAGAGGCCTTGTAATACTGAGAATAGAATGCTAGATCTGGAATCAGGAAGACAGCCTTAAACTCTAATCTCTGTGAGCCTTAATCACTTTATCTGCAAAATGGGGGAAATGATACCTGCACTACCTACCCAACAGGATGATTGTGAATCTCAAATTAGACAATGTACGTAAACCATTTTGTAAGCTTTAAAGTGATCCATGTCTGTTACTGAAGGTGATGATGTAGCTGCATTTTCAAATTAACTGAATAATGCTTTGTTTGTTTGTTTTGGTAAGTGGGGTTTATCGGTGAGTATGGAAGCATGAAGAAGCTAGGAAAGCCTATAACAAAGTGAACTTATGGGAAGACCAGAATTAGAGTCACAGGTAGGTTGTGATCTACATTTTGGCAAAGAACTACAGGAGAGATCATGGATCCACTGGGAGAACAAGACTCTAAACGTCCCCCAACATGCTATACTTTTAGCTTTTTGCGACTCAAATCATTCCGCAGCTTGACTTCTCATTTCTGCTCCCAATCTCTCCATGAGCTCACTTTGATTTCAGTCTTTTTCAGGGTTCTCCACCTCATTTCTTGTTCTTCTCATCTCCAGGGTATCTACATCACTTCATCCTTTTTAGTACCTTTTTTTTGTCTTTCTTAATGGAATAGCCTCTATTTTATGACCGAACATCAAACACTACCCCCTTCCTCCCCATCTAAACTCATTTTTCTTTAAGAGGTAGGGAGACTGAAATGATAAAAAGACTCTGCAAACCTCAAACCTCTATGATTCTCCCATCTTCTCTGCCAGTGGCATTGTGGCTGATTTATTTGGTCTATCCATCTTAGCCTATAAGCCCTTTGGGCAAGAACCTGGTTATTTTCCATGTCTGATGCTGAGTCAAGTACACTGTTGATACTCAACAGTGAAAAATAATTAGCAATATGGGATTTACATACTTAATTCCCCACACATCAGGATGAAACTGTGCCACTGAAAATGAGGTTGTGTGAGGGAGAGCCTTTGATGTACCTTGTGAGTTGATGGTTAGCCCCAGTCATTTCTCTGCAAAGGGCAGAATGCTATGCAGCATCTTAAGGACGTTAAATATGGGCTGCTTCACCCTGTTATTCACCAGAGCACCTAACCCCCCTTGGTATATTTTAAAATAAAACCCTCCCAACCCAAAGTCTTATTCTTCTTAATCGACTTCTGCCCCCATCTATCTCTACAAAGATATGGATATAGCTATACCTAGTGATTTATCCATAGAGAATATAGAAAGCGATTATTCTTGGGTAAATTCGTACATTTCATTCCCTGATACCCTGTATTCACTTGTAATCACATACTTTCTAATCTTTTGCCTCCTAGTCAACCAGATTTTTGAATTCAAATTTCCTCCTCTTTGTCTGTATTTAAAAATAATAATAATCATTTTACATCTATTACAAATAACAATACCTCGTCCCTGATTGCATGCTCAAGTTGTAATTCATTCTCAGGGTTCAGCTGCCACTCATCCATCGTGCAGAGCTGCGCTCCCATTATTTATGACATCAGCAGAAACTCTCCATTGAATTGCAGCCTTTTATTTAATTAGGGACTATGTATTATTTGGTGTGGAGTATCCAGAATTAAAAATAGCCCCTTCCACTGTGTAATGGGAAAGGCAGAAAACTTTGAATATATATTCTAATTGATATTTCGAATGCTTACTCTAAAAAGCAATCAAAACTGATGTTAAATATTAATTATAATATGTTTCTGCTTTGTGCACCTTGATTTACTGCTGCCCCTTCTGGGTTCCCTTTTAATTACATTGCATGAAAACAAAGGGTATTTTGAAGAGAAGAGTTATTTAATGTGGACAATACTTTCAATGGCGAGGAGGTCCGTGTGGAACTTTATATTAAACTTAATTTTCAAAAGGCATATTTAACACAGTTTGCAAGTTTTTTACATTTTTTTTATTTTCTCTCCTTTCACAACATGTCTCTCCAGTCTCTATATTGGAAATCAGGGACGAAGCTCATAATGGAACAAAAGAGCAAAATCAGGGACGGCCTTTTAAAAGAGGTACAGTTTCAAAGAGGCCTAAAGATATAAATCAAAGCGCTTTTGAATACAGAGAGTATTCGAAAAGAATATTGAACTGTTTGCTTAAAATCTCACATTATTTCCTGCTTTTTAAACCCTCTTCCTTTTTGAAGGCTAACACCAGATAGGGACAAAAGGAATATTTTCATGCAAAAATCAGGGCTGGCTACAGAGGCACAGTCAGAGACTATTTCAAGTGGGCACAGGAATTTAATTCAAGTTATTCTCCTCTTTATTCCACATTTAACAGATTTGAAGGATTTCTCCACCTCTCTGACACTCGTGCAGACATCCCTAGGTAATGCGTTTCACCAGGAGCAGCCACCAGGAAATCTTGGACTGGAATTTCACATTCCCTTGAAATGGACTCATAAAGCAGATGAGTGCTGTAACATACATGTCTGGTCAAGTTGGGTGAGGTTGCCTGCTTTGAGTTTCTATTAAATTGTACTTCCTGTCCTCCCAAAGATAGAAAATGAATCACCAGTTTCTTTTCATCTTTTAAAAAGCTTTTCATGCTGCCAACAGGTGGACTGTACCCTCAATGTTACTTCAGCATCCTTTATCCTCATCCTCACTACCACTGACATCTAGATGGTTCTTTAAAGTTGACAAAACACCTTCTATTCATTATGTTATTTGAGCCTCAAAACATCTCACTGAGGTAGTACCACAGGTTTTATTATCCCCATTTTACATATGAGGAACCTGAGTCTCAGAGAACCTAAGCTATGAGCCCAGGACACCTAGAGAGGATGGATCACAGAGGGGATTTGAACCCAGGTCTTTCTGACTCCAACACAGAGCTCTATCATGTACTCACAGAAAACAGAATTTTCCTTGGGTTGTTCTGGATTTATGATTTCTTTTGTAGGTCATATTTCCACTCTGTTTGCTAAATCATGTATGAACACCATGCCCCAAAGTCACTTTCCTAACCCTTTCATTATGAATTGTTTCCCCAAAGTTATGACCAAGCACGGAGCCTGAGTCCCCATGATGTGTGTGTTTCATTAAGAAGGTGGAACACCATACCTCAGCATAGGGCAGGTATCTCTGATTTTTCATGTTACCATAGCAACGGGTAATTTTTATTGAACTGCAGAATAAATAGGCAAATAAAACATGCATAAAATATTGATGGGTCTATGGTCTGCTGTCCAGGGACTTTCGTAACTTATAGTCACTTTTCTTCCCACACCCCCCTTTTTGCAGCCTACATTTCTAATTATGATGTGTTTTTATTGCTAATTATTTTTCATGTCATATGGAAAGTATTGCCCTTCTTAAAACACCTTGAAATCTCCCTTGCAGTAGCACCATTGACTTCAGAGCTAGAAGGCACTGGTGAATCTACCAGCTTCACTTTATAGACTTACTTCCCTTCAGATCTCAGCTCAAACACTACCTTCTGCGGGAGGTCTTTCCTATTCTCCTCCCTCCTTCTCCCCCATGGATAGTGCCTTTCTTCTTAAATTACTTTAATTTATACATGTATCCATCATATACATATATATGTATGTATATATGTGTGTATGTGTGTATGTATATGTGTGTGTGCATTTGTATACACACATATACATTTATTTGTTTGTTTTCACATTGTCTCCAACTTTCTGAGGGCACACTTCTCACGTTTTTTGCATCCCCATCACTAAAATCATTGCCGGGAATATAAGCAATTAATAACTCCTTTTGACTGACTGACAGATGAGGAAATCTAGGTTAGTACCTTGGTGAATGAGCTGCCCAAGGTCATGTGGTGAGTCATTGGCAGAGCTGAGATTAAAATTCAAGTCATCATTACTTACAGATGTATTTCTTCCACTATCCCAAAATGCAGTACTGTCTTCAGTTCTTCTCAGTTCAACCTGTTCTTTCATCCTTCCAAACACAAAGGGCTACAAGTGGGTGATGGGAGCGTTGGCAGGCTCTAGCCGTTAGTGAAAGTACATCCATTTGGCAATCAGTTCAGTTACTGAACTCTTTAGGACCAATGATTGATTCTTGAGTAGTCTATCTATACCCCAAAATAATTTCTTCCCCATGCCCAAGCTGGGCTCTACTGAAATGACATCCCATTTTCTTCCTTGTGAAGTATCCAGGAAATTAAGGTTCTGTGTTTTTAACTGCAAAGGAATTCTAGGTATTTATAACTATCATATTATATCTATTTATCTATAACCCTTTTGTACTATGTAATATAACATTGCTATGGCTTTCAAAACTGGGGGGAAATGAGAAATAAGGAATAGTACTAAAACTCTGGTACTGAATGTGATTTGTTATTCACAAAGTTGGTTGATTAATCATTACATCATTGTGAGGATAATTTAATGTGCTGCTTTATAGGCTTCCTTCCTCCCCTCCATAAAGGCAACATGGGGTAGGTAATAGATTTCTGGACTTCAAATTAAGGAAGAGAGGGATTCAAATCCTGCTTCTGGAGCTTACTATCTCTGTCTTCTTGTAAAAGCAAGCACCCTAGCATACCCAGGATGACTGTTAGCACAGATTCTTTGATCTGCTTTTCTAAAGGAAAGCAACTGAAAGTGTTTTTAACACTCTTACTTTAATCAAATTATATATATAAAATTCACTTAGTTCAGAGGAAATAATCAACACCCTGAACTTTATAAAATACAAACAGAAAGTACAAGCAGATAAAAAATACAGACAGAGAAAATAACACAATTCAACAGATCAACAGACAGGACTTCTAACTGTCTGACCATTACATACATACGTAGTTAGCTACTGGAGGGAGAAGCACTAACATCTGGGTTATATACCCACTGCCAAATTACAAAGTATGAAAAGGTGTGGGTCTTCCTGAAAAACAAGCCTCAGCTAAGAAAGCTTCCCTTGTTGGGCTCCAAGTGAGGCCCATTAAGGGGCAGGGAAGATCTTCAAATTCCCTTACTATTACAGTTCCTTGGTAAATCCCTTAACTTCTCTGAACCTTGGTTTCCTCCTATGAAAATGGAGGGGGGGGGGGCAGCCAGGTAGCACAGCAAGTAAGAGCACCGGCTCCAGTGTCAGGATGACCTGGAGATCAAATCCCAGGCTCAGACACCTAGCACCCACCGAGAAACACCTGGCCGTGTAACCTTGAGCAAGTTACTTAACCCCAACTGCTTAGGGGTGGCCAGGTGGCTCAGTGAGTAAGAGCACAGGCTCCAGTGTCGGGATAACCTGGATCAAATCTGGGCTTAGATACTCAGCACCACACCCAGAAATAACTGGCCATGTAACCTTGAGCAAGTTACTTAACCCTGATTGCTTTAAAAAAAAAAAAAGAAAGAAAATGGAGGGGGAAGGAAGGGGGATTGGATCACCTCAGAGGTCCCTTCAACCTCACATTCATTGAAAAAAAGAGAATACAGACTAAGTCAATGAGAAACCAAGATATATCATAGGGCATTTATTGCTGTTATTTGGATCATGCTTTGGACAACATGAACAACACTAAATTTACTTGAAATTTCTTAAATTAATTAAAAAATCCCCATTATATCCCACATCATATCTGCTTCTTAACTGTGTTTTTCAATTGTTTTATTGATGCTGATTGTTTTAAAATGACAACCATTTCAATTCTGTCTCCATTTCAGATTGAAACCTCCCTTTATAACAAAAAAAATTATTAAGCAAGGAAAAAAAAAACATTCCATTGATCAAATCTGCAATATTCTGCATTAGTGGTTGTTTCCACTCTGTCATGAGGCAGGACATGGATTTCATTCACTCTTCTTGTAGACCTTCCTTGGTTTTAAACTTCACCAGTCAACATCCTTTTAGTGACCTTTTCATTTATATTTCTGTGATCTTTATATTTATATCAAGAGGGATTGAAGTGTAATGGAGGGAAAGCTGGCCTCAGAATCATAACATGGTCTCATGTTCTGACTCTGACATCATACATTCTGTCATTAACTTATCAAGTCTCTAGGCCAGAAGAGTCAAACACATGGTCCATGGCCTGCATGTGACCTACAATACTCCCAAATGCAACCCAAGCAGATTAAAATGTAATTGGGAAATAGTTAACAAAATAAATGAAAATACAACAAAACATAGATAATATTAAATTTTAAAACTAAGTCAACAGGGAAGCTAAGTGGCACAGTGAATAAAGTGCCAGCCCTGGAGTCAGGAGGACCTGAGTTTAAATCTGGCCTCAGACACTTAACACTAGCCATGTGACCTTGGGCAAGTCACTTAACCCCAACTGCCCTGCCTTCCCCTCTCCAAAAAGATCAAGAAAAAAAAAAACTAAGACAAAATGTGCTCCACAGGGATGGTCCCTGTTTCTACTTGAGTTTACCACCCCTGGCCTAGTCTACTCCAAGTCAAGAAGATGCAGAGGAAGCTCTGACCTGTATAGGAAATGGGAGTTTCTTCACCGAAGAGCTCCCCATAACAATGAAATGTCAAACTCAGTCCCTATTCTTTTATTTCATTGTTGTATTCATTGTGCATATTGTCTTCTTTCCTCTGTTTTTTTTTTTGCTCTGCCTAAGTTCATGAAAATCTTCATATTTCTCTGAATTCATAATATTCACCATTTATTTTGTACTGGACCTCTCATTTCATGGGAATAGGGAACTCCCAATGAGAAAATTCTCTCTACCAATGTAGGTTTACCTGGATCACTGAGATGCAACCTGACTTACCTGAGTTTAAATGGCCAAGCTGAATCAGAATGAGGACTCCAATCCAGGTATGAACTATCCTGCAAATGAATCTCCTTTCTGACTCCACAAAAAATCTTTTATTCCATTCATATACCACAGTTGTTTTCAGTCATTCTCCAATAAACGGACACTAACTTTGTTTACAATTCTTTGCTATCAGAATTCTACTATTTTGGTGTATAAGGAGAATAAGCATTTTATACCACCTACCATGTGCTAAACATTATTTTATAAATATCATCTCATTTGATCCTCACAACAACCCTGGGAGGTAGGTACCATTATTGTCCCCATTTTGAAACTAAAGAAACTGAGGCAAATTGAAGTTTAAGTGACTTGCCCAGGGTCAAACGGACAGTAAGTGTCTGAACCAAGATTTGAACTCAGGTCTTCCTGACGCCAAACCCAAAACTCTATCCACTGTGCCGTCAGCTGCCTTGGAACCTTTGTACCTTTTCCACCTTTGTTTGCTTTTGACTATCGATATATAATATATCTTGAATTGCCTCCCGTCTTAATGATGTGTGCAGCAGTGTGCTTAATCTCCCCACAGTCCTTCCAATATTGACTGTACATCTTTTCTCATCTTTGTCAATGTCCATAGCATGAGGATGTTACAAGTGGGGTTCAGGCACTCATTGGCCATTCAACAATTAAGAACAGGAAAAATAACAGTTAATAAAAGGAAATTTAGGAGCAGCCAGGTAGCACAGTAAGTAAGAGCACCGACCCAGTGTTGGGATGACCTGGGGATCGAATCCAGGCTCAGACACATAGCACCCACCCAGAAACATCTGGCCATGTAACCTTGAGCAAGTTACTTAACCCCAATTTCTTTAAAAAAATAAATAAAAGGAAATTTAGTTGCCCATAGCATATAAAGAATTTTCAACAAGGATACTGCAGCACATCATTTGGGTAGATCTCTCCCTCCCCCCTTCTCATTTCCATATAGAAACTTGTCTTGTCAAGAGGATAGGGCTTAGTGACTCATTGTGGTCTTGGGATATCTGCCAAGTCTGAAGGGCCCCAGTTCCACATGAGTTATGCCCTTAGGTGACCAGGAAGCCACATCAATACAGCCTGAGACTACTCAGAAGCTACATCAAGGAAAGTGCAGCTTGAGCCTTAGCCTCCTGGGTCAATCAAATCCCAGGGACAGCAATGTTGTCTTTCCTGGAAAAAATTAGCTTAACTCATCTTGGGGAGGGTGCAGAAGAGGTGGAAGAACTGTAGGGGAGGGGGGAAACTAATCCAATCCTATCACAGAGTCGTCTCAGAATTATTGAAATCTACATTTCTCTTATTAATAGTGACTTAGAGAATGCTTTCATGTGGTAAGTTATAGTTTGCAAATGATCTTACTCAGGGCTTAGCATAGTGCCTGGTCCTCAGTAGGAGCCAAATAAATGCTTGTTGACTTGATTTGTTTTGAAAGTATTTGTTCACATTCATTGACTATTTATCTATTGAGGGATGATTCTTCATACTGTAACAAATATATGTCATGTCTTTACATATTTTTGAAATTAGAAATCTGTCCATGATATTTGATGGAACTATTTTTCCACTCAACCATATTTCTTCTATCTTCATTAATTTTATTACTTTAAAATCTTTTAAATTTTATAAAAAGAATTTATTTTTATAATTTTTACTAAACTTTGAAAAACTGTTAATGACAAAGCAGGTTTATAATATGAACTTTTTTTTTAGAGGGCAATTGGGGTTAAGTACCTTGCCCAACATCACATGGCTAGTTTTTGTATTAAGTGTCTGAAGCCAAATTTGAACTGGGTCATCCTGACTCCAGGGCCAGTGCTCTATTCACTGTGCCACCTAGCCACCCCTATAATATGAACTATTAACAAAGCAATGATAAATACAAGTAAATAACATTTTCTTAGAAGTGAATCTCTTTCCAACAAAAACAAAAGTTCTAAGGAGTTTAGATGGCAAAAAAAGCATACACACAACCAAGAATTTGGATAAAACATAAGCTTCTCTATCTGGAATTTTGAGTCATTCATTATCATCATTGAAATCATCATAACTAGCATCAAAGTAATAAATGCCTTAAGGTTTGTGGAGTGGCCTTACAATTATTACCTCTTATACTTACAGCAACCCTGGAAGGTACATAATATCCTATGTAGTTTATAGTTGAGAAAACAGAAAGAATATTGTTAAGTGACTGTCTAGAGTCACACAATTCTGAAGTGTTTGAGGACAGATTTAAATTCAAATCTTCGTATCCCAGATTCAGATGTCTAACTACTGTACTGTCTATTTTCCTCTAATCATCTGATTCCATTCTATATTTCTTGACTAATAACACATTCTTCCCCACCATGCATTTTTCACAATATATAATTGGCCCTATATATAATGCCTCTGAATAAGATTCTGTCCTTGCATTAAAAAAAAACATTTTTTGGAATTCAGCTCCCATCAAGTCACAATTCAAATGTGACTTGCTTCAAGAAATCCTAATTTTCTGTCGTTATTTCTCTGTCACTCTTTCTTTCCTCTGTCTCATCCATCCTTTCTTCCTTGCCATTTCTTCCTATAATCTCTATCTATATAACTATCATCTCTCTCTCTTTGTCTCTCTCTCTCTCTCACTCTCTCTCTCTCTCTGTCTCTGTCTCTCTCTCTCTCTGTCTCTGTCT
>NW_027185761.1:42829882-42896387 GCF_028583685.1 Petaurus breviceps papuanus | reverse complement strand
TCTCTTTCTCTCTCTCTCTCTCTGTCTCTCTCTCTCTCTCTCTGTCTGTCTCTCTCCATATATATAACCTACTTATAAATCTATCGTCTCTGGTACCTATCTGTCTACACATTAGCCAATCTCTCCATCCAACTTGAACGCAAAACAAATGGATTACAAATTACAAGTTGCTTCAAGAAATTCAGTTTCTTTATTGATACTCAACTTGTTTCAAAAACAAAGGTTCATATTTTTACTGTTGGTATTCTTAGTTGATTATTTGGTTGAGTATCTTGGAATGCTACAGGTTTTAACAATAAGTACTATATGACTCAAAATACTATAGAAACAAAGTGGGTGTGCACAGGAAAAACAGATAAGGAATTATGCATAAGACTTGGGGTGAAGAATGTAATCAGAAAAATGTAGGATTAAAAAATACACGAGAAGGGGTGGCTAGGTGGCACAGTGAGTAAAGAGCAGGCCCTGGAGTCGGGAGGTCCCGAGTTTGGTTCCAGCTTAAGACACTTAACACACACACAAAACAAACAAACAACAAAAAAAAAAACCTAGCCATGTAACCTTGGGCAAGTTACTTAACCCCAATTGCCCTCAAAAAGGCAAAAAAAAATACATGAGAAAAAGGAAGAATCCATGGAAAACCCATGATTGGTATCATTATAACATCAGGAGAAAGCTAGAACATTTGGAAGACTACCTGTGGAAAACCTTATAGGAAGACATACATAAGAATCTCACAGAATAAGCAGACATAAATGGATGTGAATTGTATTGTTTGATAGACTGTCCACATCAGTGAACTCACAGATACATTTGAGTATTCCCAGGACTTAGTATAATTACTAGTACATAAAATAATAAGAACTTAATAATTCCTTATTTTGTTCAGACTGGTTAGGTTTAGTTTTAGATATAACTGTTTTGAGGAAAATGTAGAACACCTAAGATGTCATTCAGCAATCTGATAGCAAAAATATTCTTAATACAGAAGCAATAATTTTGTTTGTACTTTCCAGCATAAACACTTTGAATAACTATACTGTTTATAGGCTTGAGGAATTTCATTTGGCTTTATTTACAAATATGTTCAAATCATGAGAATTCCATAATTTGAATAATAAGATCAGATTTACTCAAAGATTAAATTATATTGTACTTATTTAGGTAATTATTTTATTCAAAATAACATTTATATAAATTTAGATACATTTTTGACAACTCTTACATCATAGGTTTATACAAACTTGAAACATTATCTTCTTCTTCTTCTTCTTCTTTTGCTTTTTGGAGGGCAATTGGGGTTAAGTGACTTGCCAAAGGTCACCCAGCTAGAAAATGTGTCAAGTGTCTGAGGTCAGATATGAACTCAGGTCCTCCTGACTTCAGGGCTGCTGCTCTATTCACTGTGCCACCTAGCCACCCTGAATCAATATCTTCTAAGAGATATTTCTGAATGACATTGTTTGCCAAGAACAAAAATGGTGGTCTAAATTTCAGGCTAAAACATTTTTTTTTAAATCATCAACATATCAAGATGAAGTATTTCACAGTCCACTATTTATAGAGGGCACCTCTTTTTGAAATGAGCCAAAATGTATTTGTCCAAAATAATTAAAGACAATAAAATATTACTTTTATTTTGGTTTTGTTAAAAATAAATACCACTCATTTATTGTTGAGTTAGCATTGATAATATTACCCAAAGAAGTAGAATGATGGACAAATTTCCAAAGGGATAAAACTTTCTCATTGGCCATTTCAGATCCAAGAAACACTTATTAAGTATCCCCTGCCTCAAGGCACTATGTTAGGAGCTGAGGATGTAATAACAATATAAAAAAAAATGTTATTGTGCTCAAGAAACTTAAAGTCTACAAAATATAATAATACTAGAAATGGTTGTAATTTTCTTTATTTAGATGAATGAAAATAAAGAACAGAGGAGACAATATTATCCTTTGTAATATACTGCCTCTTGTTATCTTTTGACACATCACAACAGTTCAATTAACTCTTAGTTGCAATCAATCCCAGTCAACATGCCAGAGCAACAAATGCGTCCCTGCTATACCTCTGTTCCCTTGACCTCTCCTGACGAATGAGGCTTCATTGCCCAGGCAACTAGTTTAAGAATAAAAGGGAAGTTTGACACCCCAAAAATGTATAGCTATATTACAGTTATTGAATTAATGAAAGTGATTCAAATTTATTCTATTGAGTACTACTAAATTGACAAAAAAATGCACCCTCATTAATAACTATTTATATATATATATGTATATATATATATATATATATATATATACCTCCCTAATGAAAAAAAAAACTTAGGTTTATAATTGTTAGGTGATGGTGTTCTATTATGAGTCCTTTTTGGTTTCTAGGAAGAAATTGTTATTAAAAATGTCAAGTGACAACCATATCATTTACTTTAAGGGACTTTACTATTATTACAAATGGAAAAAAATAATTGTGTCAATTCCAGCTAGGAAATAATGAGAAGCTTAATGTTGTTTTGCCACTCATAAACAAGGAATTTTCCTTCTGTATTCCTAAATCCTTTGTTCTGAATTCAGTTCAATTAAATCCAATAAGAATTAAAAAAAAAACTTACATGTGCATAGCACTGAGTTAGGGGCTAGACGCACAAAGACAAAAACCAAGTAGTCCTTGAATTTTTAGAAGAATGAATCCTCTTGGGAGAATGCAATGTTTGTGCAGATAAGATAGTTTGAGGAGGGAGTGAGTGCTAACAAGGAGGGATATTGAGTAAGACTTTCCATTGGAGGTGGTACAAAAGATAAATGGAGGAATAAAATTATTTTAAGAGGCACAGGTGAGGAGGGAATACATTTCAGACATGGGGGAACTGTGTTTGCAAAGGTAAAGGGAAGGAAATAGAAGAGTAGAAAGAGTAGGCCAATTTGGCTAGTGCGCGCGAAAGGAAATAATGTGAAATAAGTCTGCAAAGGTAGCTGGAACAAGACTAGGAGGGGCTTTAAATGCCAAGCTGTAAAGTTTGTATTTTCTCCAAGAGGCAGAAGTGGCTTAGGAGACAATGGCTATGTCAGGCAATGCTCTAGTCTAAGCATTTCACACTCAACAAAGGAAAGAGAAGATATTAGAATCTACTCTTACCAAGCACACACAGGGCTTTGAGGAGGAAAATGAGAATTCCTGAAAAATGGAGTCCATTTAGAAAAATAGAAACCAACGATAAGGCACAAGCTAGAAAGACAACACCAAATTCCAAACTGTCCAAACAGTGCCAAGAGGTGGCCATCAATCAGGACAAATAGGCATAATAAGGCCAAGGGCATTCCTACATAGAAAGTTGCTTTTGTTTCGAGAATTACTGATCCACTTGCTTTGTTTCTCATCAGTCAAGGATAGAGACCTTACTGAATGACACCCACAGTGCCCTTAACATTTAGGTTCAATAAAATAGATAGACTCAAAAAGGAAAGAAGTGTAAAAGTAATTATAAATTAATCCATGTGTTTTTTTTTTCTCATTCACATTCCTTTTCATTTATTTATTCACTCATCAAACAAACACTTTTAGAAAATGTCTGAATTTAGAGACTCTTGGTTTGAGTCCTAAGCCTATCATTTCTTGAATGTCACTTGTGTGACCATTGTCAAGTGGCTTTACCCCTCTGTGCCTCAGTTTCCTTTTCTGTATAATAAAAAGTGAGTGACTAAATGGCTTCTATGTCTCCTTCTTGATTTAAAAATATGATGTTACTATCCAAAGTGACCCAGTCCCTATAATAATAGACAGAATATTCAAATTTTAGAAGATTCATTCTTGGTCCTTCAGGAATTTATGAATTCAATTAAGTAGACATTATATGTCTGTAACATTATAAGATAAAGAGAATGTAATTGGAGTGATGAAGAGATGCAAAGAAAGTGCTTTGGAAAATTTTTAGGGGAGGAAGACAGCATTGAACTGGGTAATTCAGGAAACATTTCATGGAGGAGGTAATACCTGAAAGAAATGAGGGATTTCAATAGGAGAGATGTGGAGAGCATTTGTTCCAGGCATGAGGAACAATCTAAACAAAAGCACAGAGATAGGAGAGGGGAAAATAGATCAGAAAGCATCTAGTTATATAGTTAGGCTGGAACATAGAATTTCTAAAGAAGACTAGTGTGAAATAAAGCTTAAAAGGTAGCTTGGAAACAGATTGCAGAGGGCTTTAAATGCTAGGATGTAGACTTTTATTTTATCCTATGGGCAATAGAAAGTTATTGAAGTTTTTTGAGCAGGAGAATCATATGTTCATATATAGGTCAGCTCTTTAGAAATATTGTTTTGGTAACTGTTAAGAATGAAAAAGAAAGATACTGAAGGCCTTGAGAACAATTAATTGGCTTTGAATCATCCAGATTAGATAGACTCAATATTATCTTTTGCTGATTTTAAATGAGAACTGATGTACACCAGAATGAGGTTGGTGGCATTATGAATGGAAATGAATGGAGAGGCAGCTGCAAAAGATGTTGTGAAAAGTTGAATCTTTGGGAACCCATTAGATATGCAGGCTAAAAGAAAAGGAAGACATTGGTGCCCTCTGTAGAAATTAGGAACTGGGGAAGAGACATAGTTTTTCCAGGGTAAATGAAGTGTTGAGTCTTCAATATGTTGAATGTGAGGTGCTGTGAGTTGATCCAAGGAGATATACTCAGCAAACAGTGGGAGATGCAGCTTACGAGAGTGTTTAAGGTTTGTGAATTTGACCGCTCCAGAGGTTCCATTTATCACTTCTATGCATATATCCCACCAGAAGAAAAACTGGAATAAGCAAAAGGATTTTAGTAGGTGTTTAGGAAGATAAACAAATTAAAGTAGAATAGAAGAATCAAAAAATAGATTCCTTAAATAAGAATATCAAAAGGCAAACAAAAGAATTATAACCTTAGAAGAAATGATGTAAGTTTGAAACAAAAGTGGTGGATTCTGAAAAAAGAATAGCATAGACCAGAAGCTGTGACCTTCTAGGTCCTTGAGTGTGGCTTTTTGACTGAGTACAAGTTTTACAAGGAAAATAAACTTTTATTTAAAAAGTTTTGGGCAGCTAGGTGGCACAGTAAATAGAGCACTGCACTTGAATCAGTCAAATCTGGCCTCAACCACTTAACACTTACTAGCTGTGTGACCTTGGGTAAGTCAACTTAACCCCAAATGCCCTGCTTCCCCACCTCCAAAAGGCAAAAAGAAAGAAAGAGAAGTCTTGGGGGCAGCTAGGTGGTGCAGTGAATAGAGTGCTGGCATTGGAGTCAGGAGCATCTGAGTTCAAATCCGGCCTCAGACACTTAACACTTACTAGCCATGTGACCTTGGGCAAGTCACTTAACCCCAATTGTCCTGCCCTCCCATTTCCAACAACAACAAAAATACCTTTTGACTGAGTCCAAGTTTTACAAAAAAAAAAAAAAACCCAAACCTTTTATTAAGGGGATTTGTTCCATGAAGTTTGGATTCAGTCAAAGGGTCACACCTGAGGACCTAGGGGGCTTATGTGGCCTTGAGGTTGCAGGTTCCCCACCCCTGGCATAGACCAAAAACAAAAATTAAAGAAGAGAAGGAAAAAAATAGAGAGAAAAAGACAGTAAAACTAGGATTACAATGTTTCTATTAAGCAAAGACCTTGAAGACAGAACTCAGAATAAGACTTTTTAAATTACTTATGTCTCAGGAAAAATAAAACAAAGTAAATTGAATTAATGGGCGAGAATAATCTCTTTGACCAAATCAAACAGGACCATGTTCTTGGAGATTAGGAAATAAAAGAAAACAAAAGGAGATAAATTGAATCTTTAGGATATCAGCAAAAATATCATTTTCCTCAACTAGCATTATAATACTGAAGTTCCAAACCTTCAATTGCATAGCAAGAATAAAGTCACATATTTATATTTATGTGTGCATTTGCATATATATGTATGTGTGTGTATCACACATGTATATAAAACAAAACACGAATTTTTGTGGTACAGAATTATTCACCAACAAGACCAAAAGACTGGAAATCAATATACTGAGGAGGAAATAAAATTGGTTTACAATCCAAAATCTGTACATTTTTCTTCCTGAAAAAATAATGATATTCTAGCATAATCATGGATATTTTGTAATTTATCTTGAAAAAAATGTCTAAGTGTCTTTGACAAGTAATTCACCAAGAAATGAAAAACACATAGACTATTAAATAAGTAAGTGATAACTGAGTATTTATATGCTACAAAGAAGAAAGAAGAAAATTCATCCTTAAAAGCTCTGTATTGAGAATAATTGAGACAACAGAGATATGAAGCTTGAGGCAATAATGTAACAATTGGAGATGAACCAGCTGGAGGAGGGAAGGAAGTTGTGAATGATTCTCTTGAAATCAAAATATCAAACAAAAACATAGAAGGATATTTATGAGGTAAGGGGTGAGATAGTCCTAAAATGAACCCTCTGACCAAAAAGACAGGGGAACAATTGTGTATATGAGCAGAATCTGGGAATGGATTAAGTAAATTGACTTCAATTTGATGTTGTCTTTTCTTTATTAAAAAAAAATGTACCCACAAGATTTATTGGGGTGGAATAAATTATCAATTCTAACATTTAAGGTAAAAGATTAAACTCACCCATAAAATGAAAAATAGCTGTAGAATGCCTTAGAAAATATTGCTCAAAATTTGTCATATGTAAGAAACATAAAGAACACCCACAATACACATATCCATACATATGTACATATAATTTTTAGAGACTAGATAAAAAATGTATCTGTTCTTCAAATAAAAAATTCATAATTATGATTTCAAATGAAGTAATAATAAAAATACAGTGTGTCTCAAATGGTTTAGTTCAAATTGTATTTTAAAAATACAATATGGGGTATTTTTAGACATACCATTAGAAACTCCATACCTTCAGAGTTATCTGTATATCCCTAAGGGAATGAGTAGTCAGCCAACAAGTGAGGGCATTAATTTGTTCTTCCAGTTTGAGTTGAAAGAATGAGACCATAGAGGATATAATATATGTCACCCCAATTAGCAAAATAGTAAATAGTGTTGCTAAAAAACAAAACAAAACACTTCATCACTTACAGAAGAATTGAGCAAGTCTTAAATCAACCACTAATAAATAAAACTCCTGTACAATATGGATTTTAAAATAAAGCATATAAAATATTTAAAGAACAAATAATCCTTATGCTGCATAAATTTTGTGTGTGAGAGAAGACAGACAGACAGAGACAGAAATACAGAGAGAGAAACAAAGAGAGAGAGAAAGAGAAACATAGGGAGGGAGGGAGAGAGAAAGAGAGAGAGACAGAGAGACAGAGAGAGAGAGAAAGAGAGAGAGAGAGAGAGAGAGAGAGAGAGAGAGAGAGACACAGAGAAAGAGAGAGAGAGAGAGACAGAGACAGAGAGAGACATAGAGACAGAGAGAGAGAGAGGAATATAGAGAGAGATATTAGGTACTCTGTCAACTTCCTTTCATGAGACAGATATGTTTCTTGTACCCAAACCATCTAGCAAGTTTTTTGAGGGTTATCAATTCTAACATTTAATGTAACATTTCATCTATGCATTAATCATGTAAAGATAAAGAGATAGAATTGTAGACCAATATAATTGCACTATTTCATCACAGATCACATAATCTGTGTAACTTGGCAAGCTATCATAAAGAGGCATGGTAAGTTTCTCTGTAACTAGAAAAATGTTCAGAGGTCATACTCTAAATCTCTTAAAATTGGTAGAATCTGCCAGAATTTGGGCTTAATTGACCTTCTAGAACATACGATCACAGAATGATAAAGCATTAGGACTAGAGTACAGGACCAGTAATCTTTATTGAGGCAAATATTTTAAATAAAATACTGTCAAAGAGATTGCAGAAATATGTTTCAAAATTCATTTTCACCAAATTGAGTTATAACAAGAATACAAAGATGGTTCAACACTATGAAAATGATATGTAATCATAATAACAACAGAAACAGCAAAAATCAGGTTATTATGGCAACTGGTACAGAAAAAACCCTTTTTCTTAATATGATAAAAATATATTTCACTAAGCCAAAGGTTATCATCATTCATAAAAAAAGAATAGTGATTTCCCCAATAGAAAATAGGCAAAGATATTCACTATTATTATTATAAAGTTATTATTAACTAATAGTATTACTTTACTTTATAAGAAATGTTAGCAGTAGCAATAAAAAATGCATTGAGGTGAAGAATTGACAGGACATTAGCTTCTGCAAAGTGGCAGGATACAAAATTAATCAATAACAATCATGTATTTTATGTTTTTAATAACAATTAAGAAGAGAAAAAGACAGTCATTTAAATAACATTTAAAATGGCTAACTAAAGAAAATTTGTTACATATCTGAGAGTTAACCTACTAAGACATACACAAAACTCGCTGTTCATCCTTTGTACTTAAAGAGGTGTTGAGGGGCGGAGGCAAGATGGCAGCATAGAAGCAGGAAAACTCCATATGCCCCTTCCATGATCAGAATTATCAACCCATAAATGCCAAAGACAAAATGAGAGTTTAATGTGGACTTTGTGGGAATAGAGGGTCCAGAAGTGTAGTCCAGCCTTTGCCCCCAGAGGGAGAAGCAGCTGAGGCACAGTGGCCCAGCTTCGGAGCTCCTGACCTGCACATTGAAGAGGGACCAAGCAACCAGCCTGAGAGGTACTCACTCTTGCTTTAACCTGCTGGATCCAGATTGTTGTCTAGGGTGGAGGTCCTGGGGTGTGAGACCAGAATGCCAGAGCCAGTGGAGGCTTCTGTGAGGGCACCCAACTAATAGCTCTGGCAGCTGAGAAAACCCCAGTAATTTGGGACAAAGTTCTCCTCTCTGGAAGCAGAGTTATACTGTGGCAAAAATCTCAAAAGTCAAGTAACTGAATGGCAACATGATCAAGCAAATGAAGCAAGCACAGCAATCTGACCTTGGACTCATTTTGGGGGGGACAAAAAAGATCAATTCATGGAACAGGAGGAAGAAAATGAAGTCAGAACTCCTGAACCAAAAGCTTCTAAGAAAAATATGAATTGGTTACAGGCCATAGAGGAACTTAAGAAGGATTTTGAAAACCAAATAAGAGAAGTGGAGGAAAAATTGGGAAGAGAAGAGAGAATGATGCAAGAAAATCATGAAAAGAGGGTCAACAGCCTGACTGAAGAAAATAACACCTAACAAAGTAGACTAACTCAAATGGAAAAAGAAGCTCAAGAAGGCAATGAGGAGAAAAATGAATTAAAAAGCCAAATTTGCCAGATGGAAAAAGAATCTCAAAAGCCCACTGAGGAGAATCATTCCTTCAGAATTAGATTGGAGCAAATGGAAGCTAGCGATTTTAAGAGAAATAAAGATACTCTTAAACAGATCCAAAAAACTGAAAATATAGAAGGCAATGTGAAATATCTCACTGGAAAAACCACTGACCTGGAAGATAGATCCAGGTGAGATAATTTAAAAATCATTGCACTACCTGAAAGCTATGATCAAAAAAGAACCTAGAAATCATACTTCAAGAAATTCTCAAGGAAAATTACCCGGAGGTTTTAGAACCAGTGGGCAAAATAGAGGTTGAAAGAATCCACCAATCACCTTTGAAAGAGATCCCAAAAAGAAAACTCCTAGGAATACTATAGCCAGGTTCTGGAATTCCCAGATCAAGGAGAAAACATTACAAGCAGTCAAGAAGAAACAATTTCAATATTGTGGCAACACAATCAGGATAACATAGTATCTGAAGCTTCTACATTGAGGGATTGAAGGGCTTGGAATATGATATTCTGGAGGTCAAAGGACCTGGGATTAAAAACAATGATCACCCACTCAGCAAAACTAAGTATCATGCTTCAGGCTAAAACATAGTCATTCAATGAAATGGAGAAATTCCAAGCATTCTTGATGAAAAAACCAGAGCTGAATAGAAAATTTGGCATTCAGATACAAGAAGCAAGAGAAGCATGAGAAGGTAAACAGGGAAAAGAAATCATAAGGAACTTATCAAAGTTGAACTATTAACATTCCTACATGGAAAAACAATAATTGTAACTGATGAAACTTTTCTCAGTATGAAAATAGTTGGAGGGAATATATATATATATACACATACATAAATATGTTTATATAGGAGGGTATCTGGACATGTGAATACATATGTGAGTGTGTGTACATATGTGTACAGGTATATATAGACAGAGGGCACAGGACAAATTGAATCGGAAGGCATGATACTTAAAAGGTGAAATTAAGAGGTGAGAGAGTAATATAATGAGAGGAGATGAAGAGAGACATAATGGGGTAAATTAACTCATATGAAAGAGGCACAATAAAACTGTTACAATGGAGTAGAAGAACAGGAAGGCAAAAGGGAATGAGTCAACCTTGCTCTCACTGAATTTGGCTTAGGAAGGGAATGACATATACACTAAATAGGGTATCTCACCCTACAGGAGAGTAGGGGGGAAGGGGATTAGAGGGGGGATGATGGAAGGGAGAGCAGGTTGTGGGGGGAGGGAGGTTGGAAGCACACACTTTTGAAAAGGGACAGGGTCAAAGTAGAAAATAGAACAAGTGGGGGTTGGGATAGAATGGAGGGAATTATAGTCAGTCTTTCACAATATATCCACTATGGAAATGTTTTGCAAAGCTACATATGTACAACGTATATTGAATTGTGTATCTTCCTAGTAAGGGTGGGTGATGACAGAGGAAGGGAAGAGAATCTGGAATTCAAAGTTTTAAAATTAAATGTTTAAAATATATATATATATATATACATATATATATATATATTTTTTTTTTTACATGCAACTGGGAAATAAGATATATAGCACTAGGGTATAGAGATCCACCTTGCCCTACTGGAAAGTTAGAGGGGGAGAAGGAGGGCATAGGAGAGAGCAGATTGGGAGAGGGAGCATACAGTGGGATCACTGTTTTGGGGTGGTGGATAGGGGAAAGATGGGGAGAAAATTTGTTACTCAAAATCTTGTGGAAATGAATGATGCAAACTAAAAAATAAACATAAAATTTAACTTAAAAAAGGAAATAAAAAAGAAAAATGGCTAAAACAAAAAAAATTTTAAAAAGATATGTTGAGGTCAAGGTACAGTTGTTTAACTGTTGTTGATCCATTCAATACGAACTTGGAAGACTACCACAGGTCAGTCCCAAATAGTCCATTTGAATATTTAAGATGGAGATATGCACAAATAACCCATGTAAATATTTGGGATGGAGACATCTCTAGATTTGGGCAGGATATAAGTATGTAGAAATATTTTTAAAAAACAACAATTTTTCAATGAAATATAGGAAGACCTAAACAAGTGGACAGATAATCAATGTTTATGGTTGGGATGGGCCAATATAGTTAAAATGATGATGCTAACTAAACTAAATCATTCCATTTTCACCAATCAAATTATGTACAGTATACTTCAATATAATTAGCCAAAATAATAAAATTCATATGGTGCAACAAAAGATCAAGAGTATAAAGGGAAAAAAATAGGAAAATATTATTTGAGGGACTTAATATATATTAGATATAAAATGGATTATAAATCAATCATTATCAAATTTCCTTCTACTGAATAAAATAGAAATGTATATCAATGACATAGATTATATAAATAAGACCTAGAAACAAATGTGTAGAATAATTTAATGCATCTTTCACCCAGCCTTCCAATACTTTCCCTTCTCACTTCTGCTTCTTGCTTTCCTTTAAGTCTTAGCTCGAATTCTACCTTTTGCAGAAGAACTTTTTAAATGCTACCCTTTCCCAGATGCTGGCAGCTTCTCTTTAAGATTACTTTCCATCTACTCTTGTAGAAATCTAGGATGTACACACATATGTTCATGATTATATTCCCCATTATGATGTGAGTTTCTTGAAGATGGAGACAGAGTTTTTGTCTTTCTTTGTAACCCAAGTGTTTAGTACTATGCTTTGCACATAATCGGTGCATGCTTGGTGACTAAGAAACTGCTCAATGGAAGTGATGAGAATTTAGGCAAATTGAACAGAATTACAGGAAAAAGTGGATGGCAGTTTGGTTAAGACATGTCATTTTCTTATACTATGTTCCACAGTAAATCCCAACTGGGTAAATGATTTCGAAAATATAGAAAAATATTGTAGAAAAAAATCAACACATAAAAAGTTAGAGAAGATTGGATTCTATTTCTCAAAACTGAAGATAATGAAATAACTTGTAATCAGTTATGGGACAGAATATATTATAAAAGATAAAGCAAGAGATTTTAGTTATATAAAATTATTTAAATCTTCCACTCAAGCAAAAACAACATGGTTAGAATAGGAAGAAAACAATTAAACCTTTTAATTTTATCTGATCAAATAAATCAACAAGAATTTGTGTAACCAGAGACACTAACTCTTTGTTGGGCACCATTCTAAACATTGGGAACACAAAGAACAGCAAAAGATAGTGTTTGTTCCCAAGAAGCTGACATTCTAATGAGAGGACACCATATAAATTTTACATATCTTCTAGACTTACTCTTCTAAGCCCCACTCAATCTGGCAGGTTGTGTCTCTCAAGGTACCACTGGATGCTTCCTTACTGATGATTCTAGGATGCACTGGGGAGAAGGTGGGGTTGAAGTAGCAATTTTTAGCTTTATAATTCATGAGTTCCCCATTGATATTTTTCCTCCAAAATTATCTGTTCACTTGAGTCAACCAGAATTTCTTAGCTTTTAAAACAGTTGAGAAAAATATCTGTGACTCAGTCTCCCACAAATATATAACATAGCCCAGAGGGCAGTGGTCTTAAGCCTGGAGCACGTGTAGCAATTCTCAGGCAAAATGTGTAGGTAGCATAACTCCTGAAAATCTTTTCATTGGAATCAAGATGTTCCCCTTAGGCACTATAGGACTTTCTGCTGGGATTCTTACAGAGTTGTGAAGTTGCATTTCCTCAGTATGTCAAGGCTTCCAATACAGACAATGCCACCAATCACTGAAATTCCCAGCACTCTGCTAGGATGCCAATAAGAAGTAGAAATCCTCCAAATTTCATAAGGTAGTGGTAGGGGTAGTTGGAGGAAAGGAGATCCTATTTCCTCTCACTTGTGATCGAAATGCCAGAATCTGAATTATTTTCTACTTCATACAAGTTCCTATACACCTGTATATATATACCTTCTGTATGATGCTATCTCTCTTAAAATCAACTTTCATCTATTAGATCAGGCAAAAGGCAATATGGGCATGAACTAGAGTTGTAGTTATGTGAGTAGAGAGAAATGGATGCATAGAAGAAAGACTTTGAAAGTATAAATGAGAAGATTTGAGAAAAGACAGCCAAGTGGTACAGTGGCTAGAGCACTGGGCCTGGAATCAAGGAGATCTGTGTTCAAATCCAGCCTCAGGTACTTATTGTGTGACTTAGAAAGTCACTTAACCTTGCTTGCCTCTTTTCCTCATATGTAAAGTTGGAGAAGGAAAAGGCAAACCACTCCAGTATCTTTGCCAAGAAAATCCCAGATGGGGTCATGAAGAGTCAGACAACTCAACAACAACAAACAAAGATATGGAGAGTAAGAGTGAGGAGGGGAGGATTATACTGACATTGTAAACCTGAGTTACTGGAGGAATTGTGGGGCCCTCAACAGCCATAAAGAAGTCCAGAAGAGCAGAGAGTTTCAGGGGGAAAATGACGATTACAGATTTTGAAATGCTGAGTTTAAGATGAAAGCTGGATATATTGATCAAGAAATTATCTACATAGAAAGGATATTTGAACTCATGGGAGCTGATGAGACCACCAAGTGAAAACTATAGAGAAAAAGAAAAGAACAGCCAAACACCCATGAACAATGACAATGACAACAACAACAGCTTATATTCAATTCCATTAAGATCAATTAAGCAAATACTCAAGAAATGCCTACTATATCATAGGCATTGTGGTAGGCAGTCAGGACACAGTAATAAAAACAAGACAATCTCTGCCCTCAAGAAATGGGAGTGGAACTCTATATATGACACAGAACTCGGCTGATATGTTGGTTAGTATTGTAGAACTATAATTTTCTCTTTTTTTCTACTTTTCTATAAAAATCTTCTTTCTGTTAGGAGCAGATTTTATATGTACACACACACACATATATTCATATATTTACATACATACATACATATGGGCATATGTATAATAAAATAACAAAAGGTATTAATAAACATTTGGGGGAAGAGGAAAAATTCAAAATCTATAGAGAATTAACTCAAATCTTTAAGCTAAAAGGCTAATTCTCAGTGCACAGGTAGTTCAAAAGAATATGAATAATTTTCAAAAGAAGAAATTAAAATATAAAAAAGCCATCCAAAATCCCTAATAATTAGAGAACTGAAAATCAAAACAACTAGGTATAGCCTCACACCTGTAAAATTAGCAGATGAAAAAATAAAATGCAGAGTTGGAAGACCTATGGGAAGGCAGGCACATTAATTCACTTATGGTGGAACTGGGAAGTGGTCCAATCATTCCAGAAAGAATTTGGAATTATGCAAGAAAAGAGAATAAATTCTTCATACCCTTTGACCCAGTGATCCTACTATTGGGTTTATGCCCAGAAGGTTATTGACAGCAACATCTAGCATGTGTACAAAAATATGCATAGCAGTACTATTTATAATTTCAGAAAGCTGGGAACAAATTATATTCTCAATTATCGTGGATGGCAGAAGAAATTGTGGTGTGTGGATGTAGGCATAGGGAAAGCGACAGGCATAGGCAACTCCTGCTGCCTATATAGGTCAGCACCTTTGGTGCATCTTAATGTTTCAGAGAACTGCCTAGACATTGCAAAACTTGACCAAGATCACAGTCAGTGTGTATCCAGGACAGGATTCAATATAAGTAAAATGGAATATTATTGTGCTATAAGGAAAAAGAAATTTGAAAACTTTACAGAAATTTAGGAAGACTTTTAGAAAGTGATATAGGGTAAAGACAGCAGAAACCAAAGAATAATACCCAGAATCACTACAGAATTGTAAATGAAGACCATAATAAATGGTAATAAACATGGTGAAATCCAATGGCCAACACTGGAACCAAACTAATATATTAAGTTACACATGCTCACGACAGCAGCTAGGTAGCACAGTGCCTAGCCTGAAATCAAGAAGATTCATTTGCCTGAGTTCAAATCTTCCCTTAGATTCTTGCTATCTGGGTTACCTGGGGCAAACCACTTAAGCCTGTTTAGTTCAGTTCCCTCATCTGCAAAATGAGCTGGAGAAGGAAATGGAAAACCACTGCAGTATCTTTACCAAGAAAACCCCCAAAGGGGATCATGAAGAATTGTACACAAATGAAATTACTAAACAGCAATAAAACACATGCTCACTTTTGTTAACCCTATAAAAGTGGAAAATTGCAAGTTCAGTTGAAATTCCTCTCTTATATGGTTATATTTATCTTTTTCTGTGTGCTGTACTTTGGTGTGGCATGAGGGAAGGTGGATTTGTTTAAAAGTGTCTTCTCTGTATCAACTTCTGCCTTCATACTTGGAGATGTTCACAAACATAGAGATGTCCCTTCAGACTCTTGCCTCTATGTTCATCAGCGTCTGTTCATCAATCTGTTACCTGCACCATCATTGCACCTCAACTTCTAATAGAAGTGGACATACCCTCAATCTCATTATCATTTAACTGGTCTACCTCCATGATCTGAATTCTTCAACTGCTCTCTCCAACCACAATCCCCTAGCATCATTCTTTCTAAACCTATTTTCTTTGTCCTCACCAAGTCCTCTAATCACTCCACCTTTCCCCTGAGCTAGTCTAATTTCCTTCTTTCTTCATCCTAACCATATAGTTTAGTACATGATTATCAACTGTCGTCTATGACTTTTGCTGAATACTGCTAGAGCTAGGCAAATAGCTGTTCTAATTGGATTCACTATGGATTTCTAGTATTTAAGGTAAGTTGAGTCTTCAAGATTTCATGAAATCCTATATTAACTCCATCATATTCCCCAGAGTGACTATTCTAAATTTTTCTATAAGTCAGCTATACCACCTCTTCCTCTCACCTACTCTGAAGAAGAAATACAAGGAAATTCAGAAGAATAGTGGATGGAGGAAAAGGTAATAATATTTGTTTTGGAAATGTTGAGCATAAAATGTCTAATAGACATCCAATTCAAGATGCCTATAGCACTGAATCTCATGAAATATGCTAAAGTTAGATATCTCTATATGTCAATATATGAATCATCTAAGTAAAATAAAATTGAACCCATGGGAGAAGACAAGATCACTAAGCAATCTTCCTCTCCTATTTCACTGAGGAAATAGGAACCATCCTTTATGAGTTCCTTATCAAACCACACACCACCATCCCCTTCTCCTTTTCTCCAGTTTCTGGAAAAAGACTAGATTTTCTACTTAGCAATGCTCACAAGGTCAAGCCGTCCAATCTCTAAGATCTTCTCAAACTTGATTATTTCTCTTCCTCATCACAATTCCTTTCTGGTCTACTGGGCCCTTCCCTACTGCCTAGAAACAGTATAGCCATTCCCTCAATTTCTGTAAACCACTATTCACAAAAGTAAAGACAGATCTAAATAACTGGAAAATATTAATCAGTCATGAACAGAACAAATCAATATAATAAAAAAAACATACTAAAATCAATTTAATTATTAAATGCCATACCTCTTTTGTTTATAAATTGATCATACCACACTACCAAAGGATTAATTTGTACAGCTAGAAAAATGACAAAATCATAAAGTCAAGAATCCCAAGAAAAATAATAAAAGTCAGAGAAAAAGGGGAGTTAGCAGTGCCAGATCCTAAACTACATTACAAAATAGTCATTCCAAAAACAATTTGGTGTCAGTTTAAAAAAATAGAGAGCTAAATCATTGGAAATTATTAGTTACACAATATAGAGAAATGAATATATCTGGTACTCTCATATTCAATAAACAGAGAGATCCCACTCTTGTAATGAGAAGTCACTACTTGCCACAAAAGTTCTGAGAAAGCAGCATGGGAGAAATTAGATTTAGACTAATACCTCCCACCTAAAACCAAGATCAGCTCTAAATAGATAAATAACCTAGATATAAAAGTTCTTATTGTAAGAGAAATATGGGAAGATTTCCTAAAAGATCTATCTAAAAGTTTATGAACAAGCAGGAGATCAGACCATAGAAGTCAAAATTTTGTTCTTCAGTTGTGTCTGACCTTCATGACCATTTTGGGGGGGTTTTCTTGGCAAAGATACTGGAATGGCTTGCCATTGTATTCTCCAGCTGATTTTACACATGAATAAATTGACACCAAAAGGGTTAAGTGACTTGCAAAGGGTCACATAGTAAGAGTCTGAGGTCAGATTTTAACTCAGAGAGATGAGCTTTCTGAGTCCAAAACAAGTACTCTATCCTGTGCTACCCAACTGCACAGAAAAGACAAAATGGAAAATATTAATTACACAAAATTAAAATTTTTGCACAAATTCAATTGAGTTAAGATTAAAAAGGAAGTAACTGGGAAAATATTTGCAATGAATTTCTCTGATAAATATCTCATTTCTAAGATATATAATAAACTAATTCAAATTCATAAGAATAGAAGCCATTCCCCAATTCATAGATAGTCTAAGCATATAAACAGGCAATTCTCAAGACAAGAAACACAAGTTATCTACAATCATATGTTCCAATCACTAGCAATTCAGGAAATGTAAATTAAAGTAGTTTTGAAATTCTACCTCACTATCATCAGATTGATAGATACGACAAAAACGGAAATTGATCAGTGTAGAGGAGGTTATGGGAAGTGCACACAGCAATGAGAAAAAAAAAGACAGACTCATGCTTCTTCCTCCACTGAGGGAAAAACAAGCAACAACATTGGGAATTTTAGGAAGGTATATTTTGAATTGATGTGTATAAAACTTCCTAAATTTAGAGCTCCCTGGGCAGCTAGGTGGCACAGTGAATAGAGCACCGGTCCTGGAGTCAGGAGGACCTGAGTTCAAATCCAGCCTCAGACATTTAACACACACACACACACACACACACACACACTAGCCATGTGACCTTGGACAAGTCACTTCACCCCAATTGTCCTACCTTTCCCTCCCCCAAAAATTAGAACTTCCTAAAAGTGGAATGAGATACCTCAAGAGGGTCTTCCCTGTGACTGAAGATCTGTCAGAAACTGCTTAGCCACTTATAATGGCATTATATAGTGTATACTTAAACAAGTGTAGTTTGCATTAGAGAATTTGAAAAATATGGTCCTTTGGACATATGGGAGCTTCATAACTTTCAATAACTTGTAGAATTACAGACCTAGAGCTGGAAAGGATGATAAAGGTCATCTAGTTCAAAGCTATCATTTTACAGATGAGGAAACTGACACCCAGGGTGACTTACCCACGGTCACATAGGCAGTCAGTGGCATAATTAAAATTTGAATCAGGAGTCTCTGCTCCAAATCCAGTGTTCTTTCTGCTGTACCAAAGACTTCCTCATGACTCTGACATTGTATAATGCTGTGATTTTATTTGGGAGGTAATCATTTCTTCACAATGCCTAAATAAGATGTTTTATCCTTTTTTTTCTAACCATACAGAAATAGTAGTACAAATATCAGAGCTTACCCTGACCCATTTTCTTTTTTCCTACAGAATGGGAGCAGCTATCATATTGAGCAGATAAAATAAAATGCATGAAAGATGAATTTGGTTTTCCTAAAAAGTCAACCAAACAGCTAATTTGTTGACCAAAATAAAATGCATTTGAAAAAAATATTTCTCTTGGTTAATCTGGGAAGCCAGGAGTCACCCAGGCCACCTAAGACACAAAGAAAAAGAAAGCATTCTATTCCACTCTTGACTAAATCATTGTTTTCAATTTTCTTGCATGCATATTTAACTGAAAGTACATTAAAATCAAGCCAATGAGTTTTTAAAGTGCCTGAGAAAATGGAATATTTGCATAGGACATGTTCTAGGCATGTGGAAAGGTATGACAGTGTGTAATATAGTGAAAAGAACACTAGATCCAAAGTCCATAAGAACAGGGTACAATTTGGCTTGGATACATGCTCACAAATCTCCCTTGAAGCTTCAGTATTCTCATTTATTAATGATAGTGAGTATTTCTATGGAACTTTAAGATATACAAAGTACTTTACAAATCTCAAGTGATTTAATCCTCACACTATCCAGGTGCTGTTATTATCCCCATTTTATGGATGAAGAAACTAAGGTTAAGTAACTTGCGTAGGGCCACACAGCAAGTATTTAAGGTTGGATTTGAGCTTAAGTCTTCCTGACTCACAGGCAGCTAAGTGGTTCTATGGATAGAGTAGTGGACCTGGCATCAGGAAGACCAGAGGTCAAATCTGTCCTCAGACAGATTTGCTGCCCTAAGGGCAGCTAGGTGGCACAGTGTATAAAGTGCTGGCCTTGTGTAATGCCAAGCAAAGGCAACTTCCCAAGGTTCAAAATACCAGCATAGGTGCTCTCCATTTTATTTGGTGACAAATTAAGAACAGATAGAATCAAAATATAGTGTAATTCAAAATACAGCATTTACTAAGTGTAATTCAATAATCTCCAAGTACTACCCCCAAGTGTGATTTCATCAAGTACTACTCCACCCCTGGACATTACATTCATTTAATCAATCACAAAGTCCCTCTTCTAAATACTATTCCACCCCTAGGATGTACATTCATTTAGTCCATCACAAAGCTCCTGTTCTCAAATGGAGATTAGTTTCCAATCATAAGTAAAGTACATTTATTTCTTCAACCACAGAGAAGATAAAAGGTCAAAAGTTCCCCACCCTTGGATCACCATTGAATCTACCCCAGAGTTACCAACATTTAATACCCAAATGGAGGTCTTTTCTTCATCTTGACATGAGGCAAGTTCTCAGCAATCTTTGATCCTGGGGAGACAAAGCTTAGCAAGGCCACAAGATACATTGCCAGTCTCTTCATTAATTCATTCTCTGTCTGCAGAACAGTCCTAGGACCTCTGAAAACATTAGCAAAACCCTCTTTCAGGATTTCTGTAAACATACAACAAGAAAATCCTTCTTCAGGGCTTCTGAACCAACAGCAAGGTTCCAAGAATTCTGCAACAACAGCACTGTCCTTCACCAGTGGACAGTATTCACTCTCTGTCTGCAGAACAGTCTCAGTAGCTCTGAAACAACAGCAAGGTTCCAAGACCTCTGCAACAACAGCACTGTCATTCACCAGTGGACAAATCTGGCAAAACAACATCAAAACAGACAAAGTACCAGCATAACAGCCATGTCTCCTCAGTCCTTGGCAGCTCTGGGTGGCAGCTCTCAAAGTCCTAGGCAATTCAAAGTGGCCCTCAGCAATCCTATCAGTCTCTCTCTACCTCCAAGATGCTGCTTCCAAAAAGTTCTTCTGCCTCTCTCTTTTGTGTCTCTCTAAATTTACATCACCAGCGCCTCCCAGTTCAGCCTTCTCTTTTCATGTCAACAAGTCCATCCCACAAGTGGGATTCACAAGCTCTGGGTTTTAACACAATAAAACCAAAAACCAAGCTAATATAGGGGGATCTTTAAATTACATTACTATTACACCTTGCAGTCAGAAAATTAATCTTCCTGAGTTCAAAAATCTATGTGACCCGGGGCAATTTGCCTCCATTTCCTCATCTGTAAAATGGGCATGGGAAAGAAGAATAAGTGACTTTCCTCAAGTCACACAAATAATAAATGGCAGAGGTGCCATTTGAATCCAAATCCTCACAGCCCAGTTTCAGGCATCTTTTCATTACACTTTGTTTCCAGGTTTCTTACTGTTTACTCCCCTCCATGTACTCTGTGATCCAGTGAGATGTTATTTTAAGTTCGTAAAAATTTTATCAAATATCTTTAATTGGGACGCCCTGCTAGATTCTGAAGACATAAAGGAAAAATCTCAAAGAACATTCCTTCTACTGTTGGATCGTGTGTATGAGGTGGGAACATAGAGGACAAGTGAGCAGATGCAAAGTCTTAACACCTCACTAAGATTTGTGGGACTCCCTGAATAAGATAATGTAAAATAATGTCAAGAGAGAGTGGACATTCGCAGCTGGAACAGGAGGAGGAAATCAAGAAAACTCTGAACAAGAGTCAGCCCCCCAGGGGTGGGGAACTGTGGCCTGGAGGCCAGACGCGGTCCTTCAGGTCCTCAAGTTCATAAAGTTTGCATTCAGTCAAAGGGCCACACTGGAGGACATGGAGGGCCACATGTGGCCTCAAGGCCACAGGTTCCCCACTCCCGAAGACTAAACTGTGTCTTAAAGGAAGGTGGAGATGCCAAGAGAGAAAGGGGGGCAGTTGTGCCTCCCAGATCTAGGAGACCTCTTGAGCAAAGACAGGATGACAGGAGATGGAATATTGTTATTGTGGAAACTGATTATAGAGTAAGTTCAGACAGCATATGTGTTACAGTTGATGGGTCTTGACCAATCTCTTACCTTACTCGCCCATATGGCTGGATTGGGGAAAGTGCATTAAATACCAAACTCTAACAGCTGGGTTTCAAACTACTCAGTCAACACTATCAACACCTTGACTAAGTTGCAAAAAAATTAGTTTTGGAAGCATCAACTTAAATGAAGTTATTGTTCTGCCTCCTTTCTCAAATAAGACCAAAGACATCAGGAGTGTGATGTCTCGACTTGCAAGTGAATTGGATTTAAGTGAGGAAGAGCTGGGCAAAGTCATCAGCTTCACTTTTTCCTCCAGAGTCATTGGGGTCCAGTGGTAAGACATAGGTCATGACAACTGGTGATGGTCAGATATGGGAGAGACCTTGGCCTTTTTAAGGTCTTTCCCAGGTCTCAGTTTGTCTGAGGCAACACCTGTCCAGTAGTTAAAGGCTAGGTCAGAACTGAAGTAAAAGATGGGCTATTTTGCCTTCACAAAATAATAAATCAGGGAGGGGAAGACCCTCAGAGTTTCTTGTCAGAATAAAAACAATTGCTATTTACACTCACTCTGAGACATCAAAACCCAAACAAAACAATGAGCAAGTAAGGTTTAGGCTGGGGTTTATTATTGGCCAATCAGCAAGAGCCAGAGTCATTTGGGCATAAGGCATAATGGAGTAGCTCCATTTAAATTCCAATGGACTTTGTCAAAGCCTGTTTCTTCAGAGCTATATTTCAATAAATCATAGGTAAAAACTACATGAGACAAAAGAGTTAATTGTCAGGAAAACCTGGATCCGAGGCCACGTCTGACAGTTCTGACATTCTATGTGACTAGAATAAGGCATTTACTTGCAAGAGTTGTACTTTTCTCAACCAGAAAAGGGGAATAATAATATGCACAGCACTTACCTCACAGATTTGTAGTGATGGTAAAATGAGTGTGTGTGTAGTTAGGATTTTTCCATTTGGACATAACCAGGTCAGTGTTATATCCAAATCAGAAGCAGCTGGTACTGTAAAATGAGAGCTGACCCTTAGACCTGAGTTCAAATCTAGCCTAAGGAAGATCATTAGTCAATAAACATTTATTAACATTTATGTGTCAGGCATATTCTAAGTGCTGGGGATAGCAATATTTAAAAAATATATAGACAATTCCTACCCTCAAGGAGCTTACCATCTAAAGGGGTAAATACAACACACACATAAAGTTGAAAAGGGGGCTGGTACTGCAGAGAACATTTGAAGTGGGGGCATGATGAAGATGCCAGAGATATCCCAAAGTATTGCAGCAGGTGAAAATTGAGGAGACTCTGGGCAAGTCACTTAATCTCTATTTGCCTCAGTTTACCCCCTGTAAATAGGGATAATAATATAGTCGTATTGGGGATCAAATGAGATAATATTTGTTAAAGCTCTTAGCATATTCCTGGCAGATAGTAGGTACTATATAAATGTTAATTCTCCCAAACCATTATCCTAAAATGTAATTTTATAATGGTTTTTAAGAGCATGTGTCGGATCTAGGGCTAGGCTGGGAGTCAGGTTCAAATATTGCCTCTGTTATAGACCACTTCTGTGACCATGGGCAAATCATTGATCCTACTCAACCTCTCTGCCTTTCTCTATTCTCCAAGAGAAATGAGTTGACAATCTGCATAAAGGAAGGAAGTTTCCACACCTATAGTTCCCTACATTGATGATATAATAGGTTTGGAAAAGCCAATGTGTTTATTACAAATGTGTAAGCATTGCATATGCAAGAAAGGGAAATGATATCTTGTGGAAAAGATATATTATAGGATGAAATTTAGTTAATTTATGAATACCAGATTATGAATTATAGTTTCTTTATAGGTAGAATAAAAAAAATACATGTGAAGCAAGTCAGTTTTACATAGAATCAAAAAATCTTGGGGTTGGAAAGGATCTCTGATGTCACCAAGACCAGCTCATATTTGACCATAGCTAAAGGGCAATAGAATCTTTTGCATTTCTTTTTCAGTCATCAGTCATTTCACAATCCTGTCCAATGGACTGTTCTTTGTAGGATGCCAAAACATTTCCTGAAAAGATCTTTCCTTCAGAAGCTTATAATTTAGTTGAGAGGACAAAGGTGTAGTTCGGAAATCCATCATTCAGCCAGCAAGCATTTATTAATTGCTTACTGTGGGCCAGGCACCATGCTAAGGGATCAGGATATGATAAAAGACATGCCCAGCTCTCAAGAAGCCCACAGCATAGTGGGGGAGATAGCATGAAGACAGGTATGTATCAAATCCATTGCAGAGGCTGCTGAGGCAAAAATTGTGGGCCTGAGAGCTAGTTCTGTCTCTGCTGCTAGATAGTTTTGTGATGTTGGGTAACTTATTCTATCTCCTTTAATATATTTAATGAGAAAGTTGAATAAGATGAATTCTCAGCCTCTTTCCTACAACCAATTATATGATTTTATTTTGGAATATGATTTCTGACATTATACAACTGAAGTATCAGGCAGCCATGTCACAGATGTGTAACACCTTAGTTTTTGCAAAGAGTATCATGCCCGCATCTCTTTGGAGCCTCACCATAACCCTTCTGATGGGAACTGTAGCTTCTAATACATTCTTTTTACAGAGGAGTGAACTAAGACTATATGAGGCTATATGGATTGTCCGTGATCATGCATTTAAACAGGAGAGGCAGAATTTGAATCCAACTCTTACAGACTCCAAGTCCAGCACTCAAATCACCAGGAAATTCTTGATGTCAAAGAAACTGGGGTTTACATCCCACCTCTGGTTATTCATTCCGCCATGAACATGTCATTTAACCCCTCTGAACTCCATATTTTCTTTAGCTAGAGAATGAGACTAATTATAGGTGAATGCTTGATTCACATAGTGGTTTATTGAAATTTATGTTTGTTTTGGGGGGGTCTTTTATAAGGCGGGAAGACAGCCTGTGGTTTCATTTGTCCAGTGAGCTCCCAGTGAGGACTTTCCCTGATCAATGCAGACTGACACCCTCTCTGTAATTTTAGAATATTATAAAGTGTCACCTAGAGCAGTAATATGTTAAGAGACTTGTTGAGGGTCAGAGAGCCCGTAGATATCAGAGGAAGAGCTAAATTGAGGTCTTCCTGACTCAGAATCCAGCTTTTCATTTACTACGTCCATAGTCTCTCCCTTGTGATAACAGATGCAAAGTACTGTGGAAATGTTAAAGGACCGTATAAATGTCAGTTATTGCTTTCAGCAGCAGTATCATGCTGTTCTTCTGTGACTTTGAGCCAATATGTGGCATGCTGAAAACCATGTTTATAGAAGAGTGACATGGAAAGAGTATCCAGGGCTGCTTGGCATTAGGTGATCTTGGAGATAGATAGAGCCTCTTTCAGCAATGTAAGTGTGAGAGTATGAAGGCTTAAACCAGAGAGAAATATAAGTAGGAATAAGGAAGAAATGGTCAATACAAAATGAAGTTATTTGAAAATGTGGTATGAATCATATGACATTGTGAATGCATTTTTCCTTCATAGACACTCATCTCAAAGGGGAAAAAAAGACTCTTTGCTTAATTAGAAATGGTGAGTTGAGAGTCCAGAGGGTAGGATTTTGTCCATCAACTCAGTCAACAGAAGAGTCAGAATGTTTCCCAGGTAGGGTAATTTACCATGAAGTCAGGTAGCAACAAGGGATAGATTTGGGAGTTTAAAAAGTCTATCCAGGCCATTGTTTCTGTTTTACTATCCTATAACTATTTGTTCATCCACTGCCTTCCACAGAATCTGAGTTTTATGGAGCCATAATATAGAATTCTCAGGATCTCAGGCAGAGGGAATGCAAGACTGTCGATGGCACTGTTAATTAATGAAGAATTCTACTTAGGGAGGGAATGGGTGAGTATCATATTTTTCTGAAAATGAATCTTGAGTGCCTCCTTGATTATACTGTACATCTGCTTCCATAATCATTTAGAGACTGAGGCATGAGATGGGTCTAGTGATTATAATGATTTAGGAGGAGAAATAATGTGTCAGAACCATCAGAGATTCTACAATTTCATGGTCTGTAGCATTAAAAAAAAACCCGACTACCTCCCATCATCAGATCTGGGTGTGTTACACTGGAATATTGGCTATTGTGATACTTGAAGCAATATAACTGATTGCAAGTTTATGCTGCCCTCCCCTGACACTCATGTCATATATATCCAAGTTACTAATGAAGAAAAGGGGAAAGTAATATATTTTTATTAGAAATTTCTTTCGGGTCTAGGCCGTTATGGCATATTTGAAGGAGGGAAGGAGATTATTCATTAAGTGTTTCCTAAGAATTATTCATAATTTCATCTAATAATATTAAAGACCCCACAGACCTCTAGGATGCTTCAGTTGGTGTTGAACAGGGCTGCCCCGCTACTTAATGAGGTTAAGCATCTGGGGCACACAATTACACCTCCAATCTGAAGTTAGCAATAAAGACCTTTTTGGTTTCTGATGGAATTTAAGGGTCTGACATTGACTCATCAACTCCTTCGTGATTGGGGGAGTGGCTTTCTTAGTGCACCCAATGTATATTGTCTTCCTTGTGGCTACTGAGTTCAAGAAGAAGCCAAGAATTGGGGAATTTAGGTTATTTCTATAAAATATTCCTATCCAGAAATAGAAAAAGCAAAATCTTCTAGATGGGTCTGATTGAACAGATGTTTGGCCTCACATATCTGGTTGATTGATGAATTTTCTCCCCATTTTCCTTATCCAATATCCCACCTCTATACTTTTGTTCATTTTGCCATCCCTCCTCCATATCTTGGCAATTACTTCTCACATAGTCAATTGCCTTCTCTAGGCAGGTGACTCATGAATCAAAATATTCAGTCCTAATCTCTCTCTGCATCCCTAGCCCTACATTAACAGCTGTTGCTCTCTAGACATTCGGTATATCCAAAACAGAAGTCATTGTCTTTCTCCCTGAATCTATCCCTTCAAAATGCACAAAAGGGGAAACATCCACAGAATCCATTAAGAGAATGATACTTTCCACCCCCTAGGTTCAGAAATGTGTAATCATCTTCAAATCATTGCCCTTCACCCGTATATCTAACCAGTTGTAAAGTCATGTCAATTCTACATTCTCGACATTTCTCCCATCTGTCCCATAGTCACCGTTCCTAAAGTTATCACTGTGGTACTGGTCCTCATCACCTCTCAGTTGAACTATTGCAACCTACAGCTCATTGGTCTGCCCACTTATTTCTGTCCCGTCTCACATTTATACTCCACATAACCATCCAAAGAATTTTAAAGCATGGGTCTGGCCACATCTCTCTTCCGTTCACATTTTTTCAATGTCTTTCCATTACTGGTAAGATGAAATACAATGTCGTCCTGTTGACATTTAAGTTCCTTAAATCTGTCTCTTGACTACTTTGTTAGACATTTCTGAGTATTCACCTTTCTCACCCTTTGCATTTCACTTAAACCTGTTCTCCAAGTTAAAATGACACAAATAAAAGAAAAAAATCTAACAGTAAATATAATAAACCATTTACACATTTCCCAGAATCTGAATTGTAGGAGACTCAGAGGTCATCTAATCCAACTTGCCACCAAACACCACTCGCAGACAATTAGATTCTGCTTGAGGATATCCATTGAGGGGATCCCATTATTTCTTCAGGAAGTCCTTCCCCCATCCCACAATACTGTGGGCCATTGTGAAGGGTTCTCATTGTGAAAGCTTCCATCAAACCTAAATTTGCCTCTTTCAATATTCACCTTTCCACTGGTCCCAGTTTTGCCTTCTGAAAACTAGCAGAACAAGTTCTTTGCAATATGATAGTCCTTCAAATATTTGAAGACAATTCTCATGTCCCCTAGAAGTCTTCTTTAGATTAAGTATTGCCAAATCCTCCAACTAATCATTGTATGATATGATTCTTAGCCCTAGTGAAATCATAGAATTTAGTATTGGAAGGGAGTTTTGAGCTCTTTTAGTCCAACCCTTCCTGCCTTTTTGGTGATGCAGTGAATAGAGCCCTAATCCTAGAATCAAGAGAGCTGAGTTCAAATCTAGCTTCAGACACTTACTAGCTATGTGATCCTGATCAAGTCACTTAACCTCCATTTGCTTCAATTTCCTTATCTGTAAAATGGGATAATATTAACAACTACCTCCCAGAGTTGTGAGGATCAATTGATATAATAATCATAAAGCGTTTAACAAAGCACTTGGTGCATAGTAAGTACTATATAAATATTAGCTAATATTTTTATGCAAGGAAGAAAGTGGTCTAGTAGAGCTACAAGACTGTAGGGTGAACATTACCAGTTCCTTTTGACTCTTCTAGAGTTGCTAAATCAATTTCCAGAGTAATTCGCGTAATATTTGGTGCTAGAAAGCAATTTGCGTACTCCATTGTAATCATTAATTGGGATGGATGGGATATATACCAACTAAGGGGGAATAAAGTTGTCACAGATATGGACTATTATTAGTAGGATTTTTTCTGTGCTGACTAGGCATAATTTTGGACCTAATAATACCAACCATAAAAAAGCTCAAATAACAAACACTAGGCATGTATATCTCATGAAAGTTCTAAGGCATATATACCTATACATACACCTACACACACACACAAATTTCTAGTCACATATGAGTTTATGAGTTGAATGGAATAGGTAGGCTACACCTATCCATCAGGGTTCGAGGTGGACCCTGGAGGACCTAGGGATATTCCTCTAATACCATTGACTCAATCTCCCATTTGTATGCTTCCCTCCAAGATTATCTTCTGAGAATCAATTCCGTTAGCCATTCTTAACTGGATTTATTAAGTTGGTACATTAAGAACAATTGGTACTAACATCCTCTAAAAGTGTATGAAGCACTCTTCCTTAGGTATATTTAGAATCCAGGGGAAAGTCAGTTTGACCTTAGAAAGCACACATGGAAAAGAAACTCATGGCTTTTGTTTGATGGCTCTGCTTTTATTCTGTTTCTGGGGTGCTAAAGAAGTTCTCCATAAGCACTGGAAATCTTTGTCCATCTGTTCTTGGATCCTGATATAGACACAATCACTAGCTAATCTGATGATGCCATTGAGAAGATTGACGGGAAGATGAGAAATCCAACATTCTCTGGACTCTTTGGAGCTAAAAGGTTCTTCTCCAGTCATGGGGGATGGAGGAAAAGAATACTCGACCAATTATAAAACTAAGGTTTCTCCTTTTCCCTCCAACGTAGGAGGCTCCTCTGCTTGACATGCTGAAAAGCTACCCTTGCTCCAATTTCTGGGATTCCTCTATTCTAGCTAACTTGAGGTAGAACCCAGAGGGTGTGATGGAGATCTTCAAGCCAATTGGAACAGCTCTCTTGTCTGGCATCATTCTACTTCATCAAATGGTCTTCATAGATTTTTCACCCTTAGCTTTTACAGTTATGACTGATTGAGGCATATTCTCACTTTGTTAGTGTATCAAGGCTAGAATGGAATGGGATAGTTTCAAACCCACTCTTCCAATTGGACAGTTTTTTTTTTAAAGATTATGTTTCTTTTGAGTAAAAAGAAGCCCCTAGCAAATGGCATCTAATTTCTGATGGGTAGGAAGAAGCGTAGCAGCAGAGGGAAGTAGTAGTTCTGTGGAAGGAAGCCCAGTAGAGGAGGCAAATAAGCAGATAATAGCATATCAAGAAGTAGCAACTAGAACAATGCTGATGCAGAGATGCAGAGGAACCATGGTGTGGCAGAGTGGGCTGCTGGGATGCTGTACCAAGAAAACCATGGATGGAGCTCAAGCTCCAGCACAGAGACAAACCTAGGAACATTAATTAATTGAGAAAAAAATTTACTGTACTATTGGCCATATGTTCATCTGTGAGAGATGGTGCTCACATAAATAGGCAGAGGGATTTTTCCTCATTATTGAAATTCCATTTTACTTAGTGCTTTTTATTTTAAATTTTTATGTCATTTGACTTGGCCTGGTAAAATTAGACATTATGGGGGATGCAGAGCTGTGTTTTTCAATAAATAATTACCTCCGCAATAACATAGACCTTGAAATAGCTGAGAGGAGATAATATCAAAGGAGTCTTTGAATACTAAGGCTCAGAAAGGGAAATAACTTAATCAAGTTCACATATTTGGCAAGCAGAAGAGCTGAGATTTGAACCTAAGTCTCTCTATGTCCAAATCTAGTGGTCTTGCCAGTCAAACAAACAGCTTCTTTCCATTGCAGTCACCCTCTTATGGATTTCCTCAGTTTTTCAAGTGCAGTGGATAGAATGCCTGGCCTGGAGTCTTGGACTCATTTTCCTGAGGTGAAATCTGACCTCAGATACCTTTTAGCTGTGTGATCCTGGGCAAGTCACTTAACACTGTTTACCTCAGTTTCCTCATCTGTAAAATGAACTAGAGAAGGAAATAACAAATCAATCCAATATCTCTGCCAAGAAAATTCCAAATAGGGTTACAAAGATTCAGGCATGACTAGAAAAACATTTTGTCAATAGTCACGCAAACATTTTGTACCTAGAGTAGAACTCGATACTCCAGATAGTATTTGAACAATGCAGAGTCCGATGAGATCATTTGCTTCATTCTGGACACTAGGCACCAGTACCAGACGCTGAGAAGAATAGAAAGGAATAGAAAGGAATATTTTTCTGTTGTTTTTTTTTATTTAGACTACTTCTGATCATGAGAGATTTACCTCATTAGCTAGAACTGATGATGATGAATGAAAGAATTCTGGCCAAGAGTGTTTTCAGTTCTTCCAAAGTGATAATGATTGCAATTTTGTTGCTGTTTTTGCATTTAAACAAATTAAATGAACCAATTCCATACACTACTAATGCACCACTCTTTTCAAATATGTCAGTTTTGTTGTGTGTGTTTTTTTTAAATGGACTCATTCTAGTTCAATTTAATCTTTATATTTTGAAAGACAAACGTACACATCCTTGTTCAAGACTAAACCAGAAAAAATGTAATCGACTTTTATATCTATATCAACTAACAGTAAATTGGGTAAAATAATATCCAAATCACGATGTGAATGAAATGAAAGAGGGTCCCCCTTCCCCAGATACTAGTTCACAAATGTCACAACTAGATAAAGGTTCTCTTTGTGCCAGTTCACTTTATTTATTTATTTATTTATTTTTTGCTGCAAGTAATGTCATGTCAGTTACAGTAGCCAGAAAGTATTGTTCCCCTGAGAGATGATATAGTGGAACTATAAAGGGACAGCTTGCACCAAGCAGCTGAGGTATAATGGTGTTATCTCCTAGAAACACCCATGTCTTTTGGGTAGATTTTTCTCCCAAGGGACAGCACAAAACCATAGCAAGTACGTCAGCTAGCTACTTCTATAGCTTCCTTCTAAGCCTTGTCCTCTCTGGAATAAATTAGATGCAAAGATGTATAGGCTAGGAAGTTTTCCAGACTTACTTTTTTTTAAAAAGGACAGCATCTCCCATGGCCTCTATTCTAGCAGGGTTTCTTTGATCTGTCAGAAGGGGTTTGCTTTATGCCAGCCAAAGTATTAAATGTGTTCTGGGAGAGGCATGGGTATAGAGGAACTCAGGAATATGCATATTGCCAAGTGAGAAGCCAACAGAGGGGACCAGCTTTATTATCCACAGCATGGGGGGAAAATGATCAAAGATCATTTGAGATCCATATGGTTTTAGAACTAAACTAACGACTTATATGTCTCCTAAAGTGAGAAGTAGGATGATCACTCAAGGCAAGTAAATGACATTCTGAGAAGTTAAACCTTAAAGCAGATTACTGTAAGATAAAGTAATAACATCTTGACTCCACTCCAATCTCCAATTTCAAATTATTGTGGCTTTGATTTGTCTAGCCAGGGTCAAAATAAAAAAACAAGGAGAAATGTAGGGGAGGAAAAAGTTAATTGTAAGATCTTAATAATTTTAATCATTAATGGAAATTATATTGATAGAAAGTTAGAAAACTATATTCAATTCCCTGCTATACCTCTGTGATCTTAGGCAAGTTCAATCACTCATCTGGACTATATAGGTAGTAATCCTCAGTTTCCTCATCTGTGAACTTAGAAGGTTGTACTAGATGGACTTCATGATCCTTTTGAGTTATGATGATGACTAAAATTGATGTAGTATTTTAAGTTTTGCAAAGTGCTTTAAAAGTATGATCTCATTTTATTGTCACAATAAACCTGAGGTAGGTGCTATTAGTATTCTCATTTTACAGAAGAGGAAACAGAGGCAGAGGCAGGTGAAATGACTTGCTCAATATCATAAAGCTGTGAAGTATCTGAAATCTGATTTGAACTCAGTTCTTACTGACTCCTGATCTAGTTTTCTATCCATTTGTTCCACCCAGCTGCCTCTAAAACTATGATTGTGTGATTACCTGTAGAGCCTGTTATTCATTATGAAACAGCATCAAATAAGAGAAATAACCAAAGGCTGAAAGGCAAAGACTATCTTGCAGTAGGTAGAACAAATGTTCTTATTAGAACTATGTGAGAGTGTTAGAATTAAATGTGGGGGTAGCATGGCATAATGAATGATAAGAGTGTTAGACTTGTAGTCAGTAACTGGGCTCAAATCCCAGCTTTAATTCTTACTGGTACTAACACTATGGATTCTCAAAGCCTCAGATTCCTCATCTGTAAAATGGAATAATAGCAATCTCATAATGCTATTGTGAGTCTTAAATGAAATGTTATATGTAAAGTATTTTGCAACCTGCAAGATACTATAGTTTTTATTGTTTTTGTTGCTATCATTGTAATTATTATTATTATTCCTTCTTTTCTGTAAGCTATATTCAATTTTGGCAATAGGGTAGTATGAGTTCAAGTCAGATAATAAACATTTATTAAGTGCCTACTGAATGCCAGGCATTATGCTAACCACTAATGGAAATACAAAGAAGAGCCAAAGACAATTCCTGCTCTAAAGAGCCTGCCATCAAATGGCACTACAACAATTGTACTTGTGTACTTCCTGAAATAGAGCCCAACCTTCTAGTTTGTTTGGTTTTATTTTGGGGGAGGGGCAGCAATCAGTTTTGGAAAACCATTGTACTATGAGGTAAATAAAATGACCTACTATTTGCTCTTCCCCACACATGACATCCCACCTTCCTTTAGAAAAGCAGATCTAAGAACCGGGATTGGCAGCCACCCTGGGGATGCTGGGGTGCTTGCTGCTACAGAAGTCTTCTGAAAAGTACAGTCTCTGAGTTATTCACTGCATATTTTGGATTGTTTTCATGGTGCAAGGCAGAGCATACTCTGAGATACAGCACGATGACCACAGTAAAAACAAAATGGGGGGAAGCATATAAAACCTAAGTCTCTTTCATGAGAGTGGGACAAATGGAGGAAGTGATAACACCACACTTCTCTCTGAAACTAGGTTAAGTTTTGCTATTCAGTTTCACTGGGTTGTGAACATTGCTATCAGAGCTAATGTTTAGTCAAGATCTGCCTCTAGATGTAGGAGAATATCATCCTCATTGCCATATAAAGGAGTCCAAGTGCCACAGAGGATAAATTGGTTCCTGCATCCCTTCAATGGGGAGAAAAAATGTAGAGTGCTCAATGGAGTCAGCAAGAGTTGGTTCAAATCTTGGATCTTAACACCTGTGTAACATCAGATACACTACCAAACTTCACTGGTCCTCTAAAATAAGTGGGTTGGAGTAGATAAACTTTAAGGTCCCTACAAGCTCTGAATCTACACTGCTCTACTAGCAAGTAAGTACACTATACTCAATCTACAGAATGCTTCAAAATATTTCCTCACAAGAGTTGAGTTTTAGGACCACAGTTCCATAATCATTTATTTTCATAAAGACAGATTCTTCCAGGAACAACCTAATTAAAGAAGGTGTCAGCTTCTGGTGAAAAGAGAGATCAAGCAAGCAAAGCAATATGGGAAACATACCCACATAGCTCTTAAAGAAACAAAAAAATTAATTTGTAGTGTGATAAGAGCCTTGGAACTGGGGGAGGTTTGGTATCAAATATTCTTAGGAAGCAATTGTTTAAGTGAGATTAAATATGTGTTGGTTTCTATAATTTTATATACAGCTAACCTAACTTCATTTTGTTCATCATGGACTTCTGTATAATATTTATGGACAAATGAAAGGAAAAATGTTTGGAAGGTATAAGGATAGGCTTTGGTCCACTTTGAGAAGAACATCCTCTAAGGGAAATATTGCTCTGAGAATTCACTTGTGGCCATAAGTTCAAGTAGATATTTATTTCAACGATATTCTCCCCACAGATGTGATTTCAGAAAGTACAATTCTCTAAAAAGAAAATAAACACAAATTAATCCCTCAAAATCAAGAACTGTAAGATTTGTGTTTGCAATGCTTAAAACCTCAAATACCAAGATATCATATAACTCAAAAAGGTTATCTCTCCTTCCCAATGAGGTTAATTAACTTGCTAAATATCATAGCAGTAAGTGAAAAGACAGACTTATAATCAGAGTTGTCAGCTGATCAATCAATAAAAATTTATCGAGCACTTCCTATGTTTCAGGCACTGTGCTAAACACTGAAGATACAAAAAGAGGCAAAACACAGTCCCTGACCTCCAGGAGCTTATAATCTAAGGGGGGGAGACAACAATCAAGCAATATATAAGTAGGAAGTAACTAATGGAAGGAAAGCACTGGAAATAAGAGGGATTGGAAAAGGCTTTTTATAGAAAGGAAGATTGAGACTTAATTGAAGACAAAGAGGTCAATAGTCAGAGGGGAAGAGAGAGAATGAACATTCTAGGCATGGGGGATAGATAGCCTGAGAAATGCCTGGAACCCAGATATGGAGAGTCTTGTTCACAGAATAGCCAGGAGTCAGTGTTACTGGATTGAATAGCACATGTGAAAGAGTATGGTGTAAGAAAACTGAAATGGTAAGAGGGGGTGAATTGCGAAGGACTTTGATTGACAAACAGAACATTTTATATTTTCTCCTGGAGGTGATAGGGAAACAATGGAGCTTGTTGAGTAGTGAGGTGCACGGAGGGAAGGAAGCGGTGTGTGTGAGTGTGTGTGTGTGTGTGTGAGAGAGAGAGAGACAGAGAGACAGAGAGAGAGAGAGAGACAGAGAGAGACAGAGAGAGACAGAGACAGAGACAGAGAGACAGAGAAAGAGAGAGAGAGAGAGAGACAGAGACAGAGACAGAGACAGAGAGAGACAGAGACAGAGAGACAGAGAGAGACAGAGAGAGATAGAGAGAGAGACAGAGAGACAGAGACAGAGACAGAGACACAGAGAGACAGAGAGAGACACACACACAAGGAAAGACAGAGACTGAGAGGGACAGAGATATAGACAGAGACATGATTGGACCCTGTTTTTTAGGAAAATCACTTTTGTGGCTGAATGGATTGAAATGGGGAGAGAATTGAGGAGGACAGACCCACCAGCAGACTAATGGAATAATCCATGAGGTTTGGGGGTAGGAAGGTTCAGTCATCAATAGTGTCTAAGGCTGCAGAGAGGTTTAGGAGAAAGAGGATTGAGAAAAGACCATTGAATTTGGCAAGTAAGAGCATCAGTAACTTTGGAGACAGCAGTTTTGGTGGAATGACTAGGTCAGAAGTCAAATTGTAAGTGGTTAAGAAGAGAGTGAGAGGAGAAACATAGAGATACTACTATAGATGAATTTTTAAAGGAGTTTAGTTTCAAAGGGCAGAAGAGATATAGGACAATAGTTATCAGGGATGTAAAGGTCATGGGAGGGCTTTTTCAAGTTGAAGAGACATGGGCTTGTTTGTAGACAGTTGAAAAGGAGTCTGTAGACAGGGAAAAACTTAAAATAAGTGAAAGAGTAAGGGATGACAGAGAGGGAGGAGGAGAGGGATGGAATGGGATGATTTGAACATCCCACCCCCACTACTCAATTTGACTTAACCTTGATAAAAAGTAAGGTCACCCATTCATGTGAGAAAGGGTTGAAAGAGAAGAAAGTACAGAATATACCTGAGTGAAATTACATGAAGAAAAGGGGAAAAGAGGAAGTTTTCACAGCGAATGGCCTCATTTTTTTCCTGTAAAATGTGAGACAAGATTCTATGTTGAGAGAGTGAGGGGAGAGGGAGAACCATGGAAGGTTTGAGGAAAGAGGAAAAAGTTTATGGAGATTGGGATAGTGCGTTGGTAATGGAGGTATGATAGGATTGCCTAGCAGCTGTGAGGGCACATGTGAGTTTGTGAATATAATTCTGTAGTGGACCCAGTCATAATGATTGTGTAGTTTTCTCCACCTTTATTTTCTCCTCTTTTCAGTAGGATAAACATAGAAGTGAAAGACAAATGATGGGAGTGATCCAGTGTTGAGGCTTGATTGGGCCTAACTGATGACATAATTAAAAGTATTAGGAATTGTAAGAGGACAATGTAGAGTTGAACTAGTTCACCAACTAGGCAAGAAGAGAAGAGGAGAGAGATGGCCTGGGAGACAATCAAAGGGTCAAAGGTTTAGAGATGAAGAAAAAGGTTGTCTAAAGGAACGCAAAAGGAGATACAAAAAGCCAATAGATTATGGCTGGATTAGGGAATTTTAGAAAGTCTATCAAGTTCAACTTCATTTTCCTGATAAAGAAGTTAAACTGAAAGGAGAAAGGTTCAGTAAATTTCCTAGCCACACAGCTAATAGGTAGCTAAAGCAAAATTTTAATTCAAGGCTTTCTGACTCCAAATCCAATGCCTTCTCTACTTCTCCCCTGTACTGACTATGATCTCTGTGCCTCAAGCAGATGCCTCTGAAAAGCTTGGTAAAAATTAAATTAATTGGTCAATTTTTAAAAAGTGAACCATAGGTCCAATATTGGAAATATTTTTTTATGCCCTCAGTCATTTGGAATAATTTCCAGTGATTAATCTGTCAAATGACAAATATCCATTGAGCATGGCTTATATACGAAATGCCAAGTCTGGAGCCACAATTAAAAATTGTTTTCACTGGGGGTAAAATCTATTCAGAAGTAGGATAGTCCAATTACTGGTTCAGTTGTACCAGGAGAGGGATGTGTCAAACTCTTGCCCCTAGAAGGTATTGGACAGTAGAAGACAGGCCATGGGGGAGGGGGTTCCAAAATGATTGCACTCTGGGAAAGGTGACTGACAGTCATAGTATCCAATGAGAATTGTTGATCCATTGTGAATTTCTCCATTCAATTCAGTTATTCTTATTTAAGTTAATAGTTATAAAATGCAGAAGGCACTTTGCTCAAGATATAAAGAATCATGATAATCCAATCCCTACACTCATGGAGCTTGCAATCTAATAAGGAAAACAAGTAAGCACACATATCTTTAATAACCATTAGAATGTGATAAAATGCACAAGACAAGTTAACCAGAGAGCATAAGGAATTTGGGGAGTTAAAGATCATTCTCTGATAAGATCAGAGAAAGAAGAAAGTGAAAGCAAAATGGACTGTGAAGAAGGGGGATTCTTTCCGTAGGCAAAGAAATGGACCTCAGTAGGTACTAAGAGAATCTTGACTAAATGTAGGTGGCAGGGGAGGTCAGGAGAGAGCAGTAGTCTAGTCCAGCTGGAGCATTCAGTAGGTAAAGGGGAGTAGACTGAAAAAGGGCTAGATATGTAGTTAGGAACCAAATTAGAGAAAGCCTTTCTTAGTAGCCTAAGGAGATTTTCTTTTATGCTACAGACTACAGGGGGCCATTTATTGAGCAGAGGATGGCATGGTCCAATGAAAGTGATCTCTTTAATGATCACTTAATGAGATTCATTGTGACAATTCACCAAGGATGGATTGGATAAGGAAGAGACTGGAGGCAAGAAACTTACTGAAACAGTGTAGGCAAGACAGGATGATGACCTTGGGATAGTGGTTGGCTTGTTGGAAAGAAGAGAATGAATGCTAAAGTTGTTGTAGAAGTAGAAAGGACAAGATTTGACAATGAATTGTGTACATGAGGTCAACAAAAGTGAGAAATCTGGGAGAGAAATCTAGAATAACACTGAGGCTGCAAACTTGGGAGACTTAGAAAGATGTAAATTCTCTCAATCAAAATGGAGAAACTCATAAGAGGTATAAGTGTTGGGGAAAAAAAAGATTGATTCTGAGTTGAACCTGCTGAATTTGACACCTCAGATTTCAAGGCTTAGTGACTGAACAAAATGGTTGTATCATCAACAGAAAGACCAAAGCAGGAAGGAAGTATAGTTTGGGGAGAAAGATGTTTAATTCTGTTTTAGACACTTTAAGTTTTATATGTGGTTCTTACATGAAAATATTTGTAAATAATTCCATTCTCCTTTCCATTATTTTTTTTAAAGCAATCGGGGTTAAGTAACTTGCTCAAGGTTACATGGCCAGTTATTTCTGGGTGTGGTGCTAAGTATCTGAGCCTGGATTTGATCCCCAGGTCATCCTGACACTGGAGCCGGTGCTCTTACTCGCTGTGCCACCTGGCCACCCCTCTCCTTTCCATTATTGAATTCTACAAACATGTATGAAGAACCTGCTATGTCCGAGGTTCTATGCTATGCTGGGGATATAAAGGCAAAAGTTAAACTATTCCTGATCCTTAAGAAGCTTACATTCTACTGGGGCCACACAACAGTTAAATAGATAAATAAATACAAAGTAATATATGAAAGGGAACAAATACTCCAAACTGGAAGAGATCACTTTCGATATTTTTATCATGGAGCAGCTAGGTGATGCAGTGGATAGAGTGGCAGCCCTGGAGTCAGGAAGACCCAAGTTTAAATCTAGCCTCACTCTGTGATCCCAAGCAAGTCACTTAGCCCTGTTTGCCTCAGTTTCCTCATCTGTAAAATGAACTGGAGAAGGAAATGGCAAGCTGCTCCAATGTCTTTGCCAAGAAAACCCCAAAGAGGATCATGAAGAGTCAAACATGACTCAAACAATTGAACAGCCACAACAATATTTATCACAGTAGATTGTCAGTAATTCTTAAATATAAGTCAATTTGCAAAACACCTTCCTATGAATTATAAAAGGAAAAATTCTTATTTAGGATATAGGAAGCTGGACTTAACCTCTTTCCAGAAAACATAATGTTGTAGACAGAGAACATAGTGGCATAAGAAATATGCAGTTCCAACATTTACATGTTCTTTAACCAAAAGTAAGTCAATTATTCTCACCAGACCTCAATTTCCACTGCTGTAAAATGGGATGGTTTGGATTCGACAATCTCAAGGACTCCTTCTAATTCTAGAATCCTATGATTCTACAATATTTTCCTTTTGTTAAAAAAATCCCATAAATTCCCACCTTAAAAAAAATAGCTTCCTAGTCTTTTGGCATACCTATGAAATTATTCGAAGTACACTGAGTCGCTTGTCAAACTTACTTTCCCCTAATTAAATGGTTGTTTTCATCACTTCTTGTAATTTATTTTCCTCTAGATAACAGGAGAATATATCAGTCTTGTAATTGTATTAAATATTTCCCTCATAACATATTGTCAACCCAGTCCTGTTGAATTAATGAATCGTGTGCACGTTTGAAAGTGGGGTTGTACTTGTCTAATTGTGGCATCAGTTGTCATAGTGACTATCAGCCAATCAGTGAATAAACAACCAGACTTGGCAGTGTTTTGGTGAAGAAAGCTATGTGCACAGTTGTCAGCCACAGCTCTATGGTGGTAAAAACTATATTTGGCAGCTAAACTGATGTGTTGACCCCTCTCTGTATTTCTACCCTTCTTTCTAGTTAAAACTTAGTCTTCCACCTGAATATTAAAAGACTGTATGTGTTTGAAGTTAGCTTTGTTATTAATAGATCACTTTTTATAAACTATGAGTAGGATTATGAGCTATTTGTATACATGTCCTCTGAAAGTAACTCCTGAGATACATATATACATACACACATATGTGAGTATATATGTGTGTGTGTGTATTTGCAGCTACAAATGTCAAGTCTTAAAAGGAAATGGGTCTTAAAGGAAATCTTTTTATGCCTACTATTAAAATATGTCGAGTGATCTATAAATTACCCCATGTAGATAAACAGTGGATTAAAATTAGGCACTCTCTGTCTGTCATCACCGCAATATTAATCATCGGAATTTGGTCCTTAATGCTAATATGTACCTTTTAGCAGACTATGTCACTACATATTAAATTACATGATGGCTGACAGATTTTTAAATCAAAACTTGCATTCATATTTTTTCCTTTCCCTATCATGTCATAACATGATAAGGAATAGAGCCATTGTTACTTACATGTAAAACAATTTCCCCTCTATGCATTGTGTTCATGTTGTTAATTTCTGAAATATTTCAAAATTCTCAAGCAAGACCTCTCTGAGGTGAGTGTACTCACTCCCCAAAGTGGGCAGCAAATATTCCATTACAAAATTGCCCAAGAGTTTTACCAAGAAAATTTCACTATTTCCATAAAAATATGTAGAGGAACAAATAGTTCAAATATTATATATATTTGTATAATATATATAACAAAAAAGTTGTAAAATATTTAATTTTCTATGAACCATTTCTTTTTTGCACATTGAATTGATTTTATATCCATTCATTGTATTGACCAAAATCCTCTCTAAAATCACTTGAGAGGAAAAGTGTCATTTCAATGTATTAATACCAGATTGATAGCCTTCATATTTATCATCTATAAAGAAAGAAATTAGATTACCTTCCTGATTCACAAATTATCAAATTTTCTGAGGAACATGAATAAAGGCCACCCATTTAGTCAACAAAGATGATGTTAAACATTATTCTTCTCCATGTGGCCTGAAGGAGAGAATAAGTAAAGATAATCTGTCCCAGAAGCCCATGTGTAAGGTCATTCTGATGGAAGGACTTTTCTGGCACTGCCAGTAATCAAAGAATAATAGTGGTGACTCCTCCCAATGGCTACAGTGTCCCTTAAAATAAAATATATTAAGGACATTTATGTATAAAGCCCACCTGAAATAGTCCCTTTCTCCTTTTTATGTCCCCTTAATGAAATGTGAATTTCCCTTTTTAGGTTTTGGTTCTCGGCACTGATTGAAATTCATAATTCATTGATAGAGCTGTGCTCTGCCCTTCAGTTTGGTCTTTACCATATGCAGGGAGAGCTGGAAAGGTAGAAATCAGATAGGAGGTATCTGTATAAAAACATAATCTCTATTTCTGGCATTATTCGCTTCCCTACTGAATGATTTTATGAACCTCGTAATTGGAATCCCCATTTCCAATTCTCTACCTCTGCCATTCACTCTTCATAGAATTGAAAAAAGTGTTTTCTGGGCAAAAAACTTCTCTTACAACCACATTCCTCCTCTCCTGAAGAAGCCTCATTGGCTCCCTTTTGCCTCCAACAAAAATGCAACTTCCATTGGCATTTAAAGCCCTTTACATTCTAAATCTGTTATCATTCCATCATTAATTTCTCTTACTTCTCTTTATGTGTTCTTTTTTTTCTCATTCTGGATAAACCTCCTATACTTTCTATTCCCAATCACAAGATTGTGTTTCCCAAATGGTAAAATGCCCCCTGCCCAGACTATGCTTCCACCTAATCTTCTACCAAGGCTTAATTCAGATTTAACTTCCTATGGGAAGCTTTTCTTTATACTCCTATCTCTCCTTCCTTCTCAAGCAACTTTATATTAATCCATTTGCATATATGCTGCTTCCTCTACTGCCCCCCCCCGCCCCACACACATACAAACACTTCAGGTAAGTATGCACCTTGCTTTAGGGAAATGATGATTTTTTTTTCAATGTTGTTTTTGTATTTTCAGCACTAAAAAAGGACCTTCCTTGCTCATAGAAAGATGCTTAACAGAGACTTACTTAATCTTGAATTTGAGGGTCTGGCCTCACTTTCCTGCAGTGTATCTGATATCCTTAGATATTCAGCTCACTCTTTCCAGATTAACCATGTCTGTCCTTTCTGACTCTTCTTATGTACAAGCCATTGTTGCTACCATATCACATTTCCAACTTTGGGTCAAGGGCAATTGCCACTCTTCTGAAATCATAGTATTCCATTATTTGCAACCTAATAGCATCAATGGAACAATATTGGCATATTAAAAGATGGCTTTCATAGCAACAACTACTAGAGATTAGCATTGTTGGACATATCTTCTTAAGAAAACTGGGTAAGAATTAGGCAGGAAATGGAACTAGATCCATAAATTACACTATATACCTCAATGAATTCCAGCTGGTTAATAGACAAATATCAAGAAGAACTATTTTAAAAAAAGGAAGAAGATGGGGGCAACCAGGTAGCACAGTGAGTAAGAGCACCAGCCCCAGAGTCGGGATAACCTGGGATCGAATCCTGGCTCAGACACTTAGCACCCACCCAGAAACACCTGGCCATGTAACCTTGAGCAAGTTACTTAACCCCAATTGCTTAGGGGTGGCCAGGTGGCTCAGTGAGTAAGAGCACCACCCCAGAGTCAGGATGACCTGGGATTGAATCTGGGCTCAGATACTTAGCACCACACCCAGATATAACTGGCTCTGTAAACTTGAGCAAGTTACTTAACCCCAATTGCTTTAAAAAAAAAAAAGAAGAAGAAGATGGAAGAAAATAGAATACAGTGCTCATCTCAATTGTGGAGGCCAAATTGCTTTCTTTCTAATTCAAAATTTTATTTATATATTTAATTCATAATTTTATGAGTAAGGAGCTCCCGCTGAGGAGCTTTCAAGGCAGGTTGGAAATTTCTGCCCCTCACAGTCTTAGAGAGTTGTTTGAGGCCTGGGAAGTTAGATTATTTGCCCAGGTAACAGAGGCAAATACAGATTACAGGAATGAATCAAATTCAAGTCTTTCTGACTTTGAGGCTTGTCCTTTCTCTACTACAAGAGGAATGATTTTTACAAGGTAGGTATTTAATCACATTATTTTTTCTAAAAATCTGTACAATAATATAATTAAAAGAAAATACAGATTGGAGGAAATATTTACAGCATATGGAAGAGATAAAAACAAAAGCAACTAAAATATACAACTCTCAGTCCACAATGGGTAGTCAAAAAAGATTTAAAAAATCAAAATATGAAACACAAGGTATCAATAATTATTTGGAAATATTCTCAACCTCACTAATAATCAAAGCAATGGAAATTAAGCCAGCATTGTTGTACCACTTATCACTTTTAAATTAACAAAAATGTTTAAGAACAATGAAATCAAATATTGGCATACGTATAAACAAATATGCATTCATTTGTTTTTGGTTGGATTTTAAACTTGTAGAATCTTAAAAAAAAAAAAACAATCTAGAAACATGCTCTAAATTTGCAAAAATAATCATACACTTTGACCCAACAATTTCACTGCTGTATTTATATCCTAACAATTAAAAAGAAGAAATTGCTAAGAGATTTCATAGCAACATTATTTGTCATTGAAAAAAAAAAACCTAGGGGCGGCCAGGTGGCTCAGTGAGAAAGAGCACCGGCTCCAGTGTTGGGATGATCTGGATCAAATCCGGGCTCAGATACTCAGCACCACACCCAGAAATAATAACTGGCCATGTAACCTTGAGCAAGTTACTTAACCCCAATTGCTTTAAAAAAAAAAAGAAAAAAAAACCTAGAAGCAGGCTAAATGTCCAACAAAAGGAAGAACTGAAGAAATTGTGGTATGATAAATGGAATTGAACATGATCATGTGATTAAAACTGATAAGTATGAGAAATAGAATTAATTATACAAAGACCCTCTGTTAAATAGAATAAAACAGAGGAAAAAAGCAGAGCTCAAAGAACAAGTATAGACTAAAACTAACCCCACACAAAGGGAAGGAAAATGAGTAGACAAAGAATCCCACTGAGAACTTAGAAGGTGTAGCTGAAAGGTTATGGTATTGTATAGGTAGAAATTCATTTATTTAAATGTTAATAGTTGCAATGTATATTGGTTGCATTAAGGTATAGTGTTGTCTACATTTACTGACTGTTTTAAAGAAAATTCAAAATTGCAATCTGATTTGAAGCAACCAAATGCAGGTTACTACAAGAGAAAATGGTTTCATTTTTTGAGTAATGAATCAGAGAATAGATTACTTTAGTTGGAGAAAAAGGTAACAACAGAATAATCAAATTAGTACAGTCTTACAGGTGGAGGATTCTGAGAACATCTGGTCCAAAACCCTGTTTTCTAGAGAAGGAAACTGAAACCAGAAAAGGACTTCTGTAAGGTCAAACATGAGCAAAGAGCTAAGCAGAGAACTCAAATGCAGATCCTTTGATTTCAAAATGCTTTGGTCTTCCCAATACATAGGGATAGCCTCTGAATACCAAGAGAAGACCTTAAAAGAAGAGACTGTACCATTGTAAACAGAGGGCCATTGACACCACAGAAGTATCTCATACATGAGCCTAAAGAACATTTCTATTTCATGAGGAATAAAATGTCTTGTGGAAAAAGAAGTGTGCTTTCATTATTTTTTTTGTAGAATATTACCATTTTTATGGTAAGGTAGTTAAACAGAACCACAAATCTCAAGGTCCCTGTTCACAACATATTGATAATAACCAACACAGTTGTCCACCTTGGAAATAACAAATGCACTAGACTCTAATAGACTTTTCAAGTTACACTTAGAGTGCAGTGCTCCTAACTATATCACTGGGAGCAGGTATCAGGCACAAATGTCTCCATCAGAGCATAAACACCTTGGCCTCTAGCCTCAGAGAGTTTATCAGTGCCATGGGAGATATTTGCTGCTCCTCCACAATGAACGAACAGCTTGCAGTTACATATTAATCTACTTGATGACCTAGAGGAAGAACATGGGAAATAATATTGATAAGTCGCTTTTCCCCAACTGCACCACCCTTCTATTATTACATGATGGCCAGGATCCTTTTATTTGTCTTTGTTTCTCCCAATCTTTCCTTTCCCTTCTAATTTAAATACAGGATTTGCTTTCTCTTTTCTTCGTTCTGGCCAAAGTCTAACTTCACTTGGAATCGAGGAAGCAGATTATTAGCATTTCTCAAAGCTAATACATGAGCATTTAATGTAGCTTACAGGGACTGTGGCAGCTGGTATGTTAGCAACCAAAATATTCTGTCCTAGTAGAAAATGCTCTATTCTCACTGCTGCTTCATTCTGCAATGCCTATAGGTGCTATGTTGGATTGAGACTCTTTACAAAGTTCATGTAGATGCAAGAGTTTTGTGGCCAGAGTAAAATAAATAAAGAAGAGATTTCTTAAAAAAAAAGAATTCTGATCATGTTAACAGACCCTCTGACAAAGCAAATGTGGATACTAGCTGCTTGAATTAGTCATCTATCTCTACATAAATATCAATATAAATGCTATGCTCATGTTTATTAAGATTGACATGACTCAACTTTGCTTATTATCCTATTCAGATAGGTACATGTTGAAATTTGTAGAACTCCTTTCATTTCTTCCAATATAATTTGTATTTAATAATAACCAGTAGTAATATAGCTGCTAAATTTAACATAATATTCATCAACTATTCTGGGAAGCTCATAAAATTAATATCTTTTGATTTCTAATAAGGAACTCTACTATCCATGTCCAAACAAAAGCATTGATGATGTGTGATAGAAGGCTGATTTTTGTACAAAATGTTAAAAAGAGAGTCTTGTTCCATAGGAATTACATTTAGGTCCCTTTTCATGCAAAGAATAAATCCTATGAAGTGGTTGCATTACTCAAATTTGCACTGCATATTTCCATTGGGCTGGAACCAATTACCATATTTTATATAATTACAACTTCGAATAGTACAAATTCTAATACATATGACCACTTCACAGGATGCATTACTCATGCTAATCATGTCCTAGCTGTAAATATATTTCTCAAGTAAATATTAAAACTGATCTATCTTCCTCACATAAATTCAAAAAAATACTCTCATTTTCGAGTAATTTCTGATTTTTTCTCTCTTTCCTCTTCTATAATTGAGATGAAATTAAAATTGAATAATCAAAAATTAAATCTAAAACACAATCATCTATAATATGTCTCATGAAAGAAAATTCCTCCATTGTTATCAGGATCTATCATTATTACTAAAGATTTTAGCAAGTACCAATTTTTTTTCCCTCCAGAAGGAAGGTCAATGAGAATATAAATTATCATTCTACTTACTCTTCAATTCTAAAAAAATGGAATATTTGTTTAAGTCATAATTTTTTCAATTGTTATGATAGTAAAACTTCAGGTCAACTTGGATCTATGGGGTGAAATGCCATAACTAAGAAACTGAAACATATGTCATTTAATTTCATTCTTATAAGCAAGGCAGAGGGAAGCAAACAATGAGCTTTATGCTTGAAGTATAAATAGATAATGTTATGAATTTTCTAATTATTCTTCTGTATTAGAAATCTCAATCACAACATATGTGGTTCTCTTAAGTCAGTGTATCCAGAAGTTTTGTTTTCTTTTATGATCTCTTCCAGTTCTTTCACCTAGTTTTGAAAGAGGTCTAGCAATATATATGATTCCATGTTGACTAGGGAAGGATTTTTCAGAAATAGGGCAGTATTCATACTGACTAAAGTGAGGCTCAGTACTATATCTGATTTGTCTGTTTGCTTTTCTATATATTTATGGAGTTTTCTGTTATTTCAGGAGTCACTGAAGTATGCAGAAAGTAGCATTCCAACTATTTGGAACCATCTGTTTCAGATGATGTTACTGGCAGCTTGATTTTTTTCCCCCTTCCAGTTTAGTCAGAATTAATTTTTTTTCTACTTATTTGAGCGAATAATTAAAATGTTCTTCTGCTTTTGGTTGTTGAGAGGCTTTCTGAGTATCCCCCCAAGAAACTTTAGGCACCTTAATTATTGCATTAAAAATGAAATTAGTTGCCACCATTTCTCAACTGTTCAAATCAGCAACCGTTCCCCTTCTTATCTCTCATAAAACAAAAGGATTTTTGTAAGAAAACAAAACCTATAAAAATGTAGGGAAAAAAGACTAAATAATTTGGAGGCAGATGTATATTCAAACCCAGGCTCCTACAGAAGTTTGATTGACTTTGATCTTTTTAGAACCTATCTTTTAAATGTGTAAGTCCATTTTTTCAAGTTCTTTCTAGTTCTGGATTCTCTCAGGACTACCTTACTAAATAACTTAAAACAAGCCCAATCTCAAATCCATCCAAACCACCAGAGCTATATCTAGGAATGTCTGTGCCAGGGACAAGCACTACAAACCAGAGATTGGGCAAATGACCTTCATTTAAGGTGGTCGGAGTGGGGAAAGAGATTTCCCTATGAGGAGGAGGAAAAGACTATCAGATGAGGAAGGGATTAAAATCAGTCAGGGGAGGAGCTCGCCTCAGCTTGTTTGGTAGTTATTTCTCTATGCTGAAGGACTTTAATGCTATTTGTGTTTGCCCTTCAAATTTTGGGACCATAGGTGCAGCCCAGGTCACTTTGCCCTAGCAGGCATTTAAATTGGAGAAGAATGAATAAAGTCACCATATTGAAAAGGTCACCCACAATGGGAATACTCTGAGAGTCATTTTCCACTAACTTTAAAATGTATAATATGGTGCCTTTTGTTAGTAGTTACCTTGCTAGTCATACTGTGTTCAGGATAATATTAATAGTGATACGTCTCCCTTTATTACATACTCAGATTACTGGGAATGTTCTGAGTGTCAGTAGAAAGCTGTCCCGTAATTAAATGTCTACTGTGTGTAACCCACAATGTAAGCCATTTGAATGCAGACTATAGATTTTGTCTAGTTGACAATATTTCACAGAAAAATGCAAATCTCTTTTTTTGTATTTATGAAATGGCATAGATGTTGTCTATACAGTGATAGAGATTTACATGCTGTAAAGATCTTATATGCTTAAAGAACAAAACAAATGTGTTTGTTTATCAAAATCTTAAGATAATATCATGGTAAAGAAAAAATACACCTATCCAGAGACTTGAATTTTTATATACTGAGAATTTTTAAAAAATAGTATTATCCTGGTAATGCCATATGGCTATGAGTCATGGAATACCACAGTCTCCAAAGTATTAAAGTTGAGGGTCACCCATAGGGCTTTGGGGAAGCATGTGGGGGGAATGAGTAGGCTGCAACACATTACTAGCTACAAATTGCCCAAGAGGAGAGGTGTAAAAGCTATCAGCAGAAAGAGATATGCCTAGAAAAAGAAGGTGGCCTGCCCATGTGGTGAGAGTTAGACATAAGTAAGTGATGGAGATACTCTGTAATCCATTAGAGTCTATGCAATGTCAAAAAAAAACTAAAGGAAGACTTCCAGGATATTGTGTGGACTCCCTATAGAAGATTGATGGGAGGGCATTTACATGGGTTTTACAGGAAGAGAGGGCACAGGTGGCTTGCAATCTGCATTTCTGGGGAAAGTAAACGCACTCATGAGATCACACATTAATTGAGAAATTAAAAAAAAATAAAATTTGAGGAGAGAGATCAGTTAATCTTTTATATAAATCGAAAGAATTGTTCAAAATTTAAGGCTACATGTACCTGAGATAAGATGAAGTTTTTAAGAAGGTTATAGTAAATACATGGGAGACAGTTTATTGCATGAAAAGGACTTGAATGGACCACATAATAAGAATGACAGATAATAGAAGGATCACTCAACTATAACCTGCAACCCATAGGTCTGTGAATGGCCAACTGGCACAGTGAAAATTTGGTAGGATGACCCCAAAGTCTGGTGGTTGAATCAAAAAAAGAGAGCACATTAACTTGGGCATATCAGAAACTTATTCTCATTGTTTTGAGTTAATTAAATGGGAATGGGAATGACCTATATCACCAGTGAGATACTCAGCCAGAAGAGTACAATTTTTTGTGGATATTTAAAGATCAAATAATGAATGGTTTCTATGGAATAAAAATAAATATATGAATTATGAAAACATTATCTTACATTTTGTGATATTCTACATTTTATATTTTTTAAATTGCCAAATCCTATGACTTTTTTCAAGGTCATCATGACCCTGAACTGTCTGCAGCATCCATACTAGTCTACTACCACACAAATACTTTCAACTTTCTTCGCTTGCAAATCATGAATTCCTCTCAACTTTCTTCTTATCAGAATGTCCACACTTTCCCTGTCTCCTTTCCTGACTTCTTCCCCTCTATAATTGTGAACATCCCACAGGGCTCTGTCTCTTGCCCTAGTCTTGATGCCTATACTACCTCATTTAATGATCACATCTCTCATGGGAGATAATTGTTCTCTCAATGTAAATAACATGTATACATACATATATGTACATGCATATGTAGCTAGCTATAAAGTATGTATTATAGGTACATATATATAATAGTACAAATATGTCTATGTCAACATAGGCATATATTTATGTGTGTATATCTCTGTGTTTATCTGCATATGTCTACATATATTAACATATATAGATTTCTCTAAATCATCTCAAGTTCTAGTCTTATGCTCCCACTTTCTTACTTGTGATTACCACTTTAATCTCTTGGTGGAAAATAAAATTCAACATTCTTACATCACTTTCCTCCCCAAAAACTTTCAGTAAATCCCTGTTACCTATAGGATAAAATATAAACCCCGTATTTGGATACATAAGGCCCTATGCAACCTGACTCCAACTTTGCTGTTTTAATTCAAATTAAGCCCTTTATACACTCTACATTCTGACCTGACTATGGATTAGTCCTGCCTCCATCCATTCTTGCAGGTTGTCCTCATGATCGAAACACATTCCTACATTGTCTCTACTTCATAAATATAATCTTACCTCTAGCAGGTTCTTTTTCATGAAGCTCTTCTAGATCCCTTCCCAGCCCCACCCCCACTGTCACCCCCTTCTAAAATATATTATACCTTTTCAAATTCTCTTAGAATCCTTTTCTGGCTCCCTCCACCTACTTCTCACTCTCTACTTTCTATTGTCCTTCTCTGTGTATATTTCATAACCCTTCTTGGAAAATGTAAGCTCTGAGATACAAGGACTATATTTGCTGTTCAATCATTGTCCAACTCTAAATGACCACATCTGGGGCTTTCTTGGCAATGGGGCTAAAATGGCCTGTCATTTCTTTCCCCAGCTCATTTTACAGATGAGGAAACTGAGGCAAACAAGGTTAAGTGACTTGGCCAGGATCACACAGCTAGTAAGTGTCTGAGTTCAGATTTGATTGCAGGAAGATGAATCTTCCTGGCTCCAAACCCAGCATTCTATTTACTGTACTACTTAACTGACCAAGGACTATATTACTTCTTTTCTTTGAAGCCTCACCAGCTGAACTAGGGTTTTACAAAGAGAAAAATATATGAGTTTACTTAATTCATGAATACATGCACTGATACATATATGAATATATATGTTATATATATACATGCATATCTATATACCTATGCACATACATACATAGGCATATGGTACTTACTGTATGTTTTCTAGAGATAATCCGTTAAAAGGAGAGGAACAGGAATCATTGTTTCAATCTCAAGAGACCATATAGTAAATCTGTTATGTCAGCTCACTTCCTCAAAGACACTAAATCCCAGAGAATCTCAGATACAAAGTAATACTTTTTTCTATTTCTCCCATGTGGCTGATCAGTGTCTTCTCACTACCATTCTTAGGAATCTACTTGTAAGCTTCGCTCATGACTGATTTGTAAAATGAAAGGATTATGACTTATATGACTGTAAGTCCATGGACCCAAAATAACACATGACAAAATGTAGGGGACCACACATGTTAATTGTGTGCATTTCTACTCAGCTCGTATAGCCAGATCAAAATGACAACTCCATTACCACCTCTACCTTGTCTTGCATGAATAAAATATACAAACTAATAACTGAAAAAACAGCAACTCAAAGGGGATAATGGCTTAAATATAATATATATGCTTTAAGTATGGGGAAGTTGTACTGTATGATCTCAAAGTTTATGATCATGAAAACTTGACTTCATCAGGGTAGACATTCCCTCCCCCAAGACAAGATCATGCTCATCTCAGGCATGTTGACATCTTTGGTCGAAACCTGTGTGAGTTAGTTATAGGAAAAGATAAGTCATTAACTAGTGATCAGTCTTACAGACGTGAGTTTTTCTATACTTTTTTTAGGCTGAAATTTGGACAGTAGACCTAAGATCTGCCTGGAGCTCAGTACTCAAAACCATTCCAGTTTGAGAGGTTCAGCTTTTACTCTGCTAACATAACCTTTACAAACCCACAATTACCTTCATACTAGGATGAGTCCTGGTACTCAGATTTTAATGGTTATAGATTATTTTCAGGTCTCTATGGGAAAAGGTCTTTAAAAATTGATATGCTGATTATGTTCAGAACTCAATAAATAAATCAAAATTTTCACCCATTTTTTGAAAAGAAGAATGAATCTATCAAAAGATTAAATTTTATGAACATTGAGTTTATTCATGTAGCTTGATTCTGTCATTTGTGATTTCTGATTTATGATATTTCAAAACAACAACCTTGAAACAAAATGTATATGTTGTACTTAGATTACAGTGAAAGTAGATCAAAAATGTTTCCCTAAAGTTTAATAAATCAACAAATTTACTTTATTAACTTTTTATACATTGGGGAATTTTCATAATTCTATCAAATGTTATGTCCTAAATTTGGAAAAACCTCTAAGCCAGTAATCGTGACATGTGAGCCATCTTGTCACAACCAAAGTGCCAATTTCCATATTCCAGATGACTCTTAACAACTACCTTTCCAACAGGTTCAATGAAGGTCAATGCTAGTGTAATTATAAGTCAAGTAAATCAATAATCCCTGAAAGCATTGGCTGCATAATGAATACAAGTGACATCATGGTAAGCAATCGAGAAAAGTCTCATATTTGTTCCTGTTCCCAATCTCTCTTCTTTTTCCTCTTCCAACCTTCTCCTATTCTCATATGCAATAGAAATCTTCTCTACTTTCTTATTATTTTTCCCTTTCATATTTTGTTTAGCTTTGAAGCATCTGCTAGGTGCTAAACAGAACATGTAAAGATCCCATCTCTGAAATGACTTTGAGGGACAAGATGAAACAGCTAAAAATATATTAAAGTATATTACAATCAAAATGTCAGTTTATGACAATTTAGGGAAAGATAAAGTTATCTGCAATCTCTCTGTATTTGCTAACTCCTTATTACTAACTTTATTCTTTTCCTTTTTTCTCTACTCTTGTCTTCCTTTCCTTTCTCCTCTCCCCAACAACTTTTTGATCTTCTTATTTTCTGTTTTTGAACTAGTTTTTCCCTATTTGTTTCCTTTGACTCTCTCCCCTTCCTTCCCTTCTTCTTTCCTCCCACCATCTCTTCCCCTCTCCCTGGGTTTCTCTTCATTTGTGACATCAGAAAGCTTTTTTAAAAAAATTGAATCCAATATTGAAGAGAGTAAATTTAATGGAAAAGAGAAAATGTTACTAATACGAAATGGAAATGAAGATTCAAACAGAATTGAATGCTATTCACCAAAGGGGAAAAATTTGAACTCAGGAAATTCACTTCTACGCTACATGACTTAAAGTATTAGCCCTTTAATTATCACCACATTCATCATACTGCTTATATACTAAAAATCATAGACTGCCTTCCCATGGCTTAAAGAATAAAGACCAAACCTCTTGGCCTACTAGTAAAGGCCTCCAAAACCTGTTACCAAAACTACCTTCTCAGCTTTCTCTCTCATTCAGCATTTCTTTAAACAGATTCTTCAAGCTCATTTTCCCCTTTAGAGTATGAGTTCCTTGAACAAATATGTGTCTTTCTTTGAATCACCATGGTTAGCAAAGTGTCTGACTTATAGTAGTAGGCCCTTAATAACTATGTGTTTACTGTCCAGTTGATGCATATAATCCATCAGTTCCTAAATGTATCTTTTCATTCTTACCTTTGCACCTTAGTTTATTATATTCACTCTGAATCCTATAACTCTTAGGTGCCTCTAGTACAATCCTACCTACTCTCTAAATATCTGTGGCACATAGTTTGGTGGATATACATGGAGAATTTTATCTCTCCTCTTTCATTTCTCAATTTAAATTTCTTTTGATGAAATCTTTAAGGCTTCAGGCAAACACATTCTTAACAAATCTTGGAAGGTTGGACATTTCCTGATAGAAGGACTTGTTAAATAAAATAAACTTTTTTTTTAAAAAGCAAACAAACATCTGCAATCATCTAGAATGTGACTCATTAGAGAAACAGTATTAGGCAGGAAATGTAAAACTGTTTCTTTAATGGAAAATTCAGAAAACTCAAATCCTGTCAAAATTTAGAACAACAAATTCTAGAATCTGAACCACAGATTTTTTTTTTAGATAGAAGAGACCTTCTTGATTAAGGTCAACCCTTAGTCCAATCCCTACTCTCACAGCCATTGAACTTCTGTCTTTTTCAATCAGTCAATAAAGTAATGGCCGTTGCTTGAAGACCTTTGGGAATCCACTCCTTCCCAAAATAGTACATTCCACTTTTGGACACCAATCCATCCATCAATCAATATTTGTTAAGTCTCTACTATGTGCCAGGTACTGTGCTAAATGCTGGTGATACAGAAAGAGACAAGAAGCAGTTTCTGCCCTCAAGAAGTTCGTAATCTAATTGAGGAGACAATAAACAAACATATATTGAAATGGGCTATTCACAGGATGGATAGGAATAGGATACCTTGAATTAAATATATCCACAAAATCAGCAAAATCTACTTATTGCTAAATAGCTATAATTTCAATGAGGATGCCTCCCTGGGCATCTAGCATATTACTCTGCACATACATAGGAACTGCTTAACAATTTTGGTTGTTTTCGAAATGAATTTAAATCTTTTTTTCTTTTAGTCAACATAAATCTGCCTTGTCTTTCTAGTACATCCCTAACTCATCCCAATATTGAGATAAAAAAAAAACATTCAGAACAAAACAAATTCCCTCATTGGTCATTTCCAAAAAACAATGTGTCCTAATCTGCACTCTAAATTCATTGCCTCATTATCCAGAGGTGAGGAGCATGTTTTATCATGAGTCCTCTGGAATTGTGGTTAGTCATTGCATTGATCAGAGTTTCCAAGTCTTTCAGCATTGCTTGTCTTTACAATGTTGTTATTATTGTATGAGTTATTCTCCTGATTCTGCTCACTTTATTCTGCATCAAGTCATATAAGTCTTCCCAAGTTTCTCTGAACCCATGCCCTTCAGCATTTCTTATATAGCACAAGAGTATTGCATCATGTTCCTATGCCATAACTTATTCCCCAAGTGACGGGCACCCTGTTTAGTAATTGAATTCCTCTAAGTTGTCCCCAGCTGAACTAAAATAAAAAGAAGTAGAAGCCTCTCTGAACAAGGTTTTATTGCCAAGGAATATATTGTGGCATGGATTCTAATTCAGTTATGGGTGGATCTAATAATCTCCTAAGTTGCTTTCAACTCTGAGTCTCTGTGATTTTGATAGCAACATGCATTTTAAATGCTGTAGGCAGTTATTTGTAAGAATCAGCAATTTTTTACACAAAATAGTAACAAGACATTGTTTACCAACCTTCAGAAGTCATTTAATTTTGAAGGATGTAGTACCATCAATCTCTTTATTATATCACATATCTAGGGGCATTTGTACTGACTACAATTCCTTTTTTTTTTTTAATTTGAAGCTAATGTGTTGACTGACCTTGAAAAATGAGAAGAAATGCTAGTTGTCTTTTTTGAGCATCTCAGTCAGTCATTCAATAAATATTTGTTGAATGCATTGTGTTAAGCACTGGAAACACAAAGAAAGTCAAAGGATAGTCTTTGCCCTCAAGGAGCTATCGAATCACTTCACTGCTGGGCTGGGGATCATGGCATTCAGGGCCTCCTACACCAGTATTTTTCCCATCACTGGACTTCTCACAAAGTTTTTGAATTTCACAAAGTTCTAGCTATCTCTAATACTCCTTCACCTGAGGCAGAAAAGAATAGATTATAATTGAGACAAATAAAAAAAAAACAATGGGACCATGTACTCATGGCTCTATGGCAGGTCTTGTAAGGATAGTAGACTGAACTATGGTATGACTACTCTTTTACCAACTCTGTATGAGGGATATCCTTAGACTCCCCCTCCCTCCCCACCCACTAGAGATTCATTGCATCCTATCCTCTGGATATCAGAAAATTTAAAAAGAGCTGATTCATCCAGGTAGTTCTTCTGTAAACACCCTCCATTCCTACCCACTAGTCAATCAAAATACCCCTCATCTTCATATAATAAATGCACCAGAAACAATGAGAGCACCTTGCAAGCTCTTACTTGGGGACCTCTCCATTACATAGTATCATACATTTGTAGAAATAGGATCCACAGTTTCTTCCACATGGTTTGACAGCATGTGTAGCATAGTCCAAGAATTGGGCTCTCATTGTCCAAACCCTCATTACAATTGTATATGAGGAAACAGTATTCCCAACAGAACATAAGCTTTTTGAAGGCAGAAGCTATTTTTTTTTCTTTTGGTCTTTGTAAGTCTAGCACCAGCATGGTACTATTTGCCTAGGAACAGGCACATAATAAAATCTTCTTGAATTAAATTGAATGAGAAGCCCTTAACATGACTAGATTTTATGGGAAAAATCTCATCCTAGAAAATATTTAAGTGCACAATGATGGGGACAAAACCCCAAGGATATCAGAGAGCATTAGCAATCATTGCAGCCTGCCCCCCAAATCCCCCCCTATTCTGAATAAGTTTCTCAGATTTGTACCATATTGACCAATGATACTTCTTACCTTAGGCTTTTAAAAATTACTAATAACCTTTGTTTGTGCATCTCCTTCATTTCCAAATATATCTCTTCCCCTCCTTATAAGCCATACTGTGGTATTGAGGTTTTTTTTTAACAAATGAAAAGAATCAGTTCAGCAAAAAAAAAAAAGCATCAATCATCTGATAATATATATACTATTCCACATGTGTAAGTATATCCTTTGATCCCTTACCCATTGCAGAGGGGTTCTTGGTGTTTTGTATTTTGAGTAGTTCCCCTTTAGCTCTTTAAAGAGTTTCCTTATATTTAGTTAAAATCCAAGTGCTGAGCTGGACCCTTGAACCAAAATTTAATAAAGATCCTTATTTAAAAACCCTGGATGGGATACCACTAAACCATCCCCCAATCTGGCACTTAACATAGAGCTGTTATTTTGTAGACTTCCATACCAAGTGAACAACTTTCTTCATGAAATTTAGTTCTCACTCATTAGGGAGCACTGAAGTCCTAACAGGTAGGAAGCTGGCTTTACTGGGTTCTTTAGGTCCCCAATCAGGTCTACCTGCTGTAGCTTTGAGGGTAATTAATGAAATGAATGCTGCTGTTTTGAATAAATCTTCAAATCAAAGCCTAACATCAGAGGCCGCTTCTAAGTTAAAACACAGGAGATTATTTAGGAGCGATGATAAAACCCTGATTAATTGTTTGATTTTAAAACAATTAGATTAAAATATTGTTTGAAATCATTCATTTTGCTCAGTTGACATTTTAATGCACAAATATAATTACAGACTCTTTAAGGACGCCTAATTTTCACTTTGATATATACGTTGGCAATTGTATATTTGAAATGGAATCATAAAATGGAAAACTTTGTGTTTAATCACGGTGTCAAAAATTATTAGGTAATAACCGCTGGAGAAGAGGATGTGGTAAAAGATACAAAGGCCCATATTTAAGGCATAATTTTTCTAATACTTACTGTGATTTTAAGATGTCATGTCGTCATATGAAGGTTAGCAGGTCAGATACCAAATGGACTTTTTAAAAAATGTTAAGTGATCAATTTACACTCATAAAAGGGTTAAGATTACTGGAAGCTAAAGTCCTCTTTGACCAGACTCTAGGTACATCACTGGAAAAAAAGAGACAATAAAGGTTTCCCTCCTCTAATTGTACAAGCAGCTAGGAAAAAAAAGTAAACCCAAATAGCTTAAAGGAATACTGCCTAGAAATGCAGGCTTGCACAAAGATCCATTAAAGATCATGAAACAAAAATGTTGACTCTAGAATATATTATTTAAAGATGTGCTTCATTAGTCCTGGCATGGTCCTTATGTTTCTTCTCTGTAAGCTAAATCATAGTCCTCCTCCCCATGATACCCAAGTCACACTGCTGGGCTGTAGCTTTGAAGAAAATCATCTCTTGATAAAAACTGATTTCTATTTTAAATGGAATTTTCAACTTTGTTCAATTGTGGGGGATTCAGGAAGTATTTAAAAATCCATCACAAAAAGAGAATAGGATGTTCCTTTTTGTTGATTTAAGCTCATATGTAGGTCTGAAAAAAAAACAGAAAAATGGCATTGATTCTAGATGCTTAATAGTACATCTAGATTTGCCACATTTGAAATGTGGCATCAAATATCTGGTATCCAATATATGTGTTCAGCTAGACAAGGACTTCTGAACCAAAAGATGATCATTAACGTGTCCTACTTTATGCCCTGGGTGCATTCCTGAAGCATTGTGTGTGAAAGCCTTTAAAAATATGTTTCCTGAAATGTTGAGAGGCTCTGGGAAAATGGGCATACTGGAACCCTGTTGGTTGAGCTCTGAAATGGTCCAACTATTCTGGAAAGCAATATATAGGAGGCCCATACCCTAAAGAGATCAAAGAAAGAGGAAAAGGACCTATAAAATATAGATGCTGTTTCTGTAGTAACCAAAAATTGGAAAATAAGGGGACATTCTCCTATTGGAAATGGCTTAACAAATTATAGAATATTATTTATTTTGTGTATGTATGTGTGTGTGTGTGTGATTCTTCATTAAACTGTGAGCTCCTTGAGAGCAAGAACTATTTTTTGGTCTTTCTTTTACTTCTCAGTGATTAACATCACACCTGGCACCTAATAAGTGCTTAATATAATTCTTGTAGATTGACTGACAACTGAATGGAATAGAATATCATTATGCCATAAGAAATGGTGAAATAGTTTCTGAGGAAAATGGGAAATCCTCTATGTACTGAAACAAAGCAAATTAATTAGCAAGAAGAAAGCAGTTTATACAATGACAACAACATTGTAAAGAAAAACAATTTAAAAGACTTTAAAACTCTCATCAATTCAATGATAAAGCCATGAGTCCAGAAGAAAGATGATGAAACATATTACTCACCTACTTACAGAGGGATTATGGCCTTAACATAGAGATATCTCTTTCAGGCGTAGTCAATGGAGTGATTTGTCTGATGCTTTATGCATGTTTATGACAAGGGTTTTATTTTTCATTTGGAGGCATTGGATTTGTTTTATTTTGTTTTTGCTCTTCTTTTTCAGCAGGGGATAGTGACAGGGATTATAAAATCTCATAGAAATGAAGAAACTTCTTTATTTAAAATACATTATAAATGCCTTCTTAGAAATTCCAAATATGTATACTGAAGTCCCCTGATATGAGGGCAGGGGTTGTGGTTGGGACAAAGTCAGGCCTTTAAGTCAATGAAATCTTGGGAATCATTAGATAATGTCCATGAGGATCTGGTTTGGATGTTAATGAGCAAGAGAGAGAGAGAGAGAGAGAGAGAGAGAGAGAGAGAGCCTCCAAGTAGCCATGGGAAGCAAAGAGAATACTGATTCCCCAAATGTGACCAGTAAATTTAGGGATATGCCTAAAAATGTAGCCTGTACCAGAAAGGGTGCCCAGGAAGGCAAATGTCATCAAGAGGAAGCCAAGTTTCATTAAGCACAAGAAGATCAAAGGAGTAAGAAAGGAAAAGTTTCAAGATAAAATAAATTTGTTGATTATGGATCAGTCTTTCCAGAAACCATAGTGGAAGTATCAGGTAGATCTGGAATAGAGCCTTGGAAAAATAGAGGTGAGGTAGATGTCAACAAGCAGGCATTTGGGCATGGGCAGTAGGATTTATATTTTGGCAGCCAGAGATGATGAGAACTGCTGTATTTTCCCATTTTATTGATCCACTAAGTTCCCCTAACCTATTCTACTTCTCCTTAGCTACACACAATGTTATACATTCCCTTGATCTTGTCATCATTATTGAGAATTCCACATCATCAATGAGGAAGTCTGGAATTGCTTTATTTAATCATAATTGTCTATCAATCCACTTTTCCCTATTCCTGACAAGCTCTAACCCTGTTCTTCATCTTCACCATGAGCTCTAATCCTTACCTTCCTAAGTTAATTTCCAGTTCAATATCCCTACATTGCTTTTACTATTGACTCAAATCTTTTGGGATCTCCTCTCCTCTATACAGGAATCTCTTTCTCCCTTGTCCTATTGCTGTTTGTGCCTCGCTAAACACCAATTTTGTATTATTCCCACCACCTACATCCTTTGGTCTTACACGCTCTTGAATGGAGCTGCAGAAAATCACAGAATTGTGATGACTAAATGCACTACAAATTTAAGTTATATAATCTCACAGCAACAAGGCAATACTTTTACAATTTTCCAATCAACTTCCTAACCCATTGACCCCAGTAGCTATCCCCAACCTTTTCATCTCTCCTAAAAGATTGAATGAAATGAAACGATTTTGCCCTCTGAACTGGAGACCTCACTTCATACTACACACACACACACACACACACACACACACACACACACACACACACATATATATCCCCCTCCTCCTCTTCTGACATAATTCATCCATTTTTCCCCACTATCTTCTCCTTTACCTGTGCCTCACATGAAAAGATGGCCCTTTTACTTGTCAAGGCAAGCTTTCATATATGTTCTCTTGGTCACATTCTTTCCTATATTTTCTAATAAATTCCCTTCACTATCATTCCCACTCTGTCTTTAATTTTCCACCTCTACCTATTTCCTGGCTTCCTTCCTGCTCCCTACAAAAATGTCATTGTCTGCTCCCCACTTAAATACCCCTCACTTCATCTAGCCCTCCATAACAGCTATCATTCTATTTCCATCCCCTCCCCCTCTTGTATAAACTCCTCAAGGAAGTAGTCTACCAACTCCACATCCTTCTCTCTTGCTCACTTCTACAAAACTCAAGATGTACACTACTATCTGTCTTTGCTGTTCACCATTCAACAGATACTGCTTTGTCCACGATACCAATGGTTTCTAATTGCCAAGTCTAATGACGTTTTCTTCATTTCTCATCTTTTTTTTTAATCTCTCTGCCACCCATGACACTGTCAATCACCCTGTCCAGCTCAATATCATTTCCTGTCTGTTTTTGTGACTCTGCTGTCTTCTGCCTCTCCCTCTATCTGCCCATACCTAAGCACCCCTTGCTGAATCTTCATCCTAGCCATACCTACTAATTGTGAGTGTCCTTCAAGGCTCTGTATTGAGATATCTTTTGTGTGTGTGTGTGTGTGTGTGTGTGTGTGTTCAATACATTCGTATTTGGTGATCTCACCAGCTCCTAAGGATCAGTTACCGCTTTTGAAAATGATTAGCATATCTATCTCTCATTGTAGTCTCTACCCTAAGTTCCAGTCCCATGCCCCCAGTAACTTTTTGGACAGCTTGAATTTGGTATTCCATGCATATCTCAAACTCAAGATGGGTTTATTCCCAAACCATACCCTCTTTCCTATTGTATTAATATTGTGAAAACCCACCTAGTTACCTAGGCTCAAAACCTTGGTGTCATCCTTTCCTCTTTTTTTCATACCCACTCTGCATATCCAATCTATTATCAAATATGGTTTCTATTTTCACATATCTCATATATATGTGCATTTGTGCATGTATGTAGATGTACACACATATATGTAGATATATGTGTGTATATACATCTATGTATATGTGTATATTCCATTATTTTCCTCCACACAGTCACCACCCTTAAATCTCTTCCTTGGACTACTGCAATAATGTAACTAGGATCTTTCCTAACTCCAATCTATGCCCTACTTAGCAGCCACAATGATTTTCCTAAATTGTTCTACTGATCATATCAGGTGCCTCCCAACACTCAGTAAATTCCAGTGACATTATGTTACAGTACACAATATTCCCTCTCCCCTCTCCATATCTTTTATCGACTGGTTCCCAAACCTGGAATTGACTCCCACATTACCTTTCCCTTCTGGTCTTCATTTCCTTGAAGGCTCAATTCAGTACTACCTTCCAAATTAAGGTCTTAATTCCACCAGCTACTAGTGCCCCTCCAAACTAAAATGTTTTTATTTTATACAAGATAAATTGGTGTCAGGTTTGATGACAGACACTGATTAACTCCTGTCTTTGTATCATCAGAACTTGTAGAGTGTCTGCTTCTTAATATATGCTTATCCATTGAGTCATTCACTAAATATTATCAGTTGTTTATGTGACACTCAAAGTATAAACGTAGAAAAAGATGCTTCTGACCATTGGGCCATATGTCTGTCATTAATCTATGCTAACTCCAAAGAGAGATGGAAAGGCTGTGTCTCTATCATGACAAAACATCCAAAGGCAAAGGAAAATTTCCAGTCAATCATCTGGATGTTTTGTTTACCTGACATGTGTTATCCAGATTCTTCCGAGCAAGCAGATGACGGGCTGAATTGTTCTCTTTGCATCTGGATGTTTGTCATTGTGTAGACACAATTAAAGACAGAGTGTTAACTTTTCACAGCTGGTTAGAAAAACATAATTTTGAGTATTCTTACATTTTCATGTAGGCAAACCTTAAAGGAGGAACCAAATTAAGTACACACAGAGAGAATGGCCCCAAATGATAAAATGGCATCAGACAGCTCTACTCTACAGATGTACTTGAGCCATGAATTTTCTAGTTCTGCTGAGGAAAGCAAATGCTCATCAATGGTTCTTCTGTTTTATTTATATAATCCCATAAGCCCAGATATCTGGAAGTCAAGCAAAATTAATAGAATTATGAAGTAACTACTATGGCATTGAGCTAGATATATGATATGCAAATGTAAAAGAAAGAGGCTTCCTGTCCTCAACAAGCTTGAACTCTGCTGAAAATATCAAGATGATTGAATTTCATCAGAATATATGTTTTGTTGAAACAAAGCTCAATAAACTGAATTATTCCAAATATGTAAATAGAATCGATGTTTTTTATGTGATAGTTAATTTATTGTGCTAGTTCTCAAATACAAATAACTTGAAGTGGGGTGGGGTGAAATTTTGGTAGCTTAAAAATTCTGAACTTTTGAAATACCCTCTATTAAAATACAGTCAATCAAAATATTTTTCAAACAAGTTCACAGATTCCAGTTAAGAATTCCCGGTAGAGGTTTCGCCTAAAGAGAAGAGTAAATTTCAAGGGATTTACTTTTTTGTTGCCATAGCATGTTGCACAAGGAATACTACTTTAAGTACAACTCCAAATAGAAGTGGTGTATGACATTTGACTATCCTTTCCAAGGGGTTAGCTATCCCTCTCAGCTCTGAGTCCTCAAGAAAGATGATCAACGCCATCATCCAAATTATTACTTTTTTTTTTTTACAAATGTTAAACAGCACAGAGCCAAGATCAGAATCTTATGGAATCATGTGGTATTGAAAAGGTGATTAGTTTCTTTGTATCTCAGTTCCTCTAATGTTAAAAAAAATACAAGGTTTTTCCTCCTTTATTAGACCTAATCCTTTATATTTTATGTGGTTTTGTTTTTCAAGAATTATTAAGAACACAAATATTGTTTACTTATCTCTCACTTCATTTATGAAAATCATAAGCATGAGAATATAGCTGCATCAACTATTTCTGCAAATACAGGAAAAAAATATCCTTCTCCCTCCCTCAGATAAGTCTGTTCTAATAAACCATTATTCAAAATTAAGAAAACAGTATTTTTTCTTCCATCAATAGACTTCTCTTTTCTAATTAATATAGATTAGGAGAGATTATATGACTGAGGCAGTAGCCATTAAGTAACCATTATTAAGGAGAGCTTAAAGACAGAGAATTCCAACATGCTGTGTTAGTTCCAAGGAGGGTGAGGTCATATCTAGCTATCCTGACTTTGAGGGGAAAGCTTTTGAGCTGGGCCTTGAGGGAAGGGTAAGCCATTTTTTTCCTTTGAACATCAAATCCATTTATGATCATGAAATCTTGCATATATGCAGTGCATGTACTATATATTATATATGTACATGCTGTATATGGGCACATTTTATGTATCACATACCACAAACATAGGTGTGTAGAATATGTATATTTAGTATGTTTGTGTGTACATACATGTGTATATATAACATATATATACACATCATACATTGTGTATATAGAATATGTGTGTGCGTATATGTGTGTGTATATATAATTTTGTTACAAAGACAAAATTAAAACAGCACTTGCACTTAAGGTGGTTTATGTTCTACTAGGGGAGAACAAGAAATATACAGATAAATAATTGGGAAATAAGTATAAGGTAATTTCAGGGGGGAGGTAAGGACATAGTTAGTAAATGAGAGTGTCTTCATAGGCCTAGAAGCATCACTTTACTTGAACTTTGAAGGAAGCAATGTTACTCCTACAGGGAAAGGGCAAGGCAGAGTATATTACCATTATAGAAAGTAGTCAATAAGCACTTATTTAGCATCAACTATATACAGGCACTGTGCTAAATGTCTAGGGAGAGACTCAAGAGTATAGTCTCTGCCCATTAGGAGCTCCCATTCTAATGGGGGTATAGACAAAGAAGATGTGTACCGTATAAACAGAAGATAGTCTCTGAAGGAAGGCACTAGCATTGGAGGGTAGAAGACAACACTTGGAAAGACCTTCCCAACTTTTGAGATGGAACCTGAAGGAAGCCAGGAAAGTCAAGGAAAAGAATAGGGGAAAATAAAGTTAGGGATACCCTACAAAAGACAAGAAAGGAGGAGACAGAATGTCAAGGAAGAGTAAATGGGTTTATTGGGTTAGAATGTAGGGTATGTGACAGAATAATGTGAGATTGGGCTGGAGAGTTGAAATCAGACTGGGAAGGGCTTTCAATTCTAGACAAAGGCATTTATTTGCACTATATTCTAAGGGCATCAGCAAGCTGCTAATGCCTTTTGGTTTTGCTCTGTTTGCTTCATGTCCTTTGAATTTCATATATCACAAGGTCAGGTTAATATAGCAGGTTTTGTGAAAATAGGATCAGAGTTGTAAGAAAGCAAGTTCTGAAATCATCACCTTCTCCTTAGTCAAGATTAGTTGATTGAAAGTGGTAGAAATACTGATCAATCAACAAGCATTTAGTAATTCTCTACAATGCACTATGCACTATATTAGGAATTGATGCTGCAAAGACCAAAATGAGATAACCTCTGTCCTCAAGAATCTTTCATTCTGTTCATAGAGAGGAGTTAGATTTTCGATTTTTCAGTGAATTGTCCATAAGCTTCTATTTGTACATGTCTGCCCTTTGAGAATATAAACTCCTCAAAGACAGGTATTTTTTTTTCACTTTTGTTGCTGTATCCCCTGGAATAGAGTAAGTACTGGTTAAGTGCTTCTTCATTAACTGATGATCAGAAGATCAATTGGAATTTGCTCAGGAGAAAAAGAGACTCACAAAAATATGAATATTATTTCAATAAAAAATCTCTCACTCCAGTATCTACAAAAGTATCTTGAAAATTGACTATATTCCTTAGAGGAAACACTGATCATAAATCAAACAAGACTCTTTTAAAATAAGGCACAGCAATTAATGCGCAAAAGCTTAGTAGTTTCAGAGCAAACTTCGGAAATAAACTTCATAATAACTCAAAATGACAATACAATCGTCCAGCTGAAAAATTAGCAAAGGTCATTGTGGAATTTCTATTTCTACTGAACCTACTGAATCTGTGGCCAAGCTTTTGCCACACTGTGCTGGTCTTCTTTCCATTTCCACTGATACAAGTTCTCAGTACAATGTGGCAAAGTCAGGTCTCATGTCTCCCTCCTCTCCTTTTCATTGTTCCCTTCCTTTATAAGGTAACACTGTTTATAACTTTCCAGACCCCTACCTTCATAATATAGTATAAAGTAAGCATATAAAGAGATAATGAATCAGGTTTTTTTTTTCTTTTTAAAGTAGAATTAGAGAAGGAAGAAGGACATGCCAGGTATGAGGGACAGGTTGTATGACTGCATGGAAAAGTGTAGGTGATATGTTGAATTTGGGGAACAAACTCTAGCCTCATTTGCTTGGAAGGCAGAATACATGAAGAAGTATAATGCGAAGTAGCTACAAAATATTAAGTGATTGTAAATAGCTGATTTGCTATCGCTATTTGCTATATCGCTGTTCCCCGATTGCCGAAGTTGACTCCAACAATACCCCCATGTAATCTTTAGTAATTCCCTGTCTAATGATTGACATATAGCTACTGGCATGAGGGAAAAAAATGGCATTTTGTAGTTGGTTATATGCACTACAAATCTGAGGAAAGTGGTTCCTCTATATTCATGAGCCAGTCCTTAACATATTAGTATTGCCATGACCCTTGTAAAGCTATGGCATGTTCACTACGAGGGATGTATACATCATTTTTCTGCTTCTTTGATTTGACACCTTTTCTGCAGAATTGACTTAGTCTACACTTTAAGTGAAGTGGAATGGAACTAAAGCTTTCTCTATGAGATACAGATAAACCAGTAGAAATTTTGAAAATTTCTAACAGATTAGTCTTTTTCCCCCTCTACAGCACATCAATATTAAATATTGATAATAATATTGAATATTCAATATTGATAATATTGAAATAACAATAAATTGAACTGTGAAGAATTTTTAAAAGTATATAAGAAAATTGTGATAAGAAAAGGAAATTGGCCGGTCAGGTAGTGAGAAGAAAGTCAAGAAGCTATATAGTCTACTTGTTCCATGATACCAATGGGTTAAGGGCAAGCATAATGCCAGTACCCTGTTATTTCCAGTTCGGTGTTGGTACAAAATGAGACATTTTAAGGCCATTGACACAGTCTAAAAACAGAGGTTTATATACCCCTAATATAGAAAGGATGTACAACAAAGATACTTAACTTCAGTAGATGTGCCCCCATCCACAGCTTGTCTCGATATGAAAATACTTTTGTTCAACAATGTAGGGTACGGTGACCCTTACATAGTCTTTGGACATCCACAATGTCCAAAGCACATCAAACCCACATCAGTGGTAACTTTTCTGCCACTAGATGACCAGGAAACTATGTCAACAAAGGCATAGGACACTGGAAAGCTAATGCCCCATCCCTGAGCTAATCAATTCTTACCTTTTAGGGAAAATCTAACCTAACCCATGTTACAGGGGACAGGAGGGAACCCTTGTAGACATTGGTCTGATCATACCATCCAATGTTAAATGGCCTATAGGAAAGTTGTTAGCAAAATGGATATACCCCACTGTGGAGGATTCATGGGAGGATGTGGACAAGATGTACATAAAATAAATGGGAATGAATAGGTCGCAATCTATACTGTTATAGGTAGTATTCATAATGATACAATCATAGCTCCAATAAAGTATTAAAAAGGAATATAAGTTAAATAGTTTGACTAATTTTTTCATGGAACTAAAAGGCCAATATATTGACAACAAAACTATTACTTTTCATGAAGGGGAGGTAGTGTTATGAATTTGACAACCATATTGTCCAAACCAAAAATCCACACCTGGAATTTGATAAAGGATTTTTATAATGCCTTTTCTAATACCAGCCCCAAAGTTTATTGTACTTTCTTAAAATTTGGACTTTGAGACTGTAAACTATAAGAAAATATGAGTGGGGGCGGCCAGGTAGCACAGCGAGTAAGAGCACCAGCTCCAGTGTAGGGATGACATGTGGATCGAATCCAGGCTGACACTTATTACCCACCCAGAAACACCTGGCCATGTAACCTTGAGCAAGTTACTTAACCCCAATTGCTTAGGGGCGGCCAGGTGGCTCAGCGAGTAAGAGCACCGACTCCAGCGTCGGGATGACCTGGGGATCAAATCCAGGCTCAGATACTTAGCACCACACCCAAAAATAACTGGCCATGTAACTTTGAGCAAGTTACTTAACCCTGATTG
>NW_027185761.1:42808486-42829782 GCF_028583685.1 Petaurus breviceps papuanus | reverse complement strand
ATATATATATATATATATATATATATATATATATATATATGAGTTGCATCATCCTTTGGTTTATTAATCATCATGAAAATGTCTTAAATTTTATATAATCCATTAAACACAGGCACTTTCCATGGATTACTCCTTTCCTTTATTCACCCCAAATGTGCATAGTAGTGAGTGCATTAATCATTAGCTCTATTTTACCAATAAGGAAATGGAAGCTTGGAGGGTCATAGTTTCACTTCCATTACTTTGGTTTACCTCCTCTACCAGTTACTTCTCAGATATCAACATCATTACCAAATTAACTCAGTAAAGATCTCTTTGTAGTAGCATTGTGATAGGTCATCATAATTCTTGTCTTTTCAAAGCATTTTTTTTAAATTCAACATGGCTATTTCCATATAAATTGTTCTACTGATTCTTCTCACTTTACCCTTCATCAGTTAATATGCATTCCCAAATTACTCTTAAACTGTCACTTTCATTATTGAATAGAATGTAGTAATATTACATTACATTTTCTTATTGTAACTTCTTTATCCATTCTTCAATTGATGCCCTCTCCCTTTCTTTCCTGTTTCTTGCTACAACAAAAAGAATGACTATAAATAATTTTACTTACATCTTTTTCTTTATTCTTTGAATGATTTGTAGTATATAGCCTAGTAGTTGTCTAATGAACATATACTCTAGTGATTTTGGAAATATAGTAGGAAGCCAAAGGAATAAGCATTTATGTAGCACCTACTATGTATCAGGCACCATGCCAAAAGCTATTTTTATATGCTCACACCAACCCTACAAGTTAGATGTTATTTAATACATCTTACAGTTGAAGAAACTGAGGCAGAGATTAAGTTATTTGCCTAGGTTCACACAGGCAGCAACTGTCTGGGGCCAGTTTCCTTACTTCAGGCCCATCACTCTATTCAATGCACCAGTATAGTTCCAAATTGTTTTACAGAATGGTTTAACCAGTTCAAAATTCAACCAATGATATGCAGGGAATCTATTTTCCATTAATGCCTCAAACAACTTTCATTGCCCTTTCCCCCCCATATTTTCCAAGTCAAGTCAAGGTAAGTCAACAAACAATTATTAAGCACCTATTATGTGCCAGGCACTGTGCTAAACTCTTGGAATACAAAGAAAAAAAAACATTTCTTACTCCCAAGGAACTCATAGTCTAATGGGGAAGATAATAACTAACAATTACATATAAATGAAACTAGGACATGGAATTTAATCTGTAACTTGAAAAAAAATGAGAAAATAGAGATGAGGGAGAGAGTTCCTGGCATGGAGGACAGTCAGTGAGAATGTTTGGAGAAAAGTGAAAAGTGTAGAATGTAAGGAATAGCAAGGAGGTTGGCATCACTGATTATTGAGTACATAGAGGGAAATGAGATCTTATAAGCTTGAAAAGATAGGAAGGGGCAGGACAGTAAGAGTTGTTAAAATCACACAACTTCATTTACCAACAGCTCATTGGCATCATTTCAACTCCAGGTACATCATGCCTCCTCATAAGATACCATCAGATGACCCTTCTCTCCTCCTCTTTTTGGCTTCCTTTTATATATTGTCTTTCCGCATTAGATTATGTGCTCCTTGAGAGCAGGGACTGTATTTGTTTTTCTTATTTGTATCCACAGTCTTTAGCAAAATGTCACACATATATTATGTGTTTAATAAATATTTATTGAATGTGATTTTGTGTTGTTTGATCCCAGAGGTAAGATGAAAGGTTTTATTTCAGAGTGTTTTAATTTGCATTTCCCCATTTATTACTGATCTAAAGCTTTTTTAAATTATCTATTAATAGTTTGAATTTCTTCCTTTGAGAATTGTCAGTCTATATCCATCAACCATTTCTCTATTGGAGAATGGCTCTTGCTCTTATATATTGAATCAGTTCTTTATATATCTTGGAAATTAAGGAGAAGTTTGTCACAGATTTTTATCCAATTGACTATTTTTCTTCTCATTTTAGCTATATTGATTTTGTTTATGCAAAGATTTTTTAATCTTATATAATCAAAAGTAACCATCCTTTATGATCCTCTGTCTCTGATCTTGTCATAAACTTTTTCCTTGTTTATAGCCATGAATGTATTTTCTTTCTTGCTCCTTCTTGTATTTACAATATGATAAAGTCCATATTCTAAATCATTTTTTTAGTTTATTGTGGTTTATAGTGTGAGACTGTTGTCTAAACCTAATTGATGCAATACTATTTTTCAGTTTTCTTAGAAGTTTTTGTCAAATAATAAATCCTTAATCGAGTTCCTAGGGTTATTGGGTTTATAGAATACTATGCTATTATGTTCTTTTGCTTTAATATGTTGGATACTTTGTTCCATTAAACATTTTTTCTACGTTTAACCAGTTGCAGAGAGTTTCTATGGACAATAATTTGTATATCATTAGAGATCTGTTACTAATAAACACTCTTTCTGCCTGCTTCTTTCCATTATTTTTCTCAAAAATCTTAACCTTTTGTTCCGGCAAGTATATTTTGGGTTTTTTTCTATTTCTCTAAAGTGATCAATTGATAGTCTGATTTCATGACACTGAATTACTGAGTTAGTTACTATTGTCATTTTATTGTATTATCATGACATAACCAGGAAAAATATATATGCATGTATATGTGTGCATTTATATGTATACAGACACACAGATATATTCACTATAGTGAATATACATATAGACCTATCCATGTGTATATCTCTATGTGCATGCATACATGTATGTGTGTATATGCATATACACACACTCATATCTTTTCTTTAGAATTGTCATTACTTCTATAAAGTATTTATAGTGGTCTTCATGTAATTCTTCTGTCTTGTTAAGTTACCTTCTAAATATATGATTCATTTTAAAGTGATCTTAAATGCCTCACTTTCTGAGATTTCTATTGTTAATATATAGAAAGGGTTTTGACTTATATGGGTTTATAGTCTGCTACTTTGCTGTAATTTGTTTTTTTCAATTAATTATTGATGTCTCTACAGAGTTCTCTAAAAAGACCATATCATTAAATAAAAAATTTTGTCTATGCTTATTCCTTCAATTTGTTTTTCTTGTCCAATTGTTATAATTAAGATTTCTAGCACTATGTAAATCAACAATGATGACAATAGATATCCTTGCTTTACCCCTGATGTTACTGGAAAGGCTTCATTGCATACAATTCTGGCTCTTAGTTTTAGATCAATAGTATTTACAGCATTTAAGAAAGATTCACTTTTTCTTAAAAAGTTTTTAGTGTTTAAAACAATTTTAAATCCACTTTTTATTTGACATAGCAAATGCTTCCTAAGAAATACCCCACAAAACTTTACCCAACACATTCCCTCACTTCATATGATGGCACTGTTGTATTCCATACTATCTGGTTGTCCAATATTGTCTGTGTGTATTTTTCTTTCTCTTTCAAATTTCAGTCTAAAATTTTCTTGATCAGGGCAGCCAGGTTTCTGCCAAAAACATTCTTCCTGGCTTACTTGAGATGCATTTAGTCCTTTGCCGGAAGCCCGTTGTTACAGTATTGCAAGCCATGTCCAGGAAAGCTAAACCTGTTGTTCCACCCATAAACTACACAATGAAGTTAGTCAAGTAGTTTTCTTTGATAATTTTCAAAGAAAGGCCCAAAGAGAGATTAGAAAATGATGGCTGATGTTCAACTTTATTTAATAGTCAATAAAAGTCATGATTTTTTTTAATCCTTACTTAATAAAGACTTCCTAAGAGTTGTGGTTCCTTCACAGTCAGATTCCCAAGAGTTGTCATAATACAAAATTCAGGAGATATTGTTATGTTATTCCTGTACTTTTGGGTCCTTAATTTTGATTGTGCTTTAACAAAATTTAGCTATTTGGAACACAGTAGTCTAGAATCTAAGTGTAATAGAAAATCACAGTCTTTGATAGTGTCTATTATAACAAACAAAAAAAAAAGACTTAATAGAGGATGGTTTCTTTTATTCTTTAGACAAATGAATGAGGGCTGAGCAAGGAGAAATTGGAGATGGTTGTGTTCCAAGGAAGGAACAGAAGAATAAGCTAAGGAATTGACAGTAGAATTGGCTACATGCCACCTCTCTTTTAGCTGAGCGAGCCTTCATAAGCTTTCTGCCAATGCAGAGCACAATAGCCCTCTTTGCATACCTGATGATATGCTGGATAACAGCCCTGGCCTCAAGAAATCTAGGCTGCACACACACACACACACACACACACACACACACACACACACACAATGGAATTATTTGCTTTTATTTAAAAACATCCTTTTGAGTAGCAGTAGTTCAAGAAAAACAACTAGGGTTATTATTCACAAGCTCATCCCTTTTTAGAGAAATATTTTCTTTTCTTAAGCAATCCATTGCTACCAAGAGCATGTACATAGCAAACAAATAATCCAATGAACCTTATGTAACCATAATGGTACCGTGATTTTATATTTAACCAAAGAACTAAAAATGTTTATTTTTCAGATATTACCTGATTTATCTTCACCACAATTCTGTGACATGGGATAGGATTCATTCTACCTTTTCAGGTAAAGAAACAGAGGCATAAAAATGAAGAAGTAGCCTAGGAAATTGCTGGCAAGCTCAGGCATAAAACAAAGGTTGTTAGTTCTAGGCAATCATTCAAAAGGCCAAATGCCTCCTAACTTTGTTGTGTCTCCCAAAATATACACTACTTGAGGATATGGACTGGTGTTTTTGTCATTGTTCCCCACCTCCGTGCCTTTACATAGTGGGTGATTAATAATTGCTTTCTGAATTTCATTCTATCAAAAAAACTCCAAATGAAAAGCAGTTATTGACCTTCACGTGTTTATAGTCTGTTAAAAGATACATGAAATTAACCAAATAATCATATATAAGATAATTTAAGTGGGGGAGAACACACAAGTAGCAGAGCTGGGGAATCATTGCTTAATAAATAGAGGATCACATACATTTTATTATGGGGGAAAATGGTGATGGATTTGATTATTCCCTTTTTTAAGTGTAAAGGACAATCTCTGTGCTAGGCACTAGGGCTATAGAGATAAAAAAAAATAGAAAACATTTCCTGGCCTGTATGTGGTATCTTATAGTACATCCTAAGTTCAGTCTAGTATGTTTTAAGATCCATTGTGGTAGTGTCATACTGGGGGATCAGTGAACTCAGGTTCAAATCCCAGCTGTGACCTATGTGACCTTAGGCAAGTCAGTTCTTCTCTCTGAGACTCAGTTTCCTCATCTATATAATGAAACAATTAGATTCAATGACTTCCAAAATGCCTTCCAGAAAAATCTATAATTTTATGATCCCAATATGGATAAGCCAAAAATAAATAGAAGGTTTTGTGATTTTACTAGCATAAGGATTTCCCACTTCAGAGTTGCAGATCACAACTGAACTATGACTTAATAAATAAATTGCTGAGGGACAATGGTGCCATATAAACAACACTGATTTATCATTAAAAGACCTGATTTACAATTCTGATCCTGTCATTTAGTACCAGTGTCGATTTGGGCAATTCGCATTATCTCCCAGGGCCTCTATTTCCTCATCTGTAAAATGAAGGTTTTGGACTAAATTGCCTTGCTGCCCTTTCCAGCCTTACAAATATGTTCATCCTATTGTCTGAGGGAGTTTCCTGAAATATTAACAAATTAAGTGACTTGCCAAGGGTTTCATATCAAGTTTCAGAGGACTTAACAATCTAACCACTAGGCCATGCTAACAGTTCTAAAATTAAATATTCTCAAAAATAGAGCAAATATCAGTACAAAAAACAAATTTTATTTGGAACACAAATATATTGCAAGTTGAGGTGTGTTATTGTCTTGCAAACAAAGGCATACATTTGAAAATGAATGAGGGCCCAGGTTTGGTCAAGTTTATATAAACCTATGGTTCATCTTAGTCCAAAAATCAGAGGATCAACTTCAGGTTAGCTCTTGTCTGCAGAGTATGCTATGAACATCTCCAAGGGCCTTAAAGGTTAACAATAAAATTAGAAATTGAAGCTTCATTTGCAATGTGAACCTGTGTTATAAAACAACGAATTGGCATGAACATAGTTCACAGTTAAGCGAGGACCTGTCAGCATGGCCATGTTTTATCATCCATGCAGAAATGTAACTCTCCATGACATTAAGGATGCCGGATTTGATGGAATGTCACAGTTAGTTGACACTGGAATCATCCTGGATTGTAGAATCCCCGTCACATTCTGCCAGTTTAGAGCAGAAGCTAATGATTGCAATGTCTTACCTTACAAGACATGTTGAGAAACTGAAACTAATGTTAGCTGTGTAAATTACCTCACAATGTCAGAGTTGCCAATTGGATTTGGCTGATATAAGCGATGGTCAGTGACATGGGATTAAAGAAGTTTCAGAATAGTGCTTCCTAGTCTCAAGTAGAAAAAGTTTTTCCTCCAATAGCCAAAATGAACATTATTAGCCAACTTACTTGAGTTCTCATTCACATGAGTGACACAATGGAGGACTAAACATTTTCTGTAATCTCCATGTTCTTTCAAATCTCTCCAAAATAGAAAGTATGTGCCATAGATAAAGAAATGTTAGCCGGCACCATGGTATAGAAACCCAGAATCCAAAAGAATTAAAAAAAAAAAAAAACAGGAACTGATGATCACTGACTGAGTTCATTCAACATTTCTCCCCCACTGCCTACATGGCTGGCAGCAAGGCTACACTGGTAGCCTGTGGACCTGTCATAAAGGTTGGGACTTGTAAAAAAAAGTTAACCCCACATCCCAGTCATCACTCCCTCTTTCCAGTGCCGTGAAGATCCTACCTCAAGGCTCTGAAGGTTTGCTCAGGTAGTAGGAGACGGACCATGTAGTACTCAGTCTCCCTTCAGGAGGGAAAGCCTACCAAGGGTCCAAAACCCACAGTACCAGTACTGAAAAGCTCTGACCTCCAGTGCCAGCCAGGGTGGACGCTTGTGCTGGGGCAGAGAAGTGAGGAACAGGAGCAGCATGACAGAACACCAGGACAGGACAATATATATTGGGAGAGCTGTGCAACACTCCACTAAGCCTAAGAGAAAGCACATAGCATTCAGTTGGGATCAGTTCTGATCACCCAAAAGTTATTTGGGGCAGACACCTGGGCTAATGTGAGAAGGGATTAAGATGCTGTGAGATCCATCCCCCAAGGAAAACACAATGAGAGGATCAGAGTCCAAAAGTAAATAGGGGGATTCAGGGACTGGGGTAGGGTACAGTCCAAAATTACTAAAGATGCCAGGAAAAAGAACACCCAATGAATTAAAACCTAAAGTAAGATAAATTAATAGGAAAAAATCTACAGAAGTAAATATTGCCTCCAGATTTAAGAAATTAGTTTAGCCATCCATGAACAAATTCTGAAAAACAGAGGAAAATGATCCAACACTTAAAGAGATAGAGGACCCAGTAGAATTTAAGGAGAACATGGAATTGCAGCATCCTATTCCTGAGTTATTCTTCTGAAAGAAATGAGAATTATGAAAATAAGAATTATGGTCTTCATAGTAAAAAAAATAATGAGAATAGAAAAACTGGAATCTGTTGTTTAAAGTTTCATCTAAGAAATAAAAGTAAGACTAGATTAGGAATGCAAATACACAGAAATAAAAGACAATCTAGAAAAAGAGAAGCAACAAAACACTAATATTAAAAGAAAATATGTTCATTCGTTAAGCAAAACATACTGATCTCAAAGATAGAATGCATAGAGACAACCTAAGGATAATAGGTCTCAAAGAAGGACATTATAGTACAAAAAAAAAAACTTAACACGATAATGCAGAAAATAATAGAAGAGAACTTCCCAAAACTTCTGAACATAGAAAATGAAATACAATTTAAAGAATATACAGATCACCTCCAAAAAAAGAAAAACCCAAAGCTACAAACTTCAAGACTATTAGTGATTAAATTTAATTATTCAATTCAGAAACAGTAAGTTTTGCAAACGATTAGGAGAAAGACTTCTAAATACAGAGGAAAGGATGCAAGACTATTCTACATGCACAAGAAAATGTAGCAGGTGATGAAATAATGTGTTCCAAAGAGCAATGGAGATCAGACTACAGCCCAGAGTGACCTACCCTAAAAATCTGAACTTAATCACCCAAGAAAAAAAAATGTTCAATACTAAATACCCATTTCTTTAAAAAGAAAATCAGAGGTGAGAGATGGTTTACTTCTTAAAAGCCCCAAACAAGAAAAATGCAGGAGTAAATAAATGCAAATATCAAGTACAACAATAGCCACAGTGACAGCAGATAGACCAGTAAGGGACTTCTTTCTAAATGTAAACATGGAGTTATGAATGAAGACAGTCAAAGTTAATAGTGAATAGGCAGTTCTGTGACATTATGGACAAAAATCTAATAACACCCTGCTTACAATGAAGCAATGTTATTTGTGATACTATATTATAGTATGGGAGGGTACATGAAAGATGGGGATGGGAGCAAGGAGACAGAGAGGAGTGTATGATGTGATGGGACCAAATCAAGGACTAGTTATAAGGGAAAGGTAGATAGCATGGTTTCATAAAGAGAAGCTCCTATGAGAGAGTAGGTGAGTAGGAGGGCAGAAAGATTGAAGAAGGGGATGAAAGGAAGCCTCATTCCATTTATGGTATAAGAAAAAATGCATAAAGAAAAAAAAAGAGATATCAGATAATATAGGGATCATGAATCAGAAAATGAGGGTCCAGAGTAGACAGAAAGAGGACAGAAAGAAGGAAAGAGAAATGCTTTTTGCAAAGGGGCACAAAATGAAAAATTTAAAACTAATGAACAGGACTATTTGAAAGTAAGATAAAAGAAAGCAGGAATCTACTTGAATAACTGAAAGGAAAAAAGCTGTGGGAAGAATTATATAACCAGATAAAAGCAGGAGAGAAAAATAAACTAATAAGATAAATTCCAAAGGGAAAGGGGTAATAAATGAGAGGAAAGGATGAGGGGTGAGAAGAAGAGACCCAAAGGGAATCTTTAACAAGATTAAGGTAATATAACTGTAGAAACATCATGACTGTGTTTGTAGCAAAAGAGAGAAAGAAATCATAACTTGAAAAAAATATTAGAGACAGATGGAGATGAATATAAACCAGCCTCATAATTTTAATTGTGAATGGATTAAACAATCCAGTAAAATGAAAAAGAGTGATAGATTGAATAACAAAACAAAACTCTCCTTTTTGTTGCTTACAAAAAATATTTTTTTAAAAAACACACAATAAAAATTAGGGGATAGAAACAATTTTTACCATGCATTAAAAAAAAATCAGGAGTTGCAATCATGCTACCTGACAAAGCAAAAACAATTATTAAAAATATAAAAAGGAATAAACAAGGAAATTGTTATGCCAGAACGAACCATAGGCAGTGAATTAATATCAATATTTAATCTATATAATCCACCTGCCTTAGCATCTAAATTTATAAAAGAATTTTTATTTATCTAAATTTATATTTAATATGTAAATTTATCCAAATGTATATGTATATATATTTTTTTTCTAAATTTATCTAAATTTCTAAAAGAAGACAGAGTCAAAACACAATAACAATATGAGGATTCAATCAGTTTTGGATAAGTCTAACTGAAAGACAAACAAAAGAGAAACTATGGAACTAAAAAAAATTGTTGCTATGTTATAAATCAGCAGTCATCAAAATCATCTAGTATTGCTTAAAAACAGATAAATAGATCAAAGGAACAGAATAAGCAAGAAAGATTCCGAAACAACGGACCTCGACAACTCAGTGTTTGACAGAGTAGAAAAGATAAACTACTGAGTTAAATGAATTCTTTAGAAGAAGACATGGCATCTTCTAAGTGAGAGAGTAAAAGGATATACATCTTTCTTAGCAGCACATGGAACTTTTTATAAAATTAAAATGACTTTTTACTAGGACACAGACATATTACAAACTAATGTAAAAAGTCAGAAATTGTTAATACATTCTTTATAGAAGACAATGTAATATAAATTGTAATTGCTTCAGTGAACAACAACAACCAAAAAAAAGACCCAAATGTATACTTAATAAGGAAATCCTAATTCCTGAGTGTGTCAAAGAACAAACAATAGAAACAACTAATATGTATGCAAAAGAAAATGGTAATGATGAAACAGTATGCCAAAATTTCTGGGATGAAACTAAAGCAGTCCTCAGGGGAAACTTCATAGCCTTACAAATATGTAATAACAACAAAAAAAGAGGATAAAGGAATTGAATGTGCATCTAAAAATTTAGAAAGGCAAAAAGAAAAGGAACTTAAAATTGACACAAAAGAAGACATATCAAAAATTGGAGGGGAAATAGATAAATTAGAAACAAAAACATAGACATGATAAATAAAGCCAAAGGCTGGTTCTTTGAAAAGACCAATAAAACTGGTAAAGCCCTAGCTAATCTTATTATAAAGAAAAGAGCAGAAAAATCAATGAATAAAATAACAAATGAGCAAGATATAATCACAGGAAAACCAGAAGAAATAAAAAGAATAATCTGAACCCCTTATGCACAGATTTCTGCTAACAAAACTAAGAACACAAAAGAAATAGAGGAATATCTTCAAAAATACTCAGACTATCATAAGACCAGTCAGAGGTTTTAAATAACCCAATATGATTTTTTAAAATAGATCTATCTCTAAAGAAACTACCAAAAGAAAAAAAAAACTACTCCTGATGGACTCATAGGAGAATTCTATGAAACTTTTAGAGAACTGCTAATATTGATATCTCACAAACTATTTTCAAAAACTGAGAAAGTATCCTACCAGAATCCTTTTCTGAGACAAATACCTAATCCAAGGACAGGCAGAACAAAGATAAAGATCTTTAGGCCAATATCATTAGAGAACATTGTCTCAAAACTTTTAAACAAACTCCTGTCAAACAGACTATAGTGATTTATTTAATAAATCATTCTGTTGTGATTAAATGGGATTTATACCAGGGACAAGAATAGTTCAACATTAGGAAAACAATGAAAGTAATCACATAAAAAACAAACAAACATCCAAAGTCACATAATCATCTCAATAGGTACAGAAAAAGCCTTGGACAAAATATAACATTCTTTCAGGCTAAAATCTCTTCAAATCTCTGGTATAAGGGGACTTTTTAATATAAAAATTATCTATCCAAAAGCAGGCATAATATGCAATGATAATACACTAGAACTTTCTCCAACAAATATGAAAGTGAAGGAAGTTTGCCCACTCTCCTCACTATTATTTGATATATTTCTGGAAATGCTAGCAAAAGCAATAAGACAAGAGAAAGAATTTAAAGGCATGAAGATAGATAAAAGGGAGAAAACACTATCACACTGTTTTCTGCTTATATGATGTCTTACTTGGAAAATCCTAGGGAATCAGCAAAGTTGAGAAAATTAATGGCTTTTGCAAAGTTGTAAGTAACAAAATAAATCCTCAAAAGCCAAAGCGAAAAGCATTTTATAAAATAATAAAAATAGAAAAGTCATAATAAAGGTAATTCCATTCTAAATGACCACAAATGGCATAATGTGTTTGGGGATCAAGCTACTGAATTATGAAAAATACTTTTCTATATTCAATTACACAGTATTGCTTAAATAAAGAACAAATTAAACAGATGCAGGAAAATTCACTGTTCATTGCTAGGGCATGCCAATATAATAAGGACAGCAGCATCAAAATCAATTTATACTTTTAAGTGTGCCAATTATATTACCAAAGGGATAGTTTATAGAACTTGATGAAGTAATTTAAGTTTTTTATTTAGAAAAGCAAAAAGTTTAGAATGTCAAGGGAAATGATGAAAAGAATAGGGGAAAATGGGAAAATAGTGCTTCTAGATCTCTAACTATATTATAAAGCAGCAGTCATTAAAATCATCTGATATTGCTAAAAAAAATAAGATAAATACATATATGGAACATAATAGACAAGAAAGATTCTGAAACAATGGAACTCAATAACCTAGTGGTTGAGAAAGTAGAAAAGATAAACTACTGAGCTTAAAAAAATTCCTTATTTGATTAAAATAAACCTGTTAGGAAGACTGGAAAGTAATTTGGCAGAAATTATGCTAAGCCCAACACCTTACACCACACTGAACAATGCATTATAATTTAATATACAAGATTAATATCAAAATCACAATATAAAAATGAGAAAAGAAACAGATCACATACCTCTCACAGCTATGAGAATGAGATGCATTCTTAATTGAACAGGAGACATAGGCAAATACAAAAAAATAAAATAGATGACTTTGATTACTTGAAACTGAAAAAAAGAAAGCTTTTCCATAGAAAAAGTGCATTTATGATAGGAAGGGGAGTGATCAAATAAGGGGGAAATTTTGCATCAAATTTTTTCCTAAGGTTTGGTATCCAATTAATCAAACAATAGGCATTTATTAAGCATTTACCATTGGCACCATGATAAGCACTGGGGATACAAAGAAGTAAAAGATAGTCTCTACCTTCAAGTTGCTTATAAATTTAATGGGGAAAAACATGCAAATACGTATATACAAAACAAGCTACATACATGTTAAATGGAAAACAATTAAAAGAGGGAAGGAATTGCAATTAAGAGGGTTTGGGGAAGCTTAAAGTTAACCAGGGAGGCCAGTCGTCACAGCAGAGGAGGGACAGTGTTCCAAGCATGGAGAACAACCAGTAAAACTTCCTGGAGCCAAGAGATGGAATGTCTTGTTCATGGAACAGCCAAGAAGCCAATGTCACTGGATCAAAAAGAACATGTTGGGGGATAAGATTTAAGAAGACTGGAAAAGCAGGAGAGGGGGGAGTGAGAGACAGGGAGAAATCCAGGATCAATTCCTATGTTATAAATCTGAGGGATTGTAATGATGGTATTGCCTTCTATTCTAACAGAGAAAATAGAAGCTGGGGAGGGTTTGGAAAAAAGATACTGAGCTCCATTTTTTACGTATTGAATGTAAGATGTCTACTGTACATACAATTCAAGATGTCTGAAAGGCAATTGGAGTTGTGAGACTGGAGGTCAGTAGAGAGTTTGGGGTTGAAAAGGTAGATTTGAGGATAATCATCATAGAGATGATTATTAAATTATTAAATCAGCATGGAGATGATAATTAAATCCACAGTTGATGATAAGATCACTGAGTGAAGTAGTTGGAGTGAGGAGTGCTCAGGCCAGAAACTGAGGGACACCAATGGTTAGAGGATATGATCGGGAGGAGGATCCAGCAAAGGAGACAGATAAAGAGTGGTCAGTTAGTCCAGAAGAAAACTGGGAAGAATGGTGCTCCAGCACCCTAGAGAGAAGAGGGTATCAAGGAGGAGAGACTGATCAACAGTGTCAAAGACTGTAGAGAGATGAAGGAGAAGGAGGATTGTGAAAAGGGCATTGGATTTGGCAACTTAGAGATCACTAGTAATTTTGGAGAGAGAAGTTTCAGTGGAATGATAAGGTCAGAAGTCAGATTTAAAGTGGTTAAGAACATAGCAAGAAGGGGCGGCCAGGTGGCTCAGCGAGTAAGAGCACCAGCTCCAGTGTCGGGATGACCTGGATCAAATCCGGGCTCAGATACTCAGCACCACACCCAGAAATAACTTGTAACCTTAAGCAAGTTACTTAAACCTGATTGCTTTAAAAAAAAAAAGAACATAGCAGGAAGGAAAAAATTTAGAGGCCCCTATTGTAGACAGCCCTTACAGTTTAACCACAAAGGGCAGGAGAGACACAGGATCATAGTTATCAGGGATGACTAATAGCCATTCCCCAGATCAAAGAATATGACCAAGCAGTTCTCAAAAGAAGAATCACAAAGTATTTAGATCCACATGAAGAATGTTCCAAATCACTAATAATAAGAGAAATGCAGATCAAAACACCCTGAAATTTCACCTCACTCCCTAAAAATGGGCAAAGAAAATGGCAAAATTTAATATCAGAGAGGTTATGGAAAAGATACAACTATTTTGGAAAACATTTTCAAATTGTGCAAATAAAGTGACTATAATGATTTTAAACCAGACTCTATTACTGGGCATATACCCCAACAGGGCCAATAATAAAAATAAATTCCTGCTATAAAATCCTTATAGCAACACACTTTGTGATAGCAAAGCATTGAAAATAAGGAAGACACACATCAATTGGAAAAATGCTATATAAATTGTAGTAAATTAATATAATGGAATGTTACAATACTGTGAAAAATTATAGTGTGATGGATACAGAAAAGCATGGAAAGATCTATGAGTAAAGTAAGCAGAGCCAAGAAAATAAAATACACAATAACTACAATTATGTAAATGGAAAGAACAATTATATACAAAAGTAAACATTACCAAATTTTAAAACTCAAGTAGGATTGGTTTGAAGAATATAAGCAGACACTGCTACCCCACTCATTCATGCAGCTGGAGGTTCACAAGGGTTACCCTTTGCAACTTTCAGATTTTTTTTCAATATATTGATCAGTTGTGCTGTTTTTTTCCTTCTCCAAAAAAAAAAAAAACCTATCTGTCATTTGCGATGCTCTCTGGGAGGGCAAGGGAGAAGGATATGGGGACTAAGTATGATGATATAAGAAATAGAAAACATCTACAGGGGGCGGCTAGGTGGCACAGTGAATAGAGCACTGGCCCTGGAATCAGGAGGACCTGAGTTCAAATCCTGCCTCAGACACTTAACACTTACTAGCCGTTATGATATTGGACAAGTCAATTAACCCCAATTTCCCTCCCTTTCCCCCTCCAAAAAAAAAAAGAAAGAAAATATCTACAAAACCTTATTTGAATGTATACAAAAAAATTATCCAAAAAGAAATTGGAGGCTTCTGTCCCCCTCATTCACTTGTAGTACCACTGTCATGGAAAACAATTCTCCTACCTGTTGTTAATGGAGGAGAATATTCATCTAATATACAAATACTTGGAAACATATTCAGCCGAATTTCAGGTTCACCTAAATAAAGCAAAGGACATGACCACTTCCATTTGAAGAAATGCATAGGAATGAGCCATGCCTCTGAGGTTTTCAGCGTGACTTTTATTATCTAAACATTAAGGTTTATTGATTGCAGAAAGATGAAACCAAGCTGGCTTCTCTGCATTTGCTGCCTGCTTCTTGTACTCCATGGAGCACATCAAGAAGTGGCTACTGATGGAAATTAGCATCTATTTGCTACTTATTTTAGCCATAAAGTTTGTGTGAACTTTTACTGGGTCCACCTCTATTTACATTGTTTACATCACAAGAGAATCCACAGCCAGGAACACTACACTTCACTTACATATGTGTGCATACACCCAGTTCATTACCTGGCAAAGAAATGCATCAGAAAACAAAACAAAACAAATCTTTACACATGTCACAATATTCTGTTCTCTGGGAAATTTGTTTATCTCACAGAAACAGAGGATCTTGGATTGAAAACTAGATCAGCTTTCCATTTTAATAGATAGGGAATGCATTTACTGAGAAAGACAGGTAATCATAATGTTGTTTCAATTGTGTCCAACTCTTTATGATTCCATTTGGGGTTTTCTCAGGAAAAAATACTAGAGTGGTTTGCCATTTTCTTCTCCAGTTCATTTTATTGATGAGGAAACTGAGGCAAACAGGGTGAAGTGACTTGCCCAGGGTCACACAGCTAGTCAGTGTCCGGGGCTGGATTTGAACTTGGGTTTTTTGACTCCAAACCTGGTCCTCTAGCCACAGCGCCACCTAGCTCCCCCAAAGTCATAACAATCTCCATTTATATCAGACTTTATAAATTTTTCAGAATGTCTTTGTGATCAATATTTCATTTGATTCCCATAACAACCCCAATGAAATACTTAAAAGTGTGATTATCAGAATTTTAACGGTGGTAAAATTCAAACTCAAAAGATTAATTGACTTAATTAAGATCACACCACTAACAAGTTAGTGGCAGGAAGACTAGAATCCAGGACCTTGTTCAAAAGTTGTTTTGTTTTTTTAGGGGCAGCCAGGTAGCTCAGCGAGTAAGAGCACCGGCTCCAGTGTCAGGATGACCTGGGGATCAAATCCGGGCTCAGATCTCAGCACCACACCCAGAAATAACTGGCCGTGTAACCTTGAGCAAGTTACTTAACCCTGATTGCTTAAAAAAAAAAAAAGAGGGGGTTTTTTTTTTTTTTTGCCATTTGAGAGTAGAGGTAAACTGGCATAACCATAAACTGGCAGGCAACTTAAAGACCAGATAATATAGGCTCTCTGAGGGCAGGGACACTTTTATTCTTGTTTCCCCAATGCCTGTGCCTTAATTAATTAATTAATTATTAAGTAATAAGGATATAGTTAGCCCTTTAAGGTTTACAAAGAACTTGACAGTTATTATGTCCTTTTATACGCGTTAGGTGATAGCGTTGTTCCCATTTTTCCATACTTTTACAAACGGAATGAGTACAGTTTAAGCTATGTGCCCAGGGTCCTATAGCTAGGAAGTGTCTGAGTTTAGACTTGAACTCAGGTCTTCCTGACTCAAATCTCAGCACTCTTTCCACTGTGACACCTGGCTTCCTCCATTCGACTAATAAATACTTATAAACTGAATTCAATTTATCTATTCATTTATTTATTATTTAATTCACTTGGCCAGATGAGGAAACTAAGTCTCAGAGAGGTTAAGTGAGTTAATAAAGGCCATAGAATGAAGAGCAGCAAAGCCAGGATTCCCAATCAGGTTCCCTCTCAAATCCAAAGGTCTTTCCTAGATCCAGACTATGCTGATGACAATAAACACAGGAAGAGATTTACTCGTATTACATTGCCAGTTTCTCTGCCCTCCTCATTTTCTGCCCTAACAATGATCATACTAGCTATGGAAACTGTTTGGACATGAGGTAGTAGGGCTAACCTACCTAGACAGAAGGGTAATGGAAGGAAACAAGCCTGCTCCCTATTTGTCTTAGTATCTGAAGCTTCTCCATGAACCCTGAGGAGAGATTATCCTGTGCTACTTGAAGGAGACAATCAATTTCCATGCATTTTCCCTACAATATTCTGTGGTGTGTGTGGAGAGGAGACATATTTCCCCTAGTTCTTTGAACTGATTCCATGATCACCTGCTTATTCTTCTTTTAAGAGCTTCAGAGCCACTAATCCTCAAAACCCAGCTTGGCTGCCCATAGTAGAACCTACTAAAGTAGACTTGTTAAGAAGTCTACATGGAATGGAAAGGATCTCCAATGGCTACAGTTCCCCTCTGCCCCCATGTTCTCTAGAGGTATGCCTCACTACTCATATACTTTAATTCTAAGCCTGCCCTCCTCAGGGATCTGATGTGTGCTACAGTGTGTCTCCAGCTGAGGGCAGGATATATTTTGTACCAACTATTCTGGCTATACGTTCTCAGAAAATCTTTTTATTCAAAAGCTAATAGAGTTAACAGGTTGACTGTTGATATGGGACACATCAGTGGGGGCTCAGGAGCAATAGTACTAGAGCAATAGCACCTCAAGGTTTACCCCTAGAGTCCTGAGGAAAAAATTAGTAATCAGGCATCTTCTGGACCACGATCCTGTGAATGAATGCCCCATTGGGGGAATGGCTCTGCAGGAGCACTGTGTTTGCTTATTTGGATTTTTGCTCATATCCTCTATTAAAAGGTAAGCTCCTTGGAAGACAGGTTTGTTTTTTATTTCTGTCTTTTGATTCAATGCAAATCAAGATGTATTAATCACCTCTTCCTAGTCCAAGTCACTGTGCTAAGTGATGAGTTAATGAAGACTGAAATGCAAATCCCAAAAGCCCTGCCCTCAAAGAATTTACATTCTACCTATTTAAGTACACAGAGTGGTAGATATAAAGTTTATGCAGATTGATTCAAGATTATTTCAAGAAATAGTAAGCAACAAGTGGAGTGGAGCAGTGAATAGAGCACCGGTCCTGGAGTCAGGAGAACCTGAGTTCAAATCTGGCCTCAGACACTGTAGCAGCAAGCACCCCAGCATCCCTAGGGTGGCTGCCAACACAGGTTCTTAGATCTGCTTTGTTACAGGAAAACAACTCAAAATGGGTTAACAAGCTTACTTTAATCAGTCAAACATATATGGTTTACCTAGTTCAGGGGAAAAAGGTCAACACCCCGAACTTCAGAGTATACAGACAGAAACAGATCAAGTAGACAGCTTTCCAAACCATCCAACAATTACATCGATACCAAATCAACATCTGAGTTTTTCAGATGGGGGGGTGGGGTGACCTCTCAACAACCGGCTTCCCAGAGTTTCATCTGATCAAATCACAGAACACTTCTCAAAGTGAGCCCCAAAAGAAAGCTACACATCAGGGCTTATATAGTCTTCTCCTGGCTCAGAGAATGTAACAACCTTATTGACCCACTGGCCAGTCAAGAAGTATCTACTGAAAAACAAGCCTCCCATCCCAGGCTCCTGGTGCACTTTAGCCTAGGGGCAGGGAAGAGCTTTAAAATTTACATTCCCATTACAGACACTTAACACACCAAAAAAAAAAAAAAAAAACTAGTCATGTGACTTTGGGCAAGTCACTTAACCCCAATTGCCCTCCAAAAAAAAAGCAAAAGCAAAAACAAAACAAGTGGAGCTGGTTGGGGCAGTAGGTAGAGAATTGGACTAGAGGCAGGAAGATTTGAATTCAAATCCAGTCTCAGACACTTATTAGTAACATGACCTTAGGCAAGTCTTTTAACCCCCGGTTCAACCTCAATATGATAGCACTGACCCTGCAGGGTTATTGGGAGGACAAAATGAGAGAATATTTATAAAATATCTTGTAAACTTTGACTGCTGGATCTATGTTTTGACTCTTTTTGCATCTCCCAGCACTTAGCACATTGCCTGGAACATAATAGGAGCATGATAAATGTTTATTGATTGATTGTTCTACAGAACTGCTAGTTATAATAATAGCAATAATTTCATTCATGTAATAAGAATGTTATTATTATTATTATTGATTTTCAGGTGAACCAGGAAAGACTTGAAGGTTGTAACACCTGAAGAAAGTTATTTCTTTTCTGCGGTAGAGTGGAAGAAGGAGGTCATTGAAATGGGAAGTAGCAGGGACTCATAGGTGAAGGAGGTAAGGAAGTGGAATGTGGATTAAAGAGGGAGGGAACTAGCAGTTGGAGATATCTGGGGGGAATCAGGAAAGGTTCGCAGCAGAAGGAGATACTTGAGCTGTTTCTGCAGGGAAGTGATGTATTCAAAAAGACTATGGTGAGAAAAGAATGCCTTCTAGGTATAAGAGACAAAGAAAGACAACAAGATTGTTGTTAACATCTTCAAAGCCAAGAAAAGTGAGAGTGTCAGAATAGAGAGAAAGTGTGGGGTAGGAGAGAGAAGGCAGTAGATACTTCTAGCTTATATCACTGAAGTTCACATTGCCTATTTCTGCCATCTATAAAATGGGGATAATAGTACATGTGCTACAGGGTTGTGAGCAAAGTCATTTGCAAACCTTATACTACTTATAAATGTGTTTAATTGAGAACCAAAGCATTCCCAAAAGTTATAATAATTTTTCAACTCCTATATTTTAATAGCCCTTTAAGGTTTTTAGAGCAACAGCCCCATGAAGTAGCTAGCATAGCACAATTATGATTATTCTGATTTTATAGAGGAAGAAATGGAGGCTAAATGCCATATTTTCCCAGAGTCCCATGATCAAGAAGAATAAAAGCACAGGTTCAGACTAATACTTCTTCCATGAAACGATGCCACCTCCTTTGCCAACCACCCAAGAAATATGCCACCTGTTGAAAGGTAGCAGAAACGATCTAGCAGTTGACATCGCCCTTGGGGACTTGAAACGCTTGCTACCAGAATACCTGGAGAGTTTGGTGGTGACATCAGGCTGGGAGGTGATGCCCAAGGAGACTTTAATATCTGAGTAGCCTAGCTGGTTGGGTTACAGCAGCTAAATCATTGTGAACTACAAAAGGAATTTTAGTCTTCTAAAATTCCATTCCCAAATAGTGTTATAATTAGTATTATTTTCAGATTAAAGAAAACACCACTTTTGTGTAACAAATTACCTCCATTTTAAAAGCAAAAATAATGTATTTCAGTTCATAAAAAAATGCCCAAATGGAAGCATTCTTACATTAATTATTTCAGTCTATTCAAAAAGCATATCCCCGCTTGCTTTTCATTATGCCTTCTAGCTTATACTTTGAAAAACATGTTAAGAAGCTGGAAGGTATTTTTTTAAAGAAAGGAAAAGAGAAAAATAAATAATCTTCTGAGCAATTAGAGACGAGGTACAGAATGCATAAATATATATGTACACATTTCTTTATTTGCCCCCTTGGTTTAACTCCCCATTTTCTTTCACCTCCCTTTTTGGCATGGAAACATGAAGCATCTTACCTTGAACTTCAGCTGCAGGCCAATGTTTGTCCCAGAATTGAATCAAATCCTATTCTGTGGATTGATTGGCAAGGGTTTTCATAAAGGGGGTGAGGTCCCCAGAGGGCAAATACATAATTTTCATAATGCATTTCTCTTTTTTTCCAAGCCTAGGAGCCTAAATCTATTTCTGAACCTTTCCTTGCAAGAGTAATAATTAGCAGCCCATTGCAGAAGACAAAACACATCACTGCCTAGTGGGGACCATGGTTGTGCCTGTAGAATTACCAGGAATATAATTTCACTAGGGGAACAAAGAACATATGGAAAATAAATATTCTTGCAGCTTTTGGCTTTCAGGAAGAACATTTTTTTTTAATTTAACAGTATCTAAAACCATGGGGTACAATCTTGAAAATGAATGGAACCTCCTTGCATATTCCTTGTGGTATGACTACAACTCTTTGATATCTGTTTGTATAGGAAAATCTTCAACATAGGAGTCACTGAATAAGTCTTCTTTGAAGCATTTCTTACTTAAAAAGTTAGCTGGACTCAAAAATGCAAAACAGAATCCACAGTCTATGGAAGCAAAAAAAAAAAAAACCACCAACAAATAATCATCCCAATGCAGGCGATTTAGACTGACCTTTCCCCAGAAAGAGGAGGCAAAATATGGAGGCAGCCAGAGTTAGAATGATTGATGGATCAATCAGACACCAAAAGTTTTCTGCTAACCTCTGTGTTTATTTTATCTGGCCTAAAACTGGTTTTGTATATCAAAATTTGACTGAGGTCAGCTTGCCCAAGATTACATTGTTAAGCTCAAGTCCCCTAGACTTGAGTCCCACCACACCTTAGAAAACCAGTGCACACATGCTACAAATCAGCCTATAGTCTTTATGG
>NW_027185761.1:42799183-42808476 GCF_028583685.1 Petaurus breviceps papuanus | reverse complement strand
AAGAAGCTTGTGTCTCCTTGTGGGATTTTTTGGGTGTGAAGGGAAAGCAAAAGTTCTTCCCTCCCGCCCTCAGGCCCCACCCAATGCCCCTGCCCCCCTCCCCCCAGCCTGGGTAATGTCTATTTGAAAAAGATTTAAGAATGTCAGAATTGGAAGAATCATTTACTCCAACCCCCTCATTTGTCATAACCTGTGTAGACCCTGGAGAGATTAGTAACAGCACCAGACAACTTCTGCTGAGGACTTTCCCACTGGCTCCCACCTTCAGTATTGATGTCTGCCTAGCTACAGTCTAGGGAGGGCAGCTGTCCTCACTTGCTACCCCCAGAACTCAGGAACCCCCAAGTGCAGCAACCATGTCCCCAAGTGTTTCCTGAAGTAAGAGCTATGCCTGAACCCAGGTGTCCCAGAGAATGGCTACCAGACCTTATACAAGCATCCCTACTACTATTTGACTCTTTTTTTTTTTTAAGCAATCGGGGTTAAGTAACTTGCTCAAGGTTACACGGCCAGTTATTTCTGGGTGTGGTGCTAAGTATCTGAGCCCGGATTTGATCCCCAGGTCATCCCGACACTGGGGCTGGTACTCTTTCTCGCTGAGCCACCTGGTCGCCCCTTACTATCTGACTCTTTTTCCATGGGGGCTTTGAACTTATTGGTGAGGTCCCCATCACTTGCCTCCTGGGACCTCCCTCTAGGTGGACCAGCCAGCCCCTCTGCAAAGAGACCTATGAGGAACTAATGGATGAATGTAAACTGGAAATGACCCAGACCACAGATCCTTCTCGGCAAATGGAAGTTGTAAATCTAGCCCTGGTCATCCTGCTGCCCGTAGGCCTTGTCATTGTATTCATTGGGGTGTTTATCTCTACTACACTAAGTTACAACGAAAATCTCTTTTTGGCTTTTCTGGATCTTACTCCTACAGTCCTGTCATTGTGGAGTCTAATTTTAGCAACCCACTCCATGAAGTTGGGGATACAAGAGAATATAAAGTCTCCACCTAAGCACCAACAGAGGGAGCAGGACCTTTGGATGTCCCTATCTGAGGCCCCACACACCCAGACCAACCTAGGAAGGGGCAGGGAGGAGATAAAGGGAACTGGACCCTTCACTTCCAGCTCTCACCACCTCATGCTTCTCACTTTCCCACCTTGAAAATACTCTAAAGCCCCATAGTAATAACAAACACCCTGGAGATCCCCTGCTAAATAAACCAATATCCTGTCTCCCAAGTCATCCTTTTTCTCCATTGCCAAATGCAGAAGATCCTTCTTTTGCTTCCTATACCCATTATTGCCCCCCCACCCCAGCCCTAAAATATAGGGCTGTCTTTTGGTTGCTCAATACTGGGGTCAATCATAAGGGGAGAGGGGTAATATCTTTTAGTCTGGGTCCTGACCCATATGCCCCTGTGGCTACCACCAGGTAATGGGACCTAGGGATTAGTCTCAAAGGGCTCAACACCATTTCCCTGCCCCCCAGTAATTATGGAGAATTTTTGTGTTCCCCACACACACAACCCCTCTGCTTGCTGGCATTACTTGCCAGTTCCCTGGCCACACAAATTCCTGTCCCATCAGTCCTTTCCATTCTTGGCCTGTCTTCTTCTACTCCCACCCTACAATTTAGTTCAGATGTGTCAGTGACTGTTTTGTCTTGGAATCCAGAAATGGAATAACACTGTCAATAAATATATCTTAATCAGATAATTAAGTATAAATGAACTAAAAGTCAAAATGCAAAAGAAAAATTTAAGGAGATACATGTTTGTCTTTTTTGTTGCTTGAATTATGGAACCGAAAGTTTCATAGGGACCTCGGAGCCACACAGCATAAGCTCTAGAACTCTCACTTCTCTGGCTTCAGTATACAAAGAATATGTGGAACGCAGTACTCCCCATTACCTCAACTGTTCTCTCTGGGACCACAGACTCACACAAATTTTTGAGTAATGTGGTAGGTGGTGTTCTCTCTATCCTGAGGCTAAAATTCTGTCAATCTCAACTCTCACACAGTATTTTTGTTATAGTGGAGGTGACTTCCATTTGGTGTTAGAAGACTTGAGATCACTTCATGGCTCTGCCTTGGACAAGTCAAATAACCTCCCTAGGCCTCAGTTTCCTCCTTTATAAAATGAGTACTTTGGACTATAGCATTCTCAAATTACCGTTGAGCTTCCAATTTACTATCCTCTGAACATCAAGAGAAAGAGAATATTTCTAGTCATTTGCCAAAAGTCCCTATGCTATTGAGCATTTTCTTCACTTATATTGGACACAAAATTCAACATGGTAGGAATTGTATCCATGATCTGGACAGCATCTAGAGGATGGCAACTAGAATACTCAAGACGCCAAAAATCACGAGTATCATTGGAAGGAACTGGGGATGTTTTGCATGTCGAAGAGAAGTCTTGGTGGAAATTATAGCTGTCTTCAAGTATTTAAAGGGTTGTCAAAGAGAACAAATACAGTGACTGTACTTGGCCTAAAAAGCAGAACCAAGAGAAATGAATGGAAGTTACAAAGGGCCAAATTTCTTCTTGATGGCAGGAAAACCTGTAAAAATTAAAGCTATCCAAAAACATAATGGGCTACAGAGTTAATAGCAGGTTCCCACTCATTGGAAGTCTTCAAATAAAGGTTGGATGGTCACTCAAAAGTGTATTGAAGAGGGGTTTTATCCATGGTTGGGTTGGATTAGGTAACCTCTGTTGTCCCAACAAACTCTCAACATCCAGGATTCTGTGAACAGGGGGAAGACATGATAGGGATCTTCACAAAAATTAAAAGGTTAGTATTAAAGACAAAATAAGCCTTCTCTATGTGACCCTGAAGGGGGAAAACTAGTACTAATGGATAGAAGTTGAAGAGAAAAGATGCTGATTAAATGTAAGGATTAATTTCCTAATACTTAAAGGCATCTACAAATGTAATGGGTTCTTATCAGGAAGTGAGTTATTCATCACTGAAGATATTAAAGTAGAAAACAACTACTCCACTAGTTGTGGATTTATGCTTCCAGTATGACCCCTGAGATTCTGATTTTTTATTTCTAAAACTAACCCCTCTAAATGAGTTTTTGGTTCCATCCCCTCTTCTTATTTCTCCAAGACTTTGTTCCATCTATTATATCCTCTTTTTCTAGAATCCTCAGTCTTTTGTCCTGTAAGACATACAAAAATATTCAGGTCCACTCTGTCTTATTTCTCCATTTGTCATCTACATATATTTCTTTACTTAATCCTTAACCTGTTATATTAAATTCAATATCTACTATATCCAAGTCCCTGTTCTGGATGAAGGAAATACCAAGAAACAAACAGTCCCTGCCCTACATGAACATCTTCTTGGTTTTCCCCAGTAAGCATTGACTAATGGTTATAATGAGGACCCTAACCTATTGGGGAAAATGTCAAATTATATTCAGTAAGGTCTCCAAGAAATCAGGGAAGCATAGAATACTGACATTTAGAAAGATTTCCATTAAAAAAAATGCTCAAATTGTTTAAAATGTCACTTAAGAAGAAAAGCTTTAATTATCTTGAAGATTCCTAAATGCACACAAAGAAAAGGAGTAAATGAGATGTGGTTTGTTTGGACCTGTGATTTCATTACTCTAATTTTATCACGTTGATGTGAAAAGTCCTTATTTTTCCAAAATGAAACGCCTTGCCAATGGTCAAGCCAATGGCACTGTCAGAGTCAGGAACTGAATCATGGTCTTCTTATCTCCAAGGTGAGATCTCTACCCTCCAGGGACTCCCATATCTCTTCATTATTTGTGCTTAAAGTGCTTCCCAAAATGCAGAGACCAAAAGGGGATTCTAGAAATGCATTCCTGAACACTCAAACATTTGAATACATTTCAGTTTGTTGAAGACAGGATATTTTATTTTTTTTTACCTTTTCTATTTTCACTGTCTAGAATAGCATTAAACACAAAAGAAGGGCTTAATGACAATGCGATGAATTAAATTGAATTTGACACTTTGATAGGCTCTTTGAACTCGTTGAGGTGGATACTTCTTCCAATGATGAAGATAGCAACCTTTCAATCTCAATTAATCCCCTGAGGTTCTTGCCCATGTCACCCAATAAATCCTCTCCAGGTGGTTCACTCAACATTCAAACCTTCCTTTAGGTCTCTAGAGGTTTGTTGTGTGGATGCCAACAAAGCATGTAGGGTACTGAACAGCCATCATTCACCACTCTTGCTATAGGATGGGTATACATCCTTTTTTTCCAGTCATGCATCTCCCTCCGAAGATCTCCTTTAAGCTACTTTTTCTGGGCAGTTCTTCATTGGCAATGCAGCCTCCTTATGTCTGCCATGTGTTTCTCTGTTGCTCTTTGGATGAGTTGCAACCTTACTTTTTCAGCTACTATGCTGTATTAAAACTGCCTAGCATCTCCAGAAAAAAAAAATCTTTCCCTCACTATTGATCTATCAAGCATAGATATTGATAATCAAGCCTAGATCAGAACTGAAGAGACACAGAGAGAGCCTAGTTTTCCTTATGTACAATGTAACTCACAACTACCTGGTGTGAAATCTCGCAAATGACTTAAGATGAATCAATTCACTGTCAACTGTGTGGTTAAGAGTCAAATGAAATCAACAAGTATTTATGAACCAACTACTGCATACCTGGCAGATATCACATATTTGTCAGCTTTTATATTATATATATTATATATATATATATATATATATATAAAACAGTCTCTTGTATTCCAATCAGGATAACCCTGAGGCATAATTATGGAACCAGTAAACTTCCCTAACTGCCCAAGCCACTGGGTTTTGTGCCTTTTTCCTTCACTGGTCACAATCCATGTCACACTGACTGAGATGCCCTGTAACCTTATACATGATTCCCTTGGAGCTAACACACACTAGCTATAAATGATCAGTAAAAATTGATCTTAGAAACAAAGACTTAAGCTAAAGGAATATAGCTCTAACTACAGAATTTCACTTGTCACCCAGAAGATGCAGCAGTTATATTTTGAGAGCAGCAAGCATTCCCAATGTACCTGAAGTGTCACCATCTACAGGAGGCAGTGTGATGATGATGATAGCTAGTGTTCACATGACACTTTAAGAATTTTGAAGCACTTCACATATATTATCCCATTTGTTCACCACAACAAGTCATGCAAAGTGGATGTCATTAGCTCCATGGCATAGTAGAAGAAACTGAAGCACGGGGAGGTTAAACAACTTGCCAAGTGTCATATAACTCATAAGTGACTTGTGAAGGCTGAGAATTCAGGTCTTCTTCACTCTACTTACAATGCTTTATCCATTACTGTACCTAGCTAGTACAGTAGAAAGAATTGTTCTCACTCTAGTCAGAGAACCTGAGTTAAAATCTTGCCTTTAGTCATAGGACCTTAGGCAGGATAAAGAATACTGACATGGGTTCAAATATCAATTCTGTCACATCTGCATAACTTTACCCAAACCACTTAGTTTCACTCAGCCTCAGTTTCCTCATCTGTAAAATACAAGTATTGAACTGTATGACTCTTAGATCCTTTCTAGCTCTAAATCTATGATTCTATAATGATTTGAATCACTTAATATCCATGGGCCTCTATAAAATGGGGGCAGTTGAACCAGATGGCTTTTGAGGAACATTGTCATACCTCTATATACCTTAGAATACATCTTTTACTCTTGTACCCATCATCTCTAATTTTAACTCCTCTTCACCCTGATGTAGCAAATACCTCCTACAGAATGAGGTTCGAAAGAAGAACCAAAGCTAGGGTAGCAAATGACAAGAACAACAAATATGGATTGAGCTCTCAGAGGTCTGACAAGCATCAACATCCCTCTTCCCTTTCAAATACAAATCAAATGAAAACTGTCACCATCATTGTAGTGTGGTCCTCTGTGACCCAGAACACTTTCCTTCATTATGTCATTTGGCATGTTAATTTCAAGTATTGCCAACTCTGCAAGGGCTGGCACCATCTTGGCCTTTCTCATTTAATTATACATGAGGACGACTGATTTTTAGTTATGCACAAACTTCTAAGATCCCTATCCTTCAATTTCCCTTCTTGTATTTCTATTGACTTGGGTTTGAGAGGCAAATAAGCTCTTCAAATCAGTTTTTCTTTTCAGAAATGTTTCAAATGCCTTTTTTTATTGAATATTCATCTTTTTTCTTCATTTCTGTTTAGGCTCAGATTTACTGGGCAGGTCACCTTGGGCTACACTTTGAGCTCCTTTACTCTTTGAAACAAATTCTTCCATTCTCCCCTGAGGTTTCTGGTGGGTACAGAAAAGGCTCATATTCCTTTCCTTTATATTTAAAGGTCGTTTTTTAAACTTTTTTTTTTTCTGGATGCAATCTGTGGATTCTTCCACATGGCACTCTGTTTTCTGTGTTCTGAAGTTTGGGGCAATTTTCTTGTATTCTTTCTTGCATTCTGGTGTTGACGTTTTTTTGTTCTTCTTGGGATCTTGAAATCCTTAAATTGTCTCTATGCATGTTGTCTTCAAGACCACTTTTGTTTGTAAAGAGATCGTGTTTTGTTTTGATGTTACTGAATTTTGCTTCTCTTCTTCCAGATTTTCCTTCACTTCTATTCATTTGAATTCCCAGTTGTTCTTTTTTTCTTTGTTTTTGTTGAAACTTACAACTGTGAATTCATTTTCCTATCCTATTATTTATTTTTGCTATGCAGGCCATAAATTCTCTCACAATTCTTATTTCTCTTTTAAACCATTCAGGAACATCATAGTGTGCTTCTATGTCCTCATGAAAATCTGCAGAGTCCTCTGCCTCATCAGGTATTGATATATTATCTTTCGTCTTGCAATATTTATTGATAGATGCCTAGACTCTTTGATCTAGAAGCCATATTCCTTTTTGCTATTAATATTTTCCTTGCAGGTTTATCTGCTTATACTACAGATTTTTTATTTTGTTTTTTTTTCTCCTGAGATTTTTGCTAATTTTAGCCTCTTTACCCTTCCACTTTCTGACTCCCTTACCTTTGATGATGCTCTTTCAAAGACTGGATATCAAAGCTTCTCTACCTTCTCTCTACATGAGCAAGGCACAGTTAGTCTTAATTTCTGCTGCAAATGACTTCTGGAGGGACAGAAATGCCCCTAGCTGAGTGCGGCTCCCTTACCCTCAGGCTTGGTGGAGTGCCGATACACCCTGCCCCATACATGTCCTATAGCCTACCCCATTTCCCTCTATCTCTCCCTTTCCTGGTTGAATTCTGCTCTAGCCCAGAGTCCTGTCTCACTGATCCTGTGATCCAGCAGATTTCTGGAGTCTGGATATCCACAGCACTGGAGAGGTGGGGTGTATGTGAGAGGGAGGGTAGAGTGTGTTGGGATATTAAATTCTTCTGTAAACACATTGATTGGCTTGTACAGCTCTGCTTCCTGGAGCTTGGTGGGTATGAGTGTGGAGGGGATGTTAGGTAAACAAGTTAAGGATTAGCTTTTACTCTTCTTAGTTAGGGATTTTACCTTCTTAGAGCATTTGATGTCCCATTGAGATGATTGCTATTGATTTATCTCTTATACATATCTTCTATTTTGAAGAGGTTTGTGAGTTCATGAAGATGGGAGAAATAGTCTAGACCTCCATGTTACCAGTCACATGATGGAGAAGTTCCCATCCCTAATTTGTTCTTGTTTTCTTAGACATGGCTACACCTGACTCCCTTTAGTGGTATCTCTGTAGTCCTTGGACCAACTCCTGATACTTGCACCTTCAATGGCTCCAAAAGCATGATACAAGACCAAAGTTTCCAGGGAAGCTCATTGCTCTGCTGTATCCACTCTGGGGGAGGGGGGTACTTGATTCCTCTTAATCCCTACCAGAACTGCATTCAAAGATGACACAGTTTTAGAGAAATGGAAAATGAAGATAATAAACACTTCCCTTGTCTCTCACTTGAGATATCTACCAGACCCTGCATCACCATTATGCTTTTTAATGGTGGGAAACCAAATTATTTTCTAATTTTGATGAATCCTTGATTCTTGAGGTCATAGGTCAGATCTCCCTAATATTTTATTTGCTGGAATATGTGGACACAGACCCAAGGTCATTACTATCTCCCCAGTTTAAATAGCTCTTACCTTAACCCTCTTATCATCATCCTTGATGATCCTTACCTAATTTGAATTCTTTTGCCAACAAATTAGATCTTCATACTTGTGATTCTTTGCAAAGCATTTTAAAAAATCTTTTCTTCTTCAGCTGCTTTTGCTTTTTCAAAATTGAATTCTTCCCTAGAAAGGTTGGAGGAAATTTTAACATGTTATTTATGTTTGGCTAGGGAAACAGTATCATCTTAAAATAATCAGCAGCTCTTTAGTGTGTCTAATGGGGGTGCTTCAGCAAAGAAAGAATTATGGGAGCCATGAGGGAGCACTCCCAAGGTGATGGTGACCAAGTGGCTGGCCACACAGGGCCATGAACAGTTCATATTTGCTTGGCTGACTGCTCTAAACTGAGTATAGTTTAACATGACAGAAACTGTTTGTTATATTATTTACTACGTGTCTCTAATCTAACCTTTTTATGTGTACGGGTTTCCTACAGAGTGCAGAGGCAAATCTACTCCCCAAAGAGACTTTAAGAGAATGTTAGCGGAAATGTTGAATAACGCTAAATTCCTCTGAGTTCCTTGTGAGCATTCTAATCCACCGCGATGAAACTTTCATGTTTTGTCAGTTATTGTAATTTGGCTTTCACAAATGCAATACAAATTCTTCTTGCATAAGTGACTTTCGCATTTTGCAGGAACTTTCAGGAAAATTCAACTATTGTGATTATAGATGGCATGTGTTTTAGGAGCACTATAAAACACACACATCTAAAAGGTTTGTATTTGAACTCCTTTCACTTTATTCAGCTGTAGACAAATTTTAGTCTACATTGTTTTAATAATTGACTCCATTATATTTGATAAAATATAGGGTCGTTTTGAAGGCAATAGTCAGCACTTACCTAAAGCACTTTTCACCTTCAGAAAAAGCTTGTAAACCTAAATTAATTCCCACATCCCTATGAGGCAGTGATGCATTTCAGAGTTCCTTCCTTTTAGATAAGGAAACAAGGGAAAAAATAAAAATAAAAAGTAAAAAGCATCTGAGATGCTTTTTTGCAGGTACTGTTGAGGGTACTAAAGGGGCCTGGCATAAAAACTCAAGTTTCTCTCTTCTTCCAACACCTTTCCCTCTTTGTCAACTCTTCCTTTCTTCCTGTTTTCCTCTCTCTCTCTCTCTCTCTCTCTCTCTCTC